>NC_134858.1:67130816-67776650 GCF_049852395.1 Peromyscus maniculatus bairdii
AGCTGGTCCGGTGTCATCCTCCCATGCTTGTTAAAACAGTCATCAAGAGCAGCAAATTTCTTCTTGGAACTTGGACTTCTTGCCTCTCGGTGGATACCGAGTGTGTGTGTGTGTGTGTGTGTGTGTGTGTGTGTGTGTGTGTGTGTGTACGCATACATGAGTGCAGGTATCCACAGAAGCTGAATGAGTTGGATCCCCCAGAACTGGAGTTACGGGGGGTTGTGATCCGCCTGATGTGGGTGCTGGGAATCAATTGATCTCAGGTTCTCTGGAAGAGCAGTAAATGTTCTCACAGAGCCATCTCTCCAGCACCTGTCCAGTGTGTTTTTATATGTTTGTCTACCTGTGACATTTGCCTTACTCCCTGAGAACACTACCACCCTCATTTTGCAGCTTTGTAAGAGAATAGCACTTAGGGCCTGGGCTTAGCTTTGACCACAGCACTGTGTCTTTTCTTTCTAATTTATTAGTTTGTCACACTGGGTTCCAAAACTAGTCACTTTCACATTTTAGTTTCTCATTGTGGTCCAACAGTAGTAGTGTTGATCTTATGTAGTTGTTGTGAGTATGAAATAGTTAGTGCTCCATGCATGTCCTTGTGTCTAACACAGTGGATATTAAGCATCACGTGGTCAACATTACCGTCTAACATTAGCTGAGCACCCGCTCCGGACAAACAGAATGAACAGACACTGAACCTTAACATTACCAAGCGATGAGGCTCAGCCTAGTGGCAAAAATAAACAATAGAGCCATAAGAATACAGTGGAGGGGGAGGCTGGAGAGGTGGCTCAGCGGGTAAGAGCTCTGGCTGCTCTTTCAGAGGATCCTGGTTCGATTCCCAGCACCCACATGACAGCTCACAACTGCCTATAACTCCAGTCCTGGGGGATCCAACGCCCTCTTCTGCTCTTCATTGGCACCAGGCTTGCACACGGTGCTCAAATATACATGCAGTCAAGACGCCCATACACATTAAAAACAAAGTCAAGACTACAGCATGGTGGCACATTCTTGCCACTCCAACACTGGAGCGGTGGAGACAGGCAGATTCCATAGCTCACTGTCCAACCGGTCTGTTCTAGCCAGTGAGCCCAGGCCTGTGAAAAGACAGTGTCTCAAAAGCAAGGTGGATGGCTCTTAAGAAATGCCACCCAGGGTTGATCTCTGGGTCCTCCACATACATGCACACACACCCAACCCACCCACCTACCCACCCCCATACACACACACACACACACACACACACACACACACACACACACACACACGGAGAGAGAAAGAGAGAGAGAGAGAGAGAGACAGACAGACAGACAGACAGACAGACAGACAGACAGACAGACAGACAGAGACAGAGACAGAGACAGAGAGAGAGTACAGTATGACCCAAGTCCTGTTATACTGGCTCATTCATTGGCTCTCCCTCGTTCAGGAGCAGTTCTGGGATACAGGGATGACCTTCCCAGGTAAGGAGGACTGGAGAAGAAAACCTAATGCCTGTGGTCACTGGAAGACGAGTCTCCTTCCCGAAGGTCTCCCTTTCTGATTTCAGGTCCGCATGGTGCCCCCAGCTCCTGGCCTTTCCAACCTGGGTTCTTGCTGGCAGTGGCAGGAACAGTCTCACCCCTGTTTGGAATTGTAACTTTTCCTGTACTGTCATCAAAGTTGACTGTCAGGGACCATGGCTGTGGAAAGAGACCTGAGTGGAGGTCAAGGTCATGTACGTATGAGGTTTGCTATTAGTCTGCATCAGAACATTGATATCGATCAGAAGAAAACGTAGGAAGAGAACATTCTGTACAGTCTATTCTTATCCCACCTACTTTGCAAAAAAAAAAAAATGCTCAAAAGGCTAAGAAGAAATCATTTTAATTGATAAATGGGTCAGCAAGTAGTTTTCTTAAGAATTTATTGTGGCCGGGCGTTGGTGGCGCACGCCTTTAATCCCAGCACTCGGGAGGCAGAGCCAGGCGGATCTCTGTGAGTTCGAGGCCAGCCTGGGCTACCAAGTGAGCTCCAGGAAAGGCGCAAAGCTACACAGAGAAACCCTGTCTCGAAAAACCAAAAAAAAAAAAAAAAAAAAAAAAAAAAAAAAAGAATTTATTGTGTTCAGGTAGGGATGTAGCTCTGTGGAAAGAGCGCTGGCCTGGTGTGCACGAAGTCCTGGGTTCAGTCCCCAGCACTGCATTAACAAAGTGTGGTGGTGCACATCTGTGATTTTAGCACTTGGGAAGTGGAGGCAGGAGGATCAAAAGGTCGTTCTCAGCTACATAGTGAGGTTAACCAGCCTGGGATACTTGAGACCTGTCTTTAAAAACAAACTTGTTGTCATTGTTCTACGTAAGCGGGAAGTTAATCTCTGTTTTAAACAGGAGGTTAGTTGGAATGATTCTGGAGCTGACGGAAGTGGGTTCAAGTTCTGGGTCATCCCCTGTCACTTTACCACCTTGCTTCATGGGATTGTGAAGTTAAAAATAACCAATGTACAAACACTTGGGGACAGAAACAGTGAGGATGCTAACTCTCAGGGTAGCGTGGCTTTTGACATATGGAGAGGCTTCTACATGAATACTGTGATGCTCTCGAAGCTCTGACTTCTCAGGGTTCCCAGCATTTCCCTCCATCATGGTCCCACCACGAGGAGGTCTCAGTTGGCTTGACATATGGATCTCTAGTTTAACAAAGGGAAGTTTGTATGTGTAGAGTATGTGTGTGTGTGTGGTGTGTGTGTGTGTGTGTGTGTGTGTGTGTGTGTGTGTGTGTGTGGTTACTGTTGATGATGTCCAGGCTGACAAACGGTTTTGGGTCCAGACTTCTCCCTGCATTATTCATGAAAAATTTCATATCACCTGAGGCTAACCTCATTCCTCTCGCAAGTCTTTGGCGACTAACAATCTCGCTGTGGTCTGAAGGAGTCCGCCAAGCCAGCTCTCCTCACACTCTTTCCCTTAAGAGATGCTTCAACACGCAGCTTCAAATTAGGTTTGAATAAAGGACTGTGATAAATAAGTCAGTGTCTCCCTACACAGACTGCCACTTGTTTGGGAATTAAAGTATCGATTTTTGAATGTGACTGAGATTTAGATGCAGGTTAATTAAACATTTACATATATGTGCAGAACAATATATTGCATGGTGCAATAATGTGCATTTTAATCAGAAACCGTGGGTGTTTGTGTTTGCTTTCTCCATGCTAATTGGCACCACGCTGGCTCCCGCTTACGTATTTGGCTAGATGGAAGAAAATAGACATGATGTTTTAAATATTTTAATTAGGACCAGCAGTTGTCGGCTCCCTCATTTCTCATTGGACTGTTTCACATGCATGAATAAATTAGCTCGCCTGGAAGTACTCTGCAGAAAGTGGTTGCCCTCTGGCCATAAAAAGAGCCCCATTCATTAATACTTTAATGAAATTAGCTGTGAGCAAAATATTATTCCTTTTAACTGTGTTCTAATTTCTTAATTTTAATTAGGCACATAATTGTAGGGTGCTGAAATTATCTTCATGTTCAGCAAGTAAAGTTCTATCATCAGGAGCCTGTGGCGGGGGCATCGAGCACTCCCCATGCGGTCCAGCAGGAAATTTCCATCGACTTTCTTTCTGCTTCACCAAAAGTCCTGGCTACCACCTTGCTCGCACACAGAGGTGGTGATTCTTTCGGAGAGAAGCAGCATGGTCTACCATGAATCTGGCCTGGATTTTTTTGTTTTTCTTCCAAATTTATCTACATGGGTCCTGCATAGGGCCTGAGGATGTGATTCAGTTTGTAGAGTATTTGCCTAGGATGCGTAAGGCCCTGGTTCAGTTCCCAGAGCTGCATGAAACCTGGGATGATGGTCCAGGCCTGAAATCCCAGCACTCGAGGGGTGGAGGGAGAAGAATGAGAAATGTGATACCATCCTCTATTATGTAGTAAGTTGATACCAGTGTGGACTACGTGAGACTTCATCTCAATTAATGAATTAGATATTTCAGTGAACTGAGAAAGGCAACTGACCTATTTAAATATGTGATAGGCAGATCTCTGAGTTCAAGGCCAGCCTGGTCAGCACAGCAAGTTCTGGACCAGCCAGGGATACATAGTAAGATCCTGCCTCCAAAAGTCACATATTTAATCTTCTATGCAAAATGGTAATAATGCCTTGATTGAACCTTTACAGGGAGTTTTTAAAGGAGATAAAGCCAAGGAAGGTGCCCAATGGGTACTGAGCATTCAGTGATATTAGGAAATAGTACTGATGTTCTCAGTCCTGGTATTCAAATGCAGACTTCCAGTCTGTGAACTGTACAACATGTCTTACTGTTTTATAATGTGCAAAGTTCTCCAACTTGGGATCTCAGCTTAATTGCATCTCTTTCATAAAAATAGATTGGAGTCCAGCTTTACAGAACGAGGCAGATGTTATTCCAACTACTGCCATTTCAGGTGCTTTCCCCGCCACACACACACTTTCTGCAGTGCTGGGATTCAGACCCAGGGTTCTGTACATACCAGGCAAGCACTCTGCTCATGGTCTGCAGCCCTAGCCCCTCATACATTTTCTTTAAAAAAAAAAATGTAAAGAGGCCATAACTCAAACTTAGCTTCTGCTCACCTGTGCCAGTTTTCACACTCATTTTTCTTCGTGATGTTCATTTCCAGTTTTTAACTGTCTTGCCCAGGCTGGCAAGGACTCTACCACTGAGCTACACCTCCAGCCCTGTGTACTCATTTTTTATCAGTGCTGTGCCCTGAAGAATTTCCTCCTCACACTGGCTATGTCTTTTAATTTTGCTGATAGTTCTATTAAATGGAGGTTTTGCCATACTCAGTCTCTGTCAATATAATTCATTTTCTTGTAGTTTTAAAACATAGTTCCTGCTATATCTTTAGATCCGAAAAAGAGCTTTTCTCCTACATGTTTTTTCCCCTAAAATCTGGAAACTTGTCTTTCTTTCTTTCTCTCTTTCTTTCTCTCTTTCTTTCTTTCTTTCTTTCTTTCTTTCTCTCTTTCTTTCTCTCTTTCTTTCTTTCTTTCTTTTTTTTTCTTTCTTTCTTTTTTTTTTTTTTTTTTTTTTTTGTCTTCAAGACAGGATCTTAGTATGTAGCTCTGGCTGTCCTGAAACTCTGTAGACCAGGCTGGCCTCGAACTCACAGAGATCCCCCTGCCTCTGCCTCCAAGTGCTGGGATTAAAGGCATGAGCCACTATGCCTGGCTTGGAAGTTTGTTTTTTATATTTAGTTTTTAATGAACTTAATTTTGTGCTTAATACAACTTACGATATAAACAAATATTGTGTCTCCCATGTGGTCGGCTGGGTATTCTAGCCATCTAATCTGTCTCTACACCTCTGGGTTCTCATCTATGTATCGATTGTGTTTTATTGCAGTATTTATTTTTCCCTGAGCCACATCATATTTTTATTTATTACAGAATTGCAGAAGTCCTCCAAGCCTCTAATAAGTTTTCAAAACTAGGAAGGTGAATTACCCAGTCTCCCCTCTTTGAGATTGTTTTAGCTGATTCATAGTTCTCATGTCCATGTGAGCTGGCATCAGTGTCTCAGATCACACATAGACAAACATGCACACAAACATACACATATGCACACATATAAACATTCACATACAGACAGACAGACATGCACACATACATATAGACACATTTGTTGGGACTTTGAGGTTAAAGAAATTTGCAAGAAGTGATATATTTGTGATAGTAAAATTTCCCCCATATACATTTACTATTTTTAATTTTTTAATCTTTCTCTGTCTTTTAATAGTTTTATAATTTCACCTGTAAAATTATTGCACATATACAATAGTTTTGATTTTTTGCTAACTTTGGCCTTTAATCTGTATTCTGATATGTTATTTTTGTGGATGGTTTTTCTGCTTCTCTAGGCTTCTCTTTAGCTACATCTAAATATTATGATGATCAATTCATTAAAATCTCCATTTCAATTCTGGATGCATTGAGTCTGAAATTTGTATTTAAATCTTAGAAAGAAACACGTTGGAATTCTGTACCAACATTCTCTGTCATTCCATCTACTTTCTTAAATGCATTAGTCCTTTTAAAGGAATGGCTTGAATATATGGGCTGCTGAAAAGGAAGCTTGTTGTGGAATATTAGTTAAAGATGTGTTACATTTGTTTGTGCTCTGGAACATTTGTTTAATGATGCAAAGATATGTTGCATTCTTTTATGTTTGTTGGATTTGTTTAACTCTGTGAAGCTGTGTTACTGTGTTTGTCTAAAACACCTGATGGTCTAATAAAGAGCTGAACAGCCAATAGCAAGGCAGGAGAAAGGATAGGTGGGGCTGTCAGGCAGAGAGAATAAATATAAGGAGAAAAAGAGAAATGGGAGATCTAGGAGTGAGAGAAGGAGGAGGACTCCAGGGGCCAGCCACCCAGCTACACAAGTCACAGAGTAAGAAGTAAAGAAAGTTATACAGAAATAGAGAAAGGTAAAAGCCCAGAGGCAAAAGGTAGACAGGATAATTTAAGTTAAGAAAAACTGGCAAGAAACAAGCCAAGCTAAGGCCAGGCATTTATAAGTAAGAATAAGCCTCCGTGTATTTTGGGGGGAGCTGGGTGTTGGGCCCCCCAAAGAGTAAAAACAACCAACTACAGAAGCTGGGAACTAGATGAATGCTTCTGAAAGTATCATTAAACATTTGACAGTTACCAGAGGTACCCACGTGAGAGATTCCCCAGACAGCAACAGGTACCGTTAATCAGACAGACTTCAATTCCTGGTGTTTATATATGAAACTAAACACGCAATGCAATCAGTTTATGTCACATTCTATCACAATTAAGATTTTTGAGGCATTTACTAAACCACAGCCTCTTACTCTGTGAGGGTGTGACCACAGGGGTAGTGTAACTGGTTGTGGGGTTTCTTGTAGCTAGAGTTTTCCGGACTTGCCCACAGTCAGGACAAATCTTTGTCACCCGCCAGTCCCACAGCCGCTCAGACCCAACCAAGTAAACACAGAGACTTATATTGCTTACAAACTGTATGGCCGTGGCAGGCTTCTTGCTAACTGTTCTTACAGCTTAAGTTAATCCATTTCTATAAATCTATGCCTTGCCACGTGGCTGGTGGCTTACCGGTGTCTTCACATGCTGCTGGTCATGGCGGCAGCTGGCAGTGTCTCTCTGCCTCAGCCTTCCACTTCCCAGAATTCTCCTCTCTCCTTGTCCCACCTACTTCCTGCCTGGCCACTGGCCAATCAGTGTTTTATTTATTGACCAATCAGAGCAATTTGACATACAGACCATCCCACAGCAGTTTCTGAAAGTGTGACTCTATAGGGTAGAATGTGGGTTTTGTGAGGTTGTGACCCTATAGAGTGGAATGTGGGGTTTGTGGAGGTGTGACCCCCCATAGCGGTGGTGTATCTGAATGTGGGGTTTGTGAGAGTATCAACCCACGAGTGGCATAACTCAAGGTAAGGTTTGTGAGACATTCAGCAACAGTAAAAAGTATTTGAACACTCAGTGACTGAAACTTGGAAACTGAAGGAACCAGCAGGGGGTGGTTCTGAGGGGCCTCTGGAAGCCCTGCTCCATCACACTGTACATGATCACTGCAGCCTTGCATCTGGACACACAGCATGCACTCACATCATGAATACCATCCCATCATTCCAGGCAAACCAATGCTGCCTAAAATAGCTCGGCTCAGACTCAAAACTACCATATGCTATAGATTGTGTGATTTTGCTGAACATGCAAAGCTTTCTTCTCGCTACAGAAACATCAGTCTAGTGATGGAGGACAAAGACTTCTAATATTCCCTCACCATCACAGTCCTCTTCATGCAAATATCTGATGAGTGTATCTCTGGTTTGTATCATGTCAGAATGCTTGACTACAAAAGTTGTTTTTGAGTCATGACAAGTTTCACTTTTAAAATGTTAAATGAACTTTGACTTGGGATTAGGAAAGAATTTCCATTTCTGAAATGGTCCTAATGGGCATCTTCCATCTTGTACTATGTGTTTAATTAAGGTGGCATTCCCAGCAGTGATGATTATACATCAAAAAAATCTATCAACTTTGAAATTTTTAAATTTTAAGACATTTAATTTTTAGATATCTGTTTTTATTTTTGTGTGTCAATGTGGGTTTGTGCACATGTGAGTGAAGTGTCAACAGAGGCCAGAGGGGGCATCAACCCCCCTGGAGCTGGAGTTGCAGTTGGTTGTAAGGCACATGATATGGGTGCTGAGAACTGAGTCCTCCAGAAGAGCGGCAAGTGCTCTTAGGCACTGAGCCGCTTCTCCAGCTGCCGGGCTTAGTTTTGTATGTAAAAATAAACAAGCATATCCACCTCATTCTCATGCAAATTTGCTTTCATCTTTAATAAATGGCAAAAGTATGTGTATTCCAAATAATTGTTTTAAAATAAATTTCTGAGTGACCTATGTCTGATTTTTGCATCTGTTTTTTTTTTTTAAATCTGCATATCAGGGTTGTATAAAAATTCCTTGGCCAGAAAGGGTCACCAGTGTTCTGGGAGGGTCAGAAGAATGAATTTGTTCCTTTTTTTTCCTCAGGTGTTTCCAGTTGCCTGGAACAGGGTCCGTGTAAATTAAGTGCTCAATAAAATATTTGTAACTGGATGGGCTGGTGAGATGGCTCAGTGTGTCAGGGTGCTTGCAACAAGCCTGACCTTCTGAGTTTGATCCTTGGGAGGGTGGGGGAAAGAGAGAATTGACTCCTGCAAGTTGTTCTCTGACGTCTACATGTACACCATGGCACATGCTGCCAAGTCTTGCATGGCTTGGTCCTGGAAGTCGTCACTCTGATGGAGGGTGCCAACTGCAACAGCAACAGCAACCCCCAAATTTTAGACATTGGAATCAAGGAGGCAGGTTTACTGTCGACAGCTAAACAAGGAGGCAGGCTTAGCTAGTCTCTGGAGGAGGAGCAGGCTCAGGCTGCAGTCGTCCGGGAGGAGGAATCTGTAGTTGATAATTTCTACATACACTTTCTGCATTTGTAATGGAACCAAAGGAAGGCTTTGCCTAGTTCCCTGAGCCTCATCGGGGAAGGCTCTGCCACTTCTATGGGTCTGAGGCATTGGGTCCTTGATGTGCTGTGCCCATAGCAACAGCACATCCACTCAGGACTTCTTCCACTCCACACATACACAAAATTATCAATTAAATGGTTGTAAAATGTTGTCGATGGAACTGAGTTAATATTACAGCAAAAATTCTTTCCTGAATACATTAAAGATAAGGAACTGGACAATTTTGTGGGAAGTTCAGAATAAAATTAAGTCGTATACACCAATATACTATGGAAGGAATTATTAAATAATTTAAAAAAAAACTGCATCTGTCCCAGTGGACAGCTCTCAACATGTTGAGCCCGGGTAAATAAAGAAAGGAAGAAGGGAAGAAGAGCGTGAGGAGGGGAACACTGGAGGGAGGAACAAGGGAACCCTTTGTCTTTTCTACGGTAGAACTATGCAAGCTTTTGAATACACTTCTGCTGTCTGGGCTTGGGGACAGCATAACCACCACACATATCTATGAGTTCCCGTACCAGATGGCCTCATAGGTGTGGCTACACCAACTACGTAGGTGAGGTGTGTGTGCTATTGCATAATGTGTTTGGGAGATGATGGCTGGTGTAGAATATTTTACTACAGATATTGCACTTTTAGACAATGTCAGTCATCATCCCAGGAGAAAATTAGACAAGGTTGCACAAGGCAGCTTAGTCATGGTTTTCTTTTTTTTTGGGTCGGGGGGCGCATACGGGGGGGGGGGGGGGATATTCCAGACAGGGTTTCTCTGTGTAACAGTGTAACAGCCCTAGCTGTCCTGGGATTTGCTTTGTGGACCAGGCTGGCCTAGAACTCACAGAGATCCACTTGCCTGTGCCTCCCGAATGCTGGGATTAAAGGTATGCGCTGCCAAGCTGGGTGGTCATGGTTTTTATTGCACAAGGTCTGAGTAGCACCTGCTCTAGGCACGAATATGAGAGGGTCTCACACCAGGTAGTCCCAGTGATCATGGCTGGCTCTTGCTTATGCTTTTCCTTTGGTGACTGGAGTCAGGTTAGT
Organism: Peromyscus maniculatus bairdii; assembly: GCF_049852395.1. Taxonomy (NCBI): domain Eukaryota; kingdom Metazoa; phylum Chordata; class Mammalia; order Rodentia; family Cricetidae; genus Peromyscus; species Peromyscus maniculatus. The sequence continues at coordinate 67,140,894 of NC_134858.1, forward strand.
TTGCAATTAAAAGTGAACAGAGTTTGTCTTGCTCCAACTGGGAGTAATTTTCTTTCTTTTCTCTCCTTTTATTCCTTTCTTCCTCTCCTTTTATTTCTCTCTCTCTCTCTCTCTCTCTCTCTCTCTCTCTCTCTCTCTCTCATATTGCTACTAGAAAGAAGAAGGCTGAGAGATTTGTCATTTGCACTAGCAATCAGGTGTTGATACATTAAAATGTAATCTTTTGTGTGGTCTGCAGCATGTGGCATGACCATGGGGAATGCTGGCTTTGTACCTGTAGCCAGTCTTCCATTCTCAAGACACACAGCGGAAGGAGGGGTCCCAACACTTCTGAGGCATCATGCATCAGTGGACCAAACAATTGTTCTGAGTGAGCAAACTAAGATTGATAGAAATGGTTGGGAAGAACAATTTTGAGACTGTCTAAAGTACAGCCTAGCTGGGCAGCGGTGGTGCACACCTTTAATCCCAGCACTTGGGAGGCAGAGCCTGGGAGATCTCTGTGAGTTTGAGGCCAGCCTGGTCTACAGAGCGAGATCCAGGACAGCCACCAAAACTATACAGAGAAACCCTGTCTCAAAAAACCAAAACTAACTAAATAAATAAATGCAGCCTAGGATTTAAATTATTTAGTGCTGAAAACTCATGGAAAATCAAGTGATCTATCTATCTATCTATCTATCTATCTATCTATCTATCTATCTATCTATCTATCTATCTACTTATCTATCACCTAACTATCATCTATGTACCTATTTATCATCATTCAATTTATCTTCTATCAATCTATTATCTATTATCCATCTATCAATATATCATTTACCTAGCCATCATCTATAAGTCTATTACCTGTTTTCCTATTTATCACCTGTCTATTGTCTATCTAGCTACTTATTTATCATTGTCAAATCTATAACATCAATTTTTGTATCTTTTATCTATCATCTACCAATCTATCTATTATTTACTATCTATATATCAATTTTCTTTTGGGGGGTTGAGACAGGGTCTCTCTGTGTAGCCCTGGCTGTCTTGAAACTCAGCTCTGTAGACGAGGCTGGCCTCAAACTCAGAGATCTGCCTGCCTCTGCCTCCTAAGTGCTGAGATTAAAGGTGTGTGCCACCATACTTGGCTTTGTAAATCAATTTTCTATCCATTTTGCTCATTGTTCAAAAGTGAATCTAAAAGACTTATATAAGTGTTTACACACACACACACACACACACACACACACACACACACCATTTTTTATGGAAAATACTGAAAGATGATAGTTACCAAAATAATAGAAAGACTACAGACCAAAATGTTAACTAATATCATCTCACTTTAGTAGGATTATGCATTGTTATTATTTTATTTGAGCTCTTCTGTGTTTCACAAAATTTTTGCAATGAATGTGCATCATAATTTAAATACTAAAAAACTCACTAAAGTGGTTTCCTGTAGTGTCCTATTAAGTGTCAAGCACCATCACTGAATGTCCAAACTCAGGCTCACTCCCTGAAACAGCCATGTTGGAAGGAAGAGCGCGGGAGGACAGGAAACGAGGCTGGGAGGAGGGCTGTGTTCAGTTACAACAAGGGTGGATGGGCGACCGCGCTCTCGTGGAAGATGAGCTTCAATGTGTTACTGTTCTTCTCCAGCGGCACAAGGGAACCACAGCTGGTGACAGTATCCCAACCTTGCTGGGGCCAAAACACAACCTTTCTGGGGCCAAAACAGGTCTTTGGGCCTCAATACCCCAAACTATTGTCTCCTAGGGGGTCTTCATATATGAAACTTCTTTCTGTACTCACTGGCATTTTGCAGGGCAGCCTCCTCTATTGGTGAAATTATTAAGGTCACTCCACGTATTTAAAAGGGAGGTTTCTTTAGTGGGGTAACTTACAAGTGAATGGATAGTTTACAGAGTCTGGGAAAGGCGTGGCACAGTCCAGCAGTGTTCTCTGGAGAACTCTGCTCGGTCTACCTCCAGCGTCCAGGGTCCAGGAACCAAGAGAGGCGGCACATCCAGATCTCCCATCTTCAGGGTCCTCTCTTGGCCCCACCTTGTAGGAGTGACAGTTACGGAAGCCTCAGTGGGGGTTGGAACTTCCAGATCAAAGCTGGAATGGCTACCCACTACACTCCTCCAGGACATGGAGGACATGGCAAGCCAACTCCTATGTCACCGTGGTGGTCTCGGGGCTGTCCCCTTCTGCTCACCATCAGCTTCTTTCCTGGAGTGAGGCACGTGTTAGTGAACTCATGTCTCTCTGATCTACCTTTTGACTCTTTCTCCCACGGCAGCCAGTGGTCTGGAAAACCACACATCAAAACATGTTGTCCCTGGCCTTACTACACCCGTGCTTACATCCCCTCCATGTGAGAGACTGCTCTGAAAACTCAGATCCTGGATGTCACTGTGTGTTTCAATGACTTCAGATTTGTCTTACGAACAAGATCTCTAGAACGGCCCACAAGGCCCTTGGTGGCTCACTGGTCCACCTCTTGGCTGAGGTCCTGCCTCTTAGCCCTTGATGTTCTGACCTAGAAGAGCTGCCCCTTGGTCCTATCCCTTCCCATCTCTCTCTACCCTGTTGTCCTTGCATCCTCAGCCCAGGTGCATTCATCTTGTGTTAATGGTTCAGTTTTAAACCCCATGCAGTATCTGCTCTCTTTCACAGTCTCTCCTTTTTGGGTTTCTACCCCTCCTTCCAAGCACTCACCAGTCTGTGGCTGACAGACTTGAGTAATCTTTTTGTGTCATGCTGGGCTCTCATCCTCAGGCAGATTGCATGAAGGAGGAATTCTTTTGTTCCCCATCATACCTCCTGCTGCTTAGTAAGAGCCCAGTCAATGTTGAAAGAGGATAAAGTTTCTTTGGAAGGTCCTTTGTCTGTTCCTCCCACTTTTCTACTGGTAACCATTAGCTTGAAAACAAGAGCAAGGAGAAAACTGGAAGTCTCCTAGTAGTGACAGTGCTAATTGTCCCCTGGGAAGGCTCTAAAGGCACCTGGGAGCTAGGCCTGGAGCATGCCTGTGGAGGATGATCTTAATTCCATTACCTGAGGTGGAAAGCGCCTCCCACTGTGGAGGGCATCCATTACCTGGTTGAGATGCTAGGCTGTGTAAGTGCGGAAGGGGAGCCTAGCAGCAAGATGAGGTCATCTATCTCTTATTCCTGACAAAGAAGCAATGTGACCAGAGAGAGAGCTTCCAGCTCTTGCTGCCTTGGCTCCCCCACTTCCCCCCACAATGGACTGTACCTTGAGCCCCTGTAAACCTCCTTCTTGGAGTTGTTTTTGTTGGGTGTTTTACTACACAAAAGTAGAAAACGATACATCTTTTGGGCTGAGGATTTATCGTGTTGCTCTTAGCAATGAGTGAGGAGTGGGGGGTTCTGGGAAACAAAGGGGTTCCAGAACACAGCCAGTCGAGTACTTTAGTCAGAAGTTTGCATTTTCAAACTGAATACTTCGTTTTCTGTTCATAACTTCAAAAGCTTTGGGGTTAGAAACAATTCCTTGTGCCTTGCCTCTTTTTTCTTGTAAATTAAAAAATATTTGTTAAGACTTTCATACATGAGTACAGTATTTATATCATGTATTTACACTGTTCCCTCTTCTCACAACTCTTGTGTCTCCCCTCTCTCTTAAATGCATGACCTCTTCTTTAATTATTGTTACCTATATGTATATATATGTGTGTGTACAGCAATACAACCTGCTTAATCCGTTCAGTGTTGCCCGTATGTATGTCTATGTGTTTGGAGCCAACCATTCGGGATCAGACAGTCTATCAGGGGACTTGTTTGTCGCTGGAGAAGACTGGTTCTCCCTTTCTCAGCAGTCATTAATGGCCAGCAGTTCTTCATCTCCAAGTGGGGCCTTGTGACATTTCCCCGATCCTGGTTGGCATGTCAACTGCTGGTGTCATTATGCAGGTCTTGTACAGGCAGCTATGTTGTTGAAACGTCACAAATGCAGCTTTTTTTTTATACGTTTCCTGTCATGTATTGAAGACAGAGCCGACTTCCTGGTCCTCTGGCTCTTACAGTCTTCCGACCCCTCTTCTGTGATGTCCCCTGAGCCGTAGGTGGAGAGTTTGGATTGGAGATGTGCCGTCTGAGGCCAGACACCCCACAGTTGGTTGTTCTCTGCATATTGTCCTGTGTCTTTCCTAGTTCAGCCATCCCACCCCGGAGAATGCTGCTAGTCTTGGTTTTGAAAGGAGAGAAGAGGAAGCTTCCCAGTGGCATTGAAGGCTCACCTGGGTCCTTGTAGGGAAAGGAGCGTGGGTGGCAGCTGGATGGTGTTGGGGGAGGGGAGGACTGGAAACGCAGGCTTTAGGAGATTTATCCAAGCCCTGTGTAGGGTGATGTGTGCCTGTCATCTCAGCATGCCCTGTGGCAGAGGCAGAGGGTTGGGGGTTCGAGGCCATCCTGGACCATGGAGCAGGTTGAAGTCCAGCTTGGACTGCCAAGCAAAACCCTGTCTCAAAAATTCAAACTAGGAAGAATTTCCAAAAGAAAAGGAGGGAAAAGAGAGAGAGGGCAGGAGGGCAGGAGGGCAAGACAAAAGAAGAGAGAAAACCAGTCGGGTTCTTAAATGAAAGGTTCGTCAGGGTGATGACTGAACTCTGAGCATGGGGTTTCAGTCTGGGGGTGAAACACCTTGTTACTTCCCCATCCACTTCTGTGGGTGTCTCCGGTGTACCCACCCCCACCATGCACAAATTAAAAATAAAATACAATTTCCCCTACAGAGAGAGGTGTGACTGTTCGGAAACCCATTCCTCTTTCCCATCCTTCACTTCACTCCCTACACCTTTCCTATGTGGAGACGACAGGGGATTGATCAGTCACCAAAACTAAGGTGAGACTTGGCTTATGAAAGAAAATGAATGTCGTGGTCTGTTTAAAGGGAAACCCACATCGAAATCTCTTCTACCTGAGAACTTGAAACTGTTTTTTTTTTTTTTCCCCATTTGATTCATGGCAAATTGAACATGTGCAATAGTGTGTCTCTTCTTTTCCTTTCCTCCATGATGTTTAAATGAGGTCTCGAAAAGAAAAAAATAATAACCATAGTCTTCTTTAACTTTCCGTTCAGCAGTGGATGGAGCCCTGCTTTACAGTTCCGCTTCTTGTAAAGGAACCTTGCACGTTGCCTGTGTGTGGCTGGGAAGGATGCCCCGGGACTGTCACTCCCAATGTCACCCCAACACGTCCAGGAGCCATCGCTTGTGTGGTAGAAGCCTAACAGTAACAGTTTTTTAGAAACTGTTTAAAAACAGTGGTTTTTCTATGAGAAGTGATGTCTGCGTTTTAAACACGAATTTTATGCAGGAAGACCTAGATGCATGAGGCAAGCCCTCCGAAGCAGGCTAACTGTGTTTTATGCCATTAATTACCGCAGCTTATCAAAGTGCCGTCTCCAAGCTAATTGCTGAGTCCCAGGGGGTCTCACTAAGATGAGCTATGGCCAAGAATAAACAATAAAACCCAAAATCAGCAGAGGTGGCTGGTTTAACGTGCCGAAGAGCTACAGAACGTCCGCCGTTGTCTCCCCATCAAGTTAGGCGAGGCAGAACTGGTCGTGGATGAGTCACTGACTTGTGGGGGTGGGGGGAGGGGGTCCCACCAGGATGAAGGAAACTAACCTATCTCCACCTGAGGTTGCAGCTAAGCCCAGCACACCCAGATCCCACCTCTAGACTGCTATGGGCAAAATTGAAACAAAGAGACGGGAGAGAATGAGAAAAGCAAGGGCATGGAGAGGAAACTATCAGGAAAGAGAGAAAGGAGATAGGAGAAGGGAAATGATGAGGAAAACTGGGGGAAACCAAGAAAACAGAGAGATGCGGGAACGCACGCCGTCAGTCATCTTCTGAGCAGAAACGGACTGTGTTCCAGAATGGTCCAGACACCTGCGCCATTAAATTGGGCCCCAAGTAGACACAGGTCTTATCAGCTGCTGTCAACAGCTGAAAGTGAGCTGGAGGTCTCCCTACCACAGGCCAGACTTTCCCCCATGAGTATAGAAAGCAGCTGCTGGCGCTTGTGGCCACTAGCTTAGATTTTTGGAGTTGCTTTCAAAGACACCGGGCCCTGCCTTGTGATGTAGAGCAAGTGAGTTTGTGAAATGGGGTGTGATGGAATGGAAGCCATTCTCCCATTTGGCTTTACGGAAATGAGTCCAGCTCATGATCAGCATCCGTTCCCATTCCCCACTTGTCAGCGGAGGATGCCGGTGCCGCAGGGGCCGAGTGCTCCCTGCCCATGGAACGGAGAAGCACAGGGGCAGATCTACCCACACTGGCGAAAACTAACTACTTCAAAGGATGCTCCTTCAGTGGAAATGCATTCTGGAACAGGCCATGTGTGGTCCTGGGGTGTGCATTGAACCCCTCGGTGGCTCCCTGAGCTTTGTCCCAGGCAGGGCTGTGTTACTGCTTCCTCAGCGACAGCGTCATCAGGCAGACAGAAACTGTGAAAGCACAGGGTTCCCTAAGACCTCATCTAGACATGGATATCGCAGGTAGAGACCGGTGAAGTTGATAACACAAGTATTCCTCTAGGATTCTGATGTCAGAGAGAGGAACTCATCGGCACCGAAGCTGTCAAATCTGCCTTAATTATGATTAATAACATACACATACCTGAGAAGGCTTTTTTTTTTCCTCTCCCTCTTTCATGCTGACTTTCTTAAAATGCGTCTTTGCTAACTATGATCTCAGGATTGGTTCAGCTGCAGCTGGAGGAAGAGACTGGGGTGATGCCTCTGTGTGCAGTGGAGCTTGAAACATTTGTGGTTGGCTGGGTACACTGGTTCTGACCCGCTGTATATTTTGATACTCTTCATTTTTCCATTTCTTTCCTTTTCCCTTTCTCCTTTTCTTTTCTATATTCTTACTCATGTTCTTTATTTGTTTTCCTTTTTTGGAACAGGGTGCATACTGTACCCCAAGCCGTCCTACAACTTGCTAAGCTAGGCTAAGCTAGGCTAGGCTATATATATGCCTATGCTAGCCTCAGACTCACAGCAATCCTCCTGCTTCAGCCTCCCAAGTGTTGGGATCACAGGCATAAAGTACCCCATTCAGCTGCTTTTCTGTAGAATTCCTAGTCCCCACCCTCCCCACCCCCCCCACCCCCGTGCAGAAAGAACGCTTAGGGTAAGCAAATTTTAATGTGGTCAGAAGTGAGCCCGCTGGTTAGAAAGGCAATCGGTGAAATGTTTTCTGTCACTGTCCCGTCAGGAGAATGACTGCCACAAGCTGCTGAGGTGAGAAGCTGTGTTGTTCACAGAGGAGGAGAGCAACGGGGGTGAGCATGGTGTTTCTGTAAGGACGAGGAGACTCGCAGACATTATAAACTGTGGCTAACCCGGGACGGCCCTGCTACATCCACAGCTGTGGTGTCGTCTGCGAACCTGGTGCTTTGGTGCGCTTTCTGCTCCCGTGACGAAACACCGTGAGCAAAGCAACGTGTGGAGGAGAGGGCTTACTTGGCTTGCATGTCTCAATCACAGCCTGTCATTGAGAGAAGTCGGGGCACGAACTCACGCAAGGTAGGAACTGAAGCAGAGACCATGGGTGTGGGGTGAGGACTCTGCTTACTGGCTTGCCCCACAGGGTTTGCTCAGCTACCTTTCTAATACACCCCAGGAGCCCAGGGGTGGCACCGGCTACTGTAGGCTGGACCCTCCCGCCTCAATCTTCAGTCAAGAAAATGTCCCACAGACTTGTTTCAAGCCAGTCCGATGGCAGCATTTTCTCGATTGAGATTCCCTTTCCCAGATGACCCAAGCTTGCAGTAAACTGACAAAAATCCAACCAACCAACGTACCTGACTTTCATTCTCCCTCCCTCCCTACACACACACACACACACACACACACACACACACACACACAATGTCTATGCGACAACACGCGTTTCGCTCTGTTATTGACTCAGAAAGGGATATTCAGAAACGTACATTTGAGAGACTACTGTAAAGAAGGCTGTGTGCTAATGTGAACAGGCCTTGCCTTTTCTTCTCACAGCATAGACATATCCTTTGCTTGCTCTTGTTAGCATTCCCTGAGTGGGTTACGTTGGCACGGTGCTTTCCTCTTCGATTACTAGTTATTCCAGGGTGGATATGCACCTGACCTCATTCTGTTGTTTAGGTAAAGTTAGCAGGCCTTAGAATTCAGGGAGTCAATGGCTCCTTCCTGGGCTTAATTAGACAGTTTAAGCTCTAATTGGCTGCCGTGAAGTCAATCAATCAGCAAGAGTGCTTATTCGCTCTCTGGGGATTGTGGGAGCAACTGATCTTCTCGGCGGCAAACACTCATCATTCAGTGCGGACCCCCACACTTTGCAGGGCCGGGGTGTCCTCGAACCCCTGGGCAAATGCAGTAGGCTTTCTCTGTGTGCAGTGTAAGGAGGAGCAGACTGCCCTTGTGCTGCTGATGGAAATGTATTTGAATAACATGTGCTTGCTTATCAAGGTGAAGATAGGTTGCACTGTCTGAAACAAAAGCTGCCTTGCAAAGGGAAGCAGGGGTGCATGGGACTGTGCAGGGATGACAATATGACTGCCGTGTCACTGACCCTCCTGGAAATGGCGGTGGCAGGTGAATCCCAAACCTATTTGGCTGTGAGATCCCTAAAGAAAGCACTGGTCTCATTCCTGCATCTAGAGATCTGGGGCTTGCGTGCCACATTTACTAAACAAATAAACAAAGCATTTATTCTAACAGTGGATCAAACAAACATTGCTCAAAGCATCTATCTACCCAGAACTTAATATTTGTCATATGAATATTCATTTTCCTTATTTCTCTAACTTTCATCTCTTTTTGTAAACTTAATTTTGTGTAGCAGGTAGGGGTGCTCATGTGGATGTTGGTGTATATTCATGCATGGTTGCATGTCGGACACACGCATGGTTGCATGTGGGAACCAAGGTTGGCTTGGGTGCCTTCTGTCTTTTGTTTAAGGTAGAGTTTTTCCTTGGCCTGAACTCTACTGTGTAGGCCAAGCTGGTTAGCCTTAGAGTTTTGGGGGTTCACTTGTGTCCACCTCTCATCTTGCCATTGCTAGAATTACAGGCCTGTGATATGTCTGGCTTTTTATTTGTGTTCTGAGGACCTGAACTCAGGTCTTCAATTGCAAGGCAAAGATGTTAGCACCTGAACTATCCCCTCCCCGCCCCCTCACACCCATAACCTTCGTTCTTAACTACATATCCTCAGGTATACCCAAGCCCATTGGGAGCACCCCAACACGTACAGCATCATTCTGTACACAGAGAGTCTTAGGGGACCCTTCTTGGTGATTTAGTTGTATAAATTTTAGAGTGATGGTTTTTTTGTTGTTGGTTTTTTTTTTTTTTACAAATCAAACAAACAAACAAAAAGAGCTGGAGAGATGGCTCAGAAATTAAGAGCAGCGAATCTGGGTTTTATTGCCTATACTTGCGGAGTATATGAATGTGATGGGTTTCTTCAATACGTGGAGACTTCTGCTGGTGATACAAGCACAAGACAGGTGCCAGCCACCCCTCCCCAGAGGAGTGTCCAGGTTAGGGGCAAAGACAGGCTGTGATAAAGCACGCAGGACCATCTATCTAACTTGGACTTGGATCAAGGAAGCTTTTGCAGAAAAGACAGCACTCTGTTTAACCTTGGAGGACTGGGCACTTGGTCTTCAGAGTGGTCACCATCAGTGCCCCACCTACAGCTCCTTGACTTTGACCACTATGGTGTGTTAACCCAGCTGTTTGCATGACGTGGGGTTTTTTTTGTTTCAAGCCTGGAGGTTCTAGCTAGGTATGTGCTGCTGCTTAGGATCAGCTCACAAGCAACGATCAAGGAGAGTAAGTAGATAAAGACCACAGATTCTTTCTCTCTCTCTCTCTCTCTCTCTCTCTCTCTCTCTCTCTCTCTCTCTCTCTCTCTCTCTCTCTCTCTCTCTCTCTCTAAGATTCCTAGGAGCTTGACCATCGGCTGACCAGACTGCTGCTCAACAGTCCCCTGGCCTGATCTTCCTTCTCCCTAGCTCACATCCACTCCCTTCCCTGCGTTGGAAAAGTACCTTAGAAATCCTTGTTCCTATTTCCTTGTACAAGGATCTAACTTAGTCATCCCGGGGAGAGAAAAAAAAAGAGCAAGAATGTTCTAGACAAATGTTCCAGCCATTTTTAATTAAAGTCCAGAGTTGTTAAAGAATAAGGAGAACTTAGTTGTGAGTTATGTGAAGTGTATGTTAGCACATAGTACTAGTTGGCCTGAGAGGATGCCACATTGTCTTGTTTTCCCCTTAGGTGGGCTGTCCTAGGAATAGTAGTGGTAGGTTTGTATGAGTGTGTATACACACACACACACACACACACACACACACACACACACACAGTCGGGGGGGGGGGGGGAGGTTGATTTGCAGAAGTGTTGAAATCTGTGATTTTGCTTACAATAAGAGTAGCTTATGCTGGAATTACATTCTTAATTTTATGCCCCTTTAGATTCCTCTTCTCATTCGATGTCCTAATTAGATGCCAGACATTAATACAGGAAAATCACAATTTCATTTGTGAAGTCAAATGTTTAAAAATGGATCACTCGACATCAAATAACAGGTACTATGACCTGATATCTGAGAGCAAAGCCCTGAACAGCCCCTTTCAGGATTAAAGCAATCTTGCCTTGGTTTCCCTCTGCTATCTGCTTGACCAGGCAGGAAGAAACCATCTGTGGCTTCCAAATAGGTTTGGGTCCCTGCATCCCTGGCCTGGTGCCTTTTTCAAAGGGGAAAGTCTTCAGAGAAACCTGTGCTGCGTTAAACTTTGAGAGCTCTCTCGTGGGCCCGTGTCTAACCAGCCACTGCCGATCTGAATATTTCCTGCATGCTAAGCAGACCATTGTCAGCTACTTCCTCTAGGCGAGATAGTTATAAATGCCGTTTATGGTCCTGCTATGACAACTGTGAAGGACACGCCAAAGAATTTATCACAGGATTACCCATCCACCAGCAGAATACCTAATAAGATTCTAAATGACCCAAGATGATAATAAGATCTAGCTTGTAGCAATAAGGTATTAATAAACTGCTCTTTTCAATAAGGGAGACTCCCGGCATCATTACCCTGACATATTTGTTTTGCTTATATTTTGTGAACAAAGTAGGGCTGCCGGATTGGATGGTAAATTTATAAAAACCCATGATGTATGAAAAATACAACCCTTGTGAAGTGGAACCCGCAGGTTAAAGTCAAGAGCACAGTGTTTGCCTAGGACACCCAAGTGCTGGGATCCCAAAGCCATCGATTCTAATCTTTCCATGCCATTTGCCTTTGTATTTAAAATTTATATAAGAAAAATATATCGCCCGCTGTTGACCGCAAGGCCATCATTCAAATGAAGAAATTTAGTAAAATCATAAACCAAGAGCGTGTGGATAAAGAATGAATTGAGAATACGGAATTCAAGATGAGATCTGGGATCTGGCTGGTGCCCCTGCTTGGAAAATAAAGCCATTTAGTGTTGAGTTAATTAAAATATGGACCCTGCTTGTTACCACTTAACTATTCCTATCAAGGGCAAGTGGCTGAGACTCAAGAACTCCCTGGTAACCATTTTTCAAACGGAGTATTCCAAAAGGCCCAGCCCCTCCCTTATTTTGTAATGGCACCCGCCTTGATTTTTATCTTGCTGCTCTACAGACCCGGCTCTGGTGATGCTACACGTGGGTAAGACCTCCCACAGTCTGAAGACCTTCGCTTCGTGTCTAGATTAGCCTCTGTGCTTGGAAGGAGTTTTCTGGTGAGTGAAATGTATCCTGGCAAGGCTGGTGAGATGGCTTTAGTGGGTAGAAGTGCTTGCTGGAGTTTGATCCCTGCAACCCACAAAAAGCCAGATGTGGTGGCACACATCTGTAGCCCCAGGTCGCCTAGAGTGAGATGGGAGGTGGAGCCGGGAGAATCTCAGTGGTACAATGGAAGCGAGAGAGCCCCTGCCTTAAGCTGGGAGGTGAGAATCCATTCCCGAAAGTTGTCCTACAACCCCCACGCTTAAGCTGTGGAGGACACATGCCCACATGTGACAGGACACATGACAGGATAATTAATTTACGTTGTTTGTCACAGCGAGTTTCAGAACTGGAATTAGCACTTGTTTTGTAGCTGAGGCATGCTTCACACACCCTGAGATGTACAGACAGCTGTTAAGTGTCCAGAGTTGTGTTGTATCAAGTGGACCTCTGTGTCACCAGCTCTCGAAGCAAGCTCTACAACATGTTCGTCCATTCCAGTGTGCACGCCCCATTCTCTGCCCTGGCGACTGCTGTTTCTGTGTCTGCCATCGGATCTACTTCTTAAACTTCAGAGAAGTAGAAAAATACACTCTATTCTTTTGGGTTTACATTTAAAAAATTATCTTTCATTTATTCTTTGACAATTTCCTACAGGCAAACAATGTGTCTTGATCCTATCTAACCCCCAACTCCTTCCCGCTCCAGCTGACACGGCCCAACACCCCTCCCCTTTCATGCTCCCACCCCACTTTTTAAAGCCGCTCACTGAACTACCCAGTTCAGGCTTCCTGCTGGGTTCTTGGCTGCTCTTGTTGGCTGAATCTTGTGCAGATCTAGTGCCGGCAACCATAACTGCAGCCATCTCATGGGTGCGATGCACATCGTGTCTGGAAGACAGCACTTCATAGCACACTTCTCCAACCTCTGGCTTCTACATCCTCTTACCCTCTCTTCTGAGATGTTCCTGAAGCTTCTGGCTGCATGGGTCTACTGCCCTGAATCAATCCATTTTCTTTTCTTTTCTTTTTTTGAGCTGAGGACCGAACCCAGGGCCTTGCGCTTGCTAGGCAAGCGCTCTACCACTGAGCTAAATCCCCAAACCCTCAATCCATTTTCTTATGTGGGTTATTTACAGTTTGGAGCCATTATGAATGAAGCTGCTATGAACATTTATGAGCCAGTGTTTTTGTTAACTCTAAATGGATCGTGACTAAAGCTGGAAACAGCTAGAAGAAAATAAAGTCTTTTTAGTGCTAGAGCTAAACAATATCTCCTAGATTCGATACCAAAAGTAGGGACTAGAAAGATGACTCTGTGGTTAAGAGCACTTACTGGCCCTGCAGAGGACCCAGGTTTGGTTCCCAGCACTCACATAGCAGCTCACAACCTCCTGTAATTTCAGTTCTAGGAGATCTGACACCCCCTTCTGGCCTCTATGGGTACTGTACTCATATGCACAGACACATACATATACACATAAATCAGAATAAAATAACTCTCTACAAAAGGATACCAAATGTATGCACTGTAAAATAACCAGCTAATAAACTGACCTGATGAAAGGTTGAAAGCCTTTACCCTTCCTGTATAAGTGTTTTTGTGAAGATATTTTCCTTTATTTTGTGTCCAGGACTGAGCTTACTAGGTCATAGGTTAGGTGTTTAAGAAACTTCCAGACAATTCCATAAGTAGTTGTGAGTTCAGAAGCTTCACACCCTTGCCAACACTTAGTGTTGTACATTCCTTCTATTTTGGCTAGTCTGGTGGGTTGGAACAGGTGGCTCATGTTGATTTTAATTATCAATGATAATCAAAAACATTAAAACAACCAAATTGGCAAACACCTGGCTGCTTCAATTTGTACTGAGCTTTGAATGACAATACTCAAATTTTTTTGTGAAAAGTCCAAAAGTTCAATGTTGACAACAACAAGTTTTAAGGTCTGCACATTTCAGACCTGCAGGTCATCTTAGGAGGATTTGCTCACATTCCCTCACTGTCTCCGTCAACTCCAGTTCCTTCGCTTAGTCATAACTCTCCAGAGAGGAGATGCAGTCTGTTTAGTTAAGAATTCCTGATTGGTCTAAAAGCCACATAACAGTGTCACAAACAACTAAGTAGAAATGGCCCCCACCTACACGCCATGGTATTTCATGTACAAGCTAAGATTATAAGGTCCTGAAGCTGTCATTCTGTAAAGACATTGAGTGGCAGTCACTTGCCCTGGGACCTTGTGTTGAGATTCAAGTCTGGACACAGTATGTCAGGCCTTCTGAGCAAGTTCAGTTTGAGATGCAGATTTTTTTGTTTGTTTGCTTTGGTCTTTTGTTGTTGTTTGTTTGTTTTTCAAGACAGGGTTTCTCTGGCTGTCCTGGAACTCACTCTGTAGTCCAGGCTGGCCACAAACTCACAGAGATCCTCCTGCCTCTGCCTCCTGAGTGCTGGAATTAAAGGTGTGCGTCACCACCACCCAAATTTTTAAGACTAGAAATAATAAAATTGCTTCCTGCCCCATAGATGATGCATTCGATTTGAGAGAACCCTGATGATGAAACTGGGCTTGAGTTTGTTTTTAATGTGAAGTTACATACTTTCAGCTGTGGGACACACACATACACACAGAGACACAGACACACACACAGACACACACACACACACACACACACACACACACACACACATACACACCAGCATCTTCTGCTCTGTACCTGAGACCTGCTTTCCTTTCTGTGGCCAGTGGTCCTGTGACCGTACCATTGAATTCTAAGGCGTGTACCCGTGGCTGTGTTCCAGGGCAGCACTATTGATCTTCAAGGTGTCCTTTGTGCAGTGTGATAGCAAGTCCAGGAAGGCAGTGGCTGAGGGTCCCACTGTCCCTTCTGAGACAAGAGGCTGAAGGTTGTTCCGTAGATACCCATTGCCCTTTCTGTGTGCTCTGACCTTCAACCTGGAAATGGCTGCCCACCACAGAGACACTTAGCAATAGGCTTGGCTGTAATACAAATGGTAATGATGGAAATGATATTAATAACAGACACTGGCCGCACACTTACCACAATCAACTCTGTGGCCTATGCTTAATGGTTTTGTTAGGAAAAGGACCCATGGTTCAGGAAACTGGTCCTCTGGGTCATGTTAGGTTGCTGGGGTCTGCCACTAGGGGGCAGCATTGCCGCTATCGTCTCAGGGAGCGTCAAAGCAAATTCTGTTTACGATTCTTAATCTTTTTAGGTACTTTCCCCCTCATTTAGGATGAATATAAGTAATCTTCCAGTTAGCTTACACAGTAAGTTAATAATTTAAGAAATGAACCTGGCCTCTCATAAATACTGCAGAGGAAGGACAGTGACATAGTTTTCTTTTTCTGTTTTTCTCCATCCATTATTTTATGTCTTCATTAATTATTCCATTTGTAATAGTTGTGCTTGTTAAAAGGGAAGTCTCCACTATCAGTAATGAATTATTAGCACATGCTTTCTAGGCTGTGTGCTTGCTCAGAGCAAGTAGCTTTCCATCCATCTAGCTGAGTATTGGTTATGTTTGGGTATTTGCTGGGATATTTGGGTATTATGGGGGGGGCGCATACATCTGATCTAAAGTCTGCTTTAGCAGAAGACAGACAGCTGTGGCTTTAGAGATGAAGTGTGTGCCTTGGCTAGCCTTCCCTCTCTAAAACAGGCATGCTCACGCCCTCCTGCATTGGGAAGAGTTCATCCATTTCTTGTATAATCTGCTTCACGTGGTGTGAGGAAATGTGCTTTGGTTCATTCAATCTTTGATCTCCTCCCATGATCCACTTCTTTTCTTTGTTATAAACCAATGACCCCTCTTAACTCCTCCAAAGAGCTTTTCCCCTTTACAGCCTTAATGTTTTTTTAAAATTAAATTTTTTGAGACAGGGTTTCACTACATGCCTCTGGCTAGCCTGAAATTGCTTTGTAGACCAGGCTGGCCTTGAACTCAGAGAGATCTGCCTGCCTCTAGCTCCTGAGTGCTTGGGTTAAAGGCATGCACTTTCTTTGAGTTATTCTTTAACAGTAGATCTTTTTTCAACCTTTCATTTTAATTTTGTAGCGTATTGTATTTCATACTTGACTCTTCTAACAGGCCTGTAACTGAACTATCCAACCCTTCAGGATATTCACCTCTATTTGACCACTTTAATGCAGTTAAATTCCATGACTTATATGTGATTTCATTGGACTTCCTCCCAACCATTTTGTTTGTTTTAATACACCCTCCTTTTTTTTTTTTTTTTTTTTTTTTTCTTTGAGACAAGGTCTATGCAGTCCTGGATGTCCTGGAACTCATTATGTCGCCAGGTTATCCTCGATTCACAGAGATCCCCCTGCTTCTGCCCGCCCAGTGCTGGGATTAAAGGCGTGCGCCACCATGCCTGGCCCATCATTTCTTGCGGCCCATCATCATCCTGTTTTGGCTTCATTTCAAAGAACTGCTTATTTTAGCCCTTCGCCCCTTCTTCTACTTACGTTACAGTTATACGTCATCACTTAGTGATCGCTGACTTTTAATATTGATTCTCAAAGTCAAAATGTAATATTATCAGAGCTGGAGAGGGGGCTCGGCAGTTAAGAGCAATGGCTGCTCTTCCAGAGTACTCAAGCTCACTAGGTAGCTCACGCCCATCTGTAACTCCAGGGGATCAGCTGCCCTTTCCTGGCCTCCTCCGGGAACTGCACACACATGGTGCACATGCAGACAAACAGGCACACGAGTAGACATGCAACATAAAGTTGTTCAGGTGCATCTGTGTTGGCACAAATGACAAGATGTCATTCTTTTCATGACTTAATAATAGATTGTTCAAAAATGCCACTTTTTTTTTTTTACAGCATGTGTTATGAGTCAAATTGTAACTTCCAAAAGAAGATACATGGAAGACCTAACCCTCAGCCCCTCAGAATGTGGCTTTATTTGGAAATAGGCTCTTTATAGAGGTAATCAAATCAAAATAAGGTTGGTGTGGGCCTTCACTGTGACTGGTGTCCTTGTGAGCAAGAGAAGTTTAAACTTAGATGCACACCCAGAGGGAGGGGACAGGGAGGGGACAGGGAAGTGTGCAGAGTGCTGTGCCAAGGCTAGAGACTCACTGTCCCAAGCCAAAGAGTACCACTATGAGGGACAAGCAAGGACCCCTCCTCTAGGGGGCGTCACGGGTAATGTCACCTTGCCAATACCTCAATTTCTGATCAGGAGCCTCTAGAATTAGATGGGACAAATGTTTCTGTTGTTCTAAGGTTCCCTGCTTGTGGTGTTTTGGTATAGGAACTTGGAGATGAAACACATCGTTTATTTAGTTTTCCATTTCTGTTATGTTTTCTTAATTTCCAGAAGCAGGTTATTCTTTTTCAAATCTAATTATTTTTAATTTTGTGATATCTTGGCTCTTGCCTCTTTCCTTATAATTTCTTTAATGTCTTTAATTGATGGTTTTATATTTATGTAAGTGTATTTTACATCTATTTAAGAGTATGTAAGTGTGTATAGTGCCCACGGAGGCCAGAAGGGATGTCAAATCCTCCTAGGAAAGTGAGCCACCTGTCAGGGCTTCTGGGAACTGAACTCGGGTCCTTTGGAAGAGCATCAGGTGCTCTTAATGGCCAAGCTGTGTCTCCAGTCTTTACCTTTAAGTATTTTAAAGAATGTATACCTTTACTGCCTGCTTCAGATTTTTCTACCATCTTCAGTTCTCGGCCTCTTCTTTTGTATGTCTATGTGAAGTGTCAGACCCCCTGAAACAGGAGTTACAGACAGTTGTGAGCTGCCATGTGGGTGCTGGGAATTGAACTTGGGTCCTCTGGGAGAGCAGCCAGTGCTCTTAACCACTGAGCCATCTCTCCAGCCCTGTAACCTCTTTAGTCTATCTGCTCCTTCGCTCCACCCATCTCTCTGCCCCCTCTTTTCACACACACCCTCCTGTCTCTCCTCCCCACACTCTGTACTGGCTAACAAACCTGTAGCCTGCTGAATGCTGGGTAAGTGCTCTGCCCCTGAGCTACATCCTCCATCCTGAGTCCGTTATTGGGCTTCTTTCCTCTTGGACTTTTTCTTTTTCTTTTAATTAAAAGCTTCTGTTCAGCAAGATTTTCCACATCTTCAGGGTCTCACATTCCTAAGGTTGTGAAAATGTTTCCGATGTAGTTTTGTGCTTTCTTATGCTGGGCACCTTAGTGGATTTTTTTTCTTTTTTTTTTTTTTTTTTGGTTTGCTGTCAGTTTTTAACTCCTTGGGTGAGGTTTTCTAATAGTGAATTTGGGCTCTATACTCTACCCAAGCAAGCTTGGGACTGGTTTCCTGTAGCAGATATTTTACCACCTGGAACTGGAGAAAGCTGAAGTTACTTATGTCTTCCTGTCTTAGTGTCCCTGTCTTAGTGGCTGTGAAGAGACACCACGGCCAAGTCCACTCTTATAAAAGAAAGCATTTAATTGGGGCTGGCTTACAGTTTCAGAGGCTGAGGCCATTATCAGCATGGCAGGGAGCATGGCAGCATGCAGGGAGCTTGGCAGAGGCCTTAGCAGTCCATGGCAGCATGCAGGCAGGCACGGTGCTGGAGAAGTAGCTGAGAGATGTACATCCAGATCCTCAGGCAGTAAGCAGAGAGAGCCACTGGGCCTGTCTTGGGCTCTTGAAACCTCAAAGCCCTCCCCTAGTGACAGACTTTCTCCAACAAGGCCACACCTCCCAATTCTTTAAAATAGTGCCGCTCCCTGGGGACCAAACATTCAAATCTATGAGCCTGTGGGGGCCATTCTCATTCAAGCCATCATACTTCCTTATGTCTTCCAGAATCTTGACTTCCTGTTGGTCCCAGCTTCCCCTTGCAGAGATTGCGCTCCACCTTCCTCTGGATAGCTTGGGTATTTTGGCCCAGCTTCTTTCCGTTAGAATCTCTATTTATCTCCCGACCTTGTTCACCAGACAAGATGGCAGCCCCGGCAGCGTGCACCTCTTTACTTCTAGCACCTGGGCCAGGAGAGAGGACTGTCTTTGCTACTTCTTACAAGGTCAGCTGTGTCTCAGAAAAGGTTATGCGGTGCCCCCAGCATTTGGGTGCCATTTTAGAAGTGGTCTGGGCTGCCTCGTTTCTCTGGGACAGTTAGGCAGGACAAGAAGCCAAGAAATGACTGTGAAGGATGAATGACAGGGACTATGAGGAGGGACATGGTCACTGTGAATTAGTAACAGCCTCGTCAGTCACTGCAGAATGAGACCGAATTCAGAGAAAGAGGTTCAAACGCTTACAACATTTTACACGTTAGCCGATTTAGAGCGCTGTGAAAGGATGAGGCACGACATCCAAGGTCTAGCATGGTCACATGCCTACCGCACTTCTATTCTCTGTGGACGGATGCTCACCTTCCCGTCCCTCGTCCCTCCACGCCTTCCTCTTTGTAGAAGCAAAATTCTGCTCTGTAAACCACGGGAGGTCAGGTGTCTGCAGGAAATGGCGCATGGCTTCAAAACACCTCCATGCTGACTTCGCCCTCAAGACAGAGGTCTGTTGTGATGAGAGATTCTGAGATGCTCCCAGGGCGTTCCAAACTGTGGCTAATGGACGGGGGAGGCTTGAGTCAGAGTTGTGGCTTTTAATTTTTAATTTCATCAACTGTGATTTCATTGTCTGAACAGCTCAGAAAGTAAGTCTCTTGTTCCATGTTGGAAATGCCCTTGACACCCACCAAAGTGGAACGAGGCACCTCGTCTAAGTCCTGGGAGCTAGTTACAGGATTAAACAAAAAGCTAGGGCTGAACATGCTTTAAAGGAAAAATCTTGTCAAGCAAAAAGACTGCTCTCACCTCAAAGGGAGTAAGAGATAGTTGATTCTGGAGCCAAATATGAGTGACTGTAGTCAGGGAGTACAGATTCAGGCTACCCCAAATACCATGTACCACGGTGGTAACAGTTTCAAGAAATCCATATAGTAATGGTACAAGAAAACCATCAGTCGCCGGGCGGTGGTGGCGCACGCCTTTAATCCCAGCACTCGGGAGGCAGAGCCAGGCGGATCGCTGTGAGTTCGAGGCCAGCCTGGGCTACCAAGTGAGCTCCAGGAAAGGCGCAAAACTACGCAGAGAAACCCTGTCTCCAAAAAAAAAAAAAAAAACAAAAAACAAAAAACAAAAAACAAAAAAAAAGAAAACCATCAGTCAACACTTTTTAAAACTTATTACATTTTTGATTATGTATTTATAGATGTATGTATGTATGTATGTATGTAGCTATCTATTTATTTGAGGGTACAAGGTACCTGAAGATTGAACGCAGGTTGTCAGGTTTAGTGGCTGGTGCCTTCACCTGTCCCACTAACCCTCAAGGTACTTTAAAACATTATTGGTGGAAACATGGGGCACGTAGGTAGGTTCACACAGCCAAGTGGGAAGTCTGCTCTAGGCCTCAGATGCTAGCTGTTGACATTCTTAGCCTTGGTGTTGGTCCATGCATACATTCCAAAAAGGATATTACCAAGTGTGCATAAGAATAGATGCTGGGTCGTACTCAGAGGTGGGCAATGAATGGCTAATAATGGGGCTAAAAGTAACTAAAGATAACCCAGCTCTAGACGAGCAGCGTTCCAATTCTACAGACCCACAGAAGACATACTCCGTCTTGTAGCAGGAATCTTAAAAGTTCTTATTAATAAAATCAAATCCAGCCAGGTATTGGGGTGAACTGGAACATCAGAGAACCAGAACAAGCCACATCTACCTCACCTCGCTGGATCCTCAGCTGGTCTTGTTTCCTCAGACTGGAGGCTTCTGAGTCCTCATCCAGAATGGGTCTCAGCTGAACTGCTGCTAGAAGCCTGAAAGCTTAACCAGGCCAAATGCTTAACCAGCCAAATGCTTCTAGTTTCTGGTCTTCACGCCTTATATACATTTCTGCTATCTGCTATCACTCCCTGGGATTAAAGGCTCGCTTTCTGGGATTAAAGGAGTGTGTCACCACGCCTGGCTGTTTCCAATGTGGCCTTGAACTCACTGAGATCCAGAGGGATTTCTACCTCTGAAGTGCTAGTATTAAAGGTGTGAGTGCCACCATTTTCTAGTCTTTGTATTTAGTGGCTGTTCTGTTTCTGACCCCAGATAAGTTTATTAGGGTGTACAATATTTTGGGGAACACAATACCACCACACTCAGTCTTGTAGAATCTTTACACAGGTCTGACCGTTTTTCTGAAAACTTCTGTTTACAATCGGCTGTATTAAATGGACAAGATGATGTCCTAGGTCAGAGCACAGATTTCAGAGCCACACTGCTTGGTGTTCTAACCCAACTACCCCTCACTACTGGGACAGTGTGTTCTCTACCCTTATTATTGGGAATAACAGTAGATGTACCTGTCAGTTGTCGACAGCGTTGACTGAGATGGAAGTACACCTGCCGCTAAGCCCTCAGGGAGTCATCCACTCTTACAGCTCTTGATACCATGGTCTAGATACGAACATTGATTTGAGGTTCAGGGACCCCAAAGAAAGTGTTAAATAAGATCAGAGTATTTGCATACTATCTGAAATTGTACCACCAAGTAGTGTGTGTGTGTGTGTGTGTGTGTGTGTGTGTGTGTGTGTGTGTGTGTGTGTGTTTGTAGAACAATATTTGTTTAAATTAAGATTCTCTTGGAATTTAGTTCAAACATGTCTCAGAGCCTGTGTTTAGCTCAGAAGACGTTCTTCAGGGACTGGCACTGATCCCTGGCTGTAAATCATCCATATCGGATTGGCATGGACTCTCTGTATTTGTAGGGAAGAAGGGTGACCATTAAGAAACCCCAGAAAGTCCCAGGAGGACTTCTGTGGAAGGTCATTAATGTCACTCTTCCTCTATGGTGAGGTCATTGCCAGGCGAGCCTACCTGACTTCTAAGATGGTCTGGGCAAGGACTAGGGATTCAGTTGGGGCTGCCGTCTGAGAGCATAGTGTCTTCCCTTCCCAGGGGATCAGGAGTGAACTGCTGGTGGTGGCTGTGAGATCAGGAGGCCTTGGTGACACCCACGGAAGCATATGTAGGAACTCCCTGGTCTGGCAGGTCCTAAGACTCATGACTCTTTCCTCCTGTCTTCCCCTCTACCTTAGTCTGGGCATCTGGGGAAATTTGGAAGGGCTAGTGAATGTGTAAACATTAAACCCTTTTCTGTGTGACCAAGGGTCATCGATGTCACACCATTGCCAGAGAAGGCTGTTCCCTTGTTCTCTCACCTCTGTCTCAGATGCCTCCTAACATATATAAACATGTTTATACAGCCCTTGGTCCGCCGCATTCACACACAACGCTCTTCGGGATTCTCCTTTTCCGTGATATATTTAACTCAAAGGCAATCCTAGTCATGTGGTGGGCAGCCAGTAGGTAGGGGCCCGATGACAGGCTAACGAGCTCTCCTGTGATTCCCAGGGAGGACTGGGACTCATTAAGTCTCATTTCCTGGGCAAGTCCACACAGGGGGAAGAAAATAACTGTATGAAGGCCTGAGAACTTATTGCCTTTAGATTTCTGAGCATCTGTAGATGCAGCCACATGGTAATCAGGGCAAACAGTGGGGGCTTCTAATTAGATCCTCTGAAATATTTAATTAGGCACTGGATTCATGTTTTGTTATTTTCTGTTAGGAACTGACCCCATACCAGGGAGGGTCCATGCACCAAGTGGAGCTGTCATTTGGTTAGATTCAATTCCTACCATCAACCTCCAGCCTGTGTCTAAAACTCAATTTTCTACCGTAGCCATTATTAGAAGACTTTCCTGCAGGTATGATTTACATGTAGGGGCCATGGATAGGAAACCTCATAGAAAAGGTATCCCAGACTGACTTCTCAGGGCCAAAGCGGGTATGTACTGGTGTGAAACATCAGGGAGATTGAGGCTAATTCAGGTCCCAAGTCATGTTTGTGTTTAATGTGTAATATTTGAAGATGTCCATCTTTTAAAGTCACAGCTATTTAATACAATATAGCTAGTGAGTAGGCTATACCAAAGGGAAGGAACCAGAATCTTAGTTCACAACTTAGTAGTGAGGGACACTACTAAGTTTTCTTAATTTAAAAATTCACATTGAGACACATAGTAGCATAGGCCTACAGTCCCAACACTTTGGATGCTGAGGCAGGAGGATCACAAGTTTGAAGCCAACCTAGGCTATATAGCAGACCTTGCCTTATACAACAAGGCAAAATAATTCAATTTTTGAATAGTCTTTTTAAAAAACTATTTTATTATTTTATGTGTATGGGTCCTTTGCCTACATGACACATTTGTCTGTAAACCGCTTATGTGCCTGCTACCTGAGGAGGCCAGAGGAGGCTGTCAGGTCCCCAGGAACTGGAGTTACAGACAGCTATGAGTTGTCATGTGGGTGCTGGGAATCAAACCTGGGTCCTTCAACTTCTGATCCTGAGTCCTGGGAATGCAGACACGCATTTCCACACCTGGTGTATACGATTCTGGGACCCAGCTCAGGGTCGAGAGCACGCTAGACAGGCATTTTACCAACTGAGCTGCAGCTCCAGTGCCTCGAGGTCTTTAATATTCATAAAGTCACGCTTAACATACTCAAAATATGTGCTATTTTGCTTTCTCCCCAAATAGATGTTACTGAAGCTGTAATCAACACGCCCTCAGAACGTAGGAAATCATGTTCACTCCCTTGAGGACGAAAGGTCTTTCCCCAAACTAGTTTGCATTTTGGTTCATAAAATCGCCATGGCTAAATCTCTTACAAGATTTGGTACGGAAGGGAGAGACAAGGCTTTAAAACAGGTAAACTCTGTTCAAGCTGCGGAAAACTAAAACTTGACACATGGCTGGGCAGGTCCAGAATTGGGGCAAGCTCCAAAGACAGCTTGTTGCAGGTGGGAGGGGACTCCCAGGCAAGGTCAGTGCGGACGAGAAGTTAGAGGTGGGGTCAAAGGTCAAAGGTCAAGTTAGTAAAGAGAGTGGTTCCACTCAGAGTGAGGTGGATCTCAGAGGCAGAGTCTGCAGAGAATACTGAGAATAAAAAAACCTTACAGCAGAGCTGGGGACATGGCTTGGTGGGTAAGAGCTCTTGCCACATAAGGCTGATGAACTGAGCTCCATGCCTGTAGTCCACACGAAGAGCCAGATGCAGTGGCATACATCTGCAGTTTCAGCACTGCAGTAGCAAGATGGGAGCGGAGATGGGAGGCCAGGGGCAGAAACAAGAGAGACTGTGCCTCATACAAGGAGAACTAACTCCTAGAAAGTTGTCCTCTAAGCTTGGTATGTTTGCATGGGCACGCTTGTACACACACATGTGCACACACACAAGGCTGAAAAGATCTGTTTGTTCTTCTACAATATGAGACACACACACACACACACACACACACACACGCACGCACGCACGCACGCACGCACGCACGCATGTGCATGCACACAAAGCTGAAAAGATCTGTTTGTTTTTTTACAATGTGAGACATGCACACACACACACACACACACACACACACACACACACACACACACACACAAAGCTGAAAAGATCTGTTTGCTCTTTTACAGTGTGAGCATTTAGCAACAAGAGACAAAGCACCATCACGGAGCAGAGAGCTGCCCTCACCAGACACCTGACCCTTCCCACACCTTGAGCTTGGACTGCACAGACTCTAGAAGTACAAAACAGGAACAAGTCAAGCACAGACTTCTATCCCTTACACAGGAACCCAGCCTACACCCAAGCTTTAGGCCACCGGCCGGTCTTCCTAGCGAGCGGTCTTTCTTCCCCTCCCAAGGGACCACGTCAAGGCAAACCAAGGTAGAAAAATCTCTTTTCTTTCCCATCTTTCTCATGTGCATGACAAGAGAAAATGAAGGTACGCCGAGGCCCACACGGGACCGTGGGTGGATGGAGCTGCCCATAAATCTTCATTCACGACTTAGCTGGAAGGGGAGAGGGGATGCCACTGGATCTACCAACACCATCCATTTCTTTTCTGGGAGATTCAGGTCCCAGGCTAGCCTTTCACCCGCTCTGAGGTTCTTCTCTTCGAGTCCCTCCTGTTTTGGCAGCTGCTACCTCCCAATGCACCCCACATCCTCTGAAACGCCTACATCTTTGAAAACTTTGCTCTGAACACAAGTGCCTGGGTGTCCACACAGTTTTTTCCAAGTAGGTCCTGTTTCTGAGTTGAGATGGGTCTTTAGTGACCAAAGAGCACATTTCTTTGAACCGGGACTGGTAACTACTTTAAGGTTTTTAGTTTTGATTATGAGTATATGTAGGTGGGAGGTGGTGGTGATGATGATGTTTCCTGTATCTTCTCCACTGGACAAAAGGCATGCTTGATGCCCAGAGTTGCCCAACCAACCATGTTCTTAGCCGCAGTAGAAGATCTTCTGTAGTGGGTACTTGGGATAGTTCCTGAGAATCCAGATGTGCACGTGGACTCTGGGCATCCTCAGAAGCTTACAGGAAGGAAAGGCTGCAGCAGGCTGAACCAGACTCTAAGAACACGGACATTGTAGGATAGATACATCTTAAACTATTGGGAGTCTGCCCATATTCTGCCCCCACGGTCTATTCCCAAAGAACTTGTCTGTCACTTCTTGGATGTTCAGAACGTAGTAAAATTCTTAAGTGGGGAAGGAAGACAGCAGTGTTCCCTCTCCAGCCCAAGCCACCTGCCTTGCAGACCTAAAGGTCCCCAGAGTTTCTTGCCCCCCCCACCCAGTTTAGCATTCCCACATGGCTATGTGCAATGTAGAGTCATGCCTCTTTTCCCCAACCCAGAATTGAATCCTATGCTTTAAACCAACTCTCTGGAGCTCTGCACTGGGGTTCCATTTGCTATTAAGGGTGCTAATGAGGAGGGACAGGCAATTATTATTATTTATTTCACTAATTAGCCAGATAATCATTCATTCCAAAACTATGCAGGGCTGGAGAGCTGTTCGGGTGTCCTTTGTCTGATGTGGATTCATTTTATCCCCCACTCCGCCCCATTTTCCTTTTACTTAAAAAAAAAAAAAGGAGCAAAGTCAGGGGGTGAGGAAGGGAAATTTTAAGAAGATGGAGAGATCATTTCTGAGCAGCACAGACAATGCA
Organism: Peromyscus maniculatus bairdii; assembly: GCF_049852395.1. Lineage (NCBI taxonomy): Eukaryota > Metazoa > Chordata > Mammalia > Rodentia > Cricetidae > Peromyscus > Peromyscus maniculatus. Next base: position 67,166,759 of record NC_134858.1, read on the forward strand.
GCCAGGAGTCCGAGTTCATAAAAACATCACTCTTCAGCCTCTGAAGACATCATGCTTGATGATAGCCATAAAACACGTTAGTGTGAAATAAATTGCTCCTCTATTCAAATTCTTATACGTACCACTGTGGATGTCACCCGAGAAATGCAACTCTTTTCCCTGATGCTGAGGTATATTTTATCATAATTTGTGGGGTAGGTGACAACCTTATACACATGATTGCCTTTTCCTGCTCAGTTAGCCTGGCAAGGTCAGAGTCCTTTGGCCTTTTATGAATGTAGGACTATTAAGAAATGAGAAGGATAACTGAACAGTACTGAGAGGAAGCTGGATTTTTCTTTACTAATGCATACATTTTTCTTTCGTGGTGTTTGCACTTAGGAAATTACCCTTTTAAAATTCTGATATAGTTTTGGGGGGATGAGGGGACCATTGCTGATATTTTAGTTTTCTAGGTCTTATTATTGTTGTTGTCCTAAGATGGAAAACAACTTCTGAGAAGTTGGAATTCCTTCTCAGTATCATAGTGTAGCATTTGGTAGGAATTTTCTTTTCCCCTCAAAAAATTTTAAGGTAGATAATTACAATGAGAAATTGTTGCTTACTTAATGTAGTATATGTTGTGGGAGATTTGTTTGTATTGTGGCTCCAAGACGGCCAATGGAGTCGGGCCTTGGTTTGGAGGGCAGGGTCCATGTTCAGCTGGCCAGAGTGGACTATAGAGTTTTCTGGCCGACTCAAGAAGACAGACTGTCATACTAGCGGAATAAGGAGGGGCCAAAGGATTAAGGAGGGGCCAAAAGGAGATACGTGGCCCGTTGGGGGGGGCGGAGAGTGGAGAGTAGAAGTTATTGATCAGTTTTTCTTTGTCGCTCTGTGGCTCTATCAGGTTCCCCTCATATCTGACTCCCCACCATTTTTTTTTAATAAAGCAATAAAAAGAAGTTGCTTTAAATATAGAGTAGCTGAGAGGTAAAAAGGTATTTTTGTTAAGGTGAGTCTCCTAGATAGAACCAGCCTACTGTACTAGACCGATGCTTTTTACTGTTTTTAAGACTTCTATACTGCAAGTTATCCTCCTCCAGGGTGATAGAACGGTGGAAGCTGTACCAAGGATCTATGCAAAGGAGGTGAAAGGGCAGATCTTAGTGGAAAGAAAAGCAGGCCTCACCTGCCGGAAGGGTGACTGGTGTTGGTTGGCCTCCTGTCACTATAGCAAATTACCCAAGGCAATTAACTTAAAAAAAGAAAAGGTTTGTTTCCGCTCGTGGACTCAGAAGTTCTAGCCAGGATTGCCTAGTGTGTCTTTCTGACCTGGAGTGAGGCTCCTGTTATGGAGGCAGCTCATGATGGGGTTCAGGGTGAGGAAGCCAAATCAGGAGACTCAGGCTCCTCCAGCCCTCTGTAATGACCTGAAGACCCCTACCAGACCTCAGCTCTTAAAGTTCCCACCAGTTCCCAGTAGCATCATTCTGGCAACCAGCTTTTAGCACACAGGGGGTCTGTTGGGGACATTTGTGATCCAAGCTGTAGCTCTTAGCTAGTGACCAAAACCGAAGTACACCTTCTCTGTTCTCTGTGCTCCTCAACAGATCAAAGGGCTCAGTGTGGGGAACGTCTGGCCTCTACAAGTCTCTCCTATTAGTGGACTCTTTTGTGTGTAGTAGTTTGGGAAATGGCTCTGAAACTTTCTTGAAAGACATCAAGATGGGACCCACAAATCTTGAGCAGCAAGTTCCAGAAACCTAGCTCTTTATTTGTTCGAACCAAACTTTCAGACACTCTTTCACAGAGTTCTGTAGCCAGAAGTTTCTCCAGTCCTGCCTGGCCCTGCGGTCTGGACGAATCTCTCCCACCCTCGTCCAGCAGTCACTTGGTCCCAAGTAAACACACAGAGGCTTGTGTTATTTATAAGCTGTATGGCCTATGGGTCAGGCTTCTTGTTAGCTAGCTCTTATAACTTAATCAACCCATTTCTATTAATCTATATGTTGCCACGTGGCCGTGGCATTACCAGTCTGCTGGCATCTTGTTGCTCTTTGGGCTGCGGGCTGGCGTCTCCCTCGACTCCACCCTTCTTTGTTTTATCTTTAGTTTGAATGTACTTTACCCTGCCCTGCCCTGCCATAGGCCAATGCAGCTTTATTTATCAACCAACCAGAACAACACATATTCATAACATACAGAAAGACATCTCACAGCAGAGCTGTTATACCCAGGATCTTGGGAACACCATAGCTACTTCTGGTAGGGATGGAACCAGGAACAATGTCTTCAGATATATTACACTTGCCTCCGCAGTGATGAAATATTATCTGGAAGGAATGAAAACTTAAAAAAAAGTGCAAGACCTTTAGAATATTGGATATATAGATCATAATGCATTCATACCACAGTTTATATTTTATACCAAAGGAAATATAAATATGGATTGGGGCTGTAGCTCAGATGGTAGGGTGCTTACCCAGCGTGCATGAAGTCCTGGGTTCCATCCTGAGCACTGCATAAAGCTGGGTGTGCTGACACGGAGCTGTGATCCCAGCATCCACAAGGTGGAGGCAAAAGGATCAGGCTACATAGTAAACTCAATCCTCAGCAACATAATGAGTTCAAAGCTAGCCTGGGCTAGACTTGGAAGGAAGGAAGGAAGGAAGGAAGGAAGGAAGGAAGGAAGGAAGGAAGGAAGGAAGGAAAAGAAGAAAGGGAAAAGGAAAGAAAGAAAGATAAAGGAAAAGAAAGAAAGAGAAAATGATCTACATGAAGAGATGTTATCTAAAAGTGAAATACAGTTATCATGTACTGTAGCAGGAATCTTAAAATTTCTTATTAATAAAATCAAACCTGAGGCTAGTTATTGGGGTCAATGCTGGTTGATCACAGAGACAGAACAAGCCACAGCTATCTCACCTTGCCAATTCCTCAGCTGGTCCTGTTTCCTCAGACTGGAAGCCTCTGTGTCCTCATCCCAATGGCTCTCAGCTGAACTGCTGCTTAAAAGCCTGAATGCTTAACCAGCCAAATGCTTAACCAGCCAAATGCTTCTAGTTTCTGGTCCTCACGCCTTATATACCTTTCTGCTGTCTACCATCACTCCCTAGGATTAAAGGCATGAGTCACCATGCCTGGCTGTTTCCAGTGTGGCCTTGAACTCACAGAGATCCCAGATGGATTTCTGCCTCTGGAGTGCTAGGATTAAAGGCGTGTGCTATCACTGCCTAACTAGTGGCTTTTCTGTTCTCTGACCCCAGATAAGTTTATTAAGGTACACAATATTTTGGGGAACACAATACCACCACAATGTACTGCTCTAATGTACTGGCCTATGAACAAATAATTGAAAATAATTCTGCTGTATTCTTGAAATCACTTTCAGGAGGTCTGGGGGAAGGAAATTTTGAAAGAATTAGTAAATCAGTGAAGCTGCATTTTAAACAGATTTTCAACAAGTGCCACTGCTCTTCAAGGTCACCTTACTAAGTTAAATGCACTGCCTGGTGACAGGAAATACAGCCTCATGCCAGTGATTGGCTTCTATGCAGCCACTGAGAAGGAGGGCATTCTGTAGTAGCTATTTACTAGGGAAAGAGCAGGAAGTAAAAGTGATGAAAAGCACCAGGAGACTAGGGAGACCCAGAGTTGGAGGAGCTGGGCAGTGCTGTGCTTAGTTTCCCACTCAGGACACTACAGGATTCTCAGGTCGGTGCTAGAAGAAGCCAGTAGCTGTAGGTGGTGTTTACCACCCATGAGAAGAGACTCGGATGGCCCTCTGAGACCTCAACACACAAGTTAGCCTTGCCAGCGACATTTGGGATGGATCTGACCACGAGAGACCAGGGGCCACATGAGGATGGACAATCTTTTCCAGGTAGACTGGCTTGTGAAAACCACAGTCAAGTTTCTGGGTCTACCTGGGCAATAATGATTTGCTCTGGTTATGTTTTCCCCTAGATGTCTGGGTGGCCTGCTGTGTAGCGTCACTGAGGCCCCTGATCAGATGTCAATCATCAATGCCACCTTCATCCTTTCCTCTCTCTCCTGAGAATAACCTCCACTCTCCTCCCTTTCCTCTTTCCACCACACTCAGGTAGAACACCCTCGTCAGTGGTCACTTTTAGAGAATGTCCTGCTTTCCTTTCTGTTACTGTGATCAAATGTCCCAACGATAGGCAACTTAGGGACGAAAGGGCTGATTTTAGCTCTCAATTCCAAATTATATAGTACGTCATTGTGAGGCAGTCACAGCCACAGGAGCTTGAGACAGCCAGTCACCTCACACCCACAGTCAAGAGCAGAATGGACGAATTCATGAATGCCTAGTGCTCAGCTAGCTTTCTCAACTCTTAATGCAATCCAGCACCCTAAAGCAGGGAACAGTGCTGCCCATGTTCGGGCTAGGTCTTCCCACATCAACTAAGCAGTCAACTCAATCCCACACAGGGGGGTGGGGGGGTGGGAGGGGGCAGTGCCCATGGATCACCCTGATCTAGATAACCCTTTACTGAGACTCTCTTCCCAGGTGAATCGAGGTTGCGGCCATCTGACAGTCAAAGCTGTTTGACACAGGACGTACATTCACTGCAGCAGGGTATGTGCCATGGAGACATTCCCAGCAGTGGGTTGTTCACTGTTCTATCCCTGGTGCCTCTGTCAGGGTCTTCCACCCAGCGGAGCCTGGCACATGTTTTCTGCGCAGGTAACCGAGCAGTAGGAATAGTTCTTCTTTTCCATGACCCTCCCTGTACCACGCTTCACACTGAGTCACACACGCACTGATGCACGCTGGCTGTCCCTGATGCTCACGTTTTCCAGAGGAGGTCATACCTCAGCTGACCCCACATGTACAGGACTCTGCCTGGAACTGAAATGCCCAGACATAGAGGAGGCAGATCGTTCCTTAAATTAAAATGGTTATATCACAAGTTTTAAAAGAAAATAATTTTTAAAAAGAAATCACGGAATTACAAAAAGTTCATTAAGCAGGAGAATTTGAATCTTAAAATCTCAACAGTCTTCCTGGAAAGAGCCTTTTGTTTGCAGCTGATGCTCAGCTAAGACTGGATTTCAAATAAGCAACAAGGACTATTTATTAGCGTATTTATGTCCCTTATGTATAAAACTTTTTTTTTCCAAGACAGGGTTAGTATAGAACAGCTTTATGCTTAGAAATTATTCATTATTTATCAGTGACATATAAGAGACACAAAAATCACCTCATTTTTGATATCTGTATGTGAGTGTAAATGTGTGTATATGCATGTATAGGTTTGTTTGTACAGGCTTACTTGTGTGTGTTTGTGTGTGCACGCCTGTGGAGACCAGAGGTCAACTTTGTGTGTTATTTTTCATGTGCCATCCACCTTTTATTAATTTTTTTATTAGATGCCACGGCACATGTGTGGAGGTCAAAGGGCACCTTTAGGGAGTCTGCCTCCCTGCCCCACCCCCTCCCCAGGAATGTGGGTCTCGGGTTTGAACTCAGGATGTCAGGCTTGGCTGCAAGTACCTTTACCCGGTAAGCTGTTTCTCTAGCCCCCAACTTGTTTTTGTGAAACGGGGTCTCTCACTGGCCAGTGAACCTCAGAGATCCTCCTGTGCTGTGGAGTAACCCTTTTGTACACTGTGAGATTTGTCATTCAGCTTGGTTTAATAAAAAGCTGAGTGGCTGCTAACTAGACAGAAAGTACGGGACAGTCAGACACGGAGAACTCTGGGAAGAAGGAGGGCGGAGTAAGAGGAGTCTCGAGCCAGATGCGAAAGAAGCAATATTAAGTTCGTAAACTTGAAGTAAATGAGCCTCGGGGTAGCACACAGATTAATAGAAATGGGTTAATTTACGTTGTAAGAGTTAGTTAGTAATTAGCCTGAGCTACCGGTCAAGCATTTATAATTAATATTGAGTCTCTGTGCCGGTTATTTGGGAACTGGCAGGCAGGAGAGGAAAGTCTGCCTCCACTCTTGTCTCTGCTTTCTCAGCTCCAGGACTGCAAGCACACCCTGTTGTGTGTGGCTTTTTTCATGTTGGGTTGGGGGATCGAACTCAGGTCCTCACGATTGCAAGGCAAGCACTTTACCAACTGAGCCACCTCCCCAGGCCAAAAGCACGTGTTTATTGTTACCTGAAATGTAACTAGGAATCCTTTACTTTATCTGGCAACTCTAACTTCGTTAATTTTCATTTCTAAAAGAATAGAGCAGAAAAATAATAATGAAAGAACAATAAATAGTTCCTGTCTCTGCTCCTCAGGAATGAGGCGCCATTTGCATAAATTATCTGTAGCTGGATCTCCCTGCCTCTTGCTCACTCACTTTCCAAGAAAGAAACCCCAACCTCAGGATGAACAAATTGCCTAAATTCACAGAGCTCCAAAGCCCATTTTTCTTCTAAACCATTGTCAACATCTGGCACAAATGGTTGAAAAATTTTAAACCTTCCTATTCTAGTTAGTTTTGACTTCCTACTTGACACAGCCTAGAGTCATCCAAGAATTGGTGTGTGTGTGTGTGTGTGTGTGTGTGTGTGTGTGTGTGTGTGTGTGTGTGTGTGGTGGGGGCAAAGAGGACAGCCCACTGTGGGCAACACCATTCCCTGGACAGGTGGCCCTGGAATGTGTATGAGAGCTAGCTAAGCATGGCTCAGTGAGCTAGGAAGCAGCAATCCCTCCATGGTTTCTGCTTCAAGTTCCTGCTTGAGTTCCTGCCCTGGCTTATGTCAGTGATGGACTGTGACCCCTAAGCTGAGCTAACCCATTCCTCCCTAAGTTGCTTTTGGTCTTGGTACCTGCTACAGCAATGGAATGAAACCAGAGCATCCCCTAGACAAAAATAAGCCCCTGGGAAGATGCCTGGGTCTTCTTGGCTCCATGACTAGAATTTTCCAAGACCTTACTTTGTCTTCAAAGTATTAAATTCAAGCTCACTTACTGATAAAAACAGCCCTGAAGGAATTGCCAGGGATCTGGAAGCCATCTCAGTTTTCCTGGGCCCCATGGTCCACACATCTTTGCCCCAAGTCTAGTTAATTCTCTATTGGGTCACGGGGACTTTCCTATTTTTATGCTGTGTGTGTGTGTGTGTGTGTGTGTGTGTGTGTGTGTGTGTGTGTGTGTGTACTTGAAAATAACTAAGGATCAGGGAAATAGAAGAGATTTCTTGAGTGGACTGAGGGTAGGTGGGAATGGGAACATGAGTGATCAGGCGCAGGATGGGGAGAGTACTGAAAGAGACTACTTGAAGGAGAGGGGGGCATTTCAGGGTCAGGTAAAAACCTGGTGCAAAGGAATCTCCCAGAAATCTATACAGATGACCGCAGCTTAGACTCCTAGCAATAGCAGATACGTAGCCTGAACTGGCCATCTCCTGTGACCAGATTGGTACCTAGCTCAATTGTCATCAGAGAGGCATTATCCAGCAACTGATGGAAACAGATGCAGACCCACAGCCAAACATTAGGCAGAGTTCAGGGAATCCTGCAGAAGAGGAGAAAGGATTGTAGGAGCCAGCAGGGTCAAGGACACCATAAGAAAACTCACAGAATCGGCTAACCTGGGCTCATAGGGGCTCACAGAAACTGAACAGATAACCAGGGAACCTGCATGGGACTGACCTGGTCACTCTGCATATATGTTACAGTTGGATAGCTTGGTCCTCTTGTCGGACTCCTAATAGTGGGAATGGGCTGTCTCTGTTTTACAGGATTTGGGGGTCCTACTCCTCATATTGGGTTGCCTTGCCCAGTCTTAATACACGGAGAAGTGCTTAGTCTTACATGATATGCCATGTTTTGTTGATGCTCATGGGAGACCTGCCCTTTCCTAAGACAGAAATGGGATGAGGAGGAGATTGGGGGGTGGGAACGGGGTGGGGTGGGGGTGAGGGACTGGGAGGAGAGGAAGGAGAGGAAACTGTGAAACTGTGACCAGGATGTAAAATAAATAATTTTTTTTTTTTTTTTTTAAAGAAAAGAACTAAGGATCATCAGAAAACAGCAGCGGCCTGGACAATTTCAGTCCCAGGGTCCCAGGCATTTTCTTCTAAATGACAATATTTAACAACAAAATTGCTTCGTTTCAACCTCGTTGCATTTCTTCAAGTGGGAGCCCTATAATTTAAAAATAATAAATGCAACAGACTGAGCATATTGCTTTCATTAATCCCCGATACTGCTTATTTTCAGCGCTTTTAAATTATTTGGGTGTGCTCAATAGATTTAGTTGAAGTGGAAAAAGAATCATTCAAATTTCAGACCATTTGCAGCCATCAATTTATCTGCGGTTTTCCAGCCAAGTAACCGAACTTCAAAGTAGCATTTAGTTGGAGTGATTTCTCGCCCCACCCCCACCCCCACCTCCGGCTGGTTTGAAACAGTGAATTAGTCAAGTAAAAATGTCGGTGGAGGTGAAGGAGCCATAAACAAGAGAATCATAGCCTCTGAGTTATCGGCCTGTGCAGGGGCCGCTGACAGCATGTCACAACATCTCAAGGACATCCACAGCGAAAGCGGGAACTTTCCGTCTCTCCCAGGTAAAGGGAAGCCGTAAGACCTTCACCTTGACACTCCACTTCTAACCTTCCCGTGGTCGCTTGCATCCCAAAGACTGAAAAACCCAGGAGCCAGGTAGGTCCAGCAGCACCCAGCACTAACACTGAGTTCCCAGAGGTGCTAAATTTGAATTTCAGATAAAAGCTGAGTGGTTTGGCCTGGGGAGATGCCTCGGTGGCTAAGTGCTTGCTTTCCAAGCGTGGAGACCTGAATTCCAATCTATCCATGTACAAAGTTGGGCTGCTCACGTGCCCCTGTAGCCACAGCACTGTGTGTGTCGGGGTGGGGGGTGGGGGGTGGGGGGGGTGGAGACAGAGCTGGCCACCAACCTAGCTCCAGATTCAGCAAGAGGCCTCAGGATAAAATGGGACACCCAAGGTCCTCCTCTGGCTTCTGTGCACACACACAGGTATGAGCACCAGAACACACATGTCTGCATCACACACACACACACACACACACACACACACACACACACACACACACACACTCATACACATACACCCAAAAGAAAAAAATTGTAGTACAAGTTCTGGCCCATGTATTTGTATCCTACATCTGTAACCCTGTTGAGGAGCGCACCTCTGCACCCTATTATGGTGCCTCATGCTCTTCTTCAGATGTACAAGACCATGGCTAAATACGGTAGGGATGTGCTGAGTGATCCTGGGGGCTGGCCGCTGTTCTTCACATTTACAATCATTCAACGTTATGACAACCCTGTCACTTAGGTGTGCTGTTTGTTCAGCCCACAAATGCAGGGAAGGGACATGTCAAGCGGCCTCCTCATGAGCCTGTGTTGAAGAGTGTTGGTGTGTTCAAAGGTCTTCGTGATTTCACCACAAGTTACGATTTCCAAGGAAATGGAAAGACGACTTACTGTGGGGAAGGTCATGTATGCTCTCTCAGGTCTGTAATCATATGGAGGCCAGGGATGTAAAAGGCATGCTTGAAGCTCTTGGCTGGATCCTCAGGAAGGAAAAAAAAAAAGCAAAAACAAAAAACAAAACTAGAATGGTGATGCAAATTTATAATCCCAGCATTTGGGAAGTGGAGGCCAGAGGAGGATCAGACGCTCAGGGTCATCTCTGACTGTGGAGTGACTTCAAGGCCAACCTGGGCTACACGAGACACTGCCTCTAAATGAATGAATAAAAGATTCCCATATAGTCATGAAATCCTATGAGCATGTTCATGGTGACATTTTGCAGTGTGTGCCTAGGCAGACAGGCAGAGCTTATATTGTCGAAAGGACCAACTAAAGGAAACTCCCAACTCCATCCAAAATACAAATGCAAGGTGTGAGCCACAAAGTCAATAGCTCAACAACACATCGAAACTGTCACAGCCCATCCCAGGCGATCGGTTGTTTCAAATTCATTACAATTGGCATTTAAAGTTTACTCTGTGTTGCCCGGGTTTCAGATTTAACTGTGGTTTGTTTGGGTTTTGAAATTGTGGATTTGCTGAAAGTCTAGGCTGTTTCCTAGTTGGGTAATGAACAAGCTGTGGGTAGAACGGGGACCACGGAGAGGATCTCACTGGAAACACTTTTTTTAAAAGAGCCAGTGTGTTTACGGTTGAAAGATGATGACGCAGCATTTTGAGAAGACTGAAAAGGAGAACGTGTCGCCCGCCCACCATGCTGTCTGCACATTTCTTTCCTGTTACTGATCTCTGAAGTGGCCAGAACTGGCAGAGATTCCACAGGGCTTGTTAGAAATGAATTCATGGTTTCCGTCAAGGAGAAACTGCCTACCCCGAAGAAAACGCAGAGGAGGGAAGGAAAGCCACCTTGCATTCAAAGTAATTGTATTTTTGTTTTCTTTGTAATTCGATAAACAAGGTGTGCAATGAGGCGCTAAGTGACCCTGTCTTCTGCTGTAGTTACTCTCTCTTTGGCGCTCGAACCACTGGGGAACCGGGAGCAGATTCATGACATTCTGGAGTTAGAAGAATCACCTGCTACAGATCCAGCTAAAAGAGAAAGACTCCCGGATCCTCTCAGAGCTCATTTACCAGACATTCACCGGGCACCTGCCTGTGGGTGAACGTGAACTTGTCATTCTGAAATTCTTATGGTACATATACTGTTGTAGCAATAAACTAAAACAGGTGGCATGATGAGAAATGAGATCAAAGCCCTGAGATTAATCTAGAATCAATACCCAGAGTGTTTGGCTGCTCTTTTCCCACTCCATCAGTTAACAGCACTTCTCAAAAAGAGAAGACTGCTAAAATAAGAAACTGATGACGTGTACTAGGGAGTGGCTAAGTTAGCAGCGTACTTGCCTAGCATGCACAAAGACCCTGCAGGGGGTTGATGCCCAGCACCACATAAATCTCACCTGTAATCCCAGCACTTGGGAGGTTGAGGCAGGCAGATCAGGAGTTCAAGGTCATCTTCAACCACATATTGAGTTCTAGACAAGTCTATATGAGACCCTGTATCAAAATACACATAACATGTCAGGTGTGGCCAGTCTTTAATGCCATCTCTAGGGAGGCAGAGGCCGGGGGGGTTCTCTATGTGTTCGAGGCCAGCCTTGTCTATATAGCCAGTTCCAGGACAGTCAGGGATCTTTGTGAGACCTTGTCTCAACACACACACACGCACACGCACACACACTGATTAGCCAGAATGAAAAGAATTCAGCCACAGCCTGGGAGCCCCCTTTGTAATTCTACCAATTGCACATAGGCAAAGGCTGGGCTGTGGGAGAGTTAGATACCCTAGCAAATGATTCACACTTGAAAGCCACAGCTGCTATGAAAATAAACATTGAATCAGTTTCTTCCTTTAAGTCCATGTTCCATTAGAATAACTACAGTAGGTGACATTTTTCACATTTTAATTGGTGTTTTGCTGATTTTATCAGAATTTCTGCTGATCAAAGCAAATTGGCTATTTATTTATTTTGTAACGGAGCTAACTGTTCCCTGCAAGTTTAATGTACTGTAATGAATTTTAAATATCCTCCTAGTTAGATTACAGAGTGTTTGAATCTAGGCATCCTTGTTACACTGAAATTATTAATTACTCAAATGGACAAAAGGTAACATTCAGAGAAAATGTCACATTTTAAATGGACCTGGATTAGATGAAAATGATGGGTTGGCCTTTGAAGGCATCAGCAGAAGCAGCTTCTCCCTCAGCCTGCTCAACCCACTCTACCTGCTTGGTTCTCAGACATATGATAAATACATTCATTATTAGTTTATTCTCAGTAGCTTACAGAACAATAAGTTTTTATGTTATTTACACTCCAGTGACTTTGGTTTAATTGGCTTCTTTTATGTTATTTATATAAATATAAATCATACTGGGTTTTAAAGTATTAATGATGCATTTTATGTTGTAGTGCTGTTTTTGTTCAGACCAATACTCCATAAATTCACATCATCTGTGGGCAACAGCTGAGAAATGATACAGAATTTCCTTCCAAAGTTGAAGCAAATGCCCCCGAATCTTCCAGAACTCATGCCCGAGATGGAGAGATCCACAGAATTACAATGCACTTACAGTTGAGTTAGCAAATTAATTTATTCAGATGTATCTGGAGAGCAATTCTCTAGTCTGTGTGCTTAGAAAATGATAGACTTTTTTCTCCCAAGGAGGGCTTATATGGATTATGAACTTCGCAAGGTCTAGAATCACCTTGGAGATGAATCTCTGGGCATGTCTGTGAGAGATCTTCTAGATTAGGTAAACTGAGGGAGGAAGACCCACCTGGGCTGGAATTCCAGGGCTGGGATTCTAGACTGCATACGAAGAAGAAAAGGCGCTGAGGGCTGGCAGTCATCCTTCCCTGCCTGCGTCCTGCCCACCGATGCAAGGTGAGCAGCCGCTTCAAGTTCCTGCCGTCATGACTCCCGCCATGATGGACTCTACCATGGAACGGTGAACCAAAACAAATACTTCCCTTCTTAAGCTGCTCTGGCCAGGTATTTTGTGTCAACAGTGGGGACAGTAGCTAGTGTTCCCCCCCCCACCCCACCCCCCACACACATACTTCAAGACACTATGGCAAGACAAAATAAAATACCCACCTACAGAACAATTAGTCTTGTTCCTTCTAGTTGACATGCTGTCTGCAAATCTCCCACAGCCTTCAGAGAGTATGCCAAGTACAGATATACCCACTTTAGAATTTCTCTCTCAGTTCCTGAGACAATTATGGCACTTTTAAAAAATCACTCTGACAAAATACCTGAGCAGAACAGTTTAAGGGAAGAAGGATTTCTTTCGTCTCCCTGCTTCAGAGGTCCTCATCCATCAGGATGGAAGTCCGGGCACAGCCAACTTCCCCACCTCATGGAGGACAGAGAACAGAGCAGAGACAGGGAAGGTCCTGGGACAAGATGGAGGCCCGGAGGATATACCTCCAGTGACAAACCTCCTCCATTGGCCCTGCCTCCTGATGTTTCTAGACGTTCTCCAAAATGCACCGGCAGTTGGGGACCACACTGTCAACCCATGAGCTCTTTGGCAGAACACGTCATGGTGAAACCATAATGGTAGTTGTCCTGTGGAAGAGCACATGATATGTTCTAGTTTATTCATCTTGATTTCCATCTTTGTGTACTCAGTTTTCAAAGTGCTGAAAGAGTAACCATGGTACAAAAAGTGTGCCTCCACACAAAGAACTCTAGAATTGTGGGCATTTTCCTTGCTGGAAAATGTTGGTCCAGTCCCTTTACCTCTCAGACCTGCCTACCTTATATTTGTAAGAGTGACAATTTGTAAGCTTGGCGGGTTAGTCTGAGAAGCCAGGGAAGTGAAGTTGTGTGGAGCCTGAGCATGGTCCTTTGCTCCCAAGAGTCACTGGATGAACGGCCATTATTGTTGTCTATCTTCAGAGTAGTCACTTACAGACTGTAGGGAAGCCACAAGACAGATAACTGACATTTTTTTTTAAAACTCAGATGGAAACCACTGTGGAAAAAAAACAATATTTATTTAGTGAGAATGATGTCACTGTGAAGGAGAGAGAACATCTGATATTGAAAGTAGTACTACCTAAGACACAAAAATAATAACCAATGGGACACGGGCAGCTGCTTTCAATATGAATTGAGTGTTCTTTACAGAGCAGGTTGGAGGATGAGCAGATGGAAGGAAACTAAAAGAGATGGATCCTGGGGTCCACCTCACAAGTAATGAGGGAGACTCATGCCACCAAGCCCATGAGTGTGGCTAACTACCTTGTTCTTACATGTATTACACTTTTTCCCTACACTAGCTCAGTGGTATAAGTTGTTAGAGTGTAATGATCCATTCTATAGGTGAGATTATGGAGGCCATGAATGGTGAAAAGGAGTTTGCCTCCAACAGACCTTGGGCTGTGTCTTCCCTTTTGGGGGGCTCTTTTGTGGGTAGTAGACCCTAACAACATCAGCTAAGGGTTATTGAAACGGTTTGTTACATCTTCACGAGCATCCCGTGGACAGGTGTTCTAGATTCCCTTCTGTTGCTGTGATGAAACACCCTGACCTTAGAGGAGAAAGGGATTTATTTCTGCTTGCAATTCTAGGTTACAGTCTGTTGTTGTAGGGAAGCCAAGGCAGGATCTTCAACAGCCATTCAAATCACATCCACAGTCAAGAGCAGAGAGCAATGAACACGTATATGTTTGCTTGCTTGTTTGATTTGCTCAAGACTCTGTGTCTAGGGAATGGTGCCACTTACAGTGGGCTGGGTCTTTTCATATTGGTTAATTAAGATAGGTCCACACAGACAAGACCACAGGCCCCATCCTGTAGCATGAATCTTAAAAGTTCTTATTAATGAAATCAAACCTGAGCCAGGTATTGGGGTGAACACTGGAAAATCAGAGAGCCAGAACAAGCCACAGCTACCTCACCTCGCTGGATCCTCAGCTGGTCTTGTTTCCTCAGACTGGAGGCTTCTGAGTCCTCATCCAGAATGGGTCTCAGCTGAATTGCTGCTCAAAAGCCTGAATGCTTAACCAGGCCAAATGCTTAACCAGTCAAATGCTTCTAGTTTCTGGTCCTCATGCCTTATATACCTTTCTGCTTTCTACCACCACTCCCTGGGATTAAAGGCTCGCTTTCTGGGATTAAAGGCATGATGAGTCACCATGCCTGTCTGTATCCTTGAACACATGGATTTCTGCTTCTGGAGTGCTAGGATTAAAGGCATGTGCTACCACTGCCTATCCTTTATGTTTAATATTGTGGCTGCTCTGTCTCTGACCCCAGATAAGTTTATTAACATGCACAATATTTGGGGGAATACAATACCACACCATCTTGTGTAGATAATCTCTCACTGAGACTCCTTCCAGGTAATTCTAGGCTGTGTCAAATTGACAACTAAAGCCATCAGCAAAGGCATATTGCCATGAACTTCATTATGTAGATAAGGGGATAGGCAAAAAGATGAAGAATTTAATGGCATATAATCCAAAGCTAATGGAAAACCTGGAGTTCGAAGCCAGAATGTCTGGCTCCAGAATCCATATTCCTCAGAGTGTACCTTATCTCCTCCAACTGGACCAGCTTTGGAGGTAATAAGCTGCTTTTCAACTTCAGCAAGCCTCATTATCACAGGATAGGTTTGTGAGCAGTCTGGGACCCCACCCACCACCAAAGCTTCTGATTCAAAGGGTCCAGAGAACATTGACAATGTGCATTTGAAACATACTCTCTAGCTGATGCAATGGTCTGGGAACCACCCTTGGAAAAGCAATGTGCCTGTCCCAGAGGCATGTGATCTTGGACCTTCAGACACATTGTACCCTGCAGAACTTTTTGATGCATGAAAGGAGGTTTAAAAAAAAAATCTAATGGGCCAGTGTGGGGAGGCACCAGACATGGGCTGACACTTCAAGACCCCTTTGGGATCTTAGAAATGCAAAGTGGAGTCACTTAGTTGGTATTTATAAAGAATTCCCTAGGACAGCTGTGCTTTGTACAGCTGTGGTCATCTCCAGGGACTGTGGGAGCAAGAAAATCACAAGGGCCCCTCTGATTACCGCACAGGGGTAATCCATTAGCCCATCACAGGAAGTCTGGAAATGGGCAGAGAAGAGCAGGAAGAGAGGGTCAGAACAGCATTGTTGTGTCTTCCTGATGGGGCTTGGGCTGGTAATACAGGAGGATGGTCTGTCTGGAGAGTTCCAGAACTATCACCACTTTTCTAGAATTGTTTTCAATGTTATTCCGTTATTGGCCAAGATAGCAGTTTGATTCCATCCCCTCTAAGGTGCCCAGAGTGTCCAAAGCATGTTTGTCCATTTGTGATGCAGTATAATGAAGACCACCCAGCGGTGCGGACCACCATGAAGACTTTGCACCGCTGTGCTCAGATGCATAGTGTTTCGACGAGTTGCCCAAACAGCTCCCTTTGTTTGCTGCATTTAGGAAGCTTCCTACAAAGACTCACGAGTTGGAGCTGGAGAGATGGTTCCTCAGTTAAGGGCATGTACTGCTCCAGCAGAAGACCTGAGTTCTGTCCCCAGAACCCGTGCTGGTCAGCTCACAACTTATAACTCTAGCTCTAGGGAATCTAATGCCCACCCTCTTCTGAATCTTCAAAGTCCTGTACCCTATACAGACACATCCAAACACTTAATTTAAAATTAAAATAAATCTTTAAAAAAAAAAAAAAAAAACTATGAGCTTAAGTGATGACAGATGAAATTTCTCATTTGGAAAAGAAATGAGGTCTGAATGTCGCTACGGGGCATCTTATATCCAGATTGATAGGGCCCCATGGTCCTCTGGGGGGACATTCCAGCCACTGTACCTAACAGGTAATATCGGCACTTGACAGAGCATAAAACTCTGAGCCCAGAGCTGTTTCTGAAAAGTGCTCAGCTGGGAAGAAACACGTCTGTGGAGGATTTTCTGCGGAGGATGTCGTTCTGTCTGTTACGGTCTGACAGCCAGAGGCAGGCGTTCCTGCTTTACCAACTGTGTACACTGAACTGCATCTCCTTCTATCACTTCCTACTGGCTTCCGTCGAGTGGTGTTCAAAAGATGGCACGAAGATCTTGTATTTATTTGAAAATGTTGAAACCCATTGCTCTTTACATATGTAAAGAATTTTATTTACATTTATAAAAAAGGTCAAAGATAAAATAACAGACTCTAGTCATGAAAAACATAACATGGTCATATCTGCTTTACAGTTGAAAATCAAATGTTTAAATACAGTTTAACAATCCTTACAACACATTTCTGTCTACTTGATACAACCTAGGATTATTTGGGAAGAGAATCTCAATTAAGGAATTGCCTAGATCACACTGGCTTGTGGGCAGGTCTATGGAGGGGGGGCATTTTCTTGATTATTAAGGGACCAGTCCACTGTGGGAAACCCCATTCCCTAAGCAGGTGGTCTTAAACTGTATGGGGAGCTATCTGAGTATAAGCTGCCTGCCAGCAAGCAAAGAGCATTGCCCATGGTTCCTATTCCACTTGTTTGGCTGTGAAGTGAGTTCCTTGGTAGGCAGTAATGCTGTGTGGAATAATAAACAGGCTTGTTTTTAAGCTCCGCCTTGATTTCCCTCGGTGATAGGCTGTAACCTGGAATTGTGAGCCAAATAAATTCCGTCTCTTCCAAATTTATTTTTGGTTGGGGTATCTGTCACAGTAACAGAAGTGAACCCCAGTAGCTGACTCCTCACTCCAGAAGCTGTTCTCAGTAGTGGGAAAAGCCTTAGGATTAGAAACTGATGAGCACCATGAGATTTTTGTATGTCAGAACTTCTGCATGGCAAAGGATCAGAAGCCTGGGGAAGTCATTAGCAGTTTAAGAATTTAGCATTTGCTGGTTCCACTCATAAGAATGCTAATTGCATCTACAAAGAAAAGCAGAGAAATAATGTGTTTTTAAATGAGATCTCCTAGCTGCAATGTGACTCCTAGAGACCCACTGTGCAAAGTGTGATACCTGAACATCAGAACCTGATGCTGAACCCTGTGTGCTTCTGCCTATTTCCCTCCAACTTAAGCACAACTCTGGAATTTCCCCCAAAGGCAATCATTCTGAACCTTCTGAACTTATTTCCTTGGATCTGTCCTGGTCACCTTGACTGACTGTGTCCGGTCTCAGACAGCCAAGTGATCTCCCAACTTCAGGAAGGAGATAGGAAATGACACACTAATTTCAGTATGAAACAGCATGTTCAGATTTAATTGGAAACCAGAAAAACATTTGACCAAATAGGGGTAAATGTTTTTGCAAAACATGTAGAGAGTATTTATGGTGTATTATTTAAAATAAATTAAAGAGATGAATCTTAATACTTTTATTCATATTCATCTATATATTCAATTAAGAATTTTCACAGCATGTGATAACTCAAATATCCCTTACAGATTATTATATAATAAATGATATAATTTTGTTAAGCTATTAATTACAAGCACCGTCATTCTTTAATGCTTGTGATTTGGGGATCCCTGAATTTTAAAGATGTTCAATCCTATCTCAAAGAAAAAGCTGAGAAGGAGGAAACTGAGCACAGTCTTGGAGAGACTCCCCCAGATGGCTGCCGATCTAGACTTCTACAGCCAACAAAAATATCCCTTAAAAGGAAGATGAGACCAAAAGTATTTTCAGTAAAAATGAGCTGGTAATCGAAACCTAAAGGAAGCGGTGAAAGTTGCTTTTCATAAACCAGATGGACAAGGAGTGAAGGTTAGGAGAGAGCTCAATGGTAGAGAGCACACTACGTGTTCTGAGGTCTGGTCTGTTGTAGGATGTGGAATTGGAAAAGTCAAGAATTCACCGTATCCCCTTAGGGAAACAAGTGAAAGAACAGAGAGAGACTCTGTAACTGCCAAGGCAAGTGAAGGGGGATTGGGATAACACAGTAAAATCCATCCAGTGAAAAACAAGAAGGGATGGAAGAAGCAACAGAAGTCGGTGTTTAAGTCAGTTTTTTAAAAAAAATTAAAAAGATGTAGCAGTAAAAGCCAAAGATATCAGAAACTGTATCACAGGAAAATGAAATACATATTCTAATTACAAGGAGAAATATGATGTGCCCGGCCCCTTGATAGATCTAAAACCTAACTCCTGTACCTGAGGTTTAGGGAACACTCTGGAAGAGGAGGCTGAGAGAGAGGAAGCATCAGAGGACCGGGGTGTCTGCCATAAGATTGATAAGATTGTGTCTTCTAGATACAAGAGGGGAGCTGCACCCATGAAATCTCAACAATATGTCTGCCTAAACAAGACCTGCACAGTGACAAATTGACATGCTCACGAGATGATGCCACCTACATTTACTCCTTCAGTTAACACATTTACCTCACAGACACACACCCGAAGGTATGCCACCATTTTCTATGAGATTCTAAATCTAGTCAAGATGAAATGAAGATTGACCATGTCGTAGGGCTGTTTCCTCCAAATGGAGACATTCTCCATAGGGACGAGGGGAGGGCTCAGGAGGCTCAGGAGGGCAACAAAAAGTCATGTGTCTAGGAAAGTGGAAATGTGGGAGATTCTTCCCTAGTTTTGTAGAAACAATGGAAGATCCTGGAAGGCTCTTCCCTAGTTTTATAGAAAGAGCAAACAACTGCCGGGGGTGTGCGGTGGGGGTAGACTGACCAGTTAAACCATTTGAGGTGATCTTAAACTTGCGAAGCTGCCTGCAAGCTATGTGGGGAGCTCCAGAGGGCACAGCTTTGCCAAGTCATCACCCATTTTAGGTGGTTTTGGGGATGCAGCGACTTTTTTGAGTCATCTCGGTAAGTAATGCCTTTCCCACACTCCTGCTAGCAACCTTAATAAAAACCCATCAGTTCATTAAGTTGGACTGTCATGGGTTTGGCCTGTCATGGGTTCCCTGTCTGTTGGTGCAATCACTGCTTTGGTCTATCATGGGTTCCCTGTCTGGTGGTGCAATCATCTTTGGTCTGTCATGGGTTCCCTGTCTGGAGTGAGTAGACATGGCGGGGGGTGGGGGTGGTGGTGGGGGTGGTGTCCAAAAATGGAGTTGTGTGAGAAGAATTCCCAGTGCTTGTGAGAACACTATAAGAAAACAAGACAAGAGTCTTATGATCTCAGTTTCTTCAAAACGTGGAATTAGTCTTGGAATGTGTGCTCATGCTCCTCCCAGGTGTGGCAGATAGGAGTGAATTTACTTCAGATTACTAATTATTTCGTGCTGCTGTTATTCAATTAAGTGTTTAAGCTATCCTTTATACTCCTCTATGGAAAAATATGGTTTTTCCGTGTGTGGCTTGTGATTGTATTCAGCTTGATTCATGAAAACGTTACTCGGGCCACCTTTCTTAACCCTCGGAGTATAAAATGTCTGATGCCCTGAATAAAGTTGGCTAGTTCATGAGACTTTAGTCCACCCCGTTATCAGCTAGGCTCTCACAGGTCCCACTGCCTCTAGAGTGGTGACGAGTTTGTTGCCATCTCCTTAGGAAAAAAAAATCTCTCATACAGCAAACCATCACAACTGGTTCACAATATTTAGTTCTTACCTAGAAATAAGGTACTGGTAGGTCTGTTTTGTCTTTATACCAGTCAGACAAAATTTATAGAATTTTTTTCTTGCACACTTTTGTCTATGAATTGAGATTTTTGAGATTACTTTCTCTAAATAGTTGATGATATGTGCTGATGTCTTCAATTTTCTTGTTAGTCTTATATCTGGCCATCCTGAAAACTCATAATTATAGAATTCTCATGCATTTATATAAACTGATTGTGTACCATTAAAGTTCTCATCAGTTGACCATAGTAAATCTGCTCAGTGGAACATTGTGTAGCTTTTAAAATATTATGTAGATCAGGAGGCAGGGCAAGTAAACCTTAAAAAAAGAAAATTACAGGATTTTAATGGTATCATGAATCTAGCATGTAAAACCACAATATTTTGATATACTTCTTTCCCAAGTCTGGTTTGTTTATCTGTGTGTTTTTGTGTATTCACATTAAGAAGGCTATTTTTCATCTTTTTTTCCTTGTGCTGGATAGCTTTATGTCAACTTGACACAAACTAGAGTCATCTGAGAGGAGGAAATCTCAATGGAGAAATTGTCTTCATAAGATCAGGCTGTAGACAAGCCGGTAGGGCATTTTTGTAATTGGTGATTGATGGAGGAGGGCCCAGCCCACTGTGGGTCGTACCACCCCTGGGCTGGTGGTCCTGGGTGCTATAACAAAGCAGGCTGAGCAAGCCATGGGGAGAAACTCAGCAAGCAGTACCCCTCCATGGCCTCTGAAACAGCTCCATCTCCAGGTTCCTGCCCTGTGTGAGTTCCAGTCTGGACTTCCTTTGATGATGAATAGTGATGTGGAAACATAAGCAAAACACACCCTTTCTCCCCCAGTTTGCCTTTGGTCATGATGTTTCATCACAGTAATAGAAACCCTAACTACACACCCCTGTAAAGCATTCCACTGAGAACTTTCTGCCGTCTTTGCTTGCTTGTCATGAATATCCTTAATTTGTGTTTGTCTTAACATATTGTTATTCACCGTCTATTTTGAAAGATAATGCTGCAGAATATAGCATTCTTAATCCACAATTGTTCTTTTTCTCCCCAAACTGAATTTTTTTTGCCCTAATTGCTCTTGTTTTTTGTTTCATTGTAGAGCAGCATAAGAATGATTACTAACAACCATACAACAGAGTCAATATTAGCCTGTCTTCAGATCCCTGTCAACAAAATTAGTCCCAAACTCTTCAGTTTAGCCTAAGGCAGATTCTTAGGATAAGGACAAAAAACAGGACATTGTCCAAATGTCACAAGGATGGTCTCCAGCCTAGTTGTTAATATTGTTACCCTCCGAAACCTCTTGAGCTGGGCCTCCACAATCCACATAGCGCTCAGCACTGCTGTCCTCCATGCTTCTACTAGGATGCCCCGTTAAGTTCTGCCCCTAGAATTCAACCACCTTCCTAGTCCAAAGTCTTCTGTGTTCCAAAGAACAGCATGGTCAGGCCTGTCACACAATATCCTACTCCCCTGGTGCCAACTTCTGTCTTAGTTTTTCTATCGTTGTGATAAAACACCATGACCAAGGCAACTTATTTAAAAAGGCATTTAAATTGGGTCACAGTTTCAGAGTGTGACAGTCTATGACAGCAAAGGGACAGCTGAGCACTCACATGTTGATCTATAACCATGAGGCAAAGAGGGGGCACTGCACATCACGTGAGTCCTTTGAAACTTCCAAAGCTGCTCCTAGTGACACACCACCTCCAACAAAGCCATGCCTCCTAATCATTTCCAAACATCTCCACCAGGTCAGCTGGTGACCAAGTATTCAAATAAATGAACTTCTGGGGGCATTCTTGTTCAAACCACAGCAATGACCTACAATCTTTTTATTTGATTGGCCAGGCCTCCAACTTCTGCAGGATCAGAGGACACCTGTAGCTGGGACTCCAGGCTGGTGGCCTCAGAGGTCAATGCAGGGCCTGAGCTTTGCTCCCGCGTGTTCAGTGTCTCCTGAGAGACTGGAGTTTGGGTTCCAGCTGTCCACTATGGGTGTGCAGTTCTGGTTTCTGGTGACCCAGTTGTCACTGCAGGACTGAGAGTCTAACTGCTGTAGTCCCAGAGGTTATTTTGGGCCTGTGGCCCTAACCACAGACTCAGATAGTAGACAGACTTCACTGGATCTGAGGTTAAGTATCCTGTCTCTGGAAAGTTTATAAAATTCAAAGAGTGACCAGGGTTTTGACTCCATCTGGCCATCTTAGTGCCTCATGGGCAGCCCCACCCTTGATGCTTATATACATTTAATTCATAGCATACACTTCAGAAAAATACATCCTAGGGCTGGAGAGATGGCTCAGCAGTTAAGAGCACTGATTGCTCTTCCAGAGGACCCGGATTCAATTCCCAACACTCACACAGTAGTATGCTACTGTCTATAACGCCAGTTCTAGGAGACTCGACACTCTCACACAGACATACATGCAGGAAAGATATATATATATATATATATATATATATATATATATATATATATATATATATATATATACTGAAAAAAACTATTTAAAAAAAGAAAAATACATCCCAATGTTGGTAGTGATTCATAAATGGGAGAAAAGGGAATTTTCACATTTTTACTCTATTTTATATTATTTGAATTTTTAAATGCAATTTTATCCATTACTTTTGTAATTAAAAACAATTTAACATGAAAATAAGATGCTAGGAAGTAGACACGTTGACAAAAACTGACCTGGAAGAAGCTCCAGAGAGACTAGGTGAAAGTTCACAGAACAAGCCGCACGGCTCATTAATTTCTACAATATCTTTAAAGACACTTCCATTTGGCTTTGGAAAATCTGTGGCTCTCACAACCAATCAAGGAGTATTGCCAGCATCTATCAGAGCAGAAAATGAAGATAAAACGTAACATAATGGTCCCATGAAATCAGTAGAGACGTCCCATCCCCCATGTTGATCTGTCTCACATGCTGTCTCTTAGGCAAAGAGTGTTTCACAAGGAAGACCTAAATAAACTAGACAGCTAAATGAATTGGATAATTTTCCTTTGAACCCTCTCTCTTCACCAGGTGGGAGGCAGTTGAGATCAGCTGCATTTGCTGGGTCCCCCTGGTATCTAAGGTTGCTTAAGGAATCTCTCAGAACCTGAATTTAAATAGGAGATCCCTGTTAGTGGAGGGAACACCCTTGTTTGTGTTGAAGAAAGGCTTTCCCTTGGCTTGGCCCATGAAGTCTTTATGGAAATTGCCTTTGTCTGGTTTTATATCACTCTAGCCTCTTGTGTAGTGTACTCTGAAATGAGGTAGGAGTGTGTCTTCGGTTGTATCATGACAACTTTTGGTAATTGTTTGACCTAGATTTTGGATCTATACATACCCCACACTAGCCTCAAACTCCCTGTATAGCTTAGGATCCTCTTGAATTTCTGATCATCCTGCCTCCATGTCCTGAGTTCTGGGGTTACAGGAATGTACCCCCACAACCAGTTTACATGGTGCTGGGGTTCAAGCCCAGGTTTTTGTGCATATTAAGCAAATGTTTTATCCACAGAGCTATATCCATCCACAGCTCTAGACCCCTATTTTCATAACGCACCAAATGGAGACCAATTGTAAGCACCTAGCACAGTATCCAGCAGAACTCTCTTCAAACATCAGTGTAGGAATTGCTTTGCAAACCCATCTACTATACCTGTGGTAGACTCTCTGATGTTTTTGTTTGTTTCTTTTTTTCAAGACAGAGTTTCTCTGTGTAGCCCTGGCTATCCTGGAATTAGCTCTGTAGACCAGACGGTCTTCGAACTCAGAGATCCACCTGCCTCTGCCTCCTGAATACTGGAATTAAAAATGTGAGCTACCACCCGCTTGCTGACCCTCATTTTAAAGAAACTCCCAGGTTCTGTGAAGGTGGCTTGTTGTTGGTTGTTTTACTCTTCCGAGGTGCCTGCCACCCAGCTCCCAAGTAAATTACACACAGAGGCTTATTCTTAATTATAAATGTTCAACCTTAGCTTGGCTTGTTGCTTGCCAGCTTTCCTTAACTGAAATTAACCCATCTGCCCTTTGCCTCTGGCTTCTATCTTTCTCTATGTCTGTAAACCTTTCTTTGTTTCTTACTCTGTTGCTGGCTGTGTAGCTGGGTGGCTGGCCCCTGATGTCCTCCTCCTTCTCTGGCTCCTTTTTCTTCCCAGATTTCTCCTTCCATAGGTTCTCTCTGCCTGCCAGCCCCACCCATCCTTTCTCCTGCCTTGCGATTGGCCGTTCAGTTCTTTATTAGACCATCAGGTGTTTTAGACAGGCACAGTAACACAGCTTCACAGAGTTAAACAAATGCAGCATAAACAAAAGTAACACACCTTAAAATAATATTCTACAACAGTGGCGAGCTTGGGAACCCCCACAAAGCACCGAGCGTGTTAACATATGCTTGTTAATGTCTGTTGAGAGTCCCCTCTTTCCAGTCACCAGTGACTTGCAACCCCTGTGTCGTCACATCTTCTTCTTTTCTGGATAAGAAAAGACTGGGAGTGGGGCTGGAGAGATGGCTCAGCGGTTAAGAGCACTGGCTGCTCTTCCAGAGGTCCTGAGTTCAATTCCCAGCAACCACAAGGTGGCTCAGAACCATCTGTAGTGAGAGGTGGTGCTCTTTTCTGGCATGCAGGCAGAACGTTGTATACATGATAAATAAATTTAAAAAAAGAAAAGACTGGGAGAGATTTTTGCTTTCTATTAAAATGTCCTGTACACTTCCTAGCTTCCTAGACAGTTCACCCACACTGTTCCTGTGTAGGGACAAAGCCCTGGGCTGTTGAGCTCCATCATCCCAGTGTGCACCCTGACCTAGTCACCATTTCCCAACACAGTCTCTCATGATTGGCAGCTCCTGCCCAGCAGAGGTGCCCCGCTGCAGCTGCACCTTAGCCCCATAAGCCATACCACAAGGGACCCCCACAAGGGGGTCCTCGGCCAGGTGGGCCTTCTCCCAAGAGCCAGCAGCATCTCCCCTCCCCTGAGTGCGACTTGATCAAGCACTAAATTGGTTTACAAAACTTAACAAACCACAAAATAAAAAAATCAAGCAGTTCATAGTCTCCAACATGGGCTCCTAAACAGAACAAGGGCTGGAAGTCAACAGGACTGATGTCTTGTGAAATTAGTTTCCCCTTCTATTGGAGAGAAGAAGGGGGAGGAGGGGAGTAGCCACTGAGCTATGGTGAAAAATCCACAAATTCAAGTCACTGGCTTGGGCCATTTAGGGTGGACCTCATCCTTACTATAGGACTAAAATGACTGAATGCACGTGGAAACTCCTTCTCAATGAGTAAGATGGGTGTGTTAGATTTAGCCTAGGAAATCATGTCTAAAATTTAAGACTTGTTCAAGATCACTGGGTTACATAGACTGTAGGGAAAAGTGTTATCTTGTTATCAATTTAACAATGATTCTTCTTTATTGGCTGCCCAGCTGGGAGCTCTTGAGCTGTGTAAAGCCAACAGAATCCACTCAGGGTTACAGCAGGTCCACATTAGCAGGATGGATTGGGCTGTGATTTGTATCACCAGCCTGGTTTCACAGAGTATTTTCCATCCGCCCACAGCCTCGTGGTAATGTCGAATCTGTCTAGTCAGTTGAGGAGCAGAAGCTTAAGGAGCTAATGAATATTCATTTCTTTTTCCCTGGGTACCAAGTAAAATAACCAGTAATTAGTATAATATTTAATACTTCTATTCAAAATAAATAAATCTTTTGTAAAAAAAAAAAACCTAATTATTATAATGTAGCAAATTCTGCATATGTAACTGGAGTTAGATGTAGTGTTTTGAAAATGCTTCTAAGCCCTAATTTACATGTTTTGAGATTAGTTAATTACTCCCCTTGTATGCGTAAAACAAAACTCTAAATTCCTTATTCATTTCCTTGTCTCCCAAGTTTAGCTGATTCTGATATTTAAATCTCCTATTTTTCTTAATGCTCAAGATATTTGTGTGTTGGGCGCTGCTCTGAGTTTGCAGGTGTTCTCCTCCCTCCCCCTTCTCTCAGGCCTCAGATGGGCAGGGGACACTGGGCTTAGGGAGAGTCCAGGGTGGTGCTAACCCCATTTTTATGTGGCAAGGTTTGCTATTTAAAAATTTTTTTTTTGGTTTTTCGAGACAAGGTTTCTCTGTGTAGCTTTGTGCCTTTCCTGGAACTCACTTGGTAGCCCAGGCTGGCCTTGAACTCACAGAGATCTGCCTGGCTCTGCCTCCCGAGTGCTGGGATTAAAGGCATGCGCCACCACCGCCTGGCCAACTATTTAAATTTTTTAAAATAGGCCTTTTTATGCATTTCATTCATGGAAGGATTCATCACGGTTGTTGTTGTTGTATTACCCCACCAAAATCCTATGGGAATCCCCAGATATAGATGAGGGAACTAGACTCAAAAACGCTCACTCCCTGAAGCAAAGAATGGGATTCTAGATCACCCATCAATCTGAATCCAAATTCAGTTTACACCACAGCTACAAATTCTGAGGCCCACTCCTCCAGTTGTTCAAGGAAGAAGAATTTGGAGGAAGTGACTGTGTCCTGGTTGTCAGGGTTTACATCTAAGTGACCCCCAAAGACCCATGTGCTTAATGGCTTGGCTGCTAGCCTGAGGTGCTATTAAGAGATTGTGGAACCTTCTAGAAGTGTAGCTGGTGGAAGTTCAGTCATTAGCAGTGTACCCTTGAAGGAGATAACAGGACCCTGGCCCCTTTCTCAGTCTTTTTATTTTATGGTCATGTTTAGTTAGGGTTTCTGTTGCTACAAAGATTCACCATGACCATGACAACTCTTATAAAGGAAAACATTTAATTGGGGATGGCTTACAGTTTCAGAGGTTTAGTCCATTATGGTTGTGGCAAGAAGCATGGCAGCATGCAGGCAGACATGGTGCTGGAGAAGGAGCTGAGAGTTCTACACCTTGATCTACAGGCAACAGGAAGTGAAATGAAACACTGGGCATGGCTTGAGCATATATGAGACCTCAAAGCCTGCCTCCACAGTGACACACTTCCTCCAACAAGGCCACACCTACTCCAACAAGGCCACACCTACTCCAACAAGGCCACACCTACTCCAACAAGGCCACACCTTCTAACAGTGCCACTCCCTATGGACCAAGCATTCAAACACATGAGTCGATGAGGGTCATTCCCATTCAAACAACCACAAAGTCACCATAACATAAGCAGCGTTTGTTCCACTGTGCATGTCCTGTCATGATGCTCTGCTTTCCCATAGGCTCAAAACTATGGGCCAAAGGCTCCAAAACCATGAGTCAAAATCAATCTTCCCATCTACAAGTCAATCATCTCATTGACATGGTGGCTGAAAGCTGAATCACACTTGGTATGTCAATCAGAACTCACTAGACATCTTTGTGGGTTTAGGACCCTATGGGTGTTGACCTCTGCTGAGGCAGCGAGGAAGCCTGGGATCTGTGGCCTTTTAGTTAAATACTTCTTGAACCTGTGAAAAACAGGAGACTTCTAATGCACTTTCTGGCAGCTTCCCAGCGATGCTGGCTATTGCCTGCCACAGAGAATGCAAATGCTTGTCCAGATGCGGATGGATAGATGATGTTGGATGTAGCCATGGTCCATGAAGGCCTGGCTAATTCATGGAGTTGCAATCCTTTAATTCTTTTTAAGCATGCAAATACAAAATGCAGTGGATTTGTCTGAACAGCATGGGATGGGGGGCACAACCAACAGCCTTGAGTTTAGATGTGTGTGTGTGTGTGTGTGTGTGTGTGTGTGTGTGTGTGTGTGTGTGTATGAAAGAGACACTCAGGGCAGATGGAGTAAGATTCAGACTTCTGAACATAGCCCACCACTGCTTGCCTCCCCCATCACCTCTGTGTGCTCCCTGCATCCTGGAACCAGCATGCTCCATCACTAGCAGCCTCCTTTCTGTTCCTCCAAGGGGGCGGGTCTCAACCTTCCTAATGCTGGACCTTTTAATACAATTCCTCATGTTGTGGTGACCCCCAGCCATAATGTTATTTTGTTGCTACTTCATAACTGTAATTTTGTTAGTGCTATGAATCATAATGTAAATATCTGATATGCAGGAGATTTGATATGCGACACCTGTGGGGGTCATGACCCACAGGTTGAGAACCACTGCTCTAAGTTGTTCCTTCCACCTGAACATGGCTGCTTCTTCCTCACTTTCAGGCCTTGGTTCTCATATCACCTCCCACAAAGCATCCCTGACTCCCTTATCTAAAGGAATCTTCATTACTCCCTATGGTTTCCCAGAGTCTTAATACTATTTAGTCCGTCTTTCCTTCCTTTCTTCCTTTCTCTCTCTCTCTCTTTCTTTCTTTCTTTCTTTCTTTCTTTCTTTCTTTCTTTCTTTCTTTCTTTCTCTTTTCTTTCTTTCTTTCTTTCTCTTTTCTTTCTTTCTTTCTTTCTTTCTTTCTCTTCCTTCCTTCCTTCCTTTCTTCCTTTCTCTCTCTCTTCTTCTTCCTCCTCCTCTTCTTCTTCTTTTGTTGTTGTTGCTGTTTTAAGATAGGGTTTCTCTATTTAGCAGCCCTGACTGTCCTAGAACTCACTTTGTGGAGCAGGCTGACCTCAAACTCACAGAGCTCTACCTACCTCTGTTTTCCCAAGTGCTGGGATTAAAGGCATGCATGCACCACCACCACCTGGCTTTATTTTCTTTCTTATCGACTTATAAGTTATTTAGCACTCTGTCCTTGTGGCCCAACTGTGACACGTAATTGCTGTGCAGCTATGTTCTCTCTGAATTGAAACATTCCCTCTGGAAGGTAGGTCCTTTAAGACTCAGGAAGTAAGTGAAAGAAGTCTCAGGAAGTTATCAAGCAAGTCTAGAGATGTTCTGGAAACTTACAAGATCCACAGGTGCTTTCCCAAGGATATGTAAGCAACAGTCGCTGCTGGGAGAGATTCTGTGACTGGCCAGGCTGCCTACAAGTTCTGCAGTTACTCCAGGGACAAAGCTCCTGTGAGTTGTGGACTTTTTAATTGTGTTTGGTAGACTTTTTTATTGATGCAGCTACCTTTGAATCACTCATGTTCTTGTAAGGAACCCAAATAAACTTCTGGGTTAACTAAGCTGGTCTTTGATGGAGTCATTTCTTTGGTCTCTCCTCGATGCCCTATCTGAGGTAAATATGCATTTGTTCCAGTCTCCCTAGACAAAGTCTGTCACACAACATAGGTACTCAATAAATGCACATCAAAATGAGTGAAGGAATAACTGAGTGACAGTATAATTTACAGCATCACAGTTGATCTGTCATATACAACGCCCCTTAGACCTCTACTTTACAATCACACTTAGTGGACACTTGAGTAGCCAATCTGCCCTTGTGTCTCTATTTTGTTATTCTCAGCAAAAACCAGGTCATTGCTTATCATAATCACATGTCCAGTTGGTACATTGTGAGGTAGTGTGGAGCTACAGAGATCAAGCATTGTCATTCACCTACTTAATTCAAGTCTGAATCAGGTATAAATTCACTGTGGATCTTGGCTGAACCAACTGACTTGCACTATCCTGTTCCCTCATCTGCAAAGTTGGGTACAAACATCTACCCAGGTAGAGTTTAGTGAAAAATGGATGTTGCAAGTTATCAAATGAGTCACATACATTTACATATTTACGAGATATTGAGAGTGGACATGGGATGAGGGTCAAGAAAGGTCAATTTTCTTCTCATCTTTCTGTCCCGTTTGTTTGCTCGGTGTTGTGCAGGTCACACACATTTGTGTTTAATTCCACCCGCGATGGGAATATTCTGCATACAGTTTGCTCATGAGGAAGTGTGAGTAACACTGCGGAGTACTTTGCTCAAAATACTTCCTGCTGGAAAAATGGGTTTTCCCCTGTGGGATCAATCTTACTTCTCAGTCCATCGAAGTTATCTGCTCCCTCTACCCACCAAACAGTAGACAGGTGGATGAAGAAGAGACAACGAACCTACCAGTTAATCTAGCTTAGAATGACAAGAGAGCGCTGATTAGCCTAAGAGATCACTGCTTGCTGGACTGTGAACCACAGCACATGACCATCAGTGGGCCAGCCTCCATCCCTGCTGATAGAACACCATACTCTCTCTATCCGTGGATTCTGGCTTGGGCTCTGGAGTGAATGACAGGACATACATGATACTGTGTTTGCCCTGCTATTATCAGAGGCCCAGGAGCTCCAGCAAGATGGCCTTCTACACCAGGATGGGCCGGGTGTAGCTCCCAGTGTCATGTGATTGACAAACGAACACAGAAGTAATTGTCTGGATTTAGAGTCATACTTGACTTCAGATTCCTGCCCATTCATGTTTCTGCTGTGTGACTCTGGGCAAGTTATGCTCTGGGCTTCCCATTTGTTCCTTCTGCATAATGGGTATAACTCCATCTAGCCCATAAAGCTGCTTTGGAAAACAACATACACCCAGCACAGGCTTGTAACGTATAGGAACAGCAGTCTCTTTTCTGACAGCTAGCATTGTTCCCTGGATGGGAGGTTGACAGAAATGCTTGGGAATATGTGAGGATTCCTGTCTTGACCCTCTGGCAAGGGGCTGAAGCTCCCTGCTTGTTTTCACCTTGAGTTCAATTTTTCCAAGTGTTCCAGGTGAATTCTGGGAGGATTTGACAGTTCACTTCTGAATACTTCTTAGTTAGGGTGGAAGTAATGTGAGCAATAAATTATCATCTCTTCCCCACGATCTTCCTGGTCATTATTCTTGAATATAATTAGAATGCCAAATGCAGAGCCATCCATCTTCATCCAGCAGCAATGGTGAGCTGGGGAAAATGCTTACTGCAAGGAATGTTGGCATGAGGAAGAATGGACTCCCCATGGAACAGCAGAGAGTCCCACTTAAAAACTTGAACCAAGGCTCTGAGGAGACGGCCCAGTCAGTGAAGTGCTTCCCGTACACCAGTGGTACTCAACCTTCCTAATGCTGTGACCCTTTAGTACAGTTCCTCACGCTGTGGTGACCCCCAACCATAACATTATTTTCATTGCTACTTTGTAACTGTAATTTTGCCGCTGTTATGAATTGTAATATAAATATCTGTTTTCCAGTGGCCTTAAGTGACCCCTGTAGAACCCCCCCCCCACCCCCAAGGGTCTCTACCTACAGGTCTAGAATTGCTGCCATCCAAGTCTGTGGACCTGGGTTCAGACCCCCCACCACCCATGTGGTGTTGCACATCTGTAATCTCGTCTACTGAAGGGAAGCATATTGCTGGAGCTCATTGGTCAGCCAGCCTAGCCACATCAGTGAGCTCCAGGTTCAGCCAGAAACTGGCTCCAAAAAGCCAGACAAAAACCCCAAAACCAACCAAACCAAAAACCAATTAGATGGAAAGGGATTGAGATACCTGACATTGATCACTGGTCTCCACATGCACACATCCATACACATATGCATGGATACCTTTTCACACACATGTGCATAGCTACATGAACATGTAAATATACCCCCTACACAAATACACACACACACACACACACACACACACACACACACACACACACACACCGAGCTAACATCCACAATGAGACATGAGGACTCCAAAGTGTTCACTTTTTGACTGTGCACGCCTAAGTATATGCTTTGCTTTTGATGGGCAATCATCTGAGATCCCTGTTGGAAACCCTTACCAAAGGTCTTTCAGATAGATTCATGTTGTTGAGGCTCTCTGCCTTCCAGGCCTCTTTGGGGACCATCCCATCCCATCCCCAAAATTTACAAGACCTTGTGTCTGGATTCATGGTCAGT
This sequence comes from Peromyscus maniculatus bairdii, assembly GCF_049852395.1. Lineage (NCBI taxonomy): Eukaryota > Metazoa > Chordata > Mammalia > Rodentia > Cricetidae > Peromyscus > Peromyscus maniculatus. The sequence continues at coordinate 67,198,548 of NC_134858.1, forward strand.
TCATGGTATCTTTGAGTTTCTGTGATATTTTGTGTGTATGAAACCATCAAATGACGTAGTGAAAATTTCTATCAAGCAAATCTGGATTCTGCTGAAGAAGACTGACAGAAAGATGTAGCACCAGCTGGGCGGTAGTAGCGTGAGCCTTTAATCCCAGCACTCAGGAGGCAGAGGCAGGCAGATTTCTGTGAGTTTGAGGCCAGCCTGGTCTACAAAATAGATACCAGGACAGCCAGAACTGTTACATAGAAAAACCCTGTCTTGAAAAACCAAAAAAAAAAAACAAACCCTAAAATAATAATAATAATAATAATAATAATAATAATAATAATAATAATAAATCTAGCATCACTGAACCTTTTTTGAAAGGGCAAATTAGCTGTCCTATTCCTTCTCTCCATAGAGAGTATAATCAGATTGTGTTATTTGAGGCCCCATTAGAGACTATTCAGCTCAAATTTTTTCTTCCCTATTCTAATACCATCATTAAACTTCTTGCACTGGGACTAGAGAGATGGCTCAGCAGCCAAGAGTGCTTCCTGCACAATCATAAGAACCAGAATTTGGATCCAGCACCCACATAACAAACCAGGTGTCCTGCCCCCATATCTGTAACCCCAGCTTCAAGGAGGGTGGAGACAGGAGGATTACTGGGGCCTGTGGATTTCCAGCCCAGCTGAGAAATGCAAGCCCTTGATTCAAGGAAAGACCCTGCCTCAAATGATAGATAGTGACAGAAAAGAACACCAATGTCCTCTTTGTGCCTCTGAATACAAGCACAGGTGAGTGCATCCTCAGACACACATCTACACACACTCATACACACACATAAATAAATAAATTTATTTTTAATTCCTATATCCAAAGTCTCCCCCCTCCTTCCCTTTCTTCTTCAACCACTATTCACCTATTACTTCCTCTGAATGGCCCCTGTTTGGTGAGGGCAGAGGGCGCTTGCCCTCACCAACATCTTTTCTCTGGCACAAAGGGCAGATAGTAAGAACTGAACAACATGCATGTTTTGACCAAGGGACCAGTGAACATTTATTCAGTGACTGTGACATGCAAAGAGCTGGAAAGGCCTAGCTACTCAATCCTTAGAGTGTTCCCAAGGTTAAGTTATATACCAAAGGGAAAAAATTCTTTTCTTCATCCATTTCAAGACTCACCACCAAGACACCCCCATGGAACAAAGAGAGATGAATCAGAGGAAAGCATACACATTCTTTAAATAGAAATTTTGTGTACAGAGGCTTACGATAGAAAGACAGCTGCTAGTGTTTATAAAAGTCTAAGTCACACAGAAGCATAATTAGAGAAGAAAAAAAGAGAGAATTTAACAATAATAGGCGGAGAGGGGCTCACCAAGGGCTGTTTGTCCAGATGCTCTTTCGAATACCTGTGTAACATCTCGTCCTCTGCAAAGGAGGGAAGGGGACTTGACACAGGATGGTTGTACTGGCTGGCTTTAAAGGTCAACTCGCCCCAACCCAAATCTGGAATGATGGCTCAGTGGTTAAGATTACTGGCTACTCTTCCAGAGGACCCGAGTTCAGTTCCCAGCACCCTTTGGCAACTGACAGCCACCTGTAACTCTAGTTCCAGGGGACACAACCCCATCTTCTGGCCTCCAAAGGCAGTGCACACACATAGTGCACAGATATACATACAAACAAAACATAAAATAAAAACAAATAAATCTTTAGAATCAACTGAGAAGGGCGTTGCAGTTGAATTGTCTAGATCATGCTGGCCTGTGGGCATGTCTGTGAGGGATTGTCTTGACTGACATTTGATGTAGCAAAATGCAGCTCACTGTGAGCAGCACCATTTCATGGGCTGGGCCCTGAACTAAACAGGGAAAGCTAGATGAGAGCCAACAGGCAGCATGTGAGCATTTGATTCTCTCTGCCCTCGGATGCAATGGGATCGACCGCTTGACTCTGTGCCTTGACTTCCCTATAGTGATGGGCTGTGAGCTAAAGTAAAGCCTTCCTCCTCTACATTGCTTGGGTCCTCTACAGTAACAGGAATGAAACTGGAGCAATGGTCTCCAGGAAAGAAGAACAGAAGAGTTCAGTGGGTGATCTTCCTGGGTTGTACAGCTTGCTTCCAGACATGGCCTTGTAAGACTGTCAGGCAGAGCTCCCTGCATCTCCTCCTGTGGTCCACGTGCCATGGTGCAGTTGTGGACGCATGACCTTGATCCTAGCACATCTGCTGGGTTTTATTCAGCTGATAATTTTGAACTAGAAACATGTATTTGTTTTGGACAAAGCAAATGCAAGCTGACAAAAGAAAATTTAGAGAATGATTACCCATTATCTTACTACCCAGAAAGTATTAACAGCCATAAGTATTTGGGGTTATATCCACACATAGATATTGGTACTAGCAGAAAAAAAAATGTAAGATGGTATGGTGGTATGAATAGGAATGGCCCCCATAGGGTCATATGCTTGAATACTTGGTCCCCAGTTGTTGGAACTGTTTGGGAAGGATTAGGAGGTGTGGCCTGTAGGCAGAAGTTTCCTGTCCTGACCACCTGCTCCTAAATAATCACTCAGAGGCTTAATATAAATTATAAATGCTTGGCCAATAGCTCAGGCTTATTACTAACTAGCTCTTACATTTTAAGTTAACCCATAGTCTTTATTTACACTCTGCCAGGTTGTGGTAACTTTATTAGCATGGCACATTCATTTCCTGCTTCCTCTGCATCTAGCTGATGACTTATGACTCTGTCCTTCTTCCCATCATTCTTAGTTTGGTCACGCTGCTTGTACTTACTGTCTGGCTACTGGTCAATAAACCAATTCGAGTGACAAATCTTTATAGTGTACAAGATGATTATTCCACAGCAGTGGCCTTGTTGCAGGAGGTGACATCACTGAGAATGAGTTTTGAAATGTCAAAAGCCCACACTAGTGTGCTCTCTCTGCCTCCTGCTTGTGGGTCACATGTCAGCTCTCAGCTTCTGCTCCAGTGCCATGCTTGCCTGCCAGCTGCCATGCTCCTTGCCATGATGGTCATGAACTCTAACCCTCAAACCAAAGGACTCAAATGAATGCTTTCTTTTTTAAGTTGCATTTGTCATGGTGTTTTGCTACACAGTAGAAAAGAAACTAAGATGGATAGTGGTAATCTGGGTAACCAGATTTTTTTTTTTAATTTCTTTATTTTTATGAGTGTCTAGCCACATGTTTACTTTATGTGTATGAGTGTCTATCTGCATGTTTATGTGTGTACTGCACACATGCAGTGCTTTGGAGGCCGATGGACCTTCAGAGGGGAGAGCTGGCTATGGAAGAAAGTGTCTGCAGATGTGAAGGTGGCATCCTGGTAAAGGAGAAATTGGTTTATGGAAATGATGGGTTTTGTATTGGAGAAAGAGGGGATTGCTGTGTGACTTACCCAGAACTCCATGCTGACTTTAGAGCAAAAAATAAAAGTGGCATTGATAAGCATATGGAGTGGGGGAGTGAGTGACCCTTGGAGGTAGGAGGGGACAGGTGGGGGTAGGAGGAAGAGAGGAAGAAGAAGTGGAAAGGAAACGTTCGTGCTGTAGAAATGTTCTACCCTTCCTTGTAACCTTTGCTCAAATGTCTGTTGTAACTGCAATATTCAAACAATCTGGAAAAAATGTATGATTCTCTGCTCTCTTCATAACAACATCAAGTTCAAACAGCTAAATACAGTTGCTTACCTAGCTATAACGGCACAAACTAACACGGTTTGGACTTGTGATATTATTGTACTTATTATCTCATTGAACTCCAACACCAAGAGTCTAAAATGTGTTCTGCAGTTTTTTCAGTGTCACAAAAGAGGAAACTGAGTCATAAAACTTATCTGTTTTACTCTGGTCCTGATCTTAACGTGGAGCTTTCCTGCCCATCCTTCCTCTGTCTTGGCCTTGTGACCTATCTGCAGAAGCACACCCTCCCACCACATGGGGGATGGGCTCAGAGCTCTGACTGCTCCTGAGTGAATTGGAGAAGCTTTGAGAAGGAGCTGCCTGGAAGCCTGCTCCTTGGGGACTCGGTTTGCTGGGCTTCTCATACCAAGGTTTCACCAGAGAGATTTCACCAGAGACCATCCATTTGGAGTGGAAACAACACACATTAAGCTGTGTTGCTCAGACATGAAGAAAACATGATTTGAGAGAAACTGCTATTTTTCTTTCACTGAGGCTGAGTCATCTTACAAGAGGGGAAAGGCAGGCTTACGAGTCCAGAGTGAGCAGGTTCTACTTAGCTGCCTGGCGAGGTCAAGCTCTTGTCTTCTGAGGCCTGACTTCAGGCATGAGGCAAAAACACCAGCCACGTTATCCCATCTAATCGTGAACTTCACCTTCTCTCCTGTATTTGGGAAGCTACAGGAAGAGGGCGCTCTCTCCTCCTCCATCTTGCCCTGTTCCCCTAACCCTTGGCATTCAAAAGCAGCTAGCTTCCAGGAGGATTCTTCTAAGAGTCAGGTTAAGGACAAACCCATCCTATCGCCAAGAATGGAGCATAAACCTAACAGCTATAGATGTCAGATAGGGTGTGAGAAAACAGACCGTGGACACATTCACACCCTCACACATTCACATGAACTGACACTCAGCCACACATTCTCAAACAGTCTGATATCCTCACATTTAAATACTCACATACACCCAAACACAGAGTCACACACAGTGTGTATGTGAGTCACTGACACACATTTAAACATACTCTGACCCATATGCAAACACTCAAACACGTTCTCACCCAGGTAGTCACATTGCATGCTCAATAGCATTTTTTCTGAAAATGTCTGTCACTCCTCACCCTACTCGGCTTTTTCCCGTTTTTGACAGATAGTACTGGAGAGAAATCCTTCCCTATTATTTGAGAGTCTGAGCAGATCTCACCCTACTCCCCACAAGCTAACCAGTGCACGGCGATGGCTGCCGAGGCTATGGGCCATCAGTTCCCTCTCTCGTCTGGAACTTGTGCATGCTAGACCTACAAGGACACAAGCTCGATTCTAAAATCTTGAGAGGAGAATGACTTTACTTTTGCGCTGATCATTTCCATTCACCTGGTAGCTTCCTTAGAGTTTAGCTAAAAGTTGGCCTTCTCAGAAATACCTGTAATTCTCAATCATAAAAAAATGAGGAGAAGCAGAAGTAGGGTCTGATGAGTGCAATCCTGAACTAGCTTAACAGCTAGTTAAGTAGGTGGTGGGTAGGCAAATGGATGGATAGATCTGTGGCACACATGTACAGTGGATAGTCGGATGGGTGAGTACATGAGTAGAAAAGTGGGGGGGATGTAAATGGGTGGGTGTATGGATGGATGGGTGGATGGATGGATGATGGATAGATGGGTAGGTGGGTGAGTGGGTGGGTGGATGGATGGATGAGTGGACAGGTGGATGGGTAGGTGAATAGATAGACTGATTTAATAGATGAGTTCAAAGAGCCCCAGAAGGCTAAGCCTTATGTGGATGATGGGTAGCCCTGAGCAAAATGGGCTAAAAGCTGGGTCTGCCAATTCAGAACATAGCGCTCACTGCACCATCCTCTCCATGTCTCTCCCCACCCTCCCACACCCCCACCAACTACTCTTATGCTCCTTTATCTCATGCAACTCTAAGTCTCCTAGGTTCTTATGTTCAAAGTGTGTCTCCACCTTGTGCTTAAGGGAGACACACTGGCACTAAACAGGCTGCTGCAGCCATCCATAAGTGCTTCCCCTTCTGTTTGTAAAACACAGAGATGTACCTGAGTTAGATAGAGTAGGAAAGAAAGAAAATCGGTATCCGTCATCTCTATCATCTATCTATCTATCATCTATCTATCTATCTATCATCTATCTATCTATCTATCTATCTATCTATCTATCTTCTATCTATCTATCTATCTATCTATCTATCTATCTATCTATCTATCTATCTATCTATCTATCTATCTCCATTTCTCCCTGGAGTTGTCCAAATAGCCAAATTCTTTCAGGTCCATGAAGTGTTAAGGAGAAGATGAGTTGCTATCCCTATCAGGGGTCTTCTCAGAACCACAGTAAAATGTGGCATGGAATGCTTTAAGCCAGTGACTAGTCTCCCCTCAGATTTTTTAGTAGCAGAAGCTCCAGGCTTGTCTAGCTTGAGGACTTGATCATCCTCTGCATCGTCCCTTCCTCCCATGTCTCTGTCTTAGTGGACCATCATAGGGAACAGTCTCCTGCGCACTGTTTAAAAGCCCCCTATGCGTTGGCACATACTTTGATGTGTGGCAAATGGACCAACTTAAAGACTATCAAGAAGAAAATTAGACTCAGGGGTCATCTTCATAAACAGTTGTTTGGAAATGTTTCCCCTATGTGACCTGTATCCTGAGCCTTACTTAACCTTGTGGAGAAATGAAAGCATTCTGGGCTTTTTTTTTCTGGCTGGGTATCTCTCTTTCTGTCTTATTTATATGAACATTTCAAAAGAGAATAATCCAATAAACACCCATTCTGATTTTCTAGCATTTTAGTGGTTGCTAACCTGTTCCTTCAAATGCTTTACTAAATTCTCCATGCTGGGACACTTACAAGGAAATTACTAATGTGATTTTTTTTTCTTTCTACAAATGGCAGTCAAACAAATATCAAAACAGATTCTTGCCCCTGTAAAAAGTCAGGGATGCCTACCATCTCTGCATCCAGACTGAGCAGCTCCTTGGTGTCCTTAAGATGTCTTTTACAGCTGGCATAGCCATACCAGGATGCGTCCAGGAACAACACATAATATTTGTGTCTCTTATGGCTTCTTCCAACGCAGACTGAAATTATACACACAACCAAGCAACAGTGGAGCTGATGTGAGGGCTCAGCAGGCAATGGTGCCCACCATGCAAGACTGGCGCTCTGGGTTCACTCCCTGAAACCCACAACGGTAGAGGAAGAGTACTGATGCCACAGAGCTGACCTCTGACCTGCACGTGTGTGCCTGTGCTGCGAGTTGCACCCCTGTACACATCATGCACAGGCACACACAATAACGGAAATTTTTTAAAGCAAAAGTAACAACAGCAGCAAACCATTAAGCCATCCAGAAATTGACTGAGGGATGAGAGCCTGAGCATCCAGAATCCACCAGTCAAGCTTTACTCATGGTTCCGTCACCCAGCTGCCTGCTACGCAGGGGGGCACAGCACCCAGCCCCGATCTTGCACAAACCACACTGTCTTTTTGAAAAGTCAGCTCTCAAAGTAACAGAATTGCAAACTTACCACTGTAGTTAGAGTTTTCTCCAGTCCTGCCTGGCCCTCAGTCAGTACAAATCTCTCTCATCCTCCAGTCCTGCAGCCGCTCAGACCCAACCAAGTAAACACACAGAGACTTATATTGCTTACAAACTGTATGGCTGTGGCAGGCTTCTTGTTATCTAATTCTTCTAGATTAAATTAACCCATGTCTGCTGTGGATATCATTCTATATAAATAAAACACTGATGGCCAGTGACCAGGCAGGAAGTAGGTGGCCAGGCAGGAAGTAGGTGGGACAAGGAGAGAGGAGAATTCTGGGAAGCGGAAGGCTGAGGAGAGAGACACTGCAGCCACCGCCAGGACAAGCAGCTTGTGAAGACGCCGGTAAACCACCAGCCACATGGCAACGTATAGATTTATAAAAATGGGTTAATTTAAGATAAAAGAACAGTTAGCAGAAGCCTGCCATGGCCATACAGTTTATAAGTGATATAAGCGTCTGAGTGATTATTTTATAAGTGGATTGTGGGACTGCGGGGCTTGGGGAACCTGGAGAGAAGCCCTCCAGCAACACATGTCTATTAGTCTATAAGTTGCCACGTGGCTCATGGCTTACATCTTAACATCTTAACATGTTGCTTCTCATCATGGCAGCTGGCAGCATCTCTCTGCCTCAGCCTTGCACTTCCCAGAATTCTCCTCTCTCCTTGTCCCACCTATACTTCCTGCCTGGCTACTGGCCAATCAGTGTTTTATTTATTAACCAATCAGAGCAACACATTTAATGTACAAGACATCCCACAGCATGTCACTCTAGTGGGCTAGCTATGCCAGGCTCCAACTCTTTCTTCTTCATTTTTCTGACTTCATCTGTCTAGGGTACAGAACCAGTTGTTCTAAAGATGGTACCACAGTTCTTGAGCGAGCCAACAGGTATCTGCCACCACACTTTGGTGTGTCAGTGTCTTGTGCATGCCATATACATATACACATACACATACATATATACATGTATATACATATACATATATATATACACATGTATATGTGTATATATGAAAGAGAGAGCTATATTGCTATATTATAATAACATAGATAAGTGCTCTGTCACCTCAGCTGTATCCAGGCCAGCCTCAGAATCTGTGTGCTCCTTACTAAGGTGTGCTGAATGGACAACTGTACAGAAGAGTGGTTACATAACCTAGTGCTGACCTGATCACAGTCAAGTGTGATACTTACTAAGGCTGATTCCTTACACCCTTCCTGATATCCTGCCTCTTCCTTCCTTTCTTCCAGGCACACGGCAGGATACCCGCCATGCAGGGGGCTCAGGACTGACTCACTTTCAGGTCAGGAAAGTCAGAGCATTCTTTTACAGCCAACCCTTACACAGCAAGTTGAGAGAAAGAGAGTGATACATTTCTGCTTCTGTGGCTTTCTGGATTTCCTAGATGCTGCATTTTGGGGGAAGATGTTGAGAGCCCCCACAGTTCCTTCTACATTAGATATTCATTAGTATTCCTGAAAGAAGGCTTTGCCTCATCCACAAAGGTTTAACCACTACTTTAAGACAGAGTTCAGACAGGAAATTACAATAATTCTTTCTTCTTTAAGATCTATTTGTTTGTTTGTTAAGTGTGTGTGTGTGTGTGTGTGTGTGTGTGTGTGTGTGTGTGTGTGTATGAGGGTTTTGCCTGCATGTATGTAAGTACACTGCTTGTGTTCTTGGTGCCCATGAAGGCCAGAAGAGGGCATCAGATCCCCTGGAACTGGAGTTATGGATGGTTGTGAGTGACCTTGTGGTTGCTGGGAACTGAACCCACAGTTAAGTGCTCTTAACTGCTGAGCCATCTCTCCAGTCCCACGGTATTCAGCATAATTCTTTGCATTTATTTACCAACTTCTAGAATAGGGAGACGGCATGATGGCCTATTCCAATGGTCATCAATGGGGATGTTTTTTTGCTTTGGTATTTTTAGTATCTTTATGGACAGGGGCATTTTTTTTTTAATTTAATGAACTTCACTTAATTACAATTACTCGTGTGTGTGTGTGTGTGTGTGTGTGTGTGTGTGTGTGTGTGTGTAGGCCAGAGGTCAGCTTCAGTTATTCCTCAGGTATCATCTACCCTGTGATTGAAAAAAAATTATTTTACGTTTGATTATGTGTGTGTCGGAGGGTATGCGCTTGTGAAAATTCAGGTTCCCCCAGAGGCTAGAAAAGGGCACTGGATCCTCTGGAGCTGGAGTTACTGAGGTTGTGAGCTGCCTAACACGGGTCCTAAGAACCATACTCAGGTCCTCTGCAAAAGCAGCAAGGCCTGGGAACTGCTGCCATCTCACCAGCCCCCATCTACCGAATTTCTTGAGAGAGGATCTCTCCCTGGGACATGGGGCTCGGTGTACTAGGCTCACAAGGATCTGCCTGCCTCCTCCTGCCCAGTACTGGAATTGCAAGCTGGCCACCATGCCTGGCTGTTTGTTGTTGGTTCTGAGAATCAAGCTCAGGGCCTCATACTTGTATGGCAATCTCTTGACTATCCTTCTAGCTCCAAATTTACTCATTTTGATGCTTAAAGTATCCCGGCCTGACATGTGTCCCAGCCAGCTGAGTCTCTAACAGGAAAGATGCTGGTAAGATACCCTCTGTACTAAGCTTTCTCATCCGGCTTTCTTTGGGAACCACCTGCTCCCCAGTAATGACACAGAGACTTTTTATTCATTATGAAAACTTGGCCTTAGCTTAGGCTTGTCCCCAACTAGCTCTTACAACTTAAATTAACCTGTTTACATTAATCTACATTCTGTCATGTGTCTTTTTACCTCTCCTCCATTCTGGACGTCCAACTTGCTCCATGTCTCACTGGTGTAATCCCTGGACCTAGATTCATCCCCTGAGTTTCTCTCTGTGTCCAGAAGTCCCACCTATTCTCTTCCTGACCAGCTATTGGCCATTCAGCTCTTTATTAAACCAATCAGAAGCCGCCTTGGCAAAGACACATCTTCCCAGTGCACAAAAAGATTATCCCACAACAACCCTCAGACTTGGCTTTATTTGATGCTGGGCTGGTTGTTGGATAAAGGGAGCCATGAACGCTTGAGGTTAAGTCCTGAAAGTCTCTGTGAATAATGAAAACAGAGCTGATGGAGTAGGTGTGCTTTTGAGTGTACTCACCTGCTCCAGACCAGATGGCCAAATTGAGTCAGCTGTCGCCCGGAGACACAGCCAGGTAGCTGGCTCAGCAGGTGGCCGTCAGTGAGTCAACTCTTCAAAAATAAGTCAGAATGGAGATCTTGGGTGGGTTTTCATTTTTCTGTTTATTCTAGTTTGTCTGTTCTTCTTACTGCATTTACAAAAGCCAAATCAAAATGATCTCAACATGGGAGCCATAGTAGCAGAGGGCAGGGTGGAGATGGAGGGTGCTGAGAGAAGCAGGGGATGCTGAACCAACAGTTAGGGTCTTTCTGTGTTGCTTATAAGCTGTGCAGCCAAAGCAAGGCAGGCAGGTCTCTACAGTGAATCACCAGTTCCCCTTCCACAGAAGGAGCCTCAGCCTGCCTACAGGGGCTGGTGCCCAGCAATGGGAGCAGCACACTCATGGAAGATCTAGACCAGGCAGGATGCTGGGCTCACTTAGGATGATGATTGACAGGGAGCTGTTGACCAGTAGTCCTATGGACCATATCTCAGTTCTCCAATTGTTTGCTAATTGTCTCTTGTAATACCTTGGAACTTTCTCTCCTTTTATTTTTTTATTTTTATTTTTTTATTAATTTATTTTACATATCAGCCACAGATTCCCCTGTCCTCCCTCCTCCCACCCCCTAGCCTTCCCCCTAGCCCTCCCCCCATTCCCACCTCCTCCAAGGCAAGGTCTCCCCTGGGGATTCAGCTTGGCCTGGTAGATTCAGTTGAGACAGGTCCAGTCCCCTCCTCCCTTCACCATGGCTGAGCAAAATGTCTCAGCATAGGCCCTAGGTTCCAGAAAGCCAGCTCATACACTAAGGACAGGTCCCGGTCCCACTGCCTGGGGTCCTCCCAAACAGTTCCAGCTAATCAACTGTCTCACTTATCCAAAGGGCCTGATCCATTTGGGGGCTCCTCAACTATTGTTCGTAGTTCATGTGTTTCCACTAGTTTGGCTATTTGTCCCTGTGCTTTTTCCAATCACGGTCTCAGTATCTCTTGCTCATATAATCCCTCCTCTCTCTTGCCAATTGGACTCCTGGAACTCCACCTGGGGTTTGGTCATGGATCTCTGCATCTGCTTCCATCAGTCACTGGATGAGAGTTCTTTGACTTTCTCTCCTTTTAAATCTGCAAGTAAGAGCAAACGCTTGCCTAAATTCTAGTGAAATTGTTTGGACAAGAAGAAGCCTAATTTACATTTGCAACTGCAGTAATATCAGTGAGTTGCGTTTATTAGTACCTGGGTAACATTTTCAACTATTTGAAGGAGGTCCTGGCGGGGAGAAGCACCCAGGCATATGTGGAGGCTGGGTGCACATGCTTATGTGTGCAGATCAGTGGTTCATCAACATTGGGTGTCCTCCTCATTCACTCTCCACCAGACTTCCTGAGACGGTCTTTCTCTGGACCTGGGGTTCACTGTCCCTGCCTCCCTGGTGCTGAGACTAGACATGCACACCACTGTGCCAGATGTTCACATGGGTGCTGGGGGCTTGAACTCAGGCCCTCCTGTTTGCTCAGTGTCTGAGGGTTTCTACTGCTGTGAGGAGACACCATGACCACAGCAAGTCTTAGAAAGGAAAACAGTGAATTGAGCGGCTTCCAGTTCAGAGGTTTAGTCCATTATCATCATGGTGGACATGGTAGCATGCAGGCCTACATGGGTGCTGGAGAAAGAGCTGAGAGTTTTACATCTTGATCATGTAGGCAATAGGAAGCCGTCTAAGACACTGGGTGTGGCTTGAGTATATATGAGACCTCAAAGCCCACCTCCACGGTGACACACTTCCTCCAACCAGACCACACCTGCTCCAACAATGCCACACCTACTCCAACAAGACCACACCTACTCCAACAAGGCCACACTTACTCCAACAAGGCCACACTTACTCCAACAAGGCCACACCTCCCATTAGTGCCACTGCCTTTGGGGGCCGTTTTCTTTCAAACCACCACACTCAGCAAGGCAAATATTCTCGGGACTGAAACACTTCCCCCTGATCCCTTCACAGTAATCTCTATTTACAGAAGAGGAGACTGAGACTTAGGAAACTTGCTGAAGCTCACAGAGCCAAGCAATGCCAGGCGCAGGATTGGAGCCTGGGTCTGAATGAAGCTCCACAGTTACATGTGCGTCCATTCTTCTTTGAGTGAATACTTCCTGAATAACGTAGACATCTAGTCTCCTGATCCTAGCTCATATGTGCAGTTTGAACTTCCAGCTTCTGGGGAACAGGAGAGAGAATCTTTAGTGATGTCTTAGGCAACAAAACTCACAACGCAAATATTTCCATCTAAGACAGAAGCTGCATGCACTCTTTCTACCTGGAAGGGTTGGACTGCATTAGCCTAGAAAAGCAACATATGACTTCTGTCATTTGCATGGCGTGGTTGGCCCATCCCAGAGAAGAGCACCTCACTGTGAGAGTGTAGGCCCCTGCGATCACAGGCATGTGGACTTCCCATGGAAGAAGTGGGGATGAAGGGCGCTGTGCAGCCTTGTGGACATTTTTCCTGACGGGAGTTTATCTAGGGTGGTGCTAAGTATGTGAACTTGAGAAAAAGGCCGCCTGCATCTGCAAATGACCCAAAGCTGGGTGCGGGCTAATCGCCCTCTAAAAGGCAGCTGTTGTTTCTGGAATGAATGTCTCAGCTCCTAAGTGGGTTATGAAGACAATCTTCAGACTCTTCTCAGGAGATTAGTAAAACCAAGAAACACCAGGCCAAAAAGGCTCCTAGAGAGGTCTGATACCACCCGCTGGGAACAACCTGGTCCAGCCTGGGTGCCTCACATTCATAACAATGGCAAGGAATCCCCTCTCCTCGGCCTTCTCACAAGGGCTACACCTGTGTCTCAGGGCAAGCTGGTGTTAATCCTTGCTCCCCAGCCAAACAGCAAGTACCTTTGAAGTACTACTTCCTGTGGCTCCTTCCTGCTGCGCAGCTCAACGTCTTAAAAGGGGCTTTGAAGTCTCACTCTCTAACCCGGCTTGAATCCCTTTCTCCCCACTGAGAAGCTGTGTGACTTTGGACAAGTTACCCAGCTTTTCTGACCATCTTCCCACCTGGGTAAGACTGACCTCAATGGGTCCCCATAAGCACTTAAAACCAAGAGGATACAAGCCTGAGCCACCACAGGGTGCCTTTTGTGGTCCGCTCACCAGCCTCCTGAGAGCATGCAGTGGGTCCCTAGGAACAAAGATGTCATTTTTAGTGGGTTTTTTTTTTCTTTTCATTTCCCATGCAGTTGAGAACTTCAACCAGTGAATTTTTAAGTCTACTTTTTTAACCTACCGCGTTCATCCCGCAAACACCTCCAATAGAAATAAGTAAGGCAATGGAAGAGTGGTGGATTTTTTAACCTGATGGTTCTTATGAAAGCATACTTTAGTAGTAAAAACTTGATTCTTTTCCTATCACACTTCAAGTTGGTTATTTCGTGTGTCTGCTTATCTTAGACTTGTAGAATTCATAGGGACAGAAGGTAGGATGGTGCTTGCCAGGAACTGAAGGGAGGGAGAAAAAAACGTTCTATTGAATAGGGCTGTGGACTTCTTGGGTTTTTGTGTTTTTGTTTGAATGAAAAGAGTTCTGGGCGCAGACAGTCGTGGTGGCTGAGCAACAGTGTGGAGATACTTCATGCCAACGAACTGTCCGATCCAAAGGGGTCAAGAGGTTTGTGAGGTGTTCTGTACTCCACCACAATCATGAAAAATTCAAATATTGCAAAGGAAAGTGAACACGACTCCCACATTCCTCCTCCTCCTCCTCTCAGACAGTCCCAAGAAAGAGGCCAGAATGGACTTCCATCTGGCAGTGTGTTCTAGATTCTAAAAGTGAGTATCTTTGCTCGGAGGCATGCCCGTGTGTGGTCCCCAGCCGCCCACTGTGGCCAGCGCCTGGGGCATTCCCAGGATCCCTGTACTTTTGTTTCATTTCTAAACTGGAGCTGCGGCCACGGGAGAGCCGGGGATCTATTTGCTGGAAACTCTGTTAAAAACCAGGTTGGGGAGGATTTGCACAGAAAGGGCACCATAAATTGCGTGGAAATCCAAAACTAACAGGCCCGTGAAAGATTTGTATTTTGAAAAGCAAACCCCAGTGGGATTCTCTCAGCAGAAATTGAAAAGGTCTTGGTAACATTCACTTGAACTATTGGAGGCGTTTTTGCTGTGGCAAGCACTAACGCAGGTACTGCCACCGCGGCAGCCCCAGCTCTCCACAGCAAATTAGCACGGTTTTAACTGGGCTGCAAATACCAAGCTGGCTGCTAGTCATTATGCAAAAGGGGACTCGGGGCGGGAGGGGGAACCGGCACCTAGCGGCAAAGCACATTATAATTGTTTAAGCAGACCCCACAAGTCATGCATTTCAATTATTTGTTCAAAGCAGCCGGCAATTAGGAGTCGCAAACAAGGCTTTTGAATGCGAAGTCAGACAATTAAAATGTTTCATGAGTGCATTAGAGAAAGAAGTCTGAATTAGCATTTTGAATACACAAGACCTCTTTTTCTAATCTCTAGTCCCTCCCTGAAAAAAAAAAAAAATCAAGAGGAAGACAGTGAAAGGGGGGATGTTTTGGGGTGTAGTGGGGTGAGTTGGGTGTTTACTTATTTATACGGAATGCCTGACTAATCCAGGGAAGATGGACCGTCCTAATAGGGTACATTTCAATGTCTCTTGTTACTGGTCGGATCGTCCAGGCCCCAGCATAATGGCCCAGGTGCCAAAACCGCTCTCTGAGGGGGGTCTTAAATCGCTTTCAGCGTGTCCCCGCCCTCTTCCCCCACCCCACCCCCCACGCTCTCCTTTGAAGAAGCGGGTCTATTTGAACCAGTGATTTGTGACTTCTCAGCGTTTGGGCAGAGCCCTCTAGCTGGTTGCCTCACATCCCGGCTGGAGGGAACCAACTCAGCGCACTGGCCTGGGGAGAACATCCCTGTTCTGGGGGCGCTGGGGAAAAGATGCTGCCAGCCTAGAGAAGCACGAAAAGGACTTTCTTGTGTCTCATGCCTTTGAGGAAGGATGCGCGGCCCAAACTTCCCCTCCCCCATCCGCAGCCCCACCCACACATCCCCTTCCTCAACTCCAAAACACCTACTGACATGCAAATGATATTTTATGATTGATTGTATTTTAGAATCCCTTTAATACTGTTCTCCGAGCACACACTTTCTGAAGGGGGGGGGGGGCGGGAGGGATACGGTATGAGGAACTTTGGACCTTGGGCTGGGGAGTGAGGGTTCTTTTCTTTAATCTTTCTCCCCTGGGAGGATTCTTTCTAGGAATCAAACATTACCATCTACACACTATCTAAAGCACTTCGTGTTTTTTATTTAATATGTGAGATTAACCAGGAAAACGCAGACAATTTAAGTCAAAAATTGCCTGCCTATCGGTTCAACCTGTGCAAATGTGTGTGTGTGTGTGTGTGTGTGTGTGTGTGCGCGCGCGCGCGTGAGCCTAAGTTGAGAGTGGCTAGTAGCCTTAATTTATCATTTCCTGAGCATAACAGATTTTTAAAACGTCATTTAAATAATCCTTTCATTAAAAAAACACTTCTAAATTTTTTTTTTTTACCTAGTTCAGTTAGGGAAAAGTCTAAAATAAAACAAAAAGGAAGAGGAGGGAAAAAATAAAGTCCCCCCCTGAATGTCTATGTCATTTCAAATATGACTTATGTTATTCCTTTTAAAATCACTTTGTCTGCAAGAGGTCCTAGAGGTCTAGCAGCACTGCTAAAGATCTGCTAGGGTGGGTGAGCCTGTATATGATCAATACACACCATTAGCTGGAAATGTTAACATTTTCCCACAGGAAATATTTCTATAGGTCCATGTTTAAAAAAAAAGAGTTGTGTGTTCAGCTGGGCCAGGAAGAGCTAAGGATTTGAAGTGATAAATAATAACATCACATCGTTTTGGTGATGGGGGCACAATTTTGCTTGTTTAATGTTTTTGGACTTTTGGTTTTGCCTTCTTTTAAATGTTTTGGTTTTGGTTTTGTCTTTTTAAAACCCCATTTTAAATGCTCTTTTAAAGTATCCAAAGTGTTAAACCGAATCATTTTAAATGGACTGTTTTTTGTACCAACATTAATTGCACTAGTGTGCTTTTTTTTTAAGTAGTAAATGATTTTTGTAAAGTTTTTTTTTAAATCAAAATAGTCTTGTTCTTCACCATAGGTTTATCCAAAGTAATTTACAATAGAAAGGAGGTGGGCTGGGGGTGGGGGTGCTGACTAAAATCTCACTTAGGTGCCAGAGGATTTTCTGTCCCCCTAACACTCCTTACAATTAATTATCTGCCTGACCAGAGAGATCTTAAATTCAAAGATGAATCCCACTGAAATGATTGATGGCGGGTGGGATGTTTAAAGCTCGGACAAGAACAGCATGCTGTATTTGACTTGGTGATTGCTGTAGACTTCACCACCGTGGGGCCAGAGCTTGTATTTACTCACCAGTGTTACATCTACAGCTGCCTTCTTTCTCTTACAATCGGTCTGGTCCTTTAATTGGAGAGTGCCTATGAGTCCTACCAACCAGCTTAGCTGTTCAACCCTAAAGAGCCTGGAAACTAGTTCAAAGGCCTTTGTAAGTTGACACAGGGAGAGAGAGAAAAAGGAAAGACCACAAAAGAAAGCATTATCCCACCCCCATAAAAGAGAAATAACTCTCTCCCCCAGGTGATGGTCGGATGTCACTCCTGAGGGTGACTTCGTCCCAGAGGAAGCGCCCAGCTGCAACTGGTCCTTTTTGCATTGCCCAATCTGGGAGCCATAGCCACATCATTTTGTGAAGCTCTTCCAGTTTGGTTTTCCAGGACTTGTTTTTCTAGACTCTTGCCCTGCCTGCCCCATCACCCCCAGGGATGACCCCCACCTGACATTCTCTTACTTGCCACCTTATTTCCTTAGCTACCCCTAAAGCATGGCCAATCACGGGGACCCCAGAAGGAGACATCAACCTCCTCCCACCCCCACCCTGCTCCCCTTTCTCTGCCCTATAACTACCACAGCCTGTAAACATATGTCACCCTCTCTGGTCTCTTGAACTACAGTTCTCCTCCCTGCAGGTCTTTTCTGGAAGAAAACTGAAGCTATCATAACATCCCTCGCTCTCTTCTCGCCTGTCCCTCCTTCCCTCCGACCTTACACAATCCATTCCATAGTCAAGAGGCAGTGGGAATCCTGCCACCAAAATGCCACCATTTCTGGAACAGCGGCTGCAAGCCAACCGGCCCTTTGGATGTCTCAGTAGGAGGCTGACAGAAGTTTCGGCTGAAGGACACCAGTACAAATGCCTTTTATGCGAGAGGACATGGGAATACTTCAAATTATCTACCTTCAAAAGCACATATTTGCGGCTGCGAAGTAGGGAAACAAAGGTGTTCTGGGCCGAGTTGCAGGAGGAAGGCTTTTCCCAGCTGTAGGATTCGAGGAGGATGAAAGGGAGACGCACGAGAATGTAAAACAAATTGTGCACTGGAGGGTGGAAAATACAGATTTGAAAGTTAAGTGTCTGGAACAAGAGAGATATGAGTCACTGGAATTTACAAGTTACTATAGGAAACAAAGATAAAGAGATCATGAGTCGGGTAGCGATGCCCGGAGCAAAAGTGGCATTTTGTTAACTGCAAAACAGGCGATGGCAGAAACTGTTCATCAGCGCAGGAAAGGGGTGGTAATTATGGGAGACAACGGCAGATAATGACATTTACGCAGGACCTGCGGGGACTGAGTTGGGTGTTCAGCAATTATGTCAAATGGGAACACAGATTTTCCTCCCCCCTCAACATGGTAAATCAGAAAGAAAAAAAAAAAAAGTAGGTCTGGAGGGCACATGTGTCAAACAGACAAGACAGGGACACACAGCTAGCCAGAGGCAATGGTGTTCCAGCCGGAGGGAAAACGCTTTTCTCTGTGCCCTGCGGCTGCATCCTCTCGTATGCTGAGGTGGAGAACACAGTTGGCTATTGAACTTCTCCATGTGGGTGCAAATTATTTGAGAGGAGAAAGACGTTCCTTAGCACAGAGACCAGTTGCTCAGCATTCTAGTTTGCTGTCTGTTGCTGTGAGAAACATCAGTACTGAAAACAGCTGGGGAAGGAAAGGGTTGAGTTGACTTGTGAGTTACAGTCTATCTTTGAGGAAAGCAAGACAGGATCCTGGAGGCAAGAACTGAGGCAGAGACCACAGAGGAACACTGCTTCCTGGCTTCCACATGCTGCCATCTTGTACATCTCAGGGCCACCTTGATTAGACATACCCAAACCTGTGGAGGCCCACAAAGGTTTCCAAGTGAGATCTGAGCTGGCTTTACCCAGCAGTACTGTATTAGAGGATTGCTTGACCAGTGTGTGGTTACCAGGTGACTGGAAGGGTCTGCATTTGGCTGAGCTAGGGGGAAGTCTTTTGCTCCACCCCTTGGCATTCCTATAAATGGCCCTTTAGATGAGACAAAAGGGGCCAGTGGATGAGGATCCAGGCCCTCCTGAGGCTATCCTGTGCTTCTATCTGTTTCTCTTCCCTCTATTGTTCTATCTAAATCTCTTAACCCTCTTTCCTCAAGAGTACCTTGGGGTAAAATGTGGGAGCGGGAACTGGTCCCAGCTAGTATGGGAGCCATACACACACAGGGCGGTGGGGAGAGGATGACAACTAGCAGCATGTAGCCCTTGTCTTCAGGTCTCACCAAACAACACTTGCAGACCACCCCCCACGCCAACACTTGATATTGGCCACCTCGGAGGAAAGACCGATTCTTTCCTTTATTCTCTTGTAGTCTGTGATACAGCAGTGATACTCCCCAGCACGAGTCACATTTGTTTGTTTTGAGACAGGGTCTCACTTTGTAGACCAGGCTAGCCTCAAACTCAGAGTCCACTGCCTCTGCCTCTTGAGTGCTGGGACTAAAGGTGTGCAGCTCAGAAGTAACGTTTGAAAAATACCAGGGTAAGTTCTTTTCATACTTTCTTCTACATTTAGGTGCTCTGTCCTCCCATCTGTCTCTCTGTCCTTCCATTGCTCTGTCTACCACCTCACCTATTTTTAACAAGAATTGAAGACTCTACAGTTTCCCAGCTGCTTTTATCATGGTCTTCTCTTAGCAATATACTAGATGATGGAAGGAAAGGATATTTATGTAATCTGGCCCACTGGACATGAACACAAAACTTACTGTGTGTGTCCAGCCACCTCCCTTTACTTTCTTCCTCTTAGCTTTCAGATGTTTCTAATGTTCAGACCATCCCATATTGAGTGTGTGCTCTCCCCCCACTCCGCAATATGTTCTAGTATTTGTGTCAGAGCTTCCAGAAGCTTCTTAAAATTACTACTTTATCTCTTCACCCAGTTATACCCAAACAGTCCCCGAAACCCACACCTTCTTTTTGAAGGTTTATTATATTACTGTTTAATTATGTCCATACATGTGCAGGTGCCCAAGGAAGCAAAAGACTTGAACCTTCCTCTAAATTCACTGCTTAGGACTTGAAGCTTCACAGTTACAGAGGTCTCTGTCTCTCATACAATCCCTAGTGAAGATATCAAGGGAACTCGAATCCTGGTTTTATACTAAGAATATCCATTTCTCCTTACAGAAAGACTTTGCCGGGACCCTTTTTGTCTTCTCCTGTCCATGGAGGAGAGGCAGAGGAATGTTACTCCCACCCTCCCTTGGGCCTTTGAGCACATTCTCAGGACTCCTTTGAGACGTCACATCTGACTTCCTTGAGTCTCTTCCCTGGCTTGCCTCTTGGACCTTGCCTGTCTCTTCCAGCCTTTTCCTCAGTACGACAGCTTGCTCACGAATCTCAGGCTCTGACAGCTCCTCCTCTGTCTCCTGCTCTGCTCTGACCTCTACCACACTCATTGCTGCTGCCTCGCTGCCCTTCTCAGCCTCAGCCCCTTGCAGCCCGACTCATACCCCTCCACTTTCCTGACCACCAGGCGCCCATGGGCTTGTTACCCTGACTCTTCTATAGCACCACATACCAGCTGAAGTCTGACAGAGGGAGCTGATGGTAGGGATTGGCTGCTGGGAGAAGACTCGGGCAACTTACTGTGTTAGTTACTTTCCCAAAACCCTTATCAGCAACTTTGGCAAGAAATAGTTCATTTTACCTTCCAGTCCAAGGGAACAGTCCATCATGGAAGGCAATCATGGGGGCAGGAGTTTATACCACTGTTCACATTGCACCTACAGCTAGGAAACAGAGAAAGATGAATACTGGCACTCTGTTTTCTTTCCCATTTTTAGTTAATCCAGGACCCTGGCCTATGGGACAGTTTTGCCCAGTTAGGATGGATCATCTACTTCCTTAACCAAGTCTGGAAACTTGCTTATAGACATGCCCAGAAGTATGTCTCCACAGTGGTTCTAAATCCTATCTAGTTGACAACTAGTATTAACCATCCTGCTCACCCCAGCCTTATCTTTCAAATAATGGATAGTTCTCCATTATCCAAAAACTACTTTGTAATAGAGCCTCTTGACTCCCAAGCACTTTGCAGAGCGGAGCTGAGATGACAAATTTGTAAGAATCTGCTTTGGTGCCAGTTTGGTTTGATGACACCATCTCTGACGTCATCCTTACCTCAACGGTGTGTAACTTTGCACAAGTCAGGCTTTTCTGGTAGTACAAGAGAGGAGAAATGTCTTTCTAAAACCACCAATATGTTCATTTATGAACTTGTAAGCTGTTCTGGGTGATTAATCTCCAACCATCAGTTCCTGCTCTAACCCACAGGAACCAAGAGTTTGGCAATTTATATATGTGCTTCTTACCAGCTTAAATTCCTATAACAAATGGTAGATTTAGAACTGTAGATAACACTTAATATCTTGATTCGTTGAAAGAAACAAAGGCAAAATGTTTTATCATGAGAATGTTACAATTTTCATTTGCACCTAACAGAAGCACACATTTTGTAGCATATGTTCTTTGAGGAATGGAATTAAAATTTTTACTATACCCTAAATTTTAATTTCTCTGAGGAGAAATTCTACATAGAATTATGCATTTCCTATGTCAAATTAGTCTGGTTTCAAAGAATATACATATATGTGTATATACCTATATATGTATATACATATGTGTATGGCCATGTGTCTGTGTGTAACATCATGGGTTACCTCAACTTCAATGGTTTCAATAGGCATGCATTACATGGAGAGGCCCCAGAGGCCCCCAGAACAGGAAAGGCTACTGCCATTGCTCTTAGTTGCCACCAGAACTAGATGATAAGACCTTACTGCTGAAGACACAGCACACTTTGGTTGCAAGATGTAGAGGAATCAGCTGAACACTCCCTGCTAACTAGTTTTCATAGTGCTAGAAGGGACCATGTAGGCTGATGTGGGAGAAAAGCCATCAGCACATCCTTTTAGGGTATCGTTGTTGGATAGCAGTTTCCTTGGAGTGGCTCCATCCTGCAGGGAAGGTCCTTAAGACAGGAAGTAAATAACCTGAAAGAGCTTCAGGAAGTCCCTGAAACTGACCAGAGTCACTAGACCTCTCCCTTGCCAAGAGTATATAAACAGTGAAAGAGCTGCTGGGGGTCAGTCTCAGACAAGCCATGTTGCAGAGGAGACGCTCAGACAAGTCCAGCCACCTGGAAGAAGCAAAGAGCTGCCAAAGAGCCCGGAAGAAGCAGAGATGAACTGCCTAGAAGAAACAAAGACCAGTGAAGACTCGCAACTTGTCAGAGTACTGAGGATAAGTGATGTAATGAGACTAAGTCAGCTAGATCGTTCTCTCAACCCTCACTCCCACAAAGACCAAGGAAGATTGTGGAAGAGAGGCAGGAGGAAGGGAGGGGCCCGTGAAGTGCTGTCTTTGGAACATGATGTGGTCATCGTGCTTACGAACACATAGAAGCTGTAATTCTTAAGATCAAGTCAAGATCAGTCGACATTCCAACAGGCAGCACTAATCGATCTCAGAAAATTATTGAGCAAAAAAAAGGACTGTGAAGAGGAGACAGGGACATGGTGGGGGATACATTGGTGATGTAGAGGAGGGAGCTGGGAGTTCCCAAAAGAGAGGGAATTGAGGGTGCAGGCAGGGAGTAGCAGGGAGGAATAGGGCATGCTTATGATCAAGGTATGTTATTAACATGTATGACATTCTCAAAGAATAAATGAAAGATACTCTGCTAAAAGATTTCAAATGGCCGGGCGGTGGTGTCATACACCTTTAATCCCAGGAGGCAGAGGCAGAGGGATCTCTGTGAGTTCAAGACCAGCCTAGTCTACAAAGTGAGTTCCAAGACAGCCAGGGCTGTTATACAGAGAAAACCTGTCTTGAAAAACAAAACGAAGCAAAACAATATTTGAAATGTCTATGTATATGTGTCTTTGTGTGTTTGGTGTGTATGTGAATATGTGGTGTGTGTGTGTGTGTGTGTGTGTGTGTGTGAGAGAGAGAGAGAGAGAGAGAGAGAGAGAGAGAGAGAGAGAGAGAGAGATTGTGGGAGTGTGTAAATCTGTGACTTTGCTTTAGTATGACTGTGCGTTACTGTGTCTGTCTGTATGTCCTCTTCCATGCATCTGTGGGGGTGTGTCTGATACATGTGTGTAATAGGACAGCAGAGCACAAAATCAACTTTGGTCCTTTCTAGAGACAGATTAAATTCACTAACCTTGAGGAAAACAGATAATAAAACTTTAAATAGTAAATTAAAATTTTGTTTGTTTGTTTGATAGGGTCTCACTAGGTAGAACAGGCTGGCCTTGGACTCACAAGATCCACCTGCCTCTGCCTCTGCCTCCTGAATGATGGGGTTAAAGACACGTGCCACTATGCTTGATATAAGTTTTAAAAATGGATGTAAAATTATGGTTTCTGTGAAAAGACACTCTTGGCTTGAAGTGGGATGGACAGCCTTATTTTCCTGCTCTTCTTGGTGGCATTATCTCTTCATTGTCATTAAACTGGCCTAACTTTGATACAAAACAACAGGCTGAATGGGAAAGTGTCTAAAACTACAGCTGGGGATTCATTAGGGCCATTGTCTCAGATTAGGGAGCAGAAATGAGTGACATTTTGTTTATGATACCTGGTAGTTGGTAACTAGTAGAAAACATAGAAGCCAGTCTATAGCACTGGTCCCATGACCTCGTCCCTTCCTATCAGTTTGCTCCTTACATATAAGTGGGGCAGCTACTCCTGGTAGATCTGTGACTCCAGGGCTGTCAGCTCTAAAAGTTTACCTCAGTCCTTGTCGCAAAGCACTGGTTAGCTAGTCAGATTAGAACCTGGATATAAAGAATCCCACTCCTCAGGAGAACAAATGGTGTGCAAGGAGCCGGAAGAGTACTAACTAAACTGTGTCATTTAAATTTGGCAGTTTATATCAAGATAGAAGACATAGGGCTGGATTCCAGCACTTGGGAGGCAGAGCCAGGCAGATCTCTGTGAGTTTAGAGCCAGCCTGGTCTACAGAGTGAGATCTAGGACAGGCACCAAAACTACACTGAGAAACCCTGTCTCAAAAAAACTAAAAAATAAAAAAAAAGAAAAAGAAAAAAGAAAGAAAGAAAGAAAGGAAAGAAAGAAAGAAAGAAAGAAAGAAAGAAAGAAAGAAAGAAAGAAAGAAAGAAAATCTCTTCAGATCCAATAGTCTTCACTCTGAATGAAAACATCACTGTGTCACTGGCCCTTCCAGTCTCTCCACCCATTGTTCTTCCTGATCTCTTGTTGCCCTGAGGGGTAACCTCCAGATCTGACCTTCAACAGAGCCCCTGAGCTGGGTTCATTCATGAACTGCTTTGTTTGCGAATTGAGAACGCTGACGTCACAGGCACTTATTAGTCTGCCTGCCAGGCTCACCGCCCCTGATCTAAGACGAGACACAGGCACAAAGAGGACCTCCATTGGCAGTGAGCTAGCCGAAGCACCTTTGGTCCTGAGTTCCAGGTCCTCAGGTTAGACTCTTGTCCCCACCTGCATGTGGACCCTGTGTCCTGGCGGCGATCGCCTCTGGTATTGCGGGTCATTTTGCCTCGGCCTGAGTCCCTTGAAAGCACTCTATTGAAAGCAGAGGCGGGTGGTCAGGCACCACAGGGCGGTTTATGGTCCAGCACAGCTGGTTCGCCCAGGTCTCCCCAGCTGTTGAAACCGGTGCTAGAGGCCAAAGGTGACTCGGTCACTCCTATGCCACCTGCTTCTGTTGTTTCCTTTAAACCCTCTTCAGTGGACTTTTGAAGTGTCAACTCTTCAGCCACATCCTGGCCAAAGAACAACCTCGGAGGCAGCTGCAGCCTGCTGAAAGACAGGACCTGGGTGGGAAGCCCAGAGAGTCTTCATTTCTGCTCAGTGATCTGGCAATCACGTGATCAATGCTAGTGTTAACCCAGGGACTTACACACACACACACACACACACACACACACACACACACTTTGAATTAATTTAGTTATTGTTCATTCGGGAAACTTTAATTATTGCCTAAAATTTGCAGTGCTCCTGTTCAGCTGCGTGATCTCACATGGGATCGTGGCCTTCAGTGCAAGAAGCTGGGATTCAGCTGAGTTAGATGATCACTTTGATGGGGGGAGTTTAGTCATGAATTAATGGTGGGATGAGTTGAGATGGGAGGATGGGAAGATGGAGATGAATTAGATGTGGAATCCCAAGAATGCTGAGGAAAGTCTGGGAGATTAAGAATCTCTCAGAGATAGCTGGTCCTAACACCCAGGACCTGTGAACATTACTTTATGTGGATTTACAACACATTGCAGATATGTCTTAAGTGAAAAATCTGACTTGAGAAGGCCACTTGTGTTGGTTAGGTTTTTTGGGTCAACTTGACACCAGCTAGAGTTGCCTAGGAACCTCAATTGAGAAAATGCCTCCATCAAATTGGCCTGTAGGCAAATCTGTAGGGCAATTTCTTGATTAATGATTGATGTGTAAGGGCCCAGTCTACTCTGGGTGGTGCTGTTCCTGGGTGGGTGGTCCTAGGCTGTATGAGAAGCAGATTCAGCAAGCCATAAGCAGCCTTCACCTATGGTCCCCTGCTTCAGTTCCTGCTTCCAGGATTCTGCCTTTAGTTCCTGCCCTGATTATCCTCTGTGTTGGCCTGTGAGCTATAAGCTAAAATAAACCCTTCCTCCCCAAGTTGCTTTCGGTTTTGGTGTTTGTCATAGCAACAGAGAGCAGACCAGGATGGTAACTCTGCATCCAGGTGGGACCTAAATGCAATCATACACAGCCTTGTAAAAGGAGGAGTCGGGGTTAGGAAATAGAGACAGTGGGCTCATGGAGGCAGAACTGGGGAGGGTATGACCCCAGGAAACTGGGGATGCTGGCAGCCACAGGGACCAGAGAAGAGCAATGAGTATGTCCTTTCCAAATGCCTCCAGGAGGAGGCTGGCCTTGCTGACACCTTAATTTCCACCCAGTGACACTGATTTCAGAAGTCCAGCTTCCACAACCTTCAGATGACACATTTATTCTGTCACAAAGATTTGGCCACTTTGAGATAATTTGTTACAGCAACTGCAGGAAATGAATACTGCTCTTCTAATCATGAAAATCAATACCCCAGCCACTGACTTCTGGTATTCTAGGACTGTGGATGTTGCGTATAGCTTCCCACTTCTCCACGGTTGTGTTCAGAGGAGGGACACATTTCCTTCCACAGAGAAGTGGCTCCTGAACATGGCTCAAGGCTGGCACAGCTCAGTGCCCAGCCACCGCGTGACAGATGACCTTCGTTTGGTTAGTCCAAAGTACAGCTGTATATGGGAGCCACCGAGCTGCCCAGAGAGCAGCTTTCCGACTCACGCTAAGGCTTCTGGGCATCTTTCTGGGCTGTACTCCTAATTGTCTGAAAGGGATCCCCCCCCCCCCCCCGTGGCACCTCAAGCTGAGTGTATCAGAAGTTGAGCTCACTGCCTCCCCCCTTCAGCTCTGTTCCTTCTTGTGTCCCTCATGTGGACACTCATGCCAATAGCTCCTTGTCACCACAGCTTCAAAGACTGTTTATTCTCAGCTTCTCACTCTACCCCACGCCCAGATGCAGCATTCTGTTGCCCGTGGTACCCCAGAAAAGGGCCTTTGAAGATTTAAAGGGATTTTGTGAGGTGAGGAGGAAGGATGAATGGACTCAGAGATGAGGCCTTCCCTGATCCACACTAAGCTGCTGTGAGACAGCTGATGAAGCCGGGCGGTGGTGGCCCATGCCTTTAATCCCAGCACTGGGGAGGCAGAGGCAGGTGGATCTCTCTGAGTTTGAGGCCACCCTGGTCTACAGAGTGAGTTCCAGGACAGCCAGGGCTGCACAGAGAAACCCTGTCTCAAAACAAAAAAGCAAAACAAAACAAAACAAAAAACGAATGTGGAGAGCCACACCTGCATTATCTGGCCTGCACACTCACACTCACCAACAGGTATATACAGTCCCCCACACACACCACACTCTATGTCTTAAGTAGAAGACAGACATTTTCACGCCTGTTGAAACACAGGAAAAATGAACACCATCACTTTTGCCCAGATGGCAGAGGAGAATCTGAAGGTGGAGGTCCAGAGGCAAACTAGAGACAGAAGGAGGGCTCAAGGGCCACGTGCAACACGCCTTCTGAAACAAGTTGCCCCTCACTCCACACCTAGGGGACATGTCTTCCTTCTAAGGCAGAAGGACACCAAGGTCCTGAGAGATCAGGACGTTTGTCTGTGGGCATGCCACTAGACTCCATTCTGGAGCTTGCTTGTCCCAATTTTCATGCTCCATGTTCCTTCTATCCAGGGTTCCTCCGATTTGGTGTGTGCATGAATACCCCTGACAGTTTTTAAAAATTTCCATTCCCTAGGTCTTCTGGCCGCTGGGAATTGACCCCTAGAGGAAGCATCCTCTGGGACTCCGGTGCAATCTGGTTAACTGCCCACTGGAGCACCTGGTCTGGCTCTTGCACAAGACTGTGTGTTCAAAAGATAACCCTTGGCCCCAAGCATCTGCTGAAATGGCCCAAGACTCTGGAAACCCTTCCATCCCTTACTTTTTAGAGAGAGATTCTTGGAGGCCTAGACTGGTCCCCGGGGTGGCTGTTCCTACCTCCATCCCTACAGTACTTCCGGAGGGACCAGAACCACTGAAAGGACTCGGTTCCTTCTTGTTCAAATCCCACAGATTCCAACACCACAGAGAGCGGATAAAATGTTTCTTGTTTTGTTTTGTTTTGGTATTATCAAAGGGCTCACATGTACCGTTGAATTTTTGCAAGCAGAGGGGCCAAATGCAGCGGCTGTCCAGCCTTGTCCCAGTTGCGCCCTTGTGGTGAAACTGAACGAGGTCATTAAAACCTCACTCATCTGTTGATCTTCTCTCGGCTTCGGGATGCCTTCTGCTACCAAGCCTCTGAACGGGCAGCTTTGAAGTCCTTTGCAAGTGTGAATTTACTGTTTTGTAAAGACCAGATTCCTGAGCAGGCCATAAATTATCCTGTTAGACAAAGGCTTCTGGGGAAAGGCAGTTGTGTTGAAACCCTTTAATGGATGGTTTTCCTAACACACTGCTGGCAGAGCAAATAGCTGGCACTCGGGCCCCACAATCCAAGAATGGCCAAACTCCAGGGAAGTGCCAGGAGCCTTTGAAATTCTTGCTAAATCCTTTTCTAGGTGAGAAAGAGAGTGAAAGCGTAGCATTTGCAATAGAAACGGCTTTCCGTCCCTCCTCGTTCAGCGGTCTGGTTTTAGACTCAATGGAGATACCGCTTTGATTACCATTATCATTGCTGTTAAGTGATCTCTGGTTGTGTGGGTCTCCTTTAGTTGTGGTCTTTCCTCCTGTACCGTTGACTGCTCACAGTCACAATCTCACAATTAACGTCTCCTGGGCCCTCCTCCTCCTCCTCCTCCTCCTCCTCCTCCTCCTCCTCCTCCTCCTCCTCCTCCTCCTCCTCCCCTTCCTCCCTTTCTTGAGTAGGGGTGTTTTGCCTGCATGCATGTCTGTGCCTGCTGCCTTTGGAGGCCAGAAGAAGGCAGATCCTCTGGGAGTTAGAGAGTGTTGTGTTGGGCCATGTGGGTCCTGGGAATGGAACCCAGGTCTGCAAGAATAGCCAATGCTCTTAACCACTGAGCCACCTCTTCAGCCCCTCTTTGTATGTTTTCCAAACACCAATCATGGTGTTTTGAAAATTGTGGTGAGCTGATGACGACTCTCTCCGACACGCCACGGAGGCTCAGCCTCTTCCCTTTCCTCCCACCATGCTTCTCCAACGTACAGCGGGAAGGGGCTAAAGTTGACGCTAACTACAAACTGAAACTAAAATTGGGTCAAAACCTGGACCACAACTTCTCTTCAAGTAATGTTGAAAATGAGATTATTAGAGCAATAAAGGGCCATCACGACGGCGCAGTGAGTGTGCTGGCTCGTTGGCTTTTGTTTGTTTGTTTGTTTATCAACTCCACACAAGCTAGAGTCACCTGGGAAGAGAGCACATGACTGAGGCATTGCTTCTATAAGGCTGGCCTGTGGGCTTTTCTGTTATTATTATTGTTATTTTGGATTGGTGGTTGATGCAGGAGGGCCCAAATCACTGGGGGCAGTGCCATCCTTGGGGAGATGGTCCTGTGTTGTATAGGGAAGGCAGCTGAGCAAGCCAGTGAGCAGCATTCCTCCGTGGTTTCTGCTTCAGTTCCTGCCCCCAGGTTTCTACCTTGGTTCCTGCCCTGACTTCCCCTCCATGATGGACTTCAACACGGAAACATAAGCCGCATCAACCCTTTCCTGCACGAGTTGCTTTTGGTGGTGGTGTTCATCACAGCAGCAGAGAAACCAAACCGTGGCAGCGGCTGAAGAGGCTTGACAGCAAGCCGGGGTTCAGTCCTGGGACCCACACGGTAGACAGGAGAACAGACCCCCCAGCAAGGTGTCTTCTGACCTCCACACACATGTTATGTCTCTCACACATGCACACACACACACACACACGCACACACACACATACATGCATATACTCATACACACATATACACACACATACATACACACAAACACATGCACACAAAAGAAAGAAAAAAGGAAAGGGAAGGAAGGAAGGAAGGAAGGAAGGAAGGAAGGAAGGAAGGAAGGAAGGAAGGAAGGAAGAAGGAAAGAAAGGAAGAAAGAAAACGTAATTTAAAATTCTTATGGCCATACATGCTCTCTTGAGAATTTTGAAAACACGGGAAATGAGAAGAAAGGAAAATAAACACTACAGAAATCCCATCAGCCAACAAAAGCTAGTATGTCTATTTTGACTTTTAAAAAATGGGCTTCTTGTAAGTGTATTGTCTTGTTACTGTTTCTCCATGTGGCTAGATATCACAGATGTCTATTCAGACTACTCAAAATTCATTAGCTGAAACCTTTCCAATGGCCAAGAGGCAGGCATGAGCCCAAGTTTGCTGATGAGAAGAAAGTTCTAGCAATTCTGAAGCACCTGCTTGGGTGGAGGTCGCAGAAGATAATCATCTCCTACTCTAAAGGTGAAGGACATCATTGGTTCATTAAGCATCTGCTGTTCTGGTTTGGTGGAAATAACCCCACACTTTCAGGTTATGAGTGCCTATTCTCTAGCTAGTGGTGCTGTTTAGGGAAGTTGTGGAGGGGACCTACCTGGTAGAAGTCAGTTATGAGGAGAGGGCCTTAGAAGGTTCCCACACAGGGCTGGAGAGACGACTCA
Source organism: Peromyscus maniculatus bairdii (assembly GCF_049852395.1). Taxonomy (NCBI): domain Eukaryota; kingdom Metazoa; phylum Chordata; class Mammalia; order Rodentia; family Cricetidae; genus Peromyscus; species Peromyscus maniculatus. The sequence goes on from NC_134858.1 coordinate 67,228,631, forward strand.
GCTGTTAAGAGTATATACTGCTCTTGCAGAGGCCCTGAGTTCAATCCCCACATTAGGTAGCTCACAACTGCCTTTAACTCTAACTCCAGACACCCTCTTCTTCACTCCACAGAAACCTGTACACACATACACATCCATGTATACATAATTTAAAATCTTTTTAAAAGTAGATTGTTGTTTGTTTGTTTGTTTGTTTGTTTGTTTGTTTTTTCAAGACAGGGTTTCTCTTTGTAGACCAGGCTGGCCTCAAACTCTGAGATCTGCCTGCCTCTGCCTCTTGAGTGCTGGGATTAAAGGTGTGTGCCATCACTGCCCCAAAAAATAAAATCTTTTTTAAAAGGTTAGACCTCGGCCCCTAGTTCCCAAAGGTTTCTGTTTCCCAGTCTACTTAGTGTGGACAAACATTGTCATAAGCTCCCAACACCATGGTATCTGTCATGTCTTCCTGTTACAGGTGGATATTGGAGTCTGGAGGGCCCGGCTGGGTTTTCCAGGTTAGTGTGTCCCAGATGAAGGAAGTGAACTTCGACACTTGGATAGTGGTAAAAGCAGACAGTTTAAGAGAAGAGAGCACTTCCATAAAAGGAAATGGGCCAGAGATGGGGGGACTCAGAGGCTCACTGGCCTCAGGTCAGGAGGCCTGTGGCCATTTATGGGCATCTCTTGCACACTATGGGCTTTCCCTGAGCATTCTCTCCCCCATGCATGTCAACCTTAGTTGGATGATGGACTATCAGGCTCAGAAACCATGAGCCAAAAAGTAAGCTTTGGAGTCCAAAAGAGGGTTTTGGATCCCCTGAATCTGGAGTTATATGCAGCTGTAAGCTTCCTGCTGTGGGTGCCAGGAACCTAACTCAGGTCCTCTGCAAGGGCAGTAGTGCTGAGTCTCAGACAAGGTCAGAGATACAGGGATGCAGCTTAAGTGCGCTCCAGTTTTCATGGAACTTTGTGAGATAGTAGAACGCTACCTTTCCAACAGTTATCGGAGGCTACAGGGACGGCTCTGAAGTTCAAGGCACTTGATGCTCTCTCTATGAGAGGACCTGACCTGAGCTCCCAATCACATCTGTCAGCTCCTAATCTGTAACTCCAGCTCCAGGGGATTCAACATCTGTCAGGGGGTTCTGACTTCTGAAGGTATCTACACAAGTGAGATACGTACTCACACAGACATATACACTTATATCAAAAATAATTTCACAAATTAAAATTTAAAGACTGAAGCTCCTGTTGGATAGATGTCTCCACAGTTCAGAGCCCTTGCTGTTCTAGAGGACCAGAATTCAGTTCCCAGCATCCATATCAGGTGGTTCATAAACCATCTATAACTCCAGCTGCAGGGACCTTATGTCCTCTTTCTGACTCCCATGGGCACCTGCACATACATGGCACACAGACACATAGGCAGCACATAAATACAAATATTTTTTTAATCTTCAAAACTGAAACTACTGGTCATAGATACTAAATTCTCATCCAGCGAAGGCCATTGGAATTGTAACGTAGAATCCCTGCAAATGAATAACAGTAATCGTGGAGCACTCTGATTCTTTTCTTCTCCCTGGTATAATGTGGGTTGGATGAATGAATGCTGCAAAGGAGTTTCAGACACAAATGGCGTCTGTTTGCTTATCAAACGTTAGGGTTTTTTTCCTAGGATTCAGGAAGGGACGTGCAGCCTAAGGGTCATGATAGCACCTCTCTCCTTGGACAACTGTTCACATCAGAGAAGACGAATCAAGTCAGACAGTCTCCTCCAAATCTCCATGTCCTCCTTGTGGGCAGAGTGCCACGTTCAAGTTCAAGAGATGTTCTTATCACAGACTCACTTTGTGCCCTCTGGAAAGGAGGGAACAGGAGAGCTCAACACTGTTCAGACAGTCTCAGGGGACAGAATTGAATGGGCTTATTACTCACAGCAGCAAAAAGAACCATGCTGTGTAGAGAAGAGTGGGGTTTTGGGAGTACATTAAAAATCAATCCTGTACCTCACCAAGACAGGGGCCTGATGGGTGTGACATTCAGAGCCTTAGAAATTGGGAACAGAATCGAGATCAGCTTCTTCTCTGCCTGATTGATATGTGCCTGATGCCACCATCTTGACAGATAATTAGCGGGCTATACGGAGTCCCTGGAAGGCATTGCCATAGTACAACTTGTGGGTCCTTGGCTCTGGATGGTAGACTGTGTGTAAAGTCATTCTGAAGGTGGATTGCCAGATCTCTGACACTTGCAAATGACCACAGAAAATGTTTGAATTTGCTCTAAGGCAGGACCTACTAAACACATGTGCATGTGGGATCTGGAGCGGTGACTGTGTTGTTTTTGTTAAGGTCTAGCAGCCCTTTTCTGGCAGAACTGAGAGAGAAGAAGGGCTTTCTGAACTGGAGGGAGAGAACTGAAGTATGCAGATTTCCTAAGAGACTGTTAATGGGGCAGAGCTGGTTTCCACTGTTAAGGGGCTTTTGGCCTATGGATAGAATGCAGAAGGACAAGCTGGTGATTTGATGGTCAAGATCTCCTTCATAGAAGGAGGCCCGGACAGTCCATTTCTGTCATGTCTTTATCAGCTAAACTCCCTGACTCTTACGCAGAACTGGGCAATAATAAAAATGGGGCCTGGAGAGATGCTCAGTGGTTAAGAGCATTTGCTGCCCTTGCAGAGGACCTAAACTCAGTTCCCAGCACCCACGTGGTTGTTCATCGATAACTCCAGTTCCAGGGAATCTAACATCTTCTTCTGGCCTCCTTGGGCACCAGGCATGCACATGTATACATACATACATACACACAGGCAAAAACTTATACACATAAAAATAAATAAATAAAAACATTTTCTAAAGAAATGGAGTGTACTAGTTATTATAGTGAAATGTGTTCAATAACTAACTTATAATTAGAAAGGGTTTATGGTGGCTCTGTTCTGAAACTCCTGGTTTGTGACTAAGCAGCCCCTTTTCCTTGGGCCTGTGGCAAGACAGCACATCGTGAGAGGTGTGTAACAGAACGCACCTCTTACCTCAGAAGCCAGAAAGAAGAGGAAAGAAGAGCCTGAACTCCATTATCTCCCTAGAGGACGCACCCCTCAATAACTAAAGGACAACCGACCGCCTGGGCTTTGTTTCCTAAAAGTTGCACAACTTCCCAATATACCATCCTGGAGGCCCATCCTTCAACATGATGTGGTAAGTGCAGTTACCAGCTGGTTTAAGATTAGGGTTCTCATCCCCCAGTCGAAGAGAGAGAAGAGGGATTCTATGAGCAAGGGCATCAAGATTATGATGGGGAAACCTACAGAGACAACCAAACCAAACTAGTGGGAACTCATGAAATTTAGACCAACAGCTGTGGAGCCTGCCTGGGACTGGACTAGGGCCCTCTGAGTAATGAGACAGTTGTGTAGCTCGATCTGCTTAATGACCCCCTGGCAGTAGGATCAGAATCCATTCCTGATGCATGAGCAGGCTTTTTGGAGCCCACTACCTATGATGGGACATGTAGCACAGCCTTTAACTAGGGGGAAAAACTTGGATTTGCCTCTACTAAATGTACCTCCCCATGGGAGGTCTTCTTGTAGGAGGGAATTGGGGGTCAGTTGGGAGGGGGAGGCTGAAGGGGTGGGAGGAGGAAAGAGGGAGATCTTTGATTGGTATGTAAAATGAATAAAAATTTTTCTTAATGAAAAAAAAACCAATTAGGGTTATGTTCCAAATCTCTCTTTATCTTGTAGCACAAGCTAAGGGTCAACATTTACTATAATAGCACAGTTCTACAGGCCCCTCACCTCTCAGGAAAAAAAAAAAATGGTGCATACCTCTTATCTTAGCACTCAGGAAGCAGGGGCAGGCAGGTCTTTGTGAGTTCCAGACCAGCCCACTCCACAGAGAGGTCCAGGTCAGCCAGGGCTATGCAGTAAAATACTGCCCCCACCCAGTAAACAGGCAAAGGAAATGTTCTCTTCTGAACCCATTAGTAAACCCACTAGTAAAAACACCAACAAGCAAACGCAGTCATTAGGAAAGCAGATTTTCTTCAGGTCAAATGAGGTTCCGATATTCCATTTCTTGGTCTTATCCTTGTGGGAATACATGCTGACCTTGGTCCCCGCTCCTTTCCATGGGCTGCTCCATAGACATCATCAATTCTCCACATCAAAAGTGTTCCCAATAAGTTCAAATTTTCCAGCTGGGGCAGTTGGTACCCTCCTGTGCTGTCCCTACACCCCACTAAACTGTAAGTTCTGGGAAGACAGTAATGGTGGTCGCTGCTTTCATCAGCACCTGGCCAAGAGTGTGGCCTCTTGCAGACATTCACTGTTGGCTTCATGTGTGAAGGACTGCCCCAATCCTTCTGTCTCTGGTTTCTCCACTTGGTAGTATCATCACACTATCGCCAGGACTAAAATATCAAGTCTGATATTTCACCGACTCACATATTTTCCATGGCTGCCATTTCAGGCTGGAGAATGTGTGGAGGCCTTCTGACGGGCATCCTACCAGTGCTTCTCCCCAGCTGCCCACCTCTTCTTTGAGTTCCCATGAGATGGGAGTTGTGGTGGTATTCTAATTGTACTGAAATGTGATTTTGATTGTATGTTAATAAATAAAGTTGCCCCGGGGGTCAGAGCCATTAGAGCCATAGAAAGAGCATGGCGGTGGTGGCACATGCCTTTAGTCCCAGCACTTGGTAGAAGAGCTAGGTAGATCTCTGTGTGTTCAGGGATACAGCCAGCATTGGAGACATATGCCTTTAAGACCTAGGGGGCTATACATACAGACAGTGACGAGGCAGTCATGTGTTTGGGTTTACAACCAATGAGAAGGCAGAACAAAAGACTATGAAAAGACTTACACACAGGAAATAGCTCTCTTTCGGGAAGCTAGGACCACCGCAGGAGGAAGGGTGAGATTTTAGCTCTGAGCTCTGACCTCTTAGCTTTCTCTTTTATATTGGTTTTGTGTTTCTTATTTAAAAAGACGGTTGGTTACATCTACAGGGAGTGTCTGCTGTCCAGGCACATCCCACATCTGTGCCTTCCTGAGCTCTTCAGGCTGAAGACAGGCCGCTCTCATGAGAACCACTCATCTGCAGTAACCCTTTAACCCCAGTCCCAAGATCCCTGGAGGGCTCTCCAGGCTGGTCAACATCAAACTCATGTTTCTGAAGGGACCAGAGTACACCACCCATATAGATGACTTTAGTGTAGCGCATGTTCTGAGATGGGAGCGCTTAGCTCTCCCCATTCCTGTCTGAAAACAGGACATGGATTTTTCTCTGTGAAGATGGGGTCAGTTATTTCTCCAAAAAGTGGAGAATGACTCACCTGCATACTGAGTGAAGTGAAACAGCCCTTATTCACCATGCATTCCTTAGTAACCTTGCCACAACTTACCCCTACAAACCCCATCTTTCCTTTATCTAGCTTTGCCACATTTTTTTAGCATGGTGTGTAAAGTCCCAATTCTAACTGTGCAGACTTTTAGTCAGAAGGTTCGTCCATGCATATTTGTGTTTTACATAAAACCTCAATAACCTGTTTTTTTTCTTTCTGTTAATGTCTTTTTTAAAGATTTGTTTTATTTATGTGTGTGTGTGTGTGTGTGTGTGTGTGTGTGTGTGTGTGTGTGTGTGTGTATCTGCACACACGTGTGTGGGTACCTAAGTAGGCCAGAAGAGGACATCACATGCCCTACAGCTGGAGTTACAGGAGGCTGTGAGTCATCTCAGGTAGGTTCTGGGAACTGAACTCAGGTCCTCTGGAAGAGCAGTAAGCTCTCTTAACTGCTGAACCGTATCTCTAGCCGCAATGTTTATCTGCCTCTTGTTAGTTCGTTTCCTAGTCCCTAGACACTGAACCACAAAGCAAAGATGTTTTCTTTTCTTTCTGTGCTTCCAGAAAAGATAGGTGTGCCTATCAGCTGAGTTCCCGTGTGAACACTGACTGAGAACCATATTTAAGATGAGAGATCTTTGTTGGTATTTTTTAGTAGAACTCTCAAGACCACCTTGAAAGATGGAATTTTTACTGTTAGAAAACAAACAAATAAACAGAATTATAGAAACTGATCAGCAAGAGTCTGATGAAATGCCCTTCATATCTATGGAAATAACAAGTCCACCTGCCTTCCCTTGAGTGTCAGTGGACTGAAGTAATTCTGGGGCCAGGTGGAACTGTCTCCAGAGTGGGCCATAGGCTAAGGTGACCTAGGCACAGAATTAGTGTGGCTGAGAGAATGACAAGGATCAACTCCTCAGGAAACTGCTCCAAGACCATTTGGAGACACCTTCAAGAAGGTAAGAAGGACACAGGGCCTGGCTTCTGTTCAAATCTTAATCTTGTGCCTTGTGATCTACTTTAAGATGATTCAAGTCCATGCACACACACACACACCCACACACAAATAGACCCAAATATTTATGTTTGTCTTCCTCCTATATATAAAACAACACATGTCAATCATTATGGGAATAAAAATTATATATGAATTCAGCAATGGCTACAAGGTAGCTCAGTGTGTAAAAGCACCTGCAGTGCAAGCCGGCACGAGGACCTGAGATCCAATCTCTACAACTTACATAAAAGCTAGATGCTTAGCCGGAGCACCCATAATCCCAGAGGAGATGGGCAATAGAGACAGGAGAATCCCAAGAAGCTCCTAGGCCAGCTATTTTGGCATGCACAGTGGAAAGACAACAGAGATCCTACCTTAAACAAGGTAGGAGACAAACGACATCTGGGGTTGTCCTCTGACCTCCACACACGTGCTGAGGCATGTGTGTCCGTGAGCATTTTTATGAATGCTAAGGGTGAAGAATTTCTGTTTCCCATGGCCTTGGGCCATCTGTCTTCCAATTTATGATCATCCCTCATCCCCAGAACAAGAAAAAGATAAATAAATGCTCTGTTGCCCCCTCCACCCTGCTTACTTAGCTCCCACCTTGACCCTGCTCTATTCTTTCCAGTTTACCAAACCCACCTGCTTGAGCTCACAGGTCCACACAGTTGTGTTGTTTCTCTGTCTCTGGTTGCCTCTGTATCCGTTGCCATGACAACGCTCATGAGACCTGCATGTTATCTCTCTCTTGAGTCAAGAATCTGTTGCATGCTTTCTAGAAGTGTGATGATTGTGGGATTGTAGATGTGTGGTGGATATCATCACTGTGACCAAATACCTGGTCGAAGCAGCTTGAGAGAGAAGAAAGTTTCACCTTAGCTCATGCTTTAGGGTGATATCCCATCATGGCAGGGAAGTCAGGACAGCTGGAGTGGGTTGGTCCATGGAAATGGGAGCCTGTGGTTGCTCATCTCATCATATCACAAGCATAGCCAGGAAGAAGACAGAATTAAGGGAGAAACAAAGACTGGGCTGGAAGCCTCAGGGCTCACCCTGTCAGGGACCATCTTCCTCCAGGAAGTTCTCACCTCCTGAAGGTTTCACAGCTTCCCATTGCAGCATCACCAGCTGGAGACCAAATGTCCAAACACAGGAGCCTCTTCCAGCAGTAGAGAGAGGAAAACAGGAGTGCTTCGAAGAAGACTGGATATTAACTAATAGGGTCAATAGTGAATTCCTGGGGGAGTTTTAGAGTCTTCCATCATCACAAAGCATATATTTCCCCCAGGTTCTGAGCAAATGGGTCCTGTCTGTACAATTCCCACCCTTGGAGGTTAAGTTTGAATTTTTCCAGTTTCTCTGCATGAGTCACAATGCCTGTGATTGGCCCTTCATCTCTCTTATCCTCCCTTGGGCCTCTGGATGTCAGTGAGAGAAATCTAACGAGGACCTCTCTTTTGACATGATGCGTCCCTGTGGGAAGCTAGCAGGTCCACAGGAGGGCTCGGTAGCAGCAGCATCCCTGTGTAGTGAATATTTCCTTTGAAGGTGTGGAAGCCAGCATCACTAGCCTGCCTTGGCTTGACAAATGATGAGGATAATGAGGGTGAAGGTGAAGAAAGGAATACGCGAGATGGTCCAGGCACATCTCCTGCCGCCACCTGTTTGCACAGCTCCTGTTATTCTCCACCTTTGAAGGGCTTGGCAGGCTAGGAGAGCTGGACCAGGGCCTCCGAGCACCCCAATTCCTGGAGCAATGCAGAGTTGCAAGACAGATGTAGGGAATGCTTTGAAACAATATTGCTCTCTCTAATTAGTGCACATAGAGAGTCCCCCGAGGAGCTCTGGTGACCTCAGCCTCGTGAGGCTCAGGTATTTCTCAGAAGCTGCAGGGGCTGAAAACCTTTTCACTTTTCACAGACTGGTCTGACAATCTTGAATGAATATATATATATATTTCTTTGACCCACAATGCTCCTGGGTGTGTTATGGATTGGAGATAGGATGGATGATTCTCAGAGACAGCGAATGTCTACCTTGTTCTTTTGAGTTTGATATGCTCTGTGCCCAGAAATGTTCTCATGCCTGTATCCTTCTGTTGGCAATCTCAGTAGGAGGTCCAGGCTGCCCTGCACATGACTACTAAGCATCGTTGAAGACACACCTCTCCAGCATAACCTTTGTATACAGTGGAAGCAAAAACATAAGGCACTTACTGGCAGCCAAAGCCCAGGGCTTTGGAAGACAGATAGTGTAAAGAGTCTTTTTCTGTCCTGCCAGGCAGCTCCCAAATAATGACATGGAGATGTCTTACCAATTATGAAAGCTCAGCCTATAGATTAGGCTTGTCCCACTAGCTCTTATAACTAAATTAACCCATTTATATTAATCTATGTTCTATCATGTGGCATTACCTCTCTTCCATCTTGCACTTTCTGTTTCCTCTCTGTGTCTCTTAGTGTCTCCTGTATGCCTAGATTATCCCCTCCTATTTCCTCTCTTTGCCTGGAAGTCCCGCCTATACCTCCTGCCTAGCTATTGGCCATTCAGCTCTTTATTAAACCAATCACAGCAATACATCTTCACACAGAGTAAAAATATCCCACAATATTTCCCCCTTTTTGTCTAAATAAAAAGGAAGGTTTTTAACTCTATCATAGTAAAACTATATACAATAAGAACAATTATCAAGTAAGAATTACATTTACAGTATTCAGTCCATTTTTATTTGGCATATTCAGAGAAAATAATCTATTATCTATCTTATCTTAATGAATTTAAAGTTTTGTACCTAAACTATTTTCTATCATAACTTGTATTACCATCCTAAAACTATCTTTTTAGACCTTAAAACATTTGCTTAGATAAACAATTTAAGCTTTTATGTCTCTCAACCTTATATACTTTATACCTCTTTTGTGAGTTTCTTTTCTGAATTTGATAACAAGGAAAACTGTAACTATAACTATCTCATCTTCAACTCTACCAGAGACCTGAGAAGAATATAATATTACCTGAGTAAGCAGGAAGTACAGAGCAAGCAACTTTCAAAACTATAGAAATGATAGAGACATCTGGCTACCTGGAGAGTCACCCGTTTCCTCTGTAACATTGGGGTATACATCTTTGGCCTACAGGCCTAGAATATCTGACAGACTTTTCCATGAAGCAGGAATTTTGAAGGACTGTCCTACCTTGTCTTGGAAAGTTTGGCAGTTGCCTTCGTTTGTGTCCTGTTTGTCCAGTTTGAACAGCATACTGTCAGCAGTCAAGGCAATGGCAGTTTCTTGACCAAATGTCTAGCTTTGCCACATTGAAAGCAAACTCCATATGGATATTCTTCGATACCCATCATCCTTTTTTGAAGTAAATTGGTGCTGCCAGAAGCAGATATGTCTCACTGTCATGAAAACCCTTAGGTTATTAAACACCTTAAAGGCCATATCCTGTAGGTCTCTGAAGTGTTTGAAGATCACCTATCTGTCTAAAATATATGTTTAATCTTGAACACATACCTAACATGACTACAAGTTTGATTATTGTAGATGACTATTAACCTTTCTATTACATTTTTAGATGAACTGCATAGGTACAATACCTTAAACAAGAATAGAAACATATATATGGTATAACAAAAATAACCTTAAATTTGTATCAATATATAAAAATCCATACCAATGAAAATATTTGAGATGATTAGTCATCTTTTTATCCTATATTCCTATATCCCCACTAAATGATGACAAACATCTATAACCCACGAATGACCAAAAAACCGCTCACCCCACCTCTTGGAAATGTGGGCGCTGTGTTCCTTAAACCACTGCCTGTTGTCTAAGGGCAATAGCATCCTCAGGGGACCCTGAGAAAATTGAGATAATGGTCAAGTCCTAAGAAAACTAACTATAACATTTGTTGTCCAGTCTCTGTGTAATAGGAACACGTAAGGCTTACCTGAAGTTCTGGCTAGAATAGTCTGTGAGGATGGACCATCTCAGTTAGCAGCCTGGCAGTTGTTCTGAATGCAGAACTCTGAGGAAACTGCAACAGAGGCGCTCTGAAAAGCTGGATCACCTGGGCCGCCCATTTTAATTGATGTCTGGTCCCCTTGCTCTAAAAAAAAAAATACAGAAGTTTTCAAAGGTAACATACATATCTGCATTAGCACAAGTATGGACTGTGCATTGTACAAAAGCCAGCTAAAGATAATTTTTTGTTTTATATTTAAGTAGGTAAAACACATTTATCAAACTTTATCAAGTTTGTTTGGACTGTGTAACCAAACCTCTGCCCATGCCATATAAAAGAATGTCATATAATAATAAGTCAAGAGGATTCTGTAACCCACAAGATTTATCATGTCTCATCTAGTCTCAGAGCTGTTCCCATGTCAAGGGATCAGCACATACATCGCCTGTCTTATAGTTTTTCTTGTAGTTTTTCTTTACGTCTGTAGCAATGATTTTTCAGGAGGTCTCTCCCAATCAAATCTGATCTCCATTAATTTTGAAGGAATACACATCCTTTCATTTCCTGTGGAAACAAAGGCATAACCTCTCCCCCAATACAACATAATTTCTGACTTCCATTTTGAAATTAAGACATTAAAAAATATATAGGTTGGCTTAATTTAGCAGTTTTCATAACCCAGTGTCTCTCAGAAGCTATTGTTTTTTGTACATTAGCATTTAAAAAAACTCAAAGTCAACAAAGCACCCATGCAGGATCCAGACACCCTGTGTATTTCCCATCCTTACATGGCTTATTGGTTTTAATGTTACTTTATTCTTTCTTTAAAGACTTTATTATTTTTAAACTATGCATTTTTCTATGACTGTCTATACCCATTTTTTTTTTTTTTTTTTTTTTTTTTTTTTTTTTTTTTTTTGGTTTTTCGAGACAGGGTTTCTCTGTGTAGCTTTGCGCCTTTCCTGGAGCTCACTTGGTAGCCCAGGCTGGCCTCGAACTCACAGAGATCCGCCTGGCTCTGCCTCCCGAGTGCTGGGATTAAAGGCGTGCGCCACCAACGCCCGGCTTTTTTTTTTTTTTTTTTTTTTTTACTCTACCTGCTTGGAGTATTTTCTCAGTCTGGACCACTTTACTGTGTGCCCACAGTCTTCTCTGGCCATATGAGCCAAGCCTTAAACCTGCTGCGTGACTCTGTGCTGGCAGTTGGCTTCGTTCTGCTCAGGTCCATGAGAGCTGAGCCTTACACCCACGGCACAGGTTGGGAGCAGTAGCTCACGTGCTCACTGCACAGCAGGGAAGCCATGTCTGGTTTTGTTTTGTTTTGTTTTGTTTTAGGATTTCTCAGGCCCTATGTGGAAATACGTGCCCAAATGTTGGGTGCCATATGTAAGGAGTCTGTTTTTCTGTCTTACCAGCCAGCTCCCAAATAACAACATGGAGACTTCTTATTAATTATGAAAGCTCAGCCTATAGCTTAGACTTGTCCTCCTGGCTCTTATAACTTCAATTAACCCATTTATACTAATCTATGTTCTATCCCATGGCATTACCTCTCTTCCATCTTGTGCCTCCTGTTTTCTCTCTGTGTCTCTTAGCATTTCCGGTGTGCCTAGAGTATCTACCCCTACTTCCTCTCTCTGCCCAGGAGTCCCACCTATACTTCCTGCCTAGCTATTGGCCATTCAGCTCTTTATTAAGTCAATCACAGCAATACATCTTACACAGTATACAAATATCCCACAAGATAAGACATTCTGGAAGAGAAAACAGAGGTTCATAGAGGCCCCACAAAGGCAGGATTTGGAAAAGTAGGATTGTCTGGCTATAGGTCCCTAGAACATTATTCTGTTCCCTTTGGGAAAAGGGTGACTGAAATGTGGTATATTGATGAAAATGCCCTCCCAAGGTCAGCTTTGCCTAAAAAGATAGAGGCAGGGCTGAGAACATGGCTCAATCAGTAAAGTCACAAGTTCAATCCTCAGAAGCCAGAACCCACATTAAAAAAAAATCTGGACATGTTTGTGATCTCAGTGCTGTGGAGGCAGAGACAGGCGGGTCTGTGGTGCTCGCTGGCCAGCCATTCTAGCCGAATCAGCAAGCTCCAGGCCAACGAGAAACCTCTTCTCAGAAAACCAAAGTGGGCAATTCTGGAAGAACACCACAAAAGTTGTCCTCTGGCCTCCACGTACATGTGCATGTGCACACAAGGGGGAGTGCACTTTTACTCCCATGTACACACGCTCGCTTACACAGACTCTACATACTAGAGCCAAATGGTTGGATTCTTAGAGTGGCCCTTACAGGACCGCCTGTCAGGACAAAAGTAGATCAGGATGCAGCTGCATCCCGCTTGAGGGTTGAGCCCTACTCCTCCTTGACCACAAGAACTTGAGAAAAATCTCTTAAACCTTCTAAGTGTGTTTCCTCATCTAGACAATGGGGGAAAACGTTACCCACCTTCTCCATTTTGTGGAATGGTTACAAAAGGGCTCTGTGTGCTCCCAAGTGCCTCACCAGATGAGGGATCTCCTGAGCGAGATGTCCTTGGTTCCCAAAGAGCTATGATGGCAGGTACTTCAGGCATAGTTGAGTTTCTCATGACAGGTCAGCACTGTGCTTTTAGATATTTTAAGCCTTCAGAGATTCTCGTCTCAGAAAAACAGAATGCTAAGCTCCTAGGCGTCTTTATATCTGAGTTACAGCAAACTAAATGAACACTAATCCTTTGTATTCGTTAGGAAATGCAATTTATTTGAGAGTCTTATATTGGTGGCAGTACTTGGCTCCAATGCCTCCCAGTCTGGTTAGATAAAACATTTAGTATGACCTTCTTTTGTGTTGTTTATTGGCCAATGTGTTTCATGCCTCATTTGCCCCCAAATTCACATTTTTATTTAGTGGTGTATTTGTTCTGTCTTTGTGCCTGTGTGTGTGTGTGTGTGTGTGTGTGTGTGTGTGTGTGTGTGTGTGTAGTGTACATGCATGCTCAATTCACAGTCACTGAAAAACCTCTGCACTTGAAACAAAGCCACATGGCAGGCTGATTATTTTTATTTTGCTGGGCTACATGATACCTATACTTGTTTTAAAACCCCAAAGCAAGAAGGAACGTTTTCAGATTTTTGCCTTGAAGGAGCACTTCCGAGAATTCTGTGATGATGCAGGTCAGTCTCTGCTCCGTGCAAACCTCTTAATTACATGCAGCCTGAATCGGGGCGGCCATCCTTGACCCACAGGCTCAGTCCTGTTACCATGCCTGCCGATGGCTGCCACACACAGTGCCATCCTTCACGCAAGTGAGTAACTCTGTCATGCCCTCCCAGCAGGCAAGAGGGCTGGAGCCGGGCTGCTCTCCACGTGATTAACGAATAGCAATACGCCTAATTATGAAATTCCTAACGCCGGCTCCCCTGTTAGCAAAAAGAGAATCCTCTTCTTCTCACACTTGCCAATCCCGGGACCTAAGGCCCAACTTCTCAGGGTCAGGGAATTTATCGTTCCCATGAGGAATCCTCATAGAACACTTTCTTTTTAACTGCCGGAACGTTGTTTTAAAAATGTTTCCTCCTGGGGAGGGGGATATGACTCAGTAGGTAACATGCTTGCTGCTCAGACATGAGGACCTGAATTTGGATCCCCAGACCTCATGTAAATAGCAGGGCACAGTTGCCCATAACTGTACCCCCAGCCCAGGAGGTGGGCATAGGCAGATACCAGGGGCCTGGATGGCCTGCTGGGCTAGCTGAAATGATGAGCTTCAGGTTTAGGGAGAGACCTTGTCTCAAAAAAAAAAAAAAAAAAAAAAGAGCAGAGACTGATGGAGGAGGCGTGGTGTCCACCTCTGGCCTCTACGCATGCGCACAATGAAAAAAATGAATAGGCTCAGAAGTAAAGGGTTAAGTTAGCCACATTTCTTACCTTGCTCACTCCTTTGTTCTTCCATCTTAATCCCTTGTGAGCCTCTGCAGGGGTCCGTCTCAATCTGTGACATAGATACTCTACATGTGTTACTCCGTGTCCAGCACCGCGACAAGGTACCTCAGCTAAACGACTTATAAGGAGCCAAGATTCATATTTTGCTCCCTAGTTTCAGTTTTTGATTTCTTGTTTTTGGGGCTCTACTGCCTCTGGGCCTGTGGCAGGGCCAAATATCACAGCACGAACATGTGGTAGAGGAGCTTGCTTACCTCATGGTGTCCAAAGGAAAGAGAGTGGAAAGGGCTGGCATCCTGATAACTTGTTCAAGGGCTCATCCCTTCTTGATGACCGGATTTCCTTCAACTGGGCTCTGCCTCCTGAAAGCGCCACCACTTCCCAATCATGCTGTATGGAGGCTGGCAACCAAGCTACCAGCACATGAGATCTGAGAGCACCTTAGTATAGTTCAGTGTGTGTGTGTGTGTGTGTGTGTGTGTGTGTGTGTGTCCATCTCCATGTCCATGTGGCTTTATTCTGGTAAATGGCCATGACTACTTACATCATTCATTTTCCTCAACATCAACTCTCCCAGGATGTTTCCATTCACCTCAGATGTGTTTTTGTCTCTGGTGTCTCTGGCCAATGAGTCACATGTGTGTTGTATTCTGCTCAGGTCTGCCATTTTCACCTGAAAATGTGGGCAGAGTTTTCAGAAACACCATCTCAGTGAGTCTTCCTTTGACTCAGCTCTCCTGAGGCCTCACCCACCTGTCAGATCATCTTAAGCTTTGAGAGGTACTTCCTGTGACCATCCATTCATTGCAGAAGCGGGAACTGCTATCTAGGTGAGACAGAGATGTGGGAAGATCTGAGTGACAGCAGATGAGGTTGGAGATGCAGACACACAAATCCGTCACTAAGTGCAAGCCCTTGGGCAACTTCTATGTCCCACTCCCAGCCTCGGTTTTCATGTGTAAATACTGGATTTTCTGTCCGTAGATGGGACTTGACTTGTGGGAAATGACATGAGGTGTTACTGTGGGCGCCCTGATCCATGCCCAGCAAAGGGATCCATTTTCTTGATGAATGATAGCATCTTTGGAGTGACTTGAATTTAGGCTTCCTGCTGAAGTTAGGGACTGAAAATAGATCTTAACCTGGAAAGGAGCAAAAGATAGGGGTGAACTGTAGCTAACTACTCATTCCATTTTTCCCAAGAGTCAGTACTTTCCCAAGAGTACAGGGACAGCCATGAGCCTTTCTAAGCTAGTTAACAGTGTGGTTGCACAGCATTAAAGTCTAGTTATCCATCATCCATCTATTAACTATCTATTTACCTACCTCTCTATCATCTATCATCCATATATTGTCTATCAATCATCTATCTACCCACCCATCCATCATCTATTTATCTATCATCTTTTTCTCTATTTCCATCCATCCATCACCTATGATTATGTATGTATGTATGTATGTATGTATGTATGTATCTATCTATCTATCATATATATTCATCTGTTATATATGTATATGATACATATTTCCATCATCAATCAAACTGTCTACCTACTTTCTATGTATCTATCATCTATCACTAAGGCAAAACTATAGTGCCTGACTTTTGCTATGTGTTCAGTAACTCTTCCTAAGGGTGTCCATTTCAAGGGCTGACAGGAGCCGGATAGAACAGCATTTTTGGAAACTAGATAGTGCATAGATCTATGCCTTGGAAACTCAGATCCTGGGAGATGATTCAAAGAGCAAAGCAGTTGCTGCACAGGCAGGAGGACTGGAGTTTGGACCCCAGCACCCACATAAATGCTGGCTGCCATGGCAACCCTCTTGCAATCTTGGCATTCAGGGGCCAGAGACAGTTGTTCCCCAGAGCAAGCTGGCTGGCTAGACCAACTGAATCATCGAGTTCCAGGTTCTGGGAAAGACCTCATGTCGATAAAATAAAGAGGAAAATGATTAAGAAAGGCACGGGACATCAACATCTGACCTCCCTGTGCACACATGTGTGCTCACACTCAGGAAAATGCTAACACACAGCATGCACAGGCATGCACACCATGTATCCGCATACACACGCACAAACCAAAAAAACAAACAAACAAAAAACCCTCATATCTAGAGTTAAGGATGTAACTCAGTTGGTATATTACTTGACTAGCCAGCGTTCAGGACGTTCTGGATCCAATCCCCAGCACGGCAGAGAACAGATGATGCCTGCCTGTGAAAGGAGCCCTCAGGAGGTGGAAGCAGGGGAATCAGAAGTTCAGGGATATCCTCTGGTACACAGAGAGTCTGAGACTAGCCTGGACTAGTGGCATCCTGTCTCAGAAATAGAACCAGATTAGGGAATAATTGTTTAGAGCTCTGATACTCTAGCTCCAAGGGCGGGGGTGTGGGGTGATCATTTCTTTCCTAGACAGAAATAAAGTTGTTAAATGGAACGGGAAAAGGTCTTCATCACGCTGCACCGAAGCCTGTGGTATTTACCTTCAGGTTTGGGTGACAAGAAGGCCATCTCCTCCATGCTAATTGAGGCAGCGCTAGCGGGATGGTGAGCAGCCGCCTCTGACATTTAAAAGCTCACAAGATGCTTTCAGCTCGTGAATATCAGATTTGGGATTTATATTTGTGTGTGTAAATACTCTCTTTTTCCCTTCTAATTTTGCTCTTTGTATTTATATAGCTGCATTGTGCTCAGAACACAGTCTCGGTGATTAGTAATATTTATTTAAAATTAGGAAATATTTATTTTTGCTGAGAATTCACTTCCCCTGTTTCCAGGTGCAGTGAAGTCAACCCTCCTACAGATGAAGTCGGCCCAGGAAGGGGATTTAACCGAACCCTGAGTCAAGCCGGGAAGGCTGAGCTTTGGATTGATGTGCACAGGAGAGCTGGGCTGTGGGTTCACTCTGGGCCTTGTAGACCTGTATGGAACACGGCCCTTTCTCCCTTCCCACTCTTTGGCCTGGGGCAAGGAGGACAGTGTCAGTCAAACCTCCAAATCCTTAGTAACTCCATCGTTAGACAGTCGGTCTTCTTAGACCACTCATTAGGATAGAAGTTTCCAGCAAAGGCTCTGCCTCTTAGGTGGGGTCCATGGGGCTTCCTGCTGCCCCTCTAGAGTGGAGGATGCCAGCTTTCCCCTTTAAGTTGTGACTCCAAGAGGGACAGATAGGGTGAACTGTTCGCTTGGCAACTTAGGAACAGCTTTCAGCTCCCGTCGGCTCCCCACTTCAGAAAACTAAGACAGCAAAAAGGGTTTCTCTTCGAGCTGAACGTCTCTGTCCTCGCCAGGGCCCCCAGTCTGCAGGCCTGGATGCAGGGTGTCCGTGGTATGTGGACCCGTCTCCCTGGTTGCGCCTGTGACTCTCCCCTTCCCCCATGAAACCTCTCCAAGTCTAGGCCCAGGGCTTCCTTCAAGCTCCTTTTCTTTAGGGGAATAGTTAGGCATGTCGTTTAATCAACTTGGGCAACTCGCCCAAGGTTGTTTTAAAAAAAAAGCAAGTGTTGACCTTGGGAGCAATTACTAAGGACTGCAGACCCCAAATGATTTATAATCTGAGATCTAAAGCAAGAAATGAGTTCTCCCACATCAGATCACCTTCTTCCCAATCTCCCTGCCCCAAATGTACTGAGTGTAATTAATTCACCTCTGGACACCTCGCCAGCCAGGAGGTGTCTCTAGCTGCCAGAGCTGGACTGTGGGCTGTAGATCCAACAGGCATGGCATCTCAGCCTACCGATCCCACACAAAGGGCCCGCACGCCCTTCCACAGCTCAACATTTTATAATGCTGGGGTTGAAATGACCTTTAAAAAGCCAGATAATATTTTATTTACCTTTTTTCTCCCATTTACTGTTAAATGTTAATGAAGGTAAGAGATTCAAATCCCTGCTAATAAAACATTTTAATTGACTCAAGTGTAGCCATAACTGTAAATTGGCCACTTTTGCGCAGACGACCTCAGAGCTTCCCTGCACCCCCAACGCCGTGGCCTGTGCAATTTGGGAAGTTGGCAGTGAATGTCTTCCCTTTGCTTCTTCACTGTCTCTTGCAGTTGGCAAAACTTCAACTCCAAGGCAGACAACACAGAGTGACTGACAGCCCTCACTTGAGCAGAATTAGTTTCCCCTCCTCACGCCGCCGCCGCCAGCATTTCCTTTAAAGCCAGCTACTGCCTTCTCCAGGAAGTCCCACCGGATCTCTACCTTCTGTTCACCCTCCTCCAAATTCCCTGGGGCTTTGGCCAGTTTTCCTGTGGCCCTTCTTCCTCTGCCTTGTTACAGTAACTTCTTTAGTCACGTTCCCTCTTTACCTGGTAAATGCCTTTGCACAGTCTGGGCTCAGTGGCTATCAAGTTGGATTTGATAAGTTGAGTGAGAAGAAAAATCAAAGATTCACATGTTCATTGCTGTTCCAAGGCTCCAGGGAATTCTGCAAGACACTAAATGTCCTTCGTCTGGCTTTCTTGGTAGGCAAGGCCACTCAGTATGACAGCCTGTGACAAATGCTTGCACTTGAGAAGCAAATGACAGTACCTGCGTCAGAAATGATCTACATTCCTATGCAGACGATGAACCTTTATAACCGACACCTTGAAGAGATTGGGAGCAGGCCCCTGTGATGCGTGCGTGTGTGCGTGCGTGCGTGCATGCATGCATGCATGCATGCATGTATGCATGTGTGTGTGTGTGTGTACACACGTGTGTGTTCACAGGTGCACACACACCATGGCATGCATGTAGAAGGCAGAGGACAACCTCAGGCATCAATCTCTGCCTTCCACCTTGTTTGAGGCAGGGTCTCTTGTTTGTGGCTGTGTACTCCATGCTGGCTGGCCTGTAATTTTCTGGGGATCTTCTCGTCTCCATCGCCATCTTGCTGTTGGAGCACTGGCTGGGATCACATACTTGTGTTTTACCACATCTGGCTTTTTTTTTTTTTAACATCACTTCTGGGGGTTCAAACTCTGGTCCTTATGCTTGCTATTCACTGAGTCATCACATCCAGGGCCATTTTATTTTGGGCTATGCTATTTCCCAGAAGGCTTTGGTGTTTTACCTCCAGAAACTGTCCAATTAAAGGCAACTGGTGTACTGGTTAGCACCTGTTGTGGGAGTGCCTTCCCTCCAGGGATGTAAACAACGTCTACTTCCTCCTTATAAAGTCCCAGCAACAAGCCACAGTCTGAGTCTCCCCAGCGGACTTAACCCTGGGGAAATCAATGAATTTATTGGGCTTATGTACAGAGCATGGATGAAGGTTTCCTGGCAAGTGGATGGTGGCCCCAAAGCAGCCACAATGGATGGTCTACACTGAGTGTTGCTGGCTCCCCCAGAGCCCAGTAAATGGAAACCTCCTCTGTTAACTCTCCCCGGCCTATATACTGTAGTGCCTCCTCAGACCCCAAGGCCACATACAGTTAGGGCACAATTGCCTGCAGATGACTGGGAGGAGTGGCTGGAATATCAGGGCCCAGTGGCCCTAGCCACACCTTCATACCCTGAGGGACTGTCAACAGTCTACAGGTGCAGCAGGTGGGACCAGGCTGGGCCTCCCGGAAGCAGGCACAGCGAATCTGATGAAGATGGCGCCTGTGTGGCTCTGAGAAAAGTACTCTTCAAGACTCTACCTCTTCCTCTGGCTCTTACATTCTTCTTGCCTCCTCTCCTGCACTGATGCCTGCATCTTGGAAGGAGTAGTCATTGTTTATATCTCCCCAGGGAAGGAATTCTCTCCATAGTTCCCCCCCTCACCCCCACCCCCCATCCCAACCCCCACCACACTCCCCCACCCCCCTGCTAGCAAAGTGTTTGAAATCAGGGGCTCCTAGGAGTGTGCCCTCATTACTTACTTCAGCTCTTGTAGCTGTAGACATCTTTAAATACGTAGTCCAAGCCTATCAGTGTAGTCCACTGGCCACCAGAGGGACAAAGGGGGACAGTGTGAACGGCTTAGCACGAATACTTCCTCACTAAGCAAGAAAAGTAGAAAACATGTGGTCCCAGGGGTAGAGAGGCTGGCATCACCTTTGCATGGAAAAACAAACAAACAAACAAACAACAACAATAAACCACAGTTCACTATGATCTTTTCATCTGTGATTATTTAGAAAACATTTGACATGAAGAAGTCTGGAGGCCAGGGATAGGCTGCCTCTAGTTTGCTTCTCTGTTGCTGTGATAAACACTGATCAAAAGCAACTCCGAGAGGAAAGGTTTATTTGGCTTACAGGTTGCAGTCCATCTTTGAGGGAAGCCACGGCAGGAACTGAAGACAGGAACCTAGAGGCAGGCATTGAGGCAGAGCCCATGGAGGAATGCTGCTGACTGGCCGGCTTCTTCAGGTGTGCTCAACTGACCCTTCTATTTGGTCAAGGGTTATTTGCCTAGGGATGGCACCACCCTCAGTGGGCTGTGCCCTCTATATCAGTCAGCAATCAAGACAGCACCCTACTGACATGCCCACAGTCCTATCTGATGGAGGCATTTCCTCACCTGAGATTCCTTCTTCTCAAGTATGTCTAGGTTTGTGTCAAGTTAACAAAAACTAACCACCCTAAGTCCCAAAGTTAAGAGTGTTAATCCAAACAACAGCATCCTTGCTAAAATGACCTGTTCTGCTCAGCAATTGCACGGAAGCCCAACAAAGCTGAAGTACCATCACTGATTGCTGGGTGACACTTTAGGAACGTTCAGAAGAGAAACAAAATGAAAAGTCATTTGTTTATTGGGGTGTGTGTGTGTGTGTGTAATGTGAGTGTGTGTGTGCTGTGTGCATGTGGGAGCACATTTGGGTGTGGTGCATATTCATGGAAGCCATGGATCAATATCTAGTGTCTTCCTCAATCACTCTCAAAACATAACCTAGAGCTCACTGGTTGGCTAGACTGGCTAGACCTAGAGCTCACTGGTTGGCTAGACTGGCTAGACCTAGAGCTCACTGGTTGGCTAGACTGGCTAGACCTAGAGCTCACTGGTTGGTTAGACTGGCTAGACCTAGAGCTCACTCACTGGCTAGACTGGCTAGACCTAGAGCTCACTGATTGGCTAGACTGGCTAGACCTAGAGCTCACTCACTGGCTGGCTCCACCTCCCCAGAATTGTTAATTACAGGCAATAAGCCCAGCTAGGCTTTTTATTTAGTTAAGTTCTGAGAATGAAATTCAGGTCCTCATGCTTTCTACACAAGCTGTTTACCCATGGAGCCATCTTCCTGGTCCTGCCTGCACACATTTTTCTTATTACAGAGACCGATCGTTTTTAGTCAAGAGTAAATGCTATCAGAGTTTCAAGATAGGGTCTCTTATAGCCCAGGCTGGTCTTGAACTTACTCTGTAGATAAGAGTGACTCTGAACTCCTGACTCTCCTGCCTCCATCTCCCAAGTGCCTGGATTACAGGCTTGCACCATCACTTCTTGCTTTTGTTCAGTCCCAGGGACAGGCACTTGGCTGCAGGCTGGGTTCTGCCAACTGAGGCCACATCCCGTCCCATCTTGCACTTTCTCTTGAATAAACATGTTTGTGGCACCAAGGTCTGTTCTTAGAAAAGAAATATCACAGTCGGGCATGGTGGCGCACGCCTTTAGTCCCAGCACTCGGGAAGTAGAGGCAGGCAAATCTCTGTGAGTTTGAGGCCAGCCTGGGCTACAGAGTGAGTTCCAGGACAGCGAGGACTATTACACAGAGAAACCCTGTCTCAAAATAAATAAATAAATAAATAAATAAATAAATAAATAAATAAATAAATAAATAAATATTTAAAAAATTAAAGAAAGAAAGAAAATAAAAAGAAATGAAATTCCTTTAACCTCGCTCAGTCTTTCAGTTGTTACAGTTGCCCAAGCGGCTCCCTTAGATCCAGGCCTCATCATCAATCCAAATGATAACAGTTCATGAATAACAGTTCCCCACATAGCCCAATCACAAGGATGTAGGCTTAGAAACCCGCTTTTCCATCTTTTATCTTGTTTGTTGCTGTTTGTTTGTTTTTGAGACAAGTTCTCACTGTGTAGACCAGGCTGGCCTGGAACTTACCGTGTAGAGCAGGCTGGCCTCTAACACATGAGACATCTACCTGCCTCTGCCTGCTGAGTGCTGGGATTAAAGGTGTGAGCCACACTGGATTTTCCATCCTTTAAAACCACAGAACCATGTGCAGAGACTTTGTTTCCCATTCTCCATAGGGAGGGCGGTCCATCCTTGGAGGAGTGTGGTGCTGCTGGGGTGGGGTGGGGAGACAGTTATCATCATTGTGCTGATTTGCTTCTCAGTGTGGCTGCTTGCATGCCTCTGTAAGGGAACCGCCCTCAGAGTCGAGGAAACTAGACCCAGGGAGGCTTTTTCATCTGCCCTCAGTCTCCCCCTCCCTACCTGGAGCTTAAACATGTCATGAACAACCCTATAAAATTAGCTTCTTGGAATGAGACAGGAAGGACAATGTCGAGAAGCCCGTCCCTCCCCACCCTCCTCCCAGCCTAGGTTAACCCAGCCTCACCCCACCCCACCCCACACACTCACTTTAGGAGTCATTAGACTGCTAGACAAAGTGCTCTTGGCCACTTATTGGTTTACTAAACAGAACAAACCCTTGAAGACAAAAAAAAAAGACCAGACCTGCACTCTTAAAAGGCTTGTGCGAGGCTAGGGAATAGCGCTTCCCTCGTTGGGTAAATTGTACCCTTGCTCAGCTCCTGCCCACACAGCGGTTGAAGTTGCAGACCCACCACGGCCTGCTTAAGAAAATCCACCCCAGTTGTGTGCGGCAACCCTTCGGGAAGCGGCTACAGCAGCCCATCTCTCTGAGGTTAAACACTGGCTGGACTTTAGGGAATGTGAGTTTGTTTTGTTTGTTTTTTTCCAGAAAAGGATTTTAGTCTTCAAATATGGAAAACAGGTTCTTTGTGGTAATTGCCTTTCCTGATGCAAAGACAGCATCTGTCAACATCTGTTGATGAGAGAAATATCGTGGCATGATCTAAACCAATACATAAGTGGATCTTTAGTGCGCTTGAAAACCTTTTGCATTTGAATATAAAAATCCATTGAGGGAGGAGGGAGGGAAAGGAAGGAATGGGTAAATAAACACAAAAAGTCTGCAGAGCGCCTGGGCTGGGTTCAAGAATGCTCCACAAAACAGATTTTCATGGCTGTATGGGGTGAGGTGACCCTATTCAAGTTCCTTCCCTTTCTTTAGAATTTTCTGAAGAAGCTGTTGCAAATGGCTTTGGGAGGGCCGTTCCTAAAATAGATTCTAGAGATGGGGGGGGGGGGGGGGGGATGAGAGTGAACTGAACGTGCACACAGTCTGAGACAAACGATCAGCTCAGATACTGAGGCTGAGATTAGAGGACCGCTGGGCCTTTCGAGAAATGAATATTCACGACGCTCCTGCTGGGTTGCCTTTTCCTATTTGAACCAACTACTGTTTGGGCCCCCAATTCACTTGTGACCAGATTAAACACTCTCAGGCAGGCGCGCACAGCGCAGCAACTTTGCAAAGTCGGATTCTGGAAGTGTAAACATCTTTTCTGCCCCGTCCACGGAGCCTGTCACAATCTTCATTGGGAACTGAATTAAGCTTAAAATATCATCAGAGGTTGTTGATCTCTTCTTGGGCCTGAAGCTGTCCTCTGTACATCCGGCATTTTTCTGTTGACACTATGTGTCACTTAGCAACCGGCCTGAAAGGCCCTATATACATTCATTACACACCATTGTCTTTAAGAGGTGGAAGTGTTAACTGAATCAACCTCCTCCCCCGGGTGAGCAGACGGTCATTTCTCTCCATGTTGATCATCCTTCTACATCAAAATATTGTCCGTTCCAGTCTCTGATCCTGATTTTTTACTTCTGTGGCGGGAGGAGTACACACCCCCTGCCATGGTGGAGAACCTCAATTTGCTTTCCTTGATATGGTGCAGAGAGAGTGGTTTTGTCCTTCAGTCTCTTGCAGAAGCATTAAATTCACTTGACAGTTAACTGCAGACACAGAGGCCAACTTTCCTCTCCGGTTACCAGAGGTGGGAGGAGTCGCACACAAGCAGAAGCAGTTCCCTGCCATTTGTGCAGAGTTTTGAAATAAATGACAGGGTCTTTGGTACAGCCTTGACGAAGGGAGGCCTTCCAAAGTCGACAGAGAGCCCTGACATCATCTGAAAGGATAGGGCATATGGCTGGCCAAGGGATGTTCGCAGAATGAGTGAATGGATGAGATCGCAAAGTGGAAATCCTTTCCTGAGAGACCGGGCAAACTCATTTCTGCATCAGTGGGCACGGCCGAGGCAGTAGGCAGGCAGGGCTGGTGGGTCCAATGGGTTTTTACCTCAGAGCTCCTGGGTACAATGATTCGTCCTGGTGACCTTCCACGGAGGCAGAGATTTCACAAACCTCTCAGACAAGGAGGCCAATGGCTGGGGGATTTTCCATGTAGGCAAAGATCACTTTACGTGGCTTGGTTTGTTGTCCGCTTTCCCTGGACGGAGATGGGAGACAAGACAGACACCTGCTCTCTGCCCTCCAGCCTCGTGCTTTGAGAAAACTAGTTAGCCCCTTACAAGAGTCTGGAAACTGCACACTCCCTTGGTCCATTTCAAAACTGGCTCCATGAGGCCACCACGGCATTGCGGTGCCTGGTCTAAAGGGGCTGGAATAAGAGTTTAGAGGCTGAAAGATTCTTTGGTTTAACCATTTATCTCCCCCTTAGCCCTTGTCATGAAATAGGAAACTGAGTTAAGCAAAGCAGATTCTATTCATGTTTCTGCTTTGATAAAAAGCCTTTGGGTCTCTCTTGGATGCATAGTAAGCAGGAAAATGCAAGTCAGGATTTTGGATACAGATCCATGAGTTCAAAGATGAGCACTGTTGCGGGGTGGAGGAGGGGGGTCTGCAGGGCAGCTACTCCGCTGGGGTGTTCATGGTTAACCACAAATACATGCAAGACTGCCTTCATTACTAGCCATCGGTTTAAGCTAATGGATGGGCTTCTGGGTAACACATGTCTTCCCAGGTACCTTCCCGCCCCCCCCCCAAACACCTCTGACTGTGCTGTCAACAAATAAATACTATGGTCATTGTCTTAGCTAGTTCAACTTCTGAGTGAATGTCACCACAATAAACTGGATTTCGTCACAGCATTAACTATTAACTACATGGATGCTTGTGACAGGATAAAACTTCAAACAGATGTTTTGCTGTGTTGCTAGTTTTGTTTTCAAAGAGTAAGTTAGCCTTGAATAGAGGTAAATTTGTGCTTCATTTCATGGAAAAAAAGTATTTCCTTGGGGATGAAGTTTAAGGAGATTCACCGAGAGAATTTCAAAGACAGAGTACACAATAACAAACACTACTTCTTTTAGGAGCTTCCCCTATGAATGACTCGAAATCTGCACAAGTTTAAATCAATTAAGTAGAGAATACCAGCGCTCAACTTCAACATCTATAAGGGTGCAGACCTGACTCTGCTGAAACTGCTCTTTGAGAGTCCCAGGAAATGTGTTGAAGAAAGAAAGAAAGAAAGAAAGAAAGAAAGAAAGAAAGAAAGAAAGAAAGAAAGAAAGAAAGAAAGAAAGAAAGAAAGAAAGGAGGGAGGGAGGGAGGGAGGGAGGGAGGGAGGGAGGGAGGGAGGGAGGGAGGGAGGGAGGGAGGGAGGGAGGGAGGGAGGGAGGAAGAGAAAATATGTTCACAGTTTTCTTTTGGGTGTTTGCTAGGAGGTGGGCTATTTCACCACAGTTCAGTTTATACCACGAATGGCACAGGTATCCACTTGAGAAGGTGAGATTTGGTCAGAACCAATATACTTATTATCTGACAGCTAGACTGGAGAAGAGGACTTAGAAGCAAGCCTCCCTGCATTTGCCTGGAGTCCTAGCCGAAAAAGCCAGGCACCCACATAAAAAGCACTCCTTGTGCTCAAAATTTTACCTCACTGTTGGTCTCACAATGCTGATATTAAAATAAGAAAAGAAGGGAGGCCTGGGAGGCCGGGCCCCTCTTTAGAGTTAAGTGTTATCTGCTTAGACTAATATTGCAGCTGCCACCCACGGACAGAATTTGTTTCACAGCCGCAGCTTGGCAGCATGAATCAAATGTTGACATTCTAATTTCATGCGCACACGGGCGTTTGGCTGGGCAGGCCGGCAGCGGCCTCCTCACCATTCTCTCTCTACCTGTGTAAATCAGGCAGACAGGGCTTGCTCTCCACAGCCCGCCTGCCAAGTCTCTCACTTCTGTGGAGAGAACCTCTCTGAGCCTGGTTTCTTCCTTCTGGAGTGCTCAACTGCCCCTTCCAACTTGCAGAATATCACGTATGCTCCGTTACTCCCACCAGCAAGGTGATTTCTTTTGTTTTTCCTCCTTTTCTTCGCAGTTCTTTGTCAAAGAACTCAACCAACAGACGTCCCCTTACCGTGACTTTGGAAAATCAATTGCAACCGTTTCTTTGAGGAAAGACCTATGAAAGCCATAGTTGATACTTGACAAAAGGGAGGCTAGTCTGCCCTTATTGTAGACTGCAGACTGTGTGCCCCAAGACTAATTTGTTGAGGGTAAGGGATGTAGCTTAGTGGTGGAATGCTTGCCTAGCATGTGCAAGGCCCTGAGTTTGATCCCTGGGAGGCTCAGAAAACAAAACCAAACAATTGTGTAGGGCAGTGGTTCTCAACTTTCCTAATACTGTGACCCTTTAATACAGTTCCTCAGGTCGTGGTGACCCCAACCATAAAATTCTTCTTGTGGCTGCTTCATAACTGTAATTTTTCTACTCTAATGAATCCCAACGTAAATATTTTTAGAGATATAGGTTTGCCAAAGGGCTCTTGACCCACAGGTTCAGAGCTGCTGGTGTAGGGTAAAGTTTTTTTAAGCCACAGTGTGACTGTGTGTGGAGAAAATTAAGAATAGATGAGATTCAGCTGGAGAGAAGGTCCAACGGTTAACAGCACCGGCTGCTCTTGCAGAGGACCCAGGTTCAATTCCCACACCCACATAGTAGCTCAACAACCTTCAGTAACTCCAGTTCAAGGGGTCTGACACCTTCTTGCCTCTGCAGGACTGCACTACACATATGGAATACAGACATCCATTCAGGCAAACACACACACACACACACACACACACACACACACACACACACACACACAATGAAATAAAAATAAATAAAACCTCAAAAAAAAAAAAAAAAAAAAAGAAAGGAAGGAAGGAAAATGTGAGTGAGATCATAGGATAAAGCCGGAAGCGAATGGATCTGCTGTCCATAAGGAAGAGACACTAGAGACACACAGAAGGGAAAGGTCCTGGGAGGTCATGGAGAAAAACCGGCCAACTGTTAGCTAAGGATGAACTCAAGGGACAATAGACCTGGGAACTGGGGTGTGGGGAGAGTTTAAATGTGCACGTGTGTGCCCACACACATAGTGGCCAGAGGGCAATTTCAGGAGTCATTCCTTAGCGCCACAACCTTTGACACAGTCTCTCACTAGCCTGGAGCTCAGGAAAAAGCTAGCTGACTGGCCAGAGATCTCTACCTCCTCAGGTCTGAGGTGATAAGTATCGCTTACACTCAGTATTTTGTTTTGAAACATGGGATCTGGAGATAAAACTCAGGCCCCCAAGCTTACAAAGCAGCCCTTTATTGGCTGAGGTGTCTCTTCAGGCTGAACACTTGACCTTGAATGCCTAACCTCCAGAACCGTACAGGAAAATACACTTGTGTAGTTGATGCCTCCCATTCTGTCATACCCAGGACTAAGGCACCCCCAAAAATCAAGGGTCAGATTTCCTACAAGTGCTCCGCCACTGTAGTTTCTAGAACCACCCAGCCCATGGCTCATACGCTAGACTTCATCAGTGAGAGAAAGAGAAAAAGAGAACTCTAGGGTCACAGCCATGGAGAACTTGAATGAAGCCGGTGGAGCGTCACTGGTCAGCCTCTGTTTGACCTTCCCCTGGGAAGGATTAATGGCCAGCCCTTTGTGTTATTAGGAGGAGTCACTCTTACCACATTCAGCCAGACATGGAGGATACAGGGGTTGGGGGAGCTGTTTCTCACAGTGATAGGCTGCCTTAAGCCTAGTGTTGATACCCAATACTCCTAGGTCTGGGCCAGCAGGGACTAGGCAGAGGGTTGGGTATGGAAATTATTGTTGACAGTGGACAGAGAAGAGTCCTGGGCCTGTAGATAACTTGGGGGCCCAAATGATCTTGCCTTTCTAGCTTTCATGACTTCTTTTGGAGCCAGTTTTTCCTACTACTGGGATACTTTCAAAATAAGCCCAAGCCCACGCTCAGCGGCACAGTCTCCCCAGGAAGCATGTGTCACTTCCTCATTTGACCAAGAAACACTTTTGTCACTCTGTGCTGGCCTTAAGTGCTCTGTAGATGTCTGTCCCCTCAAAGAACTGACACTCAAGAATCTGTCCCACAGTCTTGTTTTTGTTTTTGAAGAGAGTTTCAGATAGCCCATGCTGGCCTCAAATTATATAGCTAAAGATGACCTTGATTTTCTGATCCCCCTGACTCTATCCCTCCAAATTCTGGGATTATATGGATGTAGCACAATGGACAGTTTGTATAATGCCAGACATCAAATTTAGGGCTAGACTGTATCTATCTATCTACCATCTGTCTGTCTGTCTATCTATCTATCTACCTATCACCTAGGTAATTATTTATCTAGCTATTATTTAAATAGCTATTAACTTAGCTATCTACCTATCATCTATCCATCTGTCATCTATAATCTATCATCTATTCATCTATCTACCTATCATATAACTATCACCCACCATCTATCCACCATCTATCTAACTAGCTGTCTGTCTATCAGCTATCTACATTTGCTGATTTTCTGGAGAAACTTGAGATGAGAAGCAGATCCAGGACAAGAAGAGTTACCTGGGGTGGATTACCTTGCCTGGTATAGGTGGACTTTTCTTTCCCACCCACTAGTTCCCAAATAACTGACATAGAGACTCAATACTAATTATAAATGTTAAGCCAATAGCTCAGGCTTATTACTAACTAGCTTTTACAACTTAAATTAACCCATTTCTATTAATCCGTGTGCTGCCTCGTGGCTAATGGCTTTTTACCTGTCCTCAAGCATGGCTTGCTCCCTCTGTGTCTCCTGGTGACTCTTCTGACTCTGCCCTTCTTCTTCCCAGAATTCTTCTAGTCTCTCCTGCCTAACCTTACTCTGTCCAGCTATTGACCAGTCAGCTTCTCTATTAAACCTATCACAGTGACATATAGTTACTCAATGTAAAGGAATATCCCACAGCCTGGATTGATGAATGTCAATTTGTGACTATTACTGAACTCACACAACAAAACCACAAGGGGGCCACTAATTTACCTCTATTCTTTGGGTTGGACTTACAGCCCTAGATTCTTCCAAAATGATCTGAGACTTCCATCTCACCTCATCAGTCCAAAACAAGAGGCCTACACAGCAGCCCCCTAGACCCTACAACTAGGATGCTGGGGACTACAACATTTGGTATTGGTTTGAGTTTCATGTTTCATGGAAGCTGAGGGAAGTGTTCTATCCTTTTTACGATAAAAAAGGAAACATGCAAATTCATAGTTGACATGTGTGCTTGCTGAGTACCAAACTCAAGCCAGAGTTTCTGAGAAAGTGACTCACACTTTTTTCTATGGAGGTTCTTCCAAGCAATGATAGGACCCTATAGTATTCAATCAAAGCTCTTCCATGTTTTGAGTTTTGCTTATGGACAATCAGTTTAAACTAGGTTAAAATAAAACCAGTCATCAAGGAGGAAGGAATGAGTTTTGCTTGGGTTTAATGCCTTAGGCTTCCTTGACTTCTCCTGGACTCACTGGGCCTTCAGAGCTTCCTCTGTTCGCCTCAGAAAGATGCCTCTCCTTCTAGGACTTTCATGGCAGGGTGAAGACTCTGTTGTTGGCACCTACATGTTTTCTGAGACAACAGCTTCTACGCTCAGTATTTTATTGAGCAAAAACAAGTGTGTGTTTCCTCTTTCCTCTGTGAGTTATTTAGTCTCCATCTGCCTTGGGCAGAAGACGAAGTCTGGAAGGGATTTTTTTTCTTCCTCTTTGTGCTAATGAGAATCTGGCAGAGGAGCGAAGTGGCTAGGAAAGGCATGGAACTCTCCAGAGCAGGCAGGAAGGAAATATGCCCTTCCTTCATGTGAAAGAGAGATGGCCCAAGGCAACCTGCATAGTTAATAGGGATCAAGGAAGGCGCCATCTCGTGGAGGTGATACTGATGTGTGGGTACTACCATCTTGTGGAGGTAGTGACAATTTGTGGAACTGGGACTGACTTGTGGAAGTGAAACCAAATTATGGCCATGGTGCCAACTTGTGTAGGTGGTATCTTGTGGGTGTTACCAACTTTGTGGTGGTGGTACCAACTTAGAGAGATGGTGCCAACTGGTAGGGGTGGTGCCAACTGGTAGAGGTGGTTGATGAAAATACATGGAGGTGAATCCAACTTGTGGAGATGTTACTGACTTGTGGGTGGTACCAACTTGTGGAGGTGGTAATGACTTGTGGGTGGTGAAAACATGTGGAGGTGAAACCAATTTGTGGAGGTGGCACTGACTGGTGGAGGTGGTACTGGCTTATGGAGGTGGCACCAACTTGTGGAGACGATACTGACTGGTGGCTGGCACCACCTTGAAGTGAGGGTGGTACCAACTTTTGGAGGTGGTGCCTACTTGTGGGTGAATTCAGTTTGTGAATGTACCACCTTGTGGAGGTGATCCTGACTTCTGGAGGTGTGCTGACTGGTGAAGGCGTATATTAGGGTTCTCTAGAGGAACAGAACTTACAGAGTGAAATATATATATATTAAATGAAAACAGCAGGCTGTGGTCCAGCTAGTCCATCAGTGGCTGTCTACCTACAGAAGGTCCAAGAATCCAGTGGTTCTTCAGTCCACAAGACTGGGATGTCTCAGCTAGTCTCCACTATACATCAGAGTCCCGAAGAAGTAAGCTCTAATGCTAGCAAAGGAGTAGACTGAGAGCAGGCAAGCAAAGAGCAAGCTTCCTTCTCCCATGTCGCTTGTGTATAGGCTGAGAGCGGGAGGTGTGGCCCAGATTGAAGGCGGATCTTCCCACCTCAAAAGATCTGGATTGAAAGCAGATTTTCCCACTTCAAATAATCTAATTAAGAAAAAAAGTCCTGACAGGTGTGCCCAGCTGCTGGGTTTTAGTTAATTGCAGATGGAGCCATGTTGACCACCAAGAGCAGTCATCACAAGGACGGAGATAGTGCGTACCGACTTGGGTGTGGTGTGGAGTTGAAGGGGCACAGTCTTGTGGAGGTGGTAACAACTTGTGGTTGGTGCCAGCTTGTGGAAGCGAAACTGACTTTGGAGATGGCACCAACTTGTGGGTGGTACAGACTTGTGGAGGCGGTACTGACTTAAGAAAGTGGTGTCGACTTTCGAGATGAACCGGACTTGGGGAGGTGGTACCTCACTCAGCACCCGGCTGGAAGAACACAAGGAGCTGAACTGTCAGTGGGATCCCATGAGTGTGAGAATCGAGGTCAGGGAGAAGAAGCTACAGCATCAAGGCTGGGGGATGATGTGAGAATTTCGAGTTAAATGCATTTTCCTCTTTATCGTATTGTTATCTCAGTGAGGTCACACACCCTGTAAACAGCATGTGAAGTGTTACCACATTCTGAGATAGCATTTCTGGCAAACAGAAATAGGAAAGCACAATGTTGTATTTTACTAGCTTAGAGCTTTTCTTCCTCAGCTTTCCTGGGTCTCCTGGTTTGTCTGCTTGCCGGTAGGAGGAGAGGAGACAGCTAAGCAAACGGGGAAGAAATCTGTATACCCAGCAGGGAATGTATGGTTAGTCTTTGTGTCTTTTCAATTATTTAGGAGGAAAATTGATCTTTGATCATAATAATATTCTCTTTACTTTTCTTGTCAAGATCAGAAATTCTTGGGAAATCCTAACCATGCAAGTGCCGTTCCTGCACTCTTGAAAGGCAGAAGGCTTTTTTCTTGAAAACTGTGAATATATCTTTTGAAATGGAGCCTCAGATAATAAGAACAGTGAGCAGAGACTTACCGCTATGTGGCTGCTTGACAGTCCTGAATGGAGTCCTGTATCCTGGTTACTTGAAATTGACCACTCTCTATGGAAACTTCTAGTAGCAAAAAGCAAAGGCGTTTGGGAAACGCCAGGCTCCCTGGGTAGAACCTTGGTTGGTGTGTGTTTCAACTTGCAAGGTTGTCCCTCCCTCCCTTGATACTACTTGAAGATGGAATACAAGGTGAAGCCATTGAAAGAGGTGTGTGTGCGTGTGTGTGTGTGTGTGTGTGTGTGTGTGCCCGCCCATGTGAAGGCCTCAGGAGAATATCGGTACCCTGTGCTATCACTCTCCCCCTTATTCCCTCGAGTCAGGGTCTCTCACTGAACCTGGAGCTACACTGGCAGTCAGAAATCCCTACCAAGGCATAGGACCATGCCACAATAAAGAGTTTTCCATCCCAAAGCAAACCTCCATTCCAGTGAGAGAACATGAGACCCTTCTGTTTTTAACAGAGGCCGTCCTCACCTAAAAAGTGTTTTCACTGATGTCCAGCACTGACTCTCACTCTTCTCTGGGGGTTCTAGAGAACCTTCCATGGGATCTTCCAAAGGTACATGCTATTTCCAAATAGCTAATTAATAGTGGAGAGAATCTTCCAGAGCATCTGTCTTGCCCTTGTTCTTAATCTTGATCTGCCCTGTAGGCTATTCTCATCACGAAGACAGTGTGAATGACTGTCTCAGCGCCTTTCTTTATTAATGCTATTGGAAATTGATGAGTAGCTTTGGGAAACTGTGGATTTTTTCGGCAAGAATAATAGCCCTTATTTATTTTTGGAAGACCCATGTGGCTTTCTAAGTAAATATTGTAGAAAATCTACTCCCCCAAAAAATAAACACTCCAAGTAATTGCCTGATAGATGAAGTTGACATTCTGGCTTTGTGATTTGCTATGATATGTAAAAATCTAATTTTCTTCATGGGATGACATCGCCGCAGAATTGTGAGTCAATTAGAATCGGTGGCTTGCTCGGAGCATGAGGAATAGCTTCGGTGATGATGTATCAATATTGATTTACAGTTCCTTAAATCAACCTAAATCCACTTGGGGAAATGTTAAATAGATGAGCAAATGTGGTGGAGTGATAAAGATTTCAGTTCTTCCTTTCTGAGCTGATGTGCCCCCAAATCTCTTAGAGAATACATTTGCTGATGGAGGGTTCGAGAACCCTGACACACTTCTGGATACATGGAAAACAAATCCATCAGGTCTACAACAAATCTGAAGTTGATCCAAGTCTCTACCATCTGAAAGGTGAGAGGGGAGGCTGACAGGAGCTGAGAAAACACTTGCTGAACTCAGTTTCTGTGTCTTGACGCTATTAGTCAGTGTAGAACAGACTAGAATGTCGCAACAAACAGCCAGACCATCTGGAGAAGCTCCCTCTTAGGTAAACATTTGCAATGAAAAAAAAAGAAAGTCCAATAAAGTCTAACAATATCTTTAAATAGAGAGTTCAGGAAAAGCACTCATTAAATTGCCACCCCAAACAGAACACAAGAACCTTTGCCCGAGTCGGTTAGGCGGCTCCGGGCTCTTATTAACATTCCGAAATAAATTTGAAAGCCTTAGCAGAAGTTGATGTTTTTGTCTTGTTTTGTTTTTTAGCCCTACTTTGAGCTTTTAAAAGCGATAGTCACAAAGGCCAATTGTCTGGGAATGCTAGGAGCCCCTTTTCACAGATTGATTTACCAATGGCGTGAATTACCTCGTGTAATTCATATTTCATGTCAGCTTATTTTGAGGGCAGGCTGTGTAGGTACATGAATGCTGAAGTCAGTGCTGTGTATACGACAAGCAGAGGATAACAATTAAATGTTCATGGCTGTGGATTGACATCCTTTGAGTACATTATTAGTATTCGCTGAGATGCAAGACAGTATGAGCAGAGAGCACGGATGATTGACTACTAAAAACTTGTTCCCTACAACGTGCACGGTGTCCTGGAACTTTCAGTAGATGTGTCTTTGCCAGCCAGCATCCAGGATGACCCTCAGTGGTTTTTGTTTGTTTGTTTGTTTTTCAAAACAGGGTTTTTCTGTGTAGCTTTGCTCCTTTCCTAGATCTCTCTCTCTAGACCAGGCTGGCCTCAAACTCACAGAGATCTATCTGCCTCTGCCTCCCGAGTGCTGGGATTAAAGGTGGCGGCCGCCGCCGCCCCGCCCCCCCCCCCCCCCCAGTGGTTCTGGTTTTGTATTATTTGAGATCTCCACCTGTCACACTGGGCAAGGCTGGCTAGTATGCAGCAGTGTGTGAAGAAGCCATGGAGTGACTTCTGAAATGAAGTGCCCAGCTACTCCAGCTTCTCAACCGTTTCTGAATCACTCTGTGGGGTGATGATGGGGGGCGGAAGGGGGGGGCAGAACTTGCCCATATGACTCAAATAGCTCATTGGAGAGTTCCACAGACCAAGGAATTGGGGCCTCCAGCTAACAGACACGTGAATGCACTATCTTGAAAGTAAATCCCTTACCTCAGTTAAGCCTCCACGTGAAGGCACTGTGACTAACTTCCTGAAATAACCTGAAAGGAACCCTCTGCCTAAGCCCCTCCCCAATTCCTGGCAAATACACAGAACCGCCTGTTGTCTTCAGCCACTACGCTCTGTGGGAACTGATTACAGAGAAGATAAGGACTACCACATTTGTGTGGGGGTGAAAATGTGGCAAACACTAGCAATGACTATCTCCACTGTGAGGCTGCAGGTGAACTTGGCTTTCCTCTTCATTCTTCCCTCATTGACATATATGCTGTCCCTAGGAGGAAATATTTCATTTTGAGGAAAATAATCCAGGAAAATGGTAGAACTGGATTTCTAAGATCTGAGATCCTGGTAAAGTTTCCAAGTTCTGTGAGTGAGCCAGAGCAGGACAAGGGAGCTGATTGTGAACGTGTCCAAGGTCAAAAAGCAGGAAGGTAGAGTTTTGAGTCACTGAGACCGAAAGAACCTAGGAAATTCCTGTCCTCCCCTCCCCCGACCCCCAGCAGGCCTGGACTCCATGGGCACAAGAACAGCAAACTAAGCTGTGACCATGTTGGCCTTGCAAGCATGAGGACCTGAGTTCAATCCCCAGCCCGTGTGTAAAAAGCCAGATTTAGTGGCACATGCTTCTAATCCTGGCCCTGGGGGAGCAGCATTGGGAGGGGCAGTGGGACTCTGGCTACCTGGTCTTGCCTAATAGGTGAGTTTCAAGTTCAGTGAGAGACCCTGTGTCTTAGGGTTTCTGCTGCTCTGATGAAACACTATGGAACAAAAGCAATTTGGGGAGGAGAGGGTTTATTTTGCTTACCCTTCCACATCACAGGCCATCATCAAAGGAAGTCAGGACAGGAACTCAGAGCAGAACTAATGCAGAGGCCATGGAGGGGTGCTGCTTTCTGGCTTGCTCCTCATGGCTTGCTCAGACTACTATGTTATAGCACCCAGAACCACCAGCCTGGGGGTGGCACCACTCAAAGTGGCCTGGGCCTTCCCACATTAATCATCAAGAAAAATCACCACAGCCTTGTCCACAGGCCAATCTAGTGGAGCACTTTTCTCAGTTGAGATTTCCTTTTCCCAAATGACTCTAGCTTGTGTCAGACTAACATAGAGCTAGCCATGCCATCCTGTCTCCAGTGAAGTGGGGGACACTGGGGAATGACACCCGAGGGTGGACCTAAATGAACTACTATCAAGTATGGTATTTCAGGTGTCTCTGTGTGTCTGCTGGAGGCTCTACTCTGGGCTTAGCCAGTGTCAAGTGTGCTGTGCCTAAGTAGGCTCATGTGTTTGAATGCACGGTCCCCATCTTAGTTAATTAGGGTTTCTCTTGCTATGATGAAACACCATGGCCAAAGCAACATGGGGAGGAAAGGGCTTATTTGGCCCACTCTTCTTCATCACTGTTCATCATTGAAGGAGGTCAAGGCAGGAACTCAAACAGGGCGGGAACCTGGAGGCAGGGACCTATGCAGAGATCACATAGGGGAGCTCTTTATTGGCTTGCTCAGCCTGGTTTCTTATAGAATCCATAACCATCAGCCCAGGAGTGGCCCCACCCACAGTGGGCTCCCATTTCAATCACTAATTAAGAAAATGCCCTACAGGCTTGCCTACAGCCCAACGTTAGGCAGGCATTTTCTCAGTTGAGGTCGCCTCCTCTCCAGTGACTCTAGCTTGTGTCAAGTTGACGTGAAACTAGCCGGCACAGTTCCTGGTGATGCTTTTGTGGGAGGTTGTGGAATCTTTGGGAGGTGGAGTCTAGCTGAAGGAAGCAGCCCACTGGAGGACAGGCCTTGTGGGACATATCCTGGCCCTGGTTCCTATCCAAGGTCTCCATCTGTTTCTTGCTTCCTGGAGACAGGAGGAAGCAACCTCCCACACTCCTGCCAACACCATGGACCCAGCAGCTTCTGCTACCATGATGGACTGAATCCTCCAAACCGTGAGCCAAAATAAACCTCTCCTCAATGACATTGCCTTAGCTAGGTGTTTCAATGTAGCAACGCCCGCATTATCACCCATTTACCATGTCTGAGCGAGGGGCTGAGGATTAAAAAGAGAGACAAGACAGCGGGTTATTTGTCTTGGTAGAATGCCCTTTATTGAAGGAAGGAGGAGGCCTTAAATACAGACTTACAGTACAGTGAAAGAACCTGGGAGGGCAAAAGTAACCTACAGCTGTTTTACATTCTAGCACTACACCAATATGCAGGATACACCAACAAGGAACCTTTGGTAAGCTGTTCAGGAGGAATGAAACCAGCAGGGAAATTAGCATAGGGAGGAAATCTGATCAAGGTCAGCAAGCCAAGCGAGGCAACAGCTCCCCCCAAACGGGGGCCAGGGCCCAACATTTCATCATGCTGAAGACGTAACCAATACAGCTAGGCCACTATCCTGCTGTAAAATGTCCCACAAAAAGCAACTCAGCAGAAACAGGTTTCATTTGGCTTTCAGTTCCAGTCCATTACTGGAGGAACATCACCTCACATTCATAGTCAAGAGCAGGGGGAAATAAACATGTGCATGTCTGTGTTCAACTTGCTCTCTCTACTTTTAAAGAACCTCAGGGTATGGTGCTGCCCACAATGGATGGGTCCTACCACCTCAGGTAATCCATTGGCCAACCTGATGTAGACGTTGAGATTCTCTTCTCAGGTGGTTCCACATGGTGTCAAATTGACAATTAAAACTGCCCATCACAGCCACCTAACCTCATGCATTTCTCACCCTTCTACTGGACACCCTCCCAATGGCAGTTGAAGAAGCCCAGAAGAGAACGTGGACATGTCTAAACCTCTCTTGAGACCCACGTTTGGACTTGGCTCACTGTTAATTCTGTTTTATTCTGTTGGTCAAAACAAGTCCCACAGATAAACCCAGAGCCAGAGAAAGAGCATCAATACGCAGCAAAGAGCATGGATTTCAAGAGGAATCAAGAACTGAAGGCAGCGATGGGAGAGACAGTATGCTCAGTGGTTAAAGCTACCTGCTGCTCTTCCAGAGGACCTTCAGTTCCAAGCACCCATACTGGGTGGATCACAACTACCTGTATTCCAGCTCCTAGGGATCCCATACCCTCTTCTGTCCTCCATGGGCACCCACACACAATGCACACAATGCACATCCATGCACACAAGCATATGATTAAATAATACACACACACACACACAAGTACATCAGAAAGGTTTCTTTGGATCAATGGTTTGGGAAGCAGAAGCCACTGAACAGTTTGTTGCAACCAGACTTCCCATAAAAAGGACTTGGAGACTGTGTTAAAAGGTAACAGAAGACATCCTTGGTGGACTTCTCATTGGACAGGCTGAACTTAATATTTTAAGACACCCTCGCTTCCTTACTACTGTAGTCCAAGTTAAAGCTATGCTGTGGAATAATCCTCTAGTACACTGTAAAAATTTGTCATTCGAATTGGTTTAATAAAATACTGATTGGCCAGTAGCCAGGCAGGAAGTATAGGTGGGGCAACCAAACTAAGAATGCTGGGAAGAGGAAGGGCAGAGTCAGGGAGTCAACAGCCAGATGCAGAGGAAGCAAAATGAGAATGTTGTACTGAGAAGATATAAGCCACACGGCTAAACATAGATAAGAATTATGGGTTAATTAAAGTATAAGTGCTAGCTAGTAATAAGCCTGAGCTACTGGCTGAGCATTTACAATTAATATAAGCCTCTGTGTGGTAATTTAGGAATCAGCTGCCAGGTATTTGGGAGTTGCTGGTGAGACAGAAATCTCTGATTACAAAGCTGCTTCTTGTTAGCTATAAATTGTAGGAGGGTCTTCCTAGATAAGCCTTGGCCAATTTCCCTTTCCAAGCTACTCACAGCCAATTCTAATTTGGTAGAGGGTTCCTACCCTGTATGCTATGAAAAAATAATCCTATTTCTGTGGTGTATTATGATGACTTTAGCTTTGAAAGTGGAACCAAATTTCCTTGGGAAAGTGGGCTAAGTAGCATATCTCTATCAACAATTCAAGGCATGGGAGGGTCTACCCCTCCCATTCCATGGGTAACTGACTGTTTTATTTACTGACATGAGACAAGATCTAAGTGTAAAGATAAGGGGTGAGGGAATTATAGGGAATGTGTCGGTGTCAAAAGGAAAAAAAAATGAAGCTCTTTATGTTCTGACTTCCTTTTGTTGCTGTAAATGAACACACTGACCAGAATCAGCTAAAGAGAGAAAAGGATTTACTTGGCTTATACTTTCAGATCACAGTCCACCATTGAGGGAAGTCAAGGCAAGAACTCAAGGCAGGAGCCAGAATCAAAAACCAGAGGAAGGCTGCTTTTGGCTCTTTCAAAGGATCATGTTTAGTTAGCTTTCTTATATTCTCATACATCCCAAGACCACCTGTCTAGGGATAGTGCTGCCCATGTGGGCTGGGCTCTCCTACCTCAATTAATATTCAAGACAACCCTCCACAGACACACTCACAGCCTAATCTGATCTGGGCAATCCCTCAATGGAGTTTTCCTTCTCAGGTGACTCTAGACTGTGACAGGCTGACAGTTTAAGCTAACTACAACAATCCCACAGATCATAGTGTATTCATGAGTCACAGATTCCGCTGTCTAAATGCAGACTGTCAGTGGGAAGGCAGTGGAGATGTGGTAATTACTTGGTATGGAAGTGACCCCAGAATGCTGGCTGCTTTTAACTGCTATGTCCATGAGAGGAATCTTTATCTCCAGAGGACTTGTAGTTGGAGGCAGAGAAGACTAAAATAAGTGTCCCAGAGGCATGGTCCCTAACCTGTGTATGGTCTTTGCCAGCTTCTGGCTCTAACACAAGTCCCATGTTGGACTCTGGCAAAGCACTCTCAGATCTTGTCATTGCCAAAGGGAAAGAGCTTGTCTGCTTTTTGCAAAAGCAATCGACAAGGCATACTTGTCTCTTCAATTATAAATATCTCCTGTGTGCTTTCACTTTAAAGTTAGGATAAAGAGAGGATGGGAGATAAATATTTATGACATAAGGAAATGCGATGTGCCTTCCCCCAATCAATAGGATTTTTTTTTTTAAGATGAGTAGTTTGGTAACTGGACTTGATTAAGTAACAATGAGGGACTGACTGGAGAGATGTTCAGTGGTTAAGACTGCTCTTTGAGAAGACCTGACTTCAGTTCCCAGCACCCACACAGGTGATGCACAATCACTGTAACTCTAGCTCCAAGGGGATCTGATGTGTCCAGCCTGCACCAAGCACACAGATGGCTGGCTGGGGACACACAGAGAGAGAGAGAGAGAGAGA
Source organism: Peromyscus maniculatus bairdii (assembly GCF_049852395.1). Lineage (NCBI taxonomy): Eukaryota > Metazoa > Chordata > Mammalia > Rodentia > Cricetidae > Peromyscus > Peromyscus maniculatus. The sequence continues at coordinate 67,268,726 of NC_134858.1, forward strand.
GAGAGAGAGAGAGAGAGAGAGAGAGAGAGAGAGAGAGAGAGAGAGAGAGAGAGAGAGTTAAAACACAAACTAGGAAAGTTGTACGTGGACTGAAGGGCTTTGGTGGTTGGTGGATCGATTTTGTCGCTTCTGTCCTTGATTCTTCTGTAGAAGGAAATTGCTGAGTGTTCCGTGTGGTTTATAAGCTACATCAACATTTCACAGCCATGAGAAGAGCCAGGGAGCTCAAAGATACCCAGCCAAGGTGCCTCAGGCCTTTGCTGTGCTCTCAAGGCTCCGCCTGGGGGCAGAACAGAAAGACATCTCTGGGAGGGTGAAAAGTCTAGCATGAGACTAGACGGCAAGGTGGGTGCCCAGGAACTCAAAACTGTAGGTCTTCCACACAAACAAGGAGCCCAACTGTGTGCGTGATAAATGACTTCATAGAAATGGGGGCCAGTGACAGCAAACATTCAGCTTGAAACTCATAATTTTGTTAAATGGCGTGGGGAGGGAAGTTGAGGTGTGTGTGAAGAATTGGAGCCACTTTGTCTGAACACTGGTACACGTTCAGATCCTGTCAGAAACTCCTTAGGAAATGCTGCTTGGATGACTTTATTTTGACTTCAAGAATCTAGTTTCTTCCATGTTAGCTGTTGGAACTTCACATCAAATTCAACGTGTGCTTGCCTTGATGATTCTTACTAGTTGTCATTTTATTATTTTTAGCATAAGAGGTTATTGCTGCTGTTGCAGCCGCCAGCTGCAAAGGTCACAGGTTGTAAGCCACTCTTCCCGTTCCTTTCGTTTCCTACTCTTCTGGTTCTAGCACTGGCCTCCACATTTCTACTCAATTTCCCCTCAGTAGCATGCCTTCTTTTTAAAGTTTACAAGTTCCCCAGACTTACTTTCTTAACTAGAAGCATGATCCCTGTGGTGGTGAATCTCAGTTGTCAATTTGATGAAATCTAGAGTCACCTGAGAGACCAGCCTCTAGGCAAGCCTGGGGTAGGGGGGGGGATTGTCTTGATCCCATTAATTGAGATAGGAAGTACCACGGTGGGTGGAGCTGTTCCCAGGGCTGGAATCCTGAATTGGATAAAAAGGAGACAGTAAGCTAAGCACAGACATTCATCCCTCTCTGCATTTTGACTTTTTCCCACCTTGAGACAGTCTCTGCCTTCATTAAATTCGTAATCTTGTTAGAAAAAAAAAAACTATAACAAAAACTAAACCAAAAAGTTATAATAAAACATTGTCATATGAGATAGGTATCTCAAAATTAAAATCTGACTTTTCTTTAATTTTTTAAATTTTTTTAAAAATATACTTTACTCTTATTTTACATTCATTGGTATTTTGCCTGCATTTATATCTGTGTAAGGGTGTCAGAAGCCCTGGAACTGGAGTTACAGATGGGTGTGAGCTGCCATGTGGGTGCTGGGAATCGAACACAGATACTCTGGAAAAGCAACTGGTGCTCTTAACCGCTGGGCCATCTCTCCAGCTCCAAAGTCTGACTTTTCTTAAAATGAAGCTGGACACTAGAGTAGTCTCTGATCCTCGGCTGTGCTGAGGTCATCCTGCCCACTGTGGTTCCACCAAGGTCACGCAAATACATGATTATTGGAAGTTCTGGTGTTGGGGCCCAGGCCCAACCTGTCCAACAGTCCTTGAAGGGAGGAGTGAGGATTGAGAAATAATAGATATGAAAAATGTAGATGTAGATTGCTGTGGGATGTTCTGTATGACAAATGTGTTGCTCTGATTGGTCAATAAATAAAACACTGATTGGCCAGTGGCTAGGCAGGAAGTATAGGCAGGACTAACAGAGAGGAGAAAAGAAAGAACAGGAAGGCAGAAGGAGTCACTGCCAGCCACCGCCAGGACAAGCAGCATGTGAAGATGCTGGTAAGCCACGAGCCACGTGGCAAGGTATAGATGTATGGAAATGGATTAATTTAAGCTATAAGAACAGTTAGCAAGAAGCCTGCCACAGCCATACAGTTTGTAAGCAATATAAGTCTCTGTGTTTACTTGGTTGGGTCTGAGTGGCTGTGGGACTGGCGGGTGACAAGAATTTGTCCTAACTGTGGGCCAGGCAGGAAAACTCTAGCTACAGTAAATGAAGAAAAAGACAGAGACACAGGATAGCTTTGGGAGGGCTCTGAGTCAATACCACAGTCACTCCGAGTTTATTCCTAAAGGGCTTTTTATACACCAGCAAGGGGAGAGGCCAAAGACTTCCCTGTTTCAAGGTCAAGATACAAAGTACAAACAAGTGTAGACCCTTCCTTAATTTTCAAAACACCTGGTAACCATGCCTTAAGGCAAAGAATCTTGTGATTAGGCCTTGAAGTATAAGACATCTTGTAACCAGACCTTTGGCCAAAACTTCCTATTATGCAGCCTTGCAGGGCCAAGCAAGCTCGGACTCTCTGACCCTTAGTCAAGACAGAATAAGGCCTCACTACGGAGTCTCTGTGGGCCTCCACACTCTGGTTACCAAATGTGAAGTCATCACTTCCGGTTCTGGGAAGTGACTTTCATAGGAATAAACACAAGAAGGGCTCTCTCCTCAAGAAAGGTGAGAGAGTGAATGCCTTTTACAGGCTGTTTTTATTAGGGTTTGTGTGGGACCGGGGATTGTTGAGCAGGGGTGGCCATATTGGTTAGATCAGATGGTGTTTCAAAGAGGGGCAGAAGGCAGAAGTGAGATTTGTGGTATTGACTTCAAGAAACTGACACTATTGCTCACAGAGAAGGGTATTATTCAGGTCACAGTGAGGACTGCCACCAAGATAAGATGGCCATACTCTGGTTTTCTGAGATGACAGCCTGGTTACTTGAAACCCTGTCTAAAAACAAAGGAACAAAATATGCTAAAAAAGATTTGAAATTAAAAAAAGATTTATTTTATTTTTAATTGTGTGTACAGGTATGTGCTGATGAGTGCATGTTGCCTGTGGAGGCCTGATGGGTTGGATCCCCTGGAGGTAAGAGTTACAGGCCGCTTCGAACTGCCTGACATATGGGTGCTGGGAACTGAGCTCCATATGTCTGAGCCATCTCTCCAGCCCCAAATTTTTTTTTTTTTTTTTAAAAAGGAGCCAGCAAAATACTTCAGAGGGTAGAAAATGATCGCTGTGTAAGCCTGAGGACCTGAGTTCGATCCCCAGAACCTACAAAAAGCTGGATGTAGTGATGTGTATGGATAATCCCAGCATTCCTACTAAATCACATCTGTACACAGTGTCGCAGAAGCCAACAAGGGAGACCCCGACTCAGCAAGGTGAGAGGAGAGAAGTGCAAGTTCTGCAAGTTGAGCCCTGACCTCCACGTGTGTGCTGTGGCACATGCATGCACACACACACACACACACACACACACACACACACACACACACACACACACACCAAATCAAAGGAAAGGGGGAAAAAAACCCACCAGGTTGAGGAGAGGACTCTCTCCTATGATGGAGGTGTATTGGGATAATCATTTGGGAGTGTCTTGGAGATAAACCAGGACATTGGACAAATCGGGAACCCCAGAGGTCAGAGACAAAGTAATTAGTCCAAAGTCCCATACCCATTGATTCCTCTAGACCATGACCTCTCCATTCTCTTTCTAGATGACGGGCTGTGGGGGGGCAGAGGAAGGAGGGGGTGGGAGGGAAGCTCCTTCTGGGTAACCCCTCCAGACCACAGTGAACATGCTCCCACCCTTCTACTCTGACCTGAGGCTGGTTTCTTAACTTCGCTGAGCTTCAGAATCTTGGTTGTGAAGAGAGGATGACACAGACCTCCTGGGTGGTGCTGAAGATCTGATAAGTGAGGAGATAGTGTGAGCCAGCGCCTAGACCTCAGAGGATAAGGCCTCCCCTTTGCTCACCCCTTCCCTGCAAAGCAGAGTTTCCTTAATTGGTCTTTGATAAATCCCCTTGCAAATCTCAGCCTTCCAAGCTCAGGTCACACACAGCCCACCATCCCAATCTCTGCTGTGACTCTTTGTCTCCAAATGTCTCTACCTCTCCTCAATATTTTGGTCACACCAGCCTGTAGACATTCTCTTCTTTGCTACTTCTCAAGATCCTGCCTGTCCTAGCTGGAACTCCCCAACACGACATCTTTGCAAGTGTTCAGACATCATGACAGGCTTCAGAGTGCCTGCATAGACCCTGCATAGACCTGCAAAACCCTGCTGGTTTTCACAGCAGTCCACACGAGAGGAAGGACAGTGTTATTGCCTACATCATGTTACTAAGGGATCCATAGTCACAGAAGCTTGGTGACCTTCCCAAGGCCATAAGCAAGAGAACCAGCAGCTCTGAAGTGACAAAATCCTAGGTTCAAGTCTCGGCTCTTCCCCCATGCTCACCTGTGACCTTCAGTAAGTTCCAGAGCTTTCTTGACTCAGTATCCCCATCTGCAAACATGAAATAGCTATAGAATGGCCTATGAGGCCACATGGATTGCAGATGAAGGACTGAGTGCATGACAGGCATTCGGTAAGCCGTCCTAGAACCCAGCGCTCAACCCAGGATCTTCTGCCCGTTAGTCCCAACTGCCTTTCTTTCTTGATGCACACCTCTCTCCCTGTCTTTACTCAAAGACAAACTTATAGAGGAGAAGGTCTAACTGACCTGGACTGGGCTGTGGACCATCACCCATGGGCAAGCGGGCAGGAGCAGTCAACAGCCCACTAAACAGTACAGGGCAGAGACAAGGTAGCGCCTATACAAAGGGAGAAATGCCCCCAAGTTCATTATCGGCCCTCATGTGCTTCTAAAGCCAACTGTCCCATGGTGTGTGTGTGTGTGTGTGTGTGTGTGTGCACGTGCTTTTGCTTCTCTCTTAGCATCTACTTAGACACTAGTCAGAAAGGAACGGAGAAAGAATTCCTCTGTCTTATGTTCAGAGACAAGATGGAAGCTCCCTGACCAAGGCATGGTTGATACTCAATAAATATTGAATGATTGATACATTTTGTTGGCGTTATTAAAGTCTTCAGTCTTTCTGGTCCAAAACATAATCAAATTAATTTATATCTCTGCTGACTTGCCCCAGCTCCTCTATTCAGTTCTCCTGCCTATGTATAGCCACTAAAAAAAAAAAAAATCATAAAAATTCACCTCAGTAGCTTGCTCATGTGACCCAGTAACTTCCTAGGGCTTAACCACTTCCCTTCAGAACGGCTGCATGAGGTACCAGGTGCCTTGCCAAAGGAGTTGATTAATAAATCAAATACATGAGAAATACTTGCCAAGAATAGACTTGGGCTGTTACTATCAAAATGTCATGCAGTTCAAATATCTAATAAAGAATTCCTAAACACGTGCCCCCCCTTGCAAACAATGACCCCCAATTCTAACCCCTCCAGGCATTTTGTTAGTGATACCCACACAGATCTACTCCTTAGGGCTCCCATGGCAGATTTGGTTTTGTTTTTAGTCTCCTTGCCTTCTCCTTGCCTCTCTTTACTGTCCCCTTAAATGTGTCCCTTCACATAGTTCCTAACTTGCTAGAGGACATGTCACAAAGAGCACTCCTCTGCCTTTCACACCATTTTTATCTGATTGAGCAGACAGGATTTCCATGAAGAAAACCGGAGGAATTAATTAATTAACTGTAACTGGATTTCACCTCTTTAACCTTAACTCGTGAGCAAACCTGAGCTAAATAAACATCTGACCATCCAATCTCTCTCACTTAAGGTTAACTTGAGTTTATTATTCAGGCCACTGCCCTTGTGTATTAGGCAATGCATAAATTACGCATACTAATTACCCCGGATGGGGCACCACTTTAATGAATTCTTTTAATTAAACTGCTACACAGTGGTTTTGCACAGGATGATCTATATTTCATCCTTAAACTACGTTAACCTTCATCTTTGTCGGGGCAACTCACACAAACCAACCAGAGCAGTTCTGAGCCTAATTCATCGAAGTATGTATTTCCCACAATCCCTCTCAACTATCATAGGAAATTTTGAAAAATGTTTCTCTTCTGCTTTGAGGTTAAGAAATTAGACACATCTGTTAAAATGTTATGCTTCTGCAGGGGATACTGAAATGGGGTGGGAGAGAAAAAGGTAAATCAAGGCAAAACTAAAACGATAGTATCAGCTGGCAAAGCATTGTCGCTTCCAAAGCCATGTGAACAATGTTTTTATTAGTGTGGATTACAAAGCAGAAGACACCCTTCTTGTTGTATGTTTGTGTTCTAAATTTGTAGTCGATGATCTCTACCTTGAGTCCAGTTTTCCAAGAAACAATTAGTCTTCTTGGAGCTGGAGATGTGGCTCAATGGCTAAAAGCATGCACTGTTCTTGTGGAGGACCTGAGTTAAGTTTCAAGCATTCAAATAGGATGGCTTACAACCACCTGTAACTCTAGCTCCAGGGGGATCTGACGCCATCTTCTGGCCTCTTCAGGCACTGCATGCATGTGCACATACCCATTCACAGACACACATACATGCAACTAAAAATAAATTTTTTTAAAAATTAGTTCTCTGTTATCCTGAACCACTAGGGGATGCAGGAATAGGAAGATGGACCCAGCATGTGTTTTTACCTTGAGTACTAATCTTTCCATTTTATTGAGCTCTTCCTCAAGGTAATAAACAGACTATCTTGGATTTCATTAGTACCTCCCTGCTACCTGATGCAAGGAGGTTGGGGAAGAGAAAAAAGAAGCCAATCAAACTGCAAAGGGCTGTCTAGATCTCTGGGACCCAAGGACTGTGAATGCCATGAACCCCGGGATCTCCAATTCAAATAACACTTGCTGCTTAAGCATCTACTATAATAGCAACACTGTGTCCAGCACCAAAACATGCAAGGAAAGGCTGCACCATTTGTGTTTGCTTGTTGTAAGAAAGAAAAACATGTTTGTTTAGATATGTTTGTCTCCATGTAGATAAATTTGGGAAGACCTGTGTCTTAGTTACTTTTCTATTGCTGTGATAAAACACCATGACCAAGGCAATTTATAGAAGAAAGAGTTTATTGGGGCTCATAGTTCCAGCGTGTTAGAGCTCATGGCCATCATGGGGGGAGTTTAGAGTTCACTAGGAGAGACAAACATTGCAATATAGTGTTAAAAAATGCTGTGATAAGCCAGGCGGTGGTGGTGCATGGCTTTAATCCCAACACTTGGGAGGCAGAGGCAGGTGGATCTCTGCAACTTTGAAGCCAGCCTGGTCTACAGAATGCATTACAAGATAACCAAGGCTACGCAGATAAACCCTGTCTCAACAAAAAAGGGGTTACTGTGATAGATGAACATATAAGCCATTCGGCAACTATAGGGTTGGGGCTGTAGCTCAGTTGGTAGAGTACTTACCCAGCATGCACACGTCTTGGGTTCAACTCCCAGCACTGCATAAACCAGTGTGGTAGTACACTCCTATAATCCCGACACTGGGGAAGTAGAGGCACAGGATCAGAAGTTCAAGGTCATTCTGCACTACAAAATTAGTCAGAGATCTCTAGAGAAACACAATCAATAAAATGAACAGATGCTACAAGGGGAAGTTATTAGATTGGCTTACATGAGACAGGCTGGATAGATAGTCCAACACCTGATGTCTCCACACAGGCAAGGCTGAGAACCCGGTAGTTGCTCAGTATGAGAGGCTGGGTGCTCCAGCAGTTCCAATCTGGTGCTGAAGAATGATGGGTTCTTGCAGAGATATTTGTCTTTGGTCCACACTGGAAGGCTAGAGAAGCTGGGTTCCAATGTCAGTGAAGGACAGCGGCTGCTGTAGAAGCAGTGGAGCGGATGGACTCACCCACAAGCAGGAAGGTGGGGGCAAAGGCAGCACTACCTTCCCCTTATGTTCCCTTCTCTGTGTACTGGGATGCTGCCAGACGGGGTGGCCCACTCTGGGGAGGCCTTTCCCCTTTAGCTAATTCTTCCAGGAAATAGTCTCACAGACCCATTGAGAGGTCATCCTCCCAGATCCAATCAAGTTGACAACTGAAATTAATCATCACGGTGAGAATTCTGGGCCAGCCTGACATACATGGGACTCTGCATAAATTAGAACAGAACAGAACAGACAGAACAGAACAAAAAATAGATAGATGGACAGATAACTCCAAAGACAGACCGCTGTCTGCTAGAGTCAAGGACGTGTCCTTAGTAGAGACTCTATTTAAGTTGGATCAATTAGCTAGGAACCAAGTGTTCAAACACATGAGCCCATGGGGGAATGTTTGAATCATAATGACACATGAACGGAGAGCTTATGACATGAAGCCCGAGACCTTGGGAACTGGGAAGATCATGGTATAAAATGATTCCCCTGAGATGGCTCAGTGTGTCAAGGTGCTTTGCATCCAAGCCTGATGGCTGGAGTTCAGTCCCCAGAACCAACAAGAGGAAAGGAGAGAAGTGAATTCTGCAGGTGGTCATCTGACCTCCACGTGTGTGCTGTGGTATGCACACATCCACCACCCACACACAGCATACACACAGTCAATGTCAATTTAAAATAAAAAGATGATCTGCCCACAACTAAATTGTCCTATTTTAGGGATTCTGTAAGAAGATACTCCGTTCTGGGGCTTTTCTGGTAACCTGTGAACTGGTACTTCAATCTTTTTTATTTCTGGCAACAGGATGATACAGTGATACTAGAAATGATTCCACAGAAGAGTGTCTGGGTCTGGAACCAACTAGATAGATCTGAAATTCTTATTTCACTGTGACCCCATCAAGTGTCTGGACATTTCAGAAAGCTCTACTATAATACCAAATTGAACAAAAGTCGCTGGCCTGTGGGCTGAAACACATCTTCACTGTGACAGAGAAAATAAAGAATTGGAGGTACTGGGGCTGGGGACGCAGTTCTGCCAGTAATGTACTCACCTTGCTCGCAAGAGAACCTGAGTTTAATTCCCAGAACCCACGTTAAAACAACGACAACGACAACAACAATATCACACACACACACACACACACACACACACACACACACACACACACAGCCTCATGTGGGACCCTGCACAAAAACACATATACATATGTAATATTTTATAACCGGCAAGGCCTGGTTCTTAATACCATATCATTATATTTAGAAATGGAGTCCCCACTCTTTCCTGATCTCCATCTTGTAGCTGCATTACAGGTGGAACACACAGAGAGAAGACCGAGAGGCCTCAAAGTCTGCATTACGTCACTAATGCAGTCCTTTGGAACACTAAATTCCCTTACTCTAGGGTTATTAAAGAGCCCTCATCTTGGCTGCTGAGTTGGCCCAGCAGGAAAAGGCACCTTCCACACAAGCCTAGTGTCCTGAATTCAATCCCCAAACCCACAGGAAGGTGGAAAAGAAACAAGTGCCCACACATATACATCACTCACACATACTAAGAATCCTGCCTTTCTGCCACTGAGCGTAAGTCCTAGGAAGAGGGATCTGGGAAAACTTGGCATACTCTCAAGGCCTCTTAGCAATCTCATTTGCATAATACCATGACAGATGGGCGGGGCCAACTGATCTATCTCAGGGCTATTCCGATGCTGCTATGACCAATACCTTTCAGTTCTTTACTGAGCCACAGCTACATGCCAGACATGGGGGATACAAAGATGGATGATGTCACGGGGGCTGTGCTCTCTAGTAGCTTGTAGGGAAGAGAGCTGCAGACTCTAGCCTAAATGTAGGTATGTGTTCCCAAGAGCCAAACGCGTCAGGGAACAGGTCTCTTCCATGTGAAGCTGGGATGGATTTCCAGAATGCCTAACAGCCAGAGGCAGATGCGAGGAGATCCTAGATACTCAACTCATTCTGGTTTTGATCAGAGAAGAAGAAAGGTACATGCATTCATGCATGTACACAGAAATCAATGTAAAAAAAAAAAAAGTTGAGTCTGTCGGTCATTTATAGTCCTGTTGGATTATCAACAACCAACTTGTGTGACACAGAGGGTGTACACAGGCTGTGCTTGGGTGGAAACCAGGTCCCTCCTCCAAGAGAGCCACCCAGGACTTCCCTTCTCTCAGGATCACCCCAGGCTTCTCACGGTGGCACTGGCTTCAGGCTTCCCATAAGCCAGGTGTTTCAGGGCCATCCTCCTTGGGAACATACATTGTGCCATACCATCCAGCCTATGAGCATCTCTCCAGCAGCCCTGATATAAAAGCCTGCCAGTTTGGCAACTCCAAGAGCCCCAAGTCCCTTTGGTCTCTTTCTTGGACTGAGTGTTTTTCGACATCAATGGATGTGATTAAGAACTAAACCAAGCATATGAATTCAGGGTTGTATTGTGAGCGTACAGGGACCTTTCCCAACCCCAGGCTCCAGCCAGTGGAACAGTGAGCCAGGGAGCTGGCACAGCCACGTATGGCCAGGCACAACATCACACAGGCTCATAGCTCAAGCTCCATGAGCACAGGATGCTGCTCACGTTTCCCGAACCCGAAGCCCAGCCAAGGGGATGTGGGCAGCCTCCAGGTGAAAATGCTTCTGCCTGTTGGTTCCACCAATGAAGAGAACTCCAGAACTGCCCCCATCCAGGCTCTCAGTCTTCGTGTAGAATCTCCGAAAAGAGCATTGCAATATTTCCAGAAGCTGTGTTGAGAGAAGCCAACGTCAAGCTCCAGAGAGTTGCAAATAGAAAATTTGAAAGTGTAAATGGTTACATGCAGACAAACGGATACTAGGCAGCTAAAGGACAGAATGGATTCCCCAGTTTCAGTTCTGTTACTGCGATAACAAAACGTGACGAAAAGCAACATGGAGGAGAAATGGTTTATTTTATCTCCCAATTCGGGATCACATTCTCTTCCTGGGAAGAGGTCACAGCTGCAGGAGTCGAGGACAGCTGGGCAAATCGCATCCGTGTCAACAGCAGAGAGGATGAACGCCAGCATGCTAGTGCTCAGCTAGCCCTTCTCTTCTCTCCACTTAGCAATTCTAAAATTTTCCATTGTCTAAAGTTGCTAAGAAGTGTCATGTTCGTGTCTAAACTAATGTTAGTTGTGGACGGTGAAAATCCTTGACAACCAGACAACAGACCTGAAAGAGAAATTCTCTGTCAGTGTAGCAAATAAGGCTTGCCTCACCTTAATAGCCAATTAGCCTTAACAATTAAACAGAGACCTTGATGAATGGCCTTGCTAATTGTTCCTCCTCGGTGTGTGCATTAATACAAGCAGAATGCTCAAGATTTGCAGGAACTTTTGCTCTTTGTGTTCACCGTGCTTTATCATGGGAGATCTAAAGCGAAGACAGACGCAGCCTCTGCCCTCCGAAGACCGGAATCTGATATTAAAAGACACGAACAGAGAGAGCTATTGCAACAAAAGAGAGATTCGCTCAGTTGTTCTGGGACCCGGACAGGATTGAGACCAACTCCACTGTGATGGCCAACCTTCACTGACAACTTCACACATCTGGAGGGAGAAACCCCCACTGGAGAATTACCTCTATCGGACTGTACTGTGGCTGTGTCAGTGGGGGCATTTTCTTGATTAATGATTATTGGAAGTGGGGCGTCTGGTCAACTGCGGTGGTGCCATCCCTAGGCAGGCAGGTCTGGGCTATATAAGAAAGGTAACTGAACAAGCCATGAGAAGCAGGCCAGTAAACAGCATCCCTCCATGATCTGTGCTCTAGTTTCTGCCTTCTGGTCCCTGCCCTGACCCCACTCAATGATGAACTGTTACCTGGAAATGTAAGATAAAATAAACCCTTTCCTCCCTAAATTGGTTTTGGTATTTAACACAACAACAGAAAAGTAACACACTCCCTCACTCAATGTCTTGCTACATACTCCCCTCATTATCTATGAGGAGGGGTACACACTAAGGCCAGATGTCCGGCCACAGATGTAGGACTCCAGAGCTCTTGGGGCAGTCCTTCATTGTGCCTCTCCCATTTACAAATGAGGAAGCCAAGGCCTGTTCAAGCGATGTTAACTGAGATAGTACATTCCCAGCAGTGGCGGTAGTTAATACAGACTTAAAGGTAGAAAATGTAGGAGATGCCCAAAGAGGCCACACACCTCAGACACAACAGGATCCAAGACAGAGAGTGGCGGGGATGATGAAGTCAAAGACAGCTTGGGGTCAGCTCTAGGAGTGACTATTGGCTCAGAGTTATTTGTCACAGGGGAAAAGAGAGCCACTGAAAGGATTGTATTTCAAACTCAGCTTTAGTGGAGCCCAGCTTACACAGAGCAAAACTTGCTAATTTCATGTTCAATTTGAGGAGGTGTTGCTAAGCAACCACCCCCTTACCCCACTCCCCCACCCCCCACCCCTCTATTCCCCCATCAAGATCTAGAAACAGTCCACCACCTCAGGACATTTTCCTGTACCCTTGTGGAGTCCCTTCCTGTCCCTACTCCCAGCTTTGGACAACCACTGATCTGATTTCTGTCCCTACACCTTGCCTGTCCTAGAGTGTCATATGAATGGAATCATGACACATCTGGCCTTGCACATCTGGCTCCTGTGTTACATAGACCAATGCTGTGAGACCTGTCTAAGCATCCATGCATCGACAGTTCATTCTTTTTTATCACTAAGGGGTATTCTATTGTGTGGGAGGCCTTGGCTTGTGTAATGGTTGTTTTAGTTTTAGTTGTCAACTGGACACGACAGACATAGAATTACCTAGGAAGGGAGTCCTCAAGAGGGATCCTGGAGTTCCTTACACAATGGCAGAAACACCAGGAAAGACCCTGGTGGAAGGAGAGAATTGACTCCTGAAAAGTTGGCCTTTGACCTCCACACATGCACCATGACATGAACACGCCCACAGTCACACAGTTTCACACATGCGCACACGATAAATCAATTAATTAAAAAGAAATCTTGTACCTCCTTTGTGCTAACTGAGCAAAGGGTGTAACCACTCTGTGCCTCTGTTTCCCCACCCATACAGTGGGATCCTGCCTGCACTAATTCTAGGGCTTCTGAGGCATACAGCAACCTGGTGCTGGGAAGAGGACTTCAGCTTAGGAATACGGCCAGGGAGAGACGAGGAAGGGTGGCCCTTTCAAAGTGCAGAGCTCACTCAGTCGCTCTTATTGAACTGGTTCCCTGTCCCTTCACTAGCCCTTCTGAGCTCACAGACATTGTGGTTATCAACATTCTGGGAAAGCCAACAGCAGCTGGCTCTCTCAGCTTGCAAAGGACCTGGAAGGTTCCATGGTGCTCTCTGGCTTTAAGTCTACTTTCTTGCTTTATCCCATTTAAATCCACACTCTGTTGAAGGAAATAAACCAACACAGTAAAGCTTGCTGATAGCCACTCCATCTGTATTATGGCACACAATGATGGCTCCGTGTTAAAGGTTTGATATATAGGTCTATTTTTTTATTGCCAGCCCCTGCCCCTGAAGAAAGTATTAAAATTTCCAGATGAGTAACCAAACAATAAATAGATGAGACGGTTGCTGTGAATATCTGATTTTTTTGCATAGTAATGAGATATTGCTGGATAATGCTCTCTGCCATCCCCAGTTTGTCTAAATTATCATTTTGATTGGTCAAATGCATAAGAAAGATACACCAATAAAGCCATGTCAAGTGCACCATTGTAAATTGATATGGAATGGAGGTTTCCTTAGGTCTGAGGTTGAGGTGGGGGCAGGGAGGCCCAGTGTGTCTTCCCCCACACCTGAGGATGTGTTAGAGCTTGCATTTGTGTGCGTGCGTGCGTGCGTGCGTGCGTGCGTGTGCGTGTGTGTGTGTGTGTGTGTGTGTGTGTGTGTGTGTGTGTTATACAGCTTGTGCATGCATGAGGAAGCCAGCAGAGGATGTAAAGTTCCCTCTTCTCACTCTCCACATTATTCCCTTGAGACAAGATCTCTCAGAGAACCTGGAGTTAGGCTGGTCCTGTCTCTGCTAACCAAACTTACAGAGCTGCAGGTACTGCAAGGCCGTGAAAAGCTTTTTACTTGGGTGGTGGGGATTTGAACTAAAGACCTCAGACTGTCACAGCAAGCATGCTTATCCACTGAGCCATCTTCCAGCCTGGTCCGTTAGTAACTTTAGGTGAATATTTTCTTTCTCGTTTTAAAAAAAATTTATTTGTTTTATTTTTATTTACTTACTTGTGAATCTGCGTATGCACAAGCAACAGGGCTCTTGTGAAGGTCAGAGAACCGCTGTGAGAGTCAGTTCTCTCCTTCTACCTCGCAAAGCCCAGGGATGGAACTCCAGTCACCAGGCTTTGTAGAAAGCACCTTTACCTGACTTTACTAGCTTGATGGACGAAGATGAATAATTTCTTCAGCCAAATCTTAACAAAAGACCTCTGAAATTCTAGTTTCCCTGGACTGTATGCATAAACATGAGGTGGTTCATACCTTCTGAGGCCTCGTGTGTTGTTTTTGGAATTGAAAATAAGAACCCGATTGGGAACAGAAGGGCTGCTCCAAGACATGGGGGGTTTGTTTTGTGCGGACACTTTCCCCTTGGTTTTATATCCCCGAGATGCAGCAGCTGACATTGATCTGGTGTTTGAATCAGAAAGACCAATTATTAGGAAACAGGATGTCAGCAAATCCAAACAGCCTTATTTCCACTTTAAGAAAAAAAAAAAAAAGAAGAAGAAGAAAGAAAGAAAAAGAAGTTCCAAATGAGGATGAAAACTAAAAGTTGCCTGAAGGTGTTGTACTGCAACTCCTTTTCTTCTTAGATGGTTATGTAACACTTGGTTTAATGTGCTTGAGATTTATCCTGGGTTTTGTTTGAAGGTTTTTTCTTTTGCTTTGCTGTGATTGAAGTATTCCATGGCTCTACCTGTGAACTCTTTGTAGCTGAACGTTGGGGAAGGCTATGCTCTGCAGAACTTATCTACAGTGGGCACTTAGAGAGCAAGCCTAATTCTTGGAGGGTCTAGGGTGCTAAGAGGTTAATGTGCTTTGGAAAGTCTCCATGCAATAACCAAGATTAGAATGGTGTCATGTTTATTATAAACAAATATAGGGTCCAAGAGGGGTGGTGCATGCCTTTAGTCCCAGTACTTGGGAGGTGGAGGCAAGTGATCTCTGAGTTTGAAGCCAGCCTGGTCTACAGAGAGTCCCAGGACAGCCAGGGATACACAGAGAAACCCTGTCTTAAAAAAACCAACAAGGGGTCTGGAGAGATGGCTCAGAGGTTAAGAGCACTGGCTGTTCTTCCAGAGGTCCTGAGTTCAATTCCCAGCAACCACATGGTGGCTCACAACCATTTGTAATGAGATCTGGTGCCCTCTTCTGGCATGTAGACAGAACACTGTATACATAATAAATAAATAAATCTTTAAAAACAAACAAACAACCTCCCCCCACTAATGTAGGGCAGGCTGAGGCTGTAGCCCAGTGGGGAGGGTGGTGTTCCTAGCACTTATGTGGCAGAGACAAGAGGAGCAGAATTTCAATGTCATTCGAGCTACACAGTGAGTTTGAGGACATGGAATACATGAGACCCTGTCTCAAAAATCAAATAAATAGCAGTAGAGAGATGGATCCATTGTTAAGAGCATTTGTTGCTCTTGCCAAGGCCAGAGTTTGACTCCGAGAACCAATGTTGGACAGCCCATAACTGCCTGTAACTCCAGCTTCGGGGATCTGATGCCTCTGGTCTGCAAGGGTACCTGCACTCCTGTTCACATACCCAAACACGCATATGCATAATAAAATAAACATTTAAAAATTAATAAGCAATTAACTGTGGCGATCATTTGTCACACACCAACCATAAACCAAAAGCATGCAGATGTCACCTCATTAGCATTCATCTCAGTGAGGTAGAAAGTCTTCGATCCATTTTGCAGGAGTCTAAAGTTAGTCCAAAATATGCATGTATGCATCTAACTTCTTAAGACTTTGCTCCTTTTGAACCTCATGTCTGCATCATTATTATTGTTGGTGTTATAGTACTCCACCCTCATCTGTTAGATATCCTGCTCAATAACACCCCCCCACATACCCCAACTTTTGATATAGTATAGCTCACTATGTAGCTCAGGCTGGCCTCAAATCCTGGATGGTCCTCCTCCCCCAGCCTTCCAAATGCAAGGATTACACGCATTCACCACTGTCTTAATCCTGTTTCTTGGTGCTGTGATTAAATATCCTGTCAAGAAGCAACCTGAAGGAGAAAGGGTTTGTTGGTTCACAGTTCCAGGGTACAGCCCATCACTTCAGAGCAGTCAGGCTGACCGGAAGTTGAAGCAGCTAGTCACATCCCATGGATATGCTCACCTGACCTAACAAGGAATGTAATTTTTTAAAAACTGTTTTGGTCAGCTAACCCTAAGCAAGTGTTTCGTCTAGAACAAGTTTCACCACATTCTAAGTAATACTTGTTTTTCAGACAGGGTCTTGTGTAACCCAGGGTAATCTCAAAAATCACTGTGTATCCAAGGATGGCCTTGAACTTCTGATCCTCCTACCTCTACCCTCCAAGTGCAGAGATTACAGTCTTGTGCCACCATGCCTGGTTAATGCTGTACTGGGTACTGAGTCCAGGGTTTGCTGCATACTCAACAAATACTCTACCAGCTGAGCTACATTCCCAGCCCAGCAAAATTATTTCTTAAAGATCCAAAGCAAGACTATTTTAGGCTCTACAAAGCATGGATAACTGTTGAAACTACACTCTACTGCAGCAACAGACAAAGTGTGAGTGAGCATGTGCAGATGATATGCAAATGAGCGTGTGGTTAACTTCCAATAAAACTTTACATATGGGCACTCATATTTCATAGCCCTCACATCCCACAACTCCTCTTTTAAGGTTAAAAAAATGCATTGTTTTGTGTTATATATATGGGTGTTTTGTCTGTATACATATCTGGTTCTGGTGCCCAAAAAGGCCAGAAGAGGGCATCAGACCACCCAGAAATGGAGTTACCAATGATGGTGAGCTGCCAGGTGGGTGCTGGGAATTGAACCCTGGTCCTCTGGAAGAACAGCCAGTGCTCTTAACTATGGAGCCATCTCTCCAGCCCCCTTTTCTTTTGGTTTTTAAGTTTTATTTCAAGGTTTTACGAATGTGAAAACCATTCTTAGCTCATGGAACTACAATTGCCTAATTCCCCTTAAGCTCAATGCTAGAAAACTGTGGGGGCTTATGGAGAGGAGTTGGAATAACATTGCAAGAACCAATAATCTGTGTGGCACACACAGCTCACTCTACATGTAGATGTTTTCTATAAAGTCGGTCACTTTTTATTGTCCCTTCCACACTACTTTTGAAAGCAGCAGAGAGCCCAAATTTCACCACTTTTCATACTTCTGCCTTTCAAAGTTAAAGAATTAAACTAAGGTCTGGAGAGATGACTCAGCAGTTAAGAACTTATGCCGTTCCTACAGAAGACCTTAGTTTGGTTCCCAGCACTTACTTCAGGCAACTCCAGCTCCTGGAGATTGCCTGATCTTACACCCTCTTCTGGCCTCTGTAGGCAACTGCACTCACATGCACATACCCACACTCAATCACACGTATATACACTTGTCTGTAAAAACAAAACAAAACACAAAAAAACCAATAAAACAAGCCTGCTTTTAAAGCTTTAAACCGAAGAAACATGAAACCGATTTTCGAGTTATGACTAGACACCATTGAGATGAAGCTTCTTTTAGTGGCTGATAGAGCATGACAGGTCCTGACTCAGCATTTTTCTCTCTCAGCCTTTTGCTTTTCCCCAACCCTGTTTCCATCAGCAGCATCTCACTTCTCCTTAAGCAGGCTCGAAGCTTGGAAAATTCCAGAGGAATCCTGCTTAACACAGTAGTCCTGCCTCTGCACCACCTAGATGGGACATGAACAAACAATATGTGGCCAATGGAGTACTATGTCTCCTCAGCCACAGTGGTGATTCAAAGAGAAAGAATCAGACTTCTCCCCAGAGGCTTATTGGAATTATCAAGTTGAATTTGCTTTCTGACACCTACAACCTAAAAAATCCATTCAGTTCCCCCCCCCTGTGTGTGTGTGTGTGTGTGTGTGTGTGTGTGTGTGTGTGTGGTGGGTCACACAGGGTGGGGAAGGGGAGGGTGGTTCACCGTTTTCCTTTCTTGGGTATATGATCTGGCTGAGATCAAAGTTTGAAAACTGAAAAATTGAAGCCAGGCTTGCAATCCCAACACTTGGGAAATGGAGGGTAGGGGCATCAAGAGTTCAAGGCCAGTCTCAGCTACATAGTGAGTTTGGGGCCAACCTGAGATACTTGAGGTTCTTCCTCAAAAGGGCAAAGACAACAACAACAACAACAACCGAAGGGGGAGGTGAAAGATTGGGGAAAAAGGAAAGAAGAAATTGCCACGAGCTGAAACAGAGGGGGTTGGGTTCTGTTGATGGCCCCTTCGTATCTAAACAGAAGGCAGATGGGAGATAACAGGTTTTAAGGAGTCACAGCTCACGCAAGGCTGTGGAAGGTTGGGGAAGTGGTATAATTGGCTGCAGCAGGCAAGTCTCTGGACTCTCGAGGCAATATCCTCCCCTTTCTATGGAGCAGACGGTAGTGAGCTTGCTACTGCTCTTGAGCCTGGGAAAAGATGTGAGTGATTGAGTTCAGTCACAGTCTCCTTGTATCAGCCCTGCTCTCCTGGGAAATCCAGTGGTCACTGGTGCCACCTACTCATTTGGTGACCTCGGGCAAGGCTTTAGGCAGGCTACTGAAGTGCCCTGTCCCCTCAAAGCCCCACCTAAAAAAATGGACATAAATAGTACCTATCAAATAGTAGTGGTTGAGATTAAATGAATTCATATTTTTAATGAATTTAGGATACTAATTGTTATGTATTAATTGGTACATAAACACTTATTAATTTTTGGAGTTGTCATTGATGTTTTGAGGCAATGTGACATGTAGCCCAGGCTAGCCCTGAGCTCACTCTGTAGCTGAAAATGACCTTGAACTTCTGATTCTCCTGCCTCCTTCTACCCAGTTCTGGAATTACAGGTGTGCCCCCCGCCCCCATTTCCAGCACACTTATTCAGTCTAGTGAACTGTATTTCTGGGACAGGACATGTAACGTAGTGTCATATTGCAGAGACTTCAGCCTCTGTCAGTAGCTCCTGGGAACAGAGAAAACTAAAGTGCCTTCTTTTTTATGTTGATATTTCATGTATGCAGATGTCACAGTTTCTTTCCATTTCTGGGCAATAATTTTTGAAAAAAAGTTATGTTGGGGAAAGGGGTGTGAGAGAGTGTCCTTGGAAGGACTAGAAGAAGTCAAATTCCCTGGAGCTGGAGTTAGAGGCAGTTGTGAGCCTCCTGATGAGGGTTCTGGGAGCCTAAATAAAAATGTATTATACTAATTATGACTATGGAAAATGCTGGAAGGAAAAATGAATTATTTTAAATATGCATAGGAAAATACACAAAAAAAACCCACATTTCTATAATGTGGTGTTTTTTCCATTAAAAATTAAATTTCTATTTCTATGAAACAGAACAAAGCCCCACTAGAGACTTAAAAATCAATGTAAACCCTTTCCTAAAGAGATCACCTCTCATTACAAAGAAATATCAGGAGATTGTTATTATTTTACATGATTTATTTTGCAACCGACCTTCCACGCCCCCATCCTGGAGTTTTGGGGATTGAACCTAGGACCTTGTGTGTACTAGGGAAGTACTCTGCCACTGAGCTACACAATTCCCAATTCCAGGATATGTTTGCCATTTTAAGAACTGCCTAGTGTTTGAGTGTGCATCAAAGAATAGTTAAAAGTATTATGAATTGAATTGCTGTTTATATGTTCACTTCCTTGGTTTTTTATAAGCTTTATTTTGCTCATCGTTACTGTATGTGTTCATGTATTCACGTTCCACAGCGCCAGTGATGGAGGCCAGAGAGCAACTCTGCAATCAGGCCCCTCCTACCTGCAGGAGGAAGATGACCTTGAACTTCTGATCTCAGGGTTGTGTAGCAAGTGTTTCATCCATTGGGCCAGCTCCACGGCTTGATTTTCGTTCTATGTGGAGCATTCTCCTTTTCTTAAAGCTTAACAGCATCGGCATTAAGTAAACTTTAAGGCACTTCACGGGCGATCTTATAAAGCCACTCTTGACGCAGAACCCTAGTCTCAGTCAGAACTCTCATCCACTGGCCCCTGCAACAAGACCTGTGTCTATCTATTTCCTGCCTATGTAGAACTAACAGGACTTCCAGTCATCTGAACATCAATAGTTTTTGAGTAGCTGTGGCAATAGTCATTCATGTACACTACCCAGACAACCTGGGAGTCAGAAAATATTATCTTTGATCAATTTCCCCTCCTTTTTCCCTCCTCCAGTTCACGGCACACACACACGAAAGAAGGTGCTGAGGAGTGTCAGCATCTCTAGGCAATCACTGAAATAGTTGCTGATTCACTCTGACTAATCCAGGGAACACAGAGGGGCTGGGTACCACTTGTCCCTTTTTCTCCAATTAGAAACCCTGAGACAAAACCCGATTTCCTCTTTTTCCTTTTTGGTGGCTGACATAAACATCAGGCATCTCTCGTAACATGTCATTCGAAGCTTGCCATTGACCATTTTGTTGCTGAGCACTCCCTTCTAGTTTATCGAATGTGGGGAAGCAAAGTGTGTAGGTATTTGCAAGCAAGCTGGATATTTGCATCTCTGGCCTCCTTGCTCAGGCGGGTCTAGTGGGGAGCTCAGATGTTTGTTTCCCTGTGGTGAGAAATTCTTGGCTGTGATGTTGGGGAGGGGTTTGCTCTAATAAATATAAAACACTCTAGACACTACTTCATAAATACTAATTGTCTTTTTCTAAGTGGCACAAACTTAAGATCCTTTACTGAACTTCTTTATTTCTCTGCATGATACCATGTGCCTGAATCAGCAGATGGATATGCTGTGTTTCACAAAGACCGAAGTGTGTAGTGGAAGCAGAACTTGGAAACAACCATTATTGAAAATGGTCTCTTTCTGTACCATATTACACCAGCTAGCCCAACTACCATAGTACCCTCTGGGGAAGAAATTAACCGAGTAAATAAAAATATACAGGCTACAGAGAATGCATTAAAACCGCAGTGTCTCCAAACGACAGATAAAGAATGCTTTTTATCTCTAGCTTAATCTGCTCTGATGAATGACCTGAGAGTTTGTTCCCTCAAAAGCTTGTAACTGGTCTGACATCAGTTCTTTGCAGATGGAGGCAAAGGGGGCTGTTGTGAAGAAGAATCCTTTGTCCAAATATTCCTGATGATGTCCTGGAAGAAAAAAAAACCTCCCAAGGAAGATTTTTGTTCAGACAGCTCCGATTTTTCATGACAATATCTGATGTTTATATTATTAGCATTGTTGGCTTGGATAGCTTCTGGTTATAGAAACAACCAATAATTTCTTCAACACCATTTTTGTAACTATGGGTCTAAGCTGTTTCCCTTCCTCACGCTCTGTTTCTATCTCCAATCTTGAATCCCCCAAATTAAAACGATACAGTGTAAATACAACCTTATACGCAAAAATAGGAAATGTTGAGAAGTCCCAGTGTATCTAGAAATAGGAGCTGGAGAAATACCTCAGTGTTGAGTACTTGTTGCTCTTGCAGAGGACTGGGTTCAATTCTCAGCACCCACATCACGGCTTATAATCATCCCTAACTCCTGGGTACTCACATGGTACAAATTCATACACACAAAAAAAATCTTAAAAAAAAAAAAAAAGTCAGGATGCAACAGAAAATCCTCAAGATGGGATTTCATAATTCAATTTGCCAAAACTGGCTCATTTCTTTGTTATTCCACAGAGGAAGCTGCCACGGTTCCCATCTGTAGGAGGAGGTCTTATACTCATTGGAAGCCCTGTATGATATGGAGATATGTAACGTTCACCAAAACAAAAAACGTCAGCCTTGGGAATCAGTCACAGGACAAAAGCAACCCTGCAGGACTTCTTCAGCTACCCCAATATAGACCATTCCATGACAAGATCAAAATGAGTCCTGATTTGGAAATTCTAACCAAGGATTAGCATCTTCTCTCTAGACTTTAACATGGTATATTGATGAATCATGACAGTGAGCAAATTGGGTAGCCAGCAGGGAGGGAGAGGAGGGAGTGGGAGGGGGAGAAGGGGAGGAGGGAGGGGAGGAGGGTGGAGAGGAGGGGGCAGATATTCACTGAATGAAGGAAACTTGGTGGCTCACATGTGAGGCTCTGGTCTCGGAAAACAAACTGTTTGTGTAACCCAGCCTGGGGATGCGTGTGATGTTGTGGTGTTTATATTGATGTAGACAAAGATTTGCTAAACCCAAACTTACTATCTCAGAGCTGAGTGTCAACTGATAGCCAGGAGTTAGTTCCCTGGGAATCTCCACAGCCCTCCCCCTCTCACTCTTTCCCCTCCCCCACGGTTTTTTCTTTTTTTTTCAGCAGCCCCAAGATGCCTGCTGCATCTCTGCACTGTAGTGCAAACAGATCCCTGCAAAGAGAGAGGAAGATAAAATGAATTTAAATTCCAAAGGGGTTCCAGGCCCCGTTTCCTAGTCCCCAAGTCAGCAATGTATTTGTGAAAATTCAGCCTTTTTGTCTCCCAGTAAAAGGAGCTAAGTCTACAGCGGTGGCCCAGTCTCGCTTGCTATTCTTTGCATTTTCTATTCGAGTGAATGAGACTGAATGAAGTGGCCGGGACCCTTCATTTGATCTACTCAATTGCATAAAGTGACAGAATTCTAATATATTTGTTTAATGCTCTTCAATGGGCTTTCACTTTTTTTTTTTTGGCTTGCAAATGAAGCATCCGTGGGCAAAGTTTCGTCCCCCTTTTAGCACGGGGACATATTTCATAATTCAAGCCATGGTTTGAAGTGATCTGGAGAGGAGTTTTAGACTCAAAAAGTGGAAAATAAAGAGACAGATGTGCTGTTATTGTAAATTCCTGGAGTGGGCTCTGGGGCTATTGTGCCCCCACGGCAGGAGGTCCTGGGGCTGTCCCTTTCACACTGTAATTGAAACATATTAATTAGATAATTTGTTGTTAGTTTAGACGAAACAAATGCTTTCCCTTTGAGGCTTCACAGCCGGTGGGTGGGGCTGTTTTGGTTTAGGTTTTGTTTGGGTGTCTCTGCACTTACTTGGCTTTTAGAAGGAAAAGATATTAATTGGCATTTATATTAAGAATTTAGGAGGGGATCCCGCTCTATTCCGACTCTCAGCTGAATTCGCCTGACAAAGGCAGTTCCCATTTGTAAAAGTCTGACCCGGGCCTCAGCCCTGCAGTCTCATTGCAGCCGCAACCGGGTAAGACAGAGTCAAACCTACAGTTCAGAATTCCTGCATGGACCTTCTTTGCTCACACCAAGTAACTTTGCGTCCCGCTTCTAAGACACCCAGTATTCTTAACAATTGGAAGAAATGAAAGTCACTGGTTTAGAATTTACATCACTGGGGACTGTATCTTGGGGTTCCTTCAGTCTTCATCTTCCCAAAGTCCCCCTGTCAGTGAGGAACAGCAAGAAACTCTTGCAGCTTCCCTCCAGAGGAAGCAGAAGAAATCCATCTTTTGTGCAAACCGTGATGAAACCATGGGGAAAGCAGTTAAAAACTATAGCTAAATACAAAACCTGAAAGAACTTCAAAGAAACAAAATAGCTAAGTTTCCAAAGAAAGAAAACAGCTAAGTTTTCAAATAGAAAACCAATGTGAGAAAATCAACACTGCTTGGCGTTGGCACAGTAGAAAAGAATACAGCTTATCTTAGCACACACTTTGCACACACCTTTCCACTGCAGGCTGGGTGCTGTCCCATCCAACTCCATTTTAAAGCTATGGGTCTCCACTTTGGATGTCAGCCGAGTGAGTAACTCACGCGACAGAGAAGAGAACCATCTAAGCCAGCAGTCAAGGTGTTCCTTGTTTGTGAGGCACTTCGGCTAAATCCACACAAGTTTCCAAGCTGAGGTAATGGCTGGTGTAGACCTGGGTAAGGCATGCCTGTTTGAGTGGACTCTAAATTTCTGGTCAAAGTCAAAATATCATCAAAGTTGTGTACCTCTCTTTGCTTATTCGATTTTGACTTGCGGGGGGGGGGGGGGAATGCCTGCGACCTGAAAGGACTCATAATGGCCTAGTTATTTCATTCTTCTCAATACACTAAGACAAACTTATTAACTTATTAGCTGGGAATAATTGCATTTTCAGATACTGAGTTCAAAATCTCTCTTTTTGGCAGAGACGAGGTCTATACTATACCTCACTGCCTTCGGTATTGGATATGAGTATCCACATGCCACTTTTCTACAAGACCAGCCACCAGAGGCCCAACAGTCTACCTGGCTAAGTCTCTTAGATGTCACAGGCCTGTGTGAGCCCTTCATTAGCCTCATCCCCAGCCTCCAGATTTAACAGAGTGGATGAGATCTGATTCTTCCAGAGGCTGCTTTAATTTTATTTTTCAGGACACTGAAAATGTACTTAGCTTTCTTTTTAAAATGATTTCTTGTTGAGAACTAAGTTTCCTAACCGAGGGTGGCTACGTTTTCCAGGCTTGCTCTGGCTGATCTTGTTGATATAATTGTGAATTAGGTTTGATGAATGAGTTCAGTTGTCCGCTGTCTGACTGGCTTTAGAAGCTTCATGCATTTTAATCAGCCCAGTGATTCATTTATTTTCTACTTGTTTGTGTGTGTGTGTGTGTGTGTGTGTGTGTGTGTGTGTGTGTTCGTGTGTGCTGGGTGTGATCCTTCCCTTTCAAAAATAGAATAGTCACAACAGGATTCATTATGCTTTGCATTAATCCTAAATATTTTTCCAGGTAGCCCACTAATTAGGTGGTGACAGGTGTTGAGGGGTCTCCTTATGGAGCACTTCAGCATGGCTTCGATGTGTCTTTAGGGCCTTTCTCTGTGTTTCACAAGGCTCCCTTGTTTAATCATTTACACAGCAAAGTGTTAATCACCTTTTAAGTTTCCCTTTGTCTTGTAACTTCTTCAGTTGAATACACCTCTTACTCTGGAAATATTGTGACCCCCTGCAGCCGAGTGTCAATCAGCCTTGAACCATATATTCTTGGCAAGTTTTAATTCTTGGCAAAAAAAAAAAAAAAAAAAAAAAAAGAAAAGAAAAAAAGAAAGAAAGAAAGAAAGAAAACATGTAGAGGCAGGCATTTGAAGACACTTCATTCACAACTTGAAAATAAATGCATCCAGTTACCCCTCCCCCCCCCCCCTACACACAGGAAAGGCTAGAAGAAATCTACTCAATGCAAAGGTTTCTTGACCTGGACAGTGAACCTCAGGTGATTTCTGAAAGAAAGGGAATGTCAACAACTATAATGATTTAAAGGAATAAAGAAAGGGTTCCTCCGGGTGGGCCAGAAGCATCAGGTTAAGGGCTGGGTACCCTAGTCTGGGAGTACTTTGTAAATTCCACACCAGTCTTTGGTGTCTGTAAGATGATGCCACAGAAAGCGTGTTGAAGACAGATAAAAACACACAGGAAGTACTGCAGTTGTTCTGGGTCATCCCTTCAATGCTGTGCCTGGGCCGGGGCTTTGCATCTGAAATGCTTGGCCTCACTCTTCCCCCTGTGCGCAAATGTCTTCCACGACCCCCTTAGAATAATGTCCCCTCACCTGCAACTGTGTTTTCACGTGATTTGAAAATGACAACCCCCCCCCACAACGTGTTTGCAGAGGCTGATGCTACCATCCATCTATTGTCCCCCGTAGCACGTCTTCAAGAACACACAAAACTTAACAAAATTTGAATTTACATATTTTAATGAGAAAATATTATTTAGACTAGGTCATAATTTAATGTAGACACCTTTTTAAAACTCTGTCTTAAAATGGGCATGCTGGGAACAAGGACATCGATATTTAAAATGCCATGCGAATTCTGTGCAGGGAGGAAGAAAAATAAAGATGGGAATTTTTTTTTTTCACAGCTTGGACAACACTACAGTTTCTTTTTTTAAATTAAGCAGGTCACACCAGAACAAGTGTTGGGTTGTTTTTTGTTTTTGTTTTTCAGTCAATTACCTAAGAAGCTAAAAGGAACATACCAAACCAAAGTGCATTTTACACAGTGTAAATCATTCCTATTTACAACTCTTTGCGGCCCTTGACCTTCACGGAAAAGTTCTTCTAACAGAAAGATCTGTCCAGGCGACATCTCTGTTGACACCCCCCTTCACGTTCCCAGTCGGTTTATCTACATTCTCCCCCTCTTGCCCCAGGTGCTTTCTTAATTGGGCTTAGTTCACGTTTCATTTCTCTTTTTCTTTTCCTTTCTTTCTTCATCAAAATAAATAGCTAAAAAGGTCTCTAAATAGTAAGAAAGTTACCATCCCAATTAACTTCCCTATTCCCCCCTACACCCCCACCCCGCCCACCAAAAGCTGGCCAGAAGAGTAAACATTCACATTACAACAGGTAATTGTAAAGAGGACTCTGCCCCCTAGCCCGCCTAGCCAGGCAGATGCTCAAGTTCACTGTTTACATTTTTTTTTTTAAACCGCGCGCTTTGTAAACAATAACGGTGACTTCTAGCTGTGTTTTGCATTTGCGAAGGACAAGCGTCCTCCCTAGTTTAGCAGCCTTCTCTCCTCCCTCCAAGCTAAGAGAGCCTCTGGCCGGAAACAAAACCCAGAAGCAAAGAAAAATAATCTTCCTTAGAAGCCCGGGAGGCTGGGCCGCAGCCTGGGGAAGCAGCGTCCCGCCCATGCCGGCCTGATGGGCGGAGGCGAGCCTGTCGGAGGATTAGTGGGTCCGTGGCCACAGATTTTCAGGACCTAAGATCTGGCCCTCGCTGTGCGGCTGCAGCCTTGGCGGGCTTCACACCCGGGCAGTGTCTCTGGTCTTGAAATTGCGCAGAGTCCGGAAGATGCTTTTTTCCCCCCTTTCTGTTTGCGTTTTCTCCGAGCAGGAGGGAGTCGGGGTGTCCTGCCTATTGGATGGGAGTGCATTTCTGGGACTCTGGAGGGGTCGCTTGGCTTGGGTTAGTCCCTGTGTTCTCTGGTGCCCTGAAGGGGCGAAGACAACTTTCGCGCGCCTTCTAGCAAGTTTGTGGTTTGTCTTCCGGGTCCAAAACCAAAAGTTCTCCTAGGAGAGAGGACTGAAGGAAGAAGGTGGAATGGGCAAGTCAGGGTGATGGTTCTAGGTCGGAGAGGGCTGGACCCGGAGCCGGGGAAGTGGTGAGAGGGGTGATGTAGAAGTGACTAGAGGGAGCCCCAGCTTCTGTGGGTCAGTGCACCGCCACCGAGTGCAAGGCGGAGGCCGGGCTGGTGAGTGTCTCGCTAGGGGTAGCAGGGCTGCTTTGGCTGGTGGCTGTCTGCGAGGAAGTGGGGCTGAGCGAAGGCGGCGAGTTCGAGAGCAGGGTGGGGATGGGCGCGGGCAGCGCGGGCAGCGCGGGCACTGCGGCCGGCGTGGGCTTGATGGGCACCGGGATGGCGGGCAGCGTCTGGCCCGCGGCGTGGCACAGGGGCTTCAGCGGCACTCCATAGGCGCTGTAGTCGCCACTCGCCATGGAGATGGGGGTGGCCGAGTCGATCATACCCGCGGAACCGTACACATGTGGCCAGCCTGTGCCCAGAGAGCTGCCCATGGTAGTCAACTGGTTAGGGAGCGGGTAGGCAGCGGGAACTGGCTGCATGGCCGAGAAGGCCAGTCCCCCAGGCATCTTGTACTCCCTCGCGATGATGTTCTCGATGGCGAAGGGATGCTTGAAGCCGGAGGGCTGCGCCACACCGCCCAGGTTGTAGGCAGCGGCCGGCATCTGCGGCAGATGCGTGCCAGAGGCGGCCAGCGCGCTGAGCCGCAGCTTAGCCTGCTGCTGGAGGTACTGTGCCGCGTCCGCTGGCTTGCTAGGAGCCAGGTGGTCAGACTTGAGCACCTTGAAGCGCTTGCGGCGCCGCAGGAAGCTGCCGTTCTCGAACATGTCCCCGCAGCTGGGATGCAGAGCCCAGAAGCTGCCCTTCCCGGGCTGGTCCGGCCGCCGAGGGATCTTGATGAAGCAGTCGTTGAAGGAGAGGTTGTGGCGCAGGCTGTTCTGCCAGCGCTGCGTGTTCTCCCGGTAGTAGGGGAAGCGGTCCATGATGAACTTGTAGATCTCGCTGAGCGGCAGCATCTTCTCCGGAGAGCTCTGGATGGCCATGGCGGTCAGCGAGATGTAGGAGTAGGGAGGCTTCTGGTCGCTGTACGTGTTGCGGCCCGGCCGAGGCATCTTCTCGCTTACCCACTGGCTCGGAGTCCGCGCGGCGGGGAGGACTGGTCGGATCTGAGAAAGGAGGAGGTGGTGAAGGAGAAGGGCAGCATGGGTGCAGAGACACTCGCGAGGTCACTCAGGCCGAGTCATAGATATCGGGGGTTGGGGGCGGGGGATTCGGGTGCCAGCAACTTTGCGCACCAAACTGGATGGACCCAGCCAGCGGACGTGGAGAGGGGAGGACCGCGGGGGTGGGGTGGGGGTGGGGGGCGAGGGTTGCGGGAAAGTAAGTAGAACCTGGATTCAGGGGAAGGGACAGATAGATAGATGCTCACCTTAAAGTTGTTTCAAGTTGCGGGTCCGCATCCGGGACGGTGCAGCTGGTGGCCGAGTCCCTCCCCTCCGGCGATCAGAGCTCAGCGTCGGAGACCGGTGAGACTAGCTGCGAGCCTGGCTTGGGCTCAGCCTGGGAGGGAGAGCTCCGCGGCGCTTCTGGGTGGTGAGTCCTGCCCGGGAGACCGAGCTGGGCTGCCGGGTGCTGGAGCGGACCGAGGCAGCCTCCGCCGCCGCCTCGGGGATCCAGAGGACGCTGCTGTGTCGTACGCGGCTCCGCTGAGCTAGGTGGCTGCCTCCATGTCCACCCTCGAAACATCTGATAGTTTTAAGCGGTGACAGGAGCAGAAAAGACCCCTGTAGCGGCGCTTCATTAATGTGCCACTTCTTAGCTATCGTATGACAATCGCCTTGGGAGGAGGAAGAGGAGGGGGGCAGCGGGGGCTGCAGAGGGAGGGGACTGAGGAAGAGGGGAGAGAGCCTGGCCAGCGCTGGTTTCTTTCACACCTATTTACATGGACACCTTGGCCAATAGGAATCACTTCCAGCAGAAGACCGGGCGACCCGGGAAGAGCCTCTGCCGCCCGCGGGGAGCGGGCAGCGCCTGCCGGTGTGCGCGTTGGGAAGGTATGAGCGGACCGGCGCGCCGAGCCCGGGAACCAGGCGACCATTCACGCTCTGAGCTAGCTGCCGCGCCGACGGTGTTTGACATGGAAATGGCTCGGCTGGGGTGTTGTTTCCTCCGCATTGATCGGGTTTGTATTGTTAGCTAACTTCTAGCACAGGCTTTCTCTTGAAGGGCGACCCTTTTACTTTACTTGGCACTGCCCGGGGTTGGTTGGATGGGTTTTAGAATGGAAATATACACCTCCCCCTCCCCACACACCACCCCCGAGCCCTGCAAGAGGCAGGTCGAAGTTTGATTTGGCCTCTTGGAGGCTTCAAAGCTGCACACTAGAGTATGTCGCTTTAAAAAGGTGATAAGGTTAATAGACAGACACATAGGGACATAAATATTCGGACAGCTGGGTAGAAGAGTCTGTTTTGAATGTAGACGTGTTAGGTAAGTTTTTTATATTTTTGGTTGTGAGCCTAGCCTTTAACGGCCGAGCCATCTCTCCAGGCCAAGGTATCAGTTTGTTTTTTGTTTGTTTTAAAAGGAAAAGAAAAGAATGGACGAAGGTACTAGGTTTTTCCTTTATCAATCTTTTAGCAATTTGATGGGCACAAGGAGGCTCAGGGGACGTTGAGGCAGGCAGCGTTCAAACCTGGGGAGGGCCTGAGTTTGTCTAAGATACGTTATCGCCTGGGGATCTCCTCCTTTCTCCAGGTGCTTGGGAAGCCTGGCGGTTCCTGGGAGTTAGCGGGTCAGCATTTTATAGTCCTCTTTCCCTCCTTTAACGTGGGAATAGTTTCTTTAGAGTTTAGAACGCCCTGAAAAGACAGTGCCTGCTGAGACTTGTGAAGGACCGGCGAGTTTTTCGGGGTGGGGGTGGGGACGTGGCTCCGATCTTTGGGCCTGGTGAGGGTAGCGGGCTCCTTTGAGTTCGGATTTGCCTTGTGAGGATTCCATGAATCATGATTATCATTATCATCATCTTCGTCGTCATCATCATCAAACTGCTATGAAATAAACAGTGAGTCAGTCCGTAGGCATGCACGCAATGAGTACCAGCCATGAGCTGCCACGCTTTTCAGCGCTTTCCCTGGCCTTTGTGGTTTTAAAAAGAACCCCATGCCATCATGTTAAATACGAAATACCTACAGTTTACGTAGAACCATCTTTAAAGTTCGGAAGCCTCTTTCCTTTTTCTCCACCCCCCCCCCCACCGCGCCCCCTCTCCGGAACCCCAGGAGGAGATAGAGAGTTCTGGTGTGAAGTTTGTTACACATTGAGTGACAGCAGAGCATCAGTCTGTGGGTATCATTTTTAAGAAGACCTTTCAGCTTGCGAACGCGCGCGCGCGCGCACGCACCCGCCCACCCACTCACATAACTTCATTAACCACAGTTTCGAAGCTGGTCAATAACTCACCAAAACGTAACTTAAACACGACGAATTTAGGAGATTAAACAATTTCATTAATATTGAAATGGCTCTGGCGCCTGGGCTGCCGCGCTTTAGATGCAAGCGCACGTTTTTCAATATTAACAGAGTGCTTGAAGGAAAGACTCAAGTCACCTTCTTAATTCGGGGGAAAAAAATAACCAGGAGGAGGAGGTGGGAGCAGGGAGGTGGGGGTGGGGGCGTTGACCTATCTCTGGGGGCAAGGCTAGAGCAGGGCAGATATGTGGATTTCTTTTCTCCAAAGATTAAATCAGTCGGACCCTAGGCCCAGTTGGGCCAGAGGCAGTCCTGATGGCCTGAGCTGCGCGCGCGGCCGCGGCTAACAGACTGAGGTTTGGGGTTTTTCTGCGCGTGCCCGGGTTAGGATCTAGGGCCTGCGGTGGGAGGAGCTGGGAGCGCTAAGGGGTGGGGAACCCGAGGGATGTTTGGAGACAGGTGGAAGGCTGGTCCACGTCTTGCTTGCTCCAGCTCCAGCTGGCTTTGTAGGCACTAAAGCAAGAGTTGCTTTAAAGGAAGCAGGATTGCTCCGGGGTGGAAAAGTACCAGCGTGGAAGCCCCTGAGTGTTTTAAAGATCCTTTCTTGGCAAACATGTGCATGGGTTCATGCTGAAATGCAAACATAGGTGTTTATGGTGGTTGCATTCGATATGTTAAAAGACCGTCGCTCTTCCCCCAGTGACAACCAGCAAGATGCTTTCCAGTCTTGTAAGGTTGTGTGTTAATAGTGAGGAATGGGGAGCGAGCAATGTTTTCTTATTTTACAAACTGGCATGTCGTTGTCCCGCAAAGGGGGCCCTTGTGTGGCTGTCGAAATCACTGTTCAGAGCAAATGGAAGATAAACCAAATTCTAAAAGTGGAAACCTTCACGTAGAAAAAAAAACACAAAAAACAAAACTAACTTGGAATAAATCTTTGTTCATCTTCCTGGGGGAAACTGTCACCACCGAGTTCTTGCAATAATAATGTAGGAGCTGGTGTTTGAGGAACATTCAAAGTCTGGTTACAATCGAGAACGGAGCTGAGGCACATCGCCTATGTTCAGGGTTGGTCAAGTAAACAGAGCTTAATCTCCTAAATTTGTCTTGCGAGGGGAAAGGAGCTGTGAGAGGCGCATTTAACTCGTGGGCATTGCTACAAGTTCTACCTCAGTTGCTGTCGGAGGTCTTCAAAGCCTGGAGGGGGGTATGCGGGGGGGGGGGGAGAGCAGTTGCAAGCGGTTTACAGCATTTCAAGGCTGGTATTATAAAGAGAAGGAGTGCTTTCCAGAAATCTTGAAAAAGTGCGTCGGAGTCTATTGTACAGAACCCAAAGCCAACAGAAGCTGGGTGGAGGTGGGAGGGGGCAACATCCGACCCGGGGGCTTAAAGGGTTGTTGGGAAAACTGTATAAAACACACACAAGTCAATTATACCCCATGTGCCAACCAAATGGAAATCCCCTCCAGCTAGGACCGTTCATCACCTCGTCAAGCCCACCGCCCACCACCTTCCTCCACTGAAAGTTTGCTGGAGCCCTTTTTCCCACAAGCTGGACCACACACGGCTGCAGATTTTGCAATAATTTATGCTAATTTCCCTCCATAAATCCACAATTCGCTTCAGTGGCACCCGAGTTGCTGAGGGAGTAAAAAGGAGACCGAGGGGTGACAAAAACAATATTGATTTTTGATTCCTTGTGTTGTTAAGCAGGTGTGTGTGTGTGTGTGAGGTGGGGCTGGCTTGTGGGGGAGGAGAGGGCTCCAGGAGAGGAGGACCCTCCCCTAGCCATCTCCTCCCGCCAACCCACCAAACACACTCCAGAAAATAACCGCGCCCCAGTTTGTTAATATTTACCAAACCGGATGGGAGGTGGAAGGAACGTACTCAGCAGCTCTGAAGGTTTCCCGGGCGCTAAAAACAATACCCGCCGCCCCTACTGGGAACGCGAACTGTTCTGTTCTCAGCCGGCAGCGACGAGGCTGAGCCCGGCTTGGCCCTCGCGCTCCTCTTCCTGAGCTCCTGCGATCGGAGTTTCTTTCCACTCATCCCTTCGCTCTCCGTTCTCTCTCTTCTCTCTTGCACAACGCCCGCTCATCAGCGACCTGGGCTGGTGATAGTGGGGCAGCCGAGACGACTGAGGACTGGCTTGCAGCGGGTGCTGAAGTTTGAGGGTCTTATGGGTCTCCTGTGGCCCGCCCCACCATTCCTGGTCGCCTCGGGTAGTTGCTGCTGCAGCAGCCAGCGCTCTGAGAAACCCGCGCTAGCGCACCGCGCCTCTTTGTCCCATCAGTCATTCTTGACCAAATCTGCACTTTGGTGGCGTGAAACGACTTAGCTCTCCTTTCAAAAGGATTTTGTTCCTAGGGTATTCAGTACTAAACAAACTTCTTCAGCTTGTCAGTGGACAATTAAAAAAAAAATATGCCGTTCTGAGTGTCTCAGGCTGTTTGTCCTGGGCGTCTGTGACCACCCCCGCACCCCCAACACACCCCATCCCACCCCGGCGCGACTTTGCATTGCTTTCCTGTTCTGGACCGCAGGAACACAGTGGGCCGGCTTAGTTGCTTGTCGGGTCTCCAGAACACTAGCAGGTCCTAGGGCCTCAGAGACTCGCACCTAGCTGGGGCGTGATACAGGAAGCATCCACCCTCGCTTTTCGCTATGGACTTCCTCGGGATTTTGAGCCTGGGCTTTCCCAGCCATTCGGCCCTAGCCTGGCTGGAAATAAAACTGCCCCACGAAGGAAGCCTGGGGAGGAGACACACACATTTCGTTCTTGTGCCAACTGTCACTCTGGTATTAAATGCCAGTCTACCATCTCTGCCAGCGGCCCCGGGGCCCTGCTACCAAAGGAGCACACTTTTACCAAGTAGCGGGGGGAGGGGGGGGGAATGCCTGACAGGGAATTTGGGAACCATTTCATCGGTTAATGACTGCCACGTGGGTGTAGAACCTTAATTCAAAACAGGGAGGTTGAATTCAAACTTTTGATAAGTATTCTTATCCTAAATGCCTAAAATCACGCTCATCCCATCTGCCGGTTCAATCCCGCTAGTTCCTAGAATATACTTCCATCCCAACAGGGAAGGTCAACTTCAGGGTGTCTCTCCTGCCCCTTAGTGCTCACCAGGAAAACTTTCCTCTCGGGGAAACTGAGGCCTCTGGCTGTAGCACTTTTTCTATTTGGGCCAGGAGGGGGAAAATGAGCTGAGCAACCACGCCCTGGACATTTTACCCACTTATGCCCAGTAGCTGTTGCAAGGTGGAGGGTACCGGGGAGGCCTTCCTTTCAACTCTAAGCGTGAAACAATTGGTAGCTAAAGTTGGATGCTCCTCGTGCTCCGTCCCCACTCCCAGCGACAACCGCCCTTCACAGGGAGCAGGCAGCTTCAATGCCAGTGAAAACAGCTCTTTTCCCTGCTCAGTACAATACCCTCTCTTTCAGTCAGTTTACTAAATACCATTTGGTGTTTGCTCTGCTTGCGGCTTGCTCGGAGACCTCGTGGCTTAGAATCTTAAGTTTCCAAATCACATCTCTCCTTTGCACAAACAACTGCACAGAATTCGCCTGAGCTTTACCAAGCCTGACAGTGTGTGTCTAAGAAGCATTTGCCAAATACCCCTGGAAGAATTTCGGCTAACCCCCCCCCCCACCTTAAGTTTTGCTCCGCGCTGTGTGAAATTGAAGGCGGAACTCCAAGCTATTATTTTTATTGGAGGGAATATTGCTAAAGCTACCTTGGTATTGAAGGGATTAACTTGCTTTTTCTCCCAGCCCCTAACTCTGGGGTTAAGACAGCAGTAGATCAACTGTATAATGTGTGCACTGTTCGCTCATTTGTACAAGCAGAACAAAGGTTGGACTAAACCAAATTGCATTGCACTTGTGAACCGAGTCCCGATGTGAAGTATCTTTTACAGCGGGAGGAAAGAGAACAATTTCGTGTATGTCTAAAAGGGAGTAACAAAGCCACTTTCTCCCGCAGCTCAAAGTGAAGTATCGAGGCGTGACATTCCCAGGGTGAGGGGGGACAAAAGCAGGGTCAGGGGGATGAAAAAGAGAATCAAACAGGCACTTTCACATGCGTGCCCTCAACTGCTGCACCTCTCCATAATAGGAAACAAATGTTGTAAAAGCCGGGATTGCTTCCATTCATTCAAAATAGCAAATGATAGCTAAACAACATTGTCAAAACCGAATCAACTTCTGTGCAGTACCACCCAGAAAAAGGTATTGTGCTTTGTTTAATAGCGGGGTGGAGCGAACGGTCTTTTTCTTTTTCTTTTTTTTAAGAGGGAAGGGGAGAAAAATCACCCTCTTTTCAAATCAACTTCTTTGTTAGGAATTATTTGTTTGCTTAGATTTTTTTTTTTTAAAACCAGGCTGTCCGGGTAGGCACTTCATTCTTAAAATATTATGGGGGGGAGGGATTTGCAAAAGTAGATTTTGTTTTTACTTTCAGGAAATTCACCAGCTGTTAATAAACAGATAGATACTTTTCAACTTTCTTTGGCTGTGTTATGGGAGGGAGGGTTGGCTGCAATACTTTTAAAGTTGAATAAAATTGATTCAGGGAAGTGCAGACTTTTGAAATGAGGACTCTTTTGCACCCATCATATTTTATTTTGATCGAAACCCACCACGCCCACCTTCTTTAATTTGTTTTGAAAACTGGCAACCTGTGGGTCGGCAGCCTTAAACCCCAGCTTTGTTTTGTTTATTCAGGCTGGGGCGGGGGTGGGGGGTGGGGGGTGGGAGAGGCTTAGGCGGGGTGGCCGTGTGCGGTATGGGTTTTCTTAATAGCAGAAACGGGTTTCTCTGAAAACCCCCACAGCTTTCAGATGGAGTAACTCTCGGTGTTCCTGGGAAGGTTAAAACTATTTATTCTCTCTCTCTCTCTCTCTCTCTCTCTCTCTCTCTCTCTCTCTCTCTCTCTCTCTCTCTCTCTCTCTCTCTCCACCCCCTCTTTGTGTGTGTGTGTGTGTGTGTGTGTGTGTGTGTGTGTGTGTGTGTGCACGTATTCCCCACTGAGCTGCCACCCACAAAGAGAGTTGAAAAAGAAAAGGGGAGAATGGGAAGCCGCTGATCCTCCTCCCTCCAGCTAAGAATGGCTGGGGGCGGGGCTTGGAGAGGCCAGCCAAGCCTTTGGAGGCTGGCAACCCCGGGGGCAGCCCGAGTCCTTCCGCTCCGTTGAGGCTCACCTGGGAGCTGAAGGTCCGGGAGCGGCACCCTCTGGGATCCCATGGCCTTGCACCTCTTCTGGGCGCCCCAACCGCGCTAGGGCTCAGTGGTTGGTCACAGTGGGGGATCCAGCTACCCTGCGTGTGCGGGTCCTCTGCGTACTTCCCCTTTTTCTTTTTTCCTTTCTACCTTCCTCTCTTCCCCACCCCCCGACCCCCACCCCAGGCCAGCTTCCATTTCCCTACCAAACTGTCCTCCATTCCCAGGAACGCAGCCCTGGGGGCATTCTCTAAGGTACCTAGCAGGCCTAATACAAAAAAAAAAAAAAAAAAGAAAGAAAAAAGAAAAGAAAAGAAAAAAAGAAAAAGAAAGAAGGAAGGAAGGAAGGAAGGAAGGAAGGAAGGAAGGAAGGAAGGAAGGAAGGAAGGAAGGAAGGAAGGAAGGAAGGAAGGGGGATGACGGCAGGTAACAAAAAGTGCAAACCTCCCTCCCGGACTCTCTCACCTCAACACTAGCACACCTCAGCAGCAAGCTAAGCCGTAGGCCGCAGCAGGTAGGTGGGCAGTGCCATGTAAATCACCAGTCAGTTCGTTGTAGGAGACATCGGCCCTTCGATTTTGGCTGTCATCGGGCCCTGCAACTCAAGTAAGCAAACTGCCTAGACACACGTCTTTGTATTTAGTTTTATTTTCACCTAACTTTAAAAAAAAAAAATTGGGAAAGAATTTTGAAAATAAATATTAGTACCACGGCTGTCATTTTCCTCAACAAGTACCCTCTCCATTCTCTAGATAAATCTAGAACCACGGAGCGTTCTATAACCCCAAAGAGGTGATTTTCTTTGGAGCGACAACCATTTGTTTATGGAGGCCACCGCGATTTGATTGGTGGAGTGGATGGCGTCCCTTTGCTTAGGTAGGCTGACTCTTCGTCGCGTGCCTCTCGCTTCACCCTGAAAGCAGTTTGGGTCCCTCACCTTTAACAGACACTTCCGAATAACCAGAGCTTGGGGAGTTTACCCGACTCCTTTCTGGCCCCTGTCCTTTATGTACCGATTTTTTTTCTTAATTGCAAAGAAAAGGATAGGTACACACAAAGGGAGTAAAACAGACGAGCCAGGAGTTGTCCTTCATGTCCTACACCGTTCACTAAAAGGATCTCACCAGCTCCATACACCTCTGGCCACGGTTAGCAAACTGTTTTCCTTGGAGCAAGTCCGCTCGCGCGCGACCTGTTGATGACTCGGAGTAGCAGTGCGCGGAGCTCCGTGGAGAAGCCGGCTAAGTAAACTGCTTGTGTATTTCACATTATCATCGCGCTATCTGGAGGCAATGTAGATTTTCTAAAGATCTAATGAATAAACAACCAGCAACTGCTGGCGGTGTAATTTACATTGTTAATGCCTACATATGTATAATAAATACGCATTTGTATGCTCTCAAACAAACTCTTTAGTTTTAAACCTGTGGTGATTTTTTTTTTTCCAAAAAGAAGGGGTGGGGGTGGGGGGAGGCCCGTCTTTTCAAGAACGCTTTCCTTTTCACTTCGCTGATCTAAAAAAAAAAAAAATGGCTGTGATTTGGAGCCTAGAAACCGGTCAGCAATCTGGTTGTCCCTCCTACCCGACGAGGAAGCAAGATCTTCAGGAATGTGACTCTCGCTGGACTCAAGCAAGAAAAAGAGTACACCCAGTAGCTTGTAGCTTCGCGGTTAGTGGTGGCCAGAGCGCTTCCTCGCGGCGTGGAACCCGAGAGAGAGAGGCCGAAGACAATGCCATCCCTACCATCAGGACATCTTTTCCCCTAGCTGTCGCCTTCCCCCAAAGAGAAGTGCCGGCGACCCCATTCACATCCTAACCTGAATTGAGAGAATTGGGGTCGCTGACGCGTTGACAAACCCCTGGAAAATCAAGTTTCTCCCGGAATTTCCGGACTGCTGTTTCCCCGCGTGCCTCCAGAGAGCTTCTGGGACCAGCCTGGGAAAGGCAGGGGGAAAGCAGAGGGAACCGGGGACTGGGGTCCTAGACCACCGCATTGGGCTAGTCCTCCCCTAGAGGGCAATGGGCAGCAGGAGCAAGGACACACCTAGGAGCCACGCCTCCTCCTCCGCAGGTTCGGACCCAGCACTCAGCTCTTGCTTTCTGATGCTGCAGACCTTCCCTAAACGTCCCAAGCCACTTAGGTCAGGCCAGGCGTGGCCTTTTGATATCTCTCCCCTCCACCATCCAGGTGCCACTTCCTTAGCGCGCCCCAAGGCAAATGTCTTGTCTTGTCCTGGATCTGGAATACATTATTTTAATTAAGTCTTTGGCGGTTTACTTTCCTCTGAGATCTGTTCCACGGTGCAATTAGGAACGTATTGGTGCTAGCTCGTATGAATATTCAGGAGCGTGTCAATTAATTAGCAGACAGAGGAATCTCATTATGGTGCTCAAAACCCTTTTAGTGTTAAGCAGAATTAAGGGGTATTCGGCAATGCGCTGGATTAGTGAATATTTTACTGTGCACTCATTTAACTTCATTATCGCCGCACTTACACTACTCTCTGATTTTATTAATTAAATTGCTCATTAATTTGGCCAAAAAGGATAAAAGTTTTAATGCGCTACCCAATAACTTGGAAAGTAAACTTTGGCCCGGCCGGCCTGGACTCCGCTTCCAGGGAGGGCCCACGGCAACTTTCACGGACTTGCAGCTTGCTTCTTTCCACCCAGCAGCTTTGGGCGTTCAGGCTCACGGGCTCTGGACACCAGAGGTGTGTTAAGATGTCCGGGGATAAAAAGCCACGGCTGCCGCACTTCATTCACCCTCGGTCTCCCTGGATTGGCCAGGAAGTCTGTGTTGTCCTTAGATATTAAAATAAACGCGTTAGTAAATAAATAAGCCTCTTCCTCGGGGGGATTGACGAGGGGAGGCGTGATTTGACCAGATGTCCCCCTGAAAATGCCTGGGAAGCAGTGGTCAGTAGGCTCAGGAACCTCCGTGCCCCAAGCTAAGACCACTGATTTTGTCAAGGACAGCACAGAATGCATCTCTGCTTGAGATCAGAGACAGCAACGGCCCCTAAGAAGGGCAATCTTAGCCTCTGCTGTCTGCAGCTGCTCGGGGCTTCCACCAGAGCCCTGCCCCAAGTCCGGGGGCCACCTTCAGGCACCATCGGGATCCTCCAGGTGCTCCTCACATCACCTGCACCTCCCTCACCCTACCCCGAAAGGTTAGAAACACAAATATTAAAATTACTTGCACAAAGGGAACCGCTAAAGAGATCTCAAATTAATATGCATGTAAAATTAATTAGCTGCATTTCGTGACATCAAAATAAGTACCTGGGAAACAGAACACCTTCTGGGCATTGGGAACATATGCTGGAATTAGAGTTAATTGACTAATTACATAAATTAGGCATTAATTTTGCAACACATCAAGTATAAAAGATATCTCAATTAATTGTGCATAAATTACCAGGTGAAACCGGGCAATAGTCGGTCCATGGTCCGGTTCTCAGATCTCTTTGCTCCTTAGGGTGCCAAAGCCAGGCTGTGTGGCATGCGCATTGGCTGCGACAGGGTGGTGGGCTGTGGGAGCGAGATTAGCACCTGAAGCAGCCTCCTGCTCAGGCTGGTGACCTCGGGGCAAAGATCCCTCCCATACCTCATTAAAACCAATTACATGCTGTTAGATTGATCAGATTTTGTCATGAAGAGGGGCACTGAAGACCGCCCTACCAATTCACCTTCTTCTCCGTTTATGCATAGCACGAGTCCGGTCCTTTGGTCCCCTCCTGAAGGACATCAGTGTTTTCTGGTTTGACATTGGTCTTGGGTCACTGTAGCTCCATCTGGCCTCCTGCCAACGGATGCCTAACCCGGGGTTTCTCCCATGGAGTGTATCTCGGAGTCCCCATCAGTTTAATTCTTCACCCAGGAATCCATCCTCCCTGGAGGGATGCTAAGTGACCTGAGTCTCTTCAGTTTGGGAATGAGTGTAAATTAAAGCCGGAGAGGACATACCTTAGAAACCCATGTTTATTCCTTTGGGACTGGTTTGTAGATTCTCTTGGCGTCACACACACACACACACACACACACACACACACACACACACACACACCTATGTGCCATGTATAATCTCTTCCTTTCTTAGGGCTCAATGCATGGAACTGGTATAGCATGGATACTCAACTCGGTTTTCTATGGACTCCAAGAAGGCTTCAAGGAACAGACTAGTAAACCCTCCTACAACAAACCACTAAATGTAACCTTTATTTTGCCTCTACGACAATTATCTTGTTGAGAAAATATTAATGAACTTGGCATCCTCCATTTTAAATGGAGAAGAGTTATCCTAAGGGGAAAGGCCTTTGGGAGTGAGGAAAGTCAAGCAAGTTGAAACCTAGTGAAAGGAACGAAGTTTACTTTCGTAAGTAATAAAAGTTTCCAGTGGTCACCAACTGCACAGGGCTTGGTTCTCTTGATCTCATGGGATGGGGACATTACTAAAGGAAAGACAGATTTCTCAGTAACCTCTAGAATTGTCACCATGTCCTTGGTAGTTTACAAAAGCTAGTTTTATTTAGATGCTCCTCCCTCTACCTTGCTCGCCCTCAACTCCCTTCTCCAAAGGTCTCAGGTCGGAATCTGTTTTTATTCTGGTGCAAAGAGAGGGAGAAAGATACCTTGAGAGAGCTGTTTTCTCTCTCTAATGATGTAGGCTCACCAAGGTACTTAGGTAAGAGTCCTCAAAACGTAATCCCGACTGCTGATGAGCCAAAGAGAGGGATGAAACCCCGAGTTTACTGAACCACACATTCATCTTGATGGAGAGGGCTCCCTCGGAGCCAGATGAGCCAGATGCAGAAGGTACTTGAGGGAGATGTTGACAAGCGGTTAATTGTCAGCAGAACTAAAACAGACACTTTGTTTACAGTGGAGCGTGATTAATGGAGAGTAAATAAAACAACAGCACTCTTTATAAAGTCACCATCCATGTGAAGGGGGGAAAAGCTGGATGTCTCTAGGAATGAAAGAAGTGGGCATCCCGCTCAAGGGGGGATTTGTCAGACCCTTGAAGCAACAGCTGGTAGTAGTGTACATGGCAGGGAGGCAAGCTTTCCAGATGGCCTGCTTCTTTAAAAAAAAAAAAAAATCCCCACATTTATAGAGCTGGACTAGAAACATTTTTCTCCCAGTTATCTGAATTTCTCTTATTTAGGCATGACTCTTCCCCCACCCCATTATTTGTTTCTTAAGAGGTAACTCATTTAATGTGGAATGATTTTCAAAAGAAGCCAGACAATGCCGCTGGGGTGCTTTCATTTGCAGGAAGACGTTTCTGTCTCCTGGGACTCTAATAAATTGCAGAGCCTACACTCTAGTAAATAGCTTGTAAATAGCTTATGATGGGCTGCATTCCGCAAAACAGGAAATGTATCCTTAAATTTTTTTAATTTTAATAATTATTATCATGGTGTGTGTATGAGGAACATGAAGGGGCACACGCCACTGTGCAGGTCAGAGGACAATTTTCAGGAGGAATCAGTTCTTTTCTACCATACAGGCTAGGGATACCAGGGCTAGCACTCAAGTGGCCAGGCTTGGGCAGCAAGTGCTTTTATACACTGAGCTATTTCCCCAGCCTTCACTTTTCTTTCAAGGCATGGTGTGTGTGTGTGTGTGTGTGTGTGTGTGTGTGTGTGTGTGTGTGTGTGTGTGTGTGTGTTTCCCTGCCTCTATCCTGTTGGAATGGAGGTTGACCAGGCTAATACCTTCCTAGTAGATGCCAGTTACATCCATGCCAATGTGCCCATCCTCTGCCTTGGCTTCACTGTCACTAGAAAAATGTAGAGCAGCTTATGAAAAATGGACATTCTTGGTATTTAACACAAAGCCCAGTGAGGTTCAAAATGGTGATTCTAAGGCTCAAAGTTCAATCCCAGCCGTAGGGAGGCAGAGGCAGGAGGATTTCTGTGAGTTCCAAGTTAGCCTGGTCTACATAATGAGGAGACCCTGTCTCAACAAACAAACAAAAAGACAAAGAAAAAAGCAGGAAGAAAGAATGGAAGGAAGAATGAGCGAATGACAGACAGACTTTTGGGTCACCAATACTTCAATTAGATTTTGACCAACCGTGCTATCACATGGATACATACAGAAACGCAAAGCGGGAATAGTATGCAAGACTTGTCTAAGCTGCTGGAAAATTACCTTCCTTCCTCCCCCTCCCATCTCTCTCTTAAGACAAGTTAAGAGTTTATTGAGAAAGAATTTAAATATAGTTTCAACATGAGCATTAATAGAGGGAAAGAGAGACAGGGGGTGGGTGGGGGTGGGGGTGGTGTTAGCACCCCACCCCACCCCAAGGTGGGCACGGAGAGAAAGAGCCTCCTTTGGGGACTTCTGCTGTCTAGAACTGTTTCTAGGAGCATCTGAAACAAAGAAAATCAGAATCTATCCAGGGGAGAGGGAGAGAGAGGGGGGCCCGAGGAGAAGAGCAGGGCAAGAGGAAGAAGCAGAGGGAGAGAGGGGAAGCGGGGAGGGAAGAGAAGAAACTTATCTTTTAACATGTGAGACCTGGACTTTTCTACAAGCTGATATTTTTCTTTTGCCTTGAGCTTGTTTGGGCTAAGTCCTGAAGGGGTCATGCTAATGCCCCCTTTCTCCTTTGAGGCACCCAGTGTAACCTTCACAGGGAAGTTGGCCGAAGTCACTCATTCATGAAAAGTCAGCCATGCTGGGGCTCTGGGTTCCAAGACAAGGAACTGCCTTCTGAGACTGATGCTATACTTTGTTTTGATGGTTATCACCTCTGAGGGTATCTTTCAGGGAGCCCAAAGCCTGGAATTCACGGGATAAAGGCTTTCAGGAAACCTCAGGACTGGGGCAGCTTGCTAGTCCTCCACTCCTCCCCTTATTTTTCTCTTTCTTACAGAAGCATTTCTGGGGGCCAACTCAGCTCCACCGTTAAGTACTAAACATGTGCTCCAGTGAAATCATTTCAGGATTTTAAACCTCAATTGGTGAAAGAAAGGACCTAAGAATAGCTACCAGCTCCTTGGACTGGAATCTTTCATGCTGTTAAATTTTGAGATTAAAAAAGAAAAGATATATTTGCTTTTTATTTCATGTGTATAAGTGTTTTGCCTGTGTGTGCATAGGAACATCATGTGTGTGCAGTACACTCAGAGGCCAGAAGAGGGTATCAGATCCTCAGAAGTGGAGTTACAGATGGTTGGGAGACACTATGTAGGTGCTGGGAACGGAATCAAGTTCTCTGCCAGAGCAGCAAGTACCTTTAACAATTGAATCATCTCTCCAGTACAAGCTTTGAGATCTTAAAGACACCCTGGTTCCACACTCACAAATTCAAGCAATTCTGGATGGGATATATACAGAAAGGGGTTATCACTGTTCCCTAAACAATACAGAGTAAGGACTATTCATATCTTGTTTACATAATCGTAAGGAAGCTGGGACAACAAAGCACCCAGGAGGGTGTAAATAGGCTGTATGCAAGCATGTTTCCATTTTTTTCTTTTTAAAAAACATTAATTATTTTTAAAATTATGTGTATGCATGTATATCTTTCTGTGTGTATGCTCTCATGTGTATGGGTGCTACAGGAGGTTGAGGGGTGTCTAACATGGGTACTGGGAAACTACCCCAGGTTCTCTGCAAGAGTAGCATGCCCTTAACCATGGAGCCATCTCTCCAGCCCAACCTCACTTGACTTACTTATTTATAGACAGGGTCTCTACATAGTCCCGGCTGTCTCGGAGCTCACTGTGGAGACCAGGCTGGCCTCAAAGTCACTGAGATTCTCCTGACTCTGCCTCCCCACTGCTGATGTTAAAGGTGTGCTCCACCATGCTAGGATTGGATTTTATTTTAAACTTGAGCACCTGCAGATTCTGATGTCCTTGGGGATCTGGAGATCCAGTCTTCACCAAGAATACAGAGGGGTGACCAGTACAATAACCCATAGAGGGTGGAATCGATGAAGAAAAATGACTTCCAGCCATGGAGCTTTCTGGAAGTGCAGTTCTGGGACCTCGGTGTTCTCTGAGAG
Source organism: Peromyscus maniculatus bairdii (assembly GCF_049852395.1). Classification (NCBI taxonomy): domain Eukaryota; kingdom Metazoa; phylum Chordata; class Mammalia; order Rodentia; family Cricetidae; genus Peromyscus; species Peromyscus maniculatus. Next base: position 67,312,451 of record NC_134858.1, read on the forward strand.
TCACCACAGGCTCTGTAAGGTCAAAGCTGTTCCCATCATATTTTCTTTTTAATATTGTTAGCTTTTTCTCTACTCATCTTTTACTCATGTTCAGTTGAGTGTTCCAGAAGTTTCATAATATAATTTAATACAAAAACAGATATGAGAATCCATTCTCCCCTGTTGGGCCATTTGCAGGGCTGTAAAATAGAGGCATTCTTCTCAGTAAAGGTTTTGTTCTGGAAAACGTTCATCTTTCATTAAGACAAATTATTTACAATGATGTTAGGTGAGATTATTATTATTATTTTAAAGTAAATTAAGGTGTATAAATTTAAAATATTTTTTGAGACAAGCTCTCACTATATAGCCCTAGGTGGCCTGGAATCCACCAAGTAAACCAGGCTAGCCTTGGACTTACAGAGAGCTGCCTACTTCTGCCTCCTGAGTGATAGAATTAAAGGTGGGCTACCACAGTGGCCCTATATTTAAGGTTTTTTTAAGGCCGGGGATGAGCTCAGTTGGCAAAGTGCTTACCTAGCATGACAAAGCCGCGGATATTTTATTCCATTTTATCTCTGCCATCCCCACCAGCTGTCCTGGTTTTCTTTCTTTTCCCCCATCTTTTATCCTTTTGTAGCACTAGGATTTGCAATAGCTGATTTTAGCTTATTGAAGCCAACTTCCAAACGACATTGAGTTACTTGTGTGTGTCTTTTGAAGTATTGTTAAAACATTGTAACTCTCCGCACACTCTGAACTCTTCAAGACTGTGCCATGATCTTTACTAAAAGTAGCCAATTATTTCAAAAGATTTACAGATGAAAACAAATGCCCTTCATTTACACCAGTGTATACAGTCTGTACTGCTCTTTGTTCCTTTGTGTGGATACAAATCTCTACCAGGAGCCATGTTCTTCGACCTTGGAGAAAAAAAAAATGCCTTTGAAATACCTTTAATACATCTAGCCAGGCAGTGGTGGCACATGCCTTTAATCCCAGCACTTGGGAGGCAGAGCCAGGCGGATCTCTGTGAGTTCAAGGCCAGCCTGGTCTACAGAGCGAGAGCCAGGACAGGCACCAAAACTACACAGAGAAACCCTGTCTTGAAAAAACAAAAACAAAAACAAAAACAAAAACAAAAACAAACAAACAAAAAGAAAGAAATACCTTTAACACATCTCTTAGTGCAGATCATCCAACCATGGAATCTCTCAACTTCTGCTTGTCTGAGAAAATGTTTCTGTTTACGTGAAGTTTGAGTGACCTTTTCCCTTAGTGTCGAATTCTAGATGGCCTTTTTCTCTCTCTCAGCACTTTGAAGTCCGTGCTCCATTGTCGTCCAGGTTGCATAGTTTCTTACGAGAAGTCCTCGTCATTCTTACTTTTGTTCCTTTCTACCCATGCACACCTTTCTTTTGGCTGTTTATAAGATTCTTCGGTTTAGATATTTTTGCATCTATAAATTACTCCCTCTCTCCCTTTCTTTCATCTATCTAACTATAATCTATCTGTCTGTCTGTCTGTCTGTGTGTACACATGCTATGGCTCATAAGTGGAGGTTGGAAGACAACTTGTGAAAGTCAGTTCTCTCTTTTCTCCATGTGGACTGGGGATTGAACTCAGCTCATCAGGCTTGGAGGCAAGTGCCTTTTCCTGCTGAGCCATATGGCCGCACCTAAGATTTCTCTTGACCTCTGTCTGCTTCAAGTAGTGTGGCTGTTGTGTGCTGAGTTTCATGCTTGTCCTGACTGAGGTCCACTGAGCTCCTTGACTCAATCTATGGACCACATTTTTCATAAAATTAGAAAAAAATGGCTATTATTAATTTTTCTGACTTCCCCTTCCTTTTGGAAATCCAGTTACTTATGTGTTAGGCTGATGTGTGTTGTCCACAGATTTTCTCATGTCATCAGCCATCTTTTCCATTCTCTTCCTACATCTCCACTTTTCTGGTCATTTCTTCTGCAGCTTTTAAAAATTATTTATTTATTTATTTTGTTATTTATTATCCTGCAGAGTTATTTACTCATTGCTAATTCTAGTATATCTTCCTAATATGTTTTCCATGTCCAGAAGCTTCATTTGGGTCTTTTGGTCTGATATATGTTAATTAATCACTTTTCATTTTCTAGACCTGTTCTATTGAGTGATTTTTTTTTTTCTCCCAATGGTAGGCCATATCTTTCTTTCTTTGCATGTTTTAATAGTTACTCTACTTGTTGTCATGACAACAGAATATCTGACAAAGCAACTTAAGGAAGGAAGGAAGGAAAAAGGGGGTTATCTCAATTCACAGTTGGGCTTTATTCTGACATGAAGTTAAGTTAGTTGAATTTTTATAGCTAGTTCACAGCACTATTTTAGCATTACTTTGAAGATGTGACTCTTCCAAAAACACAGCCCGATGCCCTGAGCATCAGAAGTCTCTCTTCTGGTTACAAAAAATGAAACTGTTCCTAACTGTGGATGCATTCCAGAACTCATTCTGCTGTCCCCTTCCCACTGGATCTTCCCCTGACCTCACTAGCAGAGGTCTGGCCTACCTCTTGGATATCCTCTGCAGATCTCCATCAATTTATCTGTGAATTATGGATGCCTAATTCTTCCTAAACTCCTGTCTGATCTCAGCTCCATGATACCACTGTACTTGGTTATGATTCTTTCTTCTTGCCTCTAATCGACCTCAAAGCAGTCCCCTAGAGCAATTGTAAGATGTGGCTCATTTGATGGCAGTGCTCAGGGACCACAATCCTCCTCTGCCTGGAAGAGTTTTAAAATGTATTTCACATGGATTTCTGGTAGTTTGTAGTGGAAAGGCAATTCCTACAGCAGGTAATTTTTCATGGGTATATTAGTCAGGGTTCCCAAAAAGAACAGAACTGATAGAATACACACACACACACACACACACACACACACACACACACACACACACAATTTAATGATTCAGTTGACACTGAAATAGTAATAACAGTTGAATCACACCTAAGAGGCTAAAACTCCAATAGTTGCTAAGTCCATGAGGCTGAGTGCCTGAGCATTGTCAATCATCTGGCAATTCCTGGCAAGCACTGTCACTCTGGCAGCTCCTGGCAAGCTCTGGTCCTCAGTCAGTGATGGAAACTTGGAAACTCTGGTTTTGATACCAGTCAAGGAACTGTCAGCAACAGTGTTAACTAACTCTGTGGCAAGAAGGAAGACCATGCCCCTTTGTATCTAGGCTACTACCTGAAGGTGTTGCCCACATTTAGAGTGGGTCTTACCACATCAATTAAAGCACTTTGGGATAATTCCTCTGTTGTGGCTCCCAACTGAGGCAATTCTAATTTATAGCAAGGTGACATTTGTTGGGTAGTATTATTTTAAGGTATAATACTTTTGTTTATGCTGCATTTGTTTAATTCTGTGAAGCTGTGTTATTTTGCCTCTCTAAAACACCTGATGGTTTAATAAAGAGCTGAATGGCCAATAGCAAGACAGGAGAAAGGATTAGCGGGGGCTGGCAGGCAGAAAGAATATATAGAAGGAGAAATCTGGGAGATGGAGAAGAAGGAACAAGGGAGAACGAGAGGAGGACTTCAGGGGCCAGCCACCCAGCTACACAGCAAGCCACAGAGTAAAAAACAAAGAAAGGTATATAGGAATAGAGAAGGATAAAAACCTGGAGGCAAACGGCAAAAGATGGGTTCATTTAAAGTTAAGGAAAGCTGGCTAGAGATAAGCCAAGCTAAGTCTGGGCATTTATAATTAAGAATAAACCTCCGTGTATGATTTATTTGGGAACTGAGTGGTGGGCCCCTCAAAAGAGTAAAAACAATCAAAATAATTTTGTCACCCAACATGGGGCTCAAACCCACGATGCTGAGATTCTCAAAAATTTCTTGGGGATTCTTAAAATTGGGGAGATGTCTTCACCCACAGACAGCAGGAAGCAGTATGCAGAAAACTATGTCCAAGAGTTGGGAGTTGTGGGTGGCTTTTGGTTGTTTGGTGAGATATGGATGTTTGTCATCATTTAGGGGAATATAAAATATTAATATAAATTTAAAGTTATTTTTGTTACTCTGTATGTATCTACTCTTATTTAAAGGATTTTTGTATATTGATAAATATTTAAGGTTATTTTTGTTACAACATATTGTATGTATGTTTCTATTTTTGTTTGAGGTATCATGCTTATGCAGTTCATTTGGAAATGTAGGGTGAAGTTCTAGTTTTTGAAAGTTATTATTATAAACTGTGTAGATAATTAGGAAACATAGGTTAGTGGTTAGTCATTTAAAACAATCAAAGTTGTAGATATGTTAGGTATGCTTTCCAGATCATATAGAGATATATTTTAGATAGAAAGATGGTCTTAAAACCTTTCAAAGACCTACAGAATATGGCATTTAAAATGTTTTGTTAACTTAGCACTTCTCATGACAATGAGACACATCTATTCCTGTTAGCACCAATTTACTTCAGAGATGATGGGCATGGGGTTTGCTTTCAATGTGGCAAGGCTAGCCATTTGGGCAAGAAACTGTTCTTGCCTGGACTAATTGACAGTATGTTGTATAAACTGGACATGCAGGACCCACAGGAAAGTGACTGGTGAACTTTGCCAATATAGGCAGGACAGTCTTTCAAATTTCCAGCTTCATTGAAAAAATCTGCCAGATACTATGGACCTGTAGGCTGAAGATGGATGCCCCAACATTGCAGAGGAACTTTGGGTGACTGTTCAGGCAGCCAAATGTCTCTGTCATTTCTAGAGTTTTTGGAAGTTGTTTACAATGCACCTTTTGTCTACTTAAATAATATTATATCTGTCTGGGGACTTTGATGGACTTGAAGACTAGACAGTTGCAGTTTTGTTTTCCCTAGTTATGATAGAAAGTAAGTTACATGTAAAACTTTGCATTCACTAAGATAGGATAGATGATGCATTATTTTCTCTGAATTTCCTAAATACAAATGGACTGAATATTATAAATTAATTCTTACTTGATAACTGTTTTTGTTGCATATAGGTTTACTATGTTAAAATTAAAACCTTGCATTTTTGTTTAGAAAAAAAGGGGAGAATGTTGGGAAATATGATTTTAAAGTGTGTTATTTTTATGTTGCATTTGTTAAACTCTGTGAAGCTGAGTTACTTTGCCTGTCTAAAACACCTGATGGTCTAATAGAGAAATGAATGGTCAATAGCGACACAGGAGAAAGGATAGGCAGGGCTGGCAGGCAGACAGAATAAATAGAGGGAGAAGAAGGAATAAGAGAGAATGAGAGGAGGACTTCAGAGGCCAGCCACCCAGCCACCCAGCTACATAGCCAGACATGGAGTAAGAAATAATGAAAGGTATATAGAACCAGAGAAAGGTAAAAGCCCAAAGGCAAAAACTAGATAGGATAATTTAAATAAAGCTGGCAAGAAACAAGTCAAGCTAAGGCCATACATTTATAATTAAGGATAGCCTCCATGTGTGATTTATTTGGGAGCTGGGTGGCGGTCCCGCCAAAAGAGCAAAAACAACCAACAACAGACATTACAACCAGACATTGCAATGGACAAAAGCCGAAGTCTATCTGTGAATCTAATTTATTTTGCAAGAGCATTTCTGGGCAAAATAATTGCTTTCTAGGCAGTTAATCCAAAAATCTTCATGTCTCTATTTTGATGTGGCACAGGCCTCTGCAAATTTAAGATGAATGAAGTGCTCAGTTCTTAACACTTGGAACAACAGGAAAGTTGTCACTATTTCCTTCCTCTCACGGGGGTCACTTTCCGCAGAGTAAACCATGTTTTTTAAGCAAGCAAACAAACAAAAAACTTATACATTGCTTGGACTGGAAAGACCAGTCATTAAGAGCATTGGCTGCTCTTTCAAAGGATTCAGGTTCATTTCCCAGCACCCACAGGACAGCTCACAGCTGTCTGTAACTCCAGTCCCAGGTGAGCCAACACCCTCCTCTGCCAGCCAATCTCTATCCCTGGAATCCTGGAAATGACCTTTTTGGCATTCCTCCACTGCTCTCCACTTAATGTACCAAGACAGGGTATCTTTCTGAAGCCAGAACTCACAACCTTGGATAGTGTAGCTCAGCAGCTTGCCCCAGAGAAATCTCCTGTCTGCTCCGGGAACAGAGGTTACAGGCAGGCCGTCATATCTGCCCAGCTTTTTAATGTGGGTCATGGGGCTCTGAACTCAGGTTCTCATGCTTGCTCGTCAAGTGTTTTATCCACTGAGCCATCTTGTAAAGTATGTGCAGCTCCTTTATAAGGATCAAAGCAGCAATCCTGAGAATAAGAAATACTTCCATGTGGCCAGTGTTAGAATGAACACCTCCCACTTCAGTGGAGAACATTCCGTACCTCTTAGAAATTACATTCTAGTCTCTTATTTCTCCCCAAACAGGTGGTAAATATTTGTGATTTTCCTTCTTTGAATTAGTCCAATCTGTTGTAATAAATTGAGTTTCAATGTTTTGTAGAGCTTTTGAAGACTAATTGGAGAGGTGAGGGTTTGCGGAATTAGAAACATATTAAGTTAAATGTACTCAAATATTTCTTTCCACTATAAGTACTTATTCAAAATAATTACTTTCATTCTCTGTTGCCAGGGAGAGAAACTTTTCCTTTATGCACTTCATTGTCCTTGAATAGAAATAGGCTTTCCTAGAATAGCTACCATGCCCTGCTATCATGTCTCTGTCTTTAGAGAAATATATATTTGGATATGTCATTACTGGGTAAAGCCTCCATTATGTTGTGTTTAAAAAATATCCTAATAATGAAGACTGATGCAACCAGTCCAGATTGGCCATGACTGTGAACTTGTAAGGCAGCTACAGGGAAGGGAAGTTAGGCTCCTTACATCTATATAATCCCTCACAGCTTTATTCTGTCTTCTGAAATTTTTTTTTCTGGTTGCCACCATGCTTGAGGCCACTAAAATGCCCATTGTGGAATCTGGTGAGATGGTTCAGTGACTAAAGGTACTTGCTGCCAAGCTTGACAACCTGAGTTCAATCCTGGGTCATACATGGTAGAAGGATCGAGCCAAGTCTGTCAGTTTTCCCTAACCTCCACACGTGTACCGTATGCATGCACAATGTGCTCCGTGCACTCGGGCACACACACACACACACACACACACACACACACACACACACAAATGCGAGCGCGATAAATGAAATATGGAAATAAATGGACCTTTTTTGTGTTCCCATTTTTCTTAATTGTCAAAATGAGACTGACTATCCACACAAGATACTGAACTTGAAAAAAATATCATAGCTTTCAGTTTTCTTTTTGTTTATATCCTATTTAGGCTATAGAAAGGTGTACTTTAGGTTTATAGACCACATAGGGTGGTAAGTGCAGAGTTTGTTCCTCTTGTTCGTATAATTAAGAACAAAAGGCAAATCATATATCATAGTTGCAGCCTCCTCCTGTTCTTTGTTAAGCATTAAAAAATAAAGTGGATTTCCAGTTTCCAGGTTCCTTAGTGATTTATTTTGAAAAGCAACCTAAATTTTTATATTTTATATATTATATTATTTATATGTTGCCTGAATGTAAGTCTGTGTACTCATGTGTGTGCCTGGTGCCTGAGGAGGCCAGAAGAGGGTGTCAGATCTCCTGGAACTGGAGTTACAGATGGTTGTGAGCTGCTCCTTGGGTACTTGGAGACAGATCCTGGTCCTCCGGAAGAGCAGCCAATGTTCTTAACCCTGGAGCCTTTTCTCTAGTTCCAAACACTCCACTTTGAGCTTCATGTCAAAGGCTCCCGATGTTCATAGGGTGGATATCAAGATGGTAAATGAAAATGAAAGCGATTTCCTTCGAGGTTCTCTGGAGAAGGATTGAGCCGTCCACCTTGGGACACAGGGAGGAGGAGTCTGTTTTCAGTAAGGTGCTTTGCTATTGATGCCTTCTGCTGGCTGAATTTGTGCTCTTTGTCAGCTTTCGATGGCGTGCATCTTTTTATCTGCAAATTCACCTCTAGAAACATCACCTTTCTGAGCTGACCGCAGGTGCCGCGTGGCACCGTCTCATCACAGGCCTGATGCTGAGCATTTATTGGCTCTTGCTTTAGGAGACGAAATGACTCCGAGCATATCTTTCTCAAAGAATTACTTGAAATGCAGTCCTTAAACGTGATCAGCTGCCGGCACAGCAGGACACTTGTAAAAAGATTACTCAGTATTGCTTTGCTCACAGTCTTCGCTGAGATGAATATGGTTGATGTAATTATTCATCTACCAGACAGCTCAGGATTCTAATCATCCCTATTAAAAATTGCCTTTTAAACCAATCTGCCACACCAAAGGCTTTGTTTCACTTTCTTAGGAATTGTGCTTTGTGTACATGTCTACAAATGAAATTGTATGGAGGTCTTATAACGATTAAGCCCATAAGTTTTATTGCACAGAAGAAATTTGACTCTTCCAACATTTCCAGAAAGGATGTAATTATGAAAGTAAAATTTGGAATTCTGTATGGGTATGGTCGTACACGCCTTTAATGCCTGTGCTCTCGAGGCAGAGGCAAGTGGATCTCTGTGAGTTCCAGGCCACCTCGTCTACATAATGAGTCATGGGCCAGTCAGAGTTAAATAATGAGACTCTGTCTCAAGAACTAAGCCAAATGAAATGACACAAAACAATATTTGAATCCCTTAATCAGGAATAAGACAATCTGGGGACACTTTATGAGTACCTCAGTTTTCTTTGTGTGTGTGTGTGTAATGTGGATGTGTGGTGTGTATGCATGTGTGTGTGTGCATGCATGTGCTCAACTGTGCCTGTGTGTGCATGAAGGCCAGAGACAGGACTCGGGTGTCCTGCTCCATTACTGTCTGCCCCATTCTTTGGAGACAGTGTCTCTCACTGGATCCATAGTGAGGTTGACAGCCAGGGAGTCCAGCTGCCTGCCTGTCTCCACTCCTCACCTCGCAGGGTTATAGGCACACAGTCAATATTCAGCTTTTTCTGTGGGTGCTGAGTTGAAATTTGGGTCCTCACACATGCACAAGTGCTCTTACCTAGTTAGCAACCATGCAGCGCCTCAGTTTACCTTTTAAACAGCGATGGAATCTCCGAGTGTTGTGGATTTAGTAAACTACATCAGAGAAGACTTAGAGATAAGTGGTGACCAAAGTGAATACCTGCTACTGTTGCAGAAAGTTACTCCACACCGGAAATGGACACAATACGTAAGTATAGCATCCTGAGTTTAAATACAGAGCCCATCGATGTCAAGGGAGCTGTGCATATCCGTGTGAGTAGAATTTGATGCTAAACCTCTCCAGTTGGCTCAGCAATTTAGGTTTTTAGCTATATTTATGTGCCACTCTCTCCACCAAATAGCTCCTAGAATGAAAGTGTTTTATGTCTTGAATCATCAGGCCTATTAAAACTGCTCTTTCATTTTTCTACATAAATATTCCTATGTAGCTGGCTGAGTACAAAAACTACTGGCTATCCAGAAAACCTCTAATCTGAAGCTTATTAATTTGTCTTGCCTCTGATAGATGACTTTAAACTGGGGAAGGTTCTTTTTAAAAGTCCATTGTTCCCCAAACATGAGTCTAAGGAAGAGAAGGTGAGAAGACCATATAGCAAGGTAGAGAGAGATTGAGGAAGACACCCAATGTCAACCTGGTTATAACACACACACACACACACACACACACACACACTCACAGAGACAGAGAGACAGAGAGAGACAGAGAAGTCTACTATCAACTTGTGCTCACTTCAACAACACATATACTAAAATTAGAGTAATACTGAAAAATATGAGCATAGCCCTGAGCAAGTATAAGACAAATTCATGATGTAATACAAACACTGTCATCAAAATAGGAGTTAAGCTGAGCTTCAGGCTTAGAAGACAGTTGAAAAGGAAGTCATAATGCTTCAGGTTAACCATTTCGTGTGTGTGTGTGTGTGTGTGTGTGTGTGTGTGTGTGTGTGTGTGTGTGTGTGTTCATGCAAGCATTTGAGACAGGGTCTCATATAGCCCCTAGCTAGCCTCCAACTTGCTGTATAGTCTGTACTGGCCTGGACTTCTATATTGTCCATGTTACTGAACCTAGAGTTTGAGGCTATAGAGCAAGGCCTCTTTCCACAGAGAAATTGTTTAGTGCAACAATTCACTATCATTATTTATCTTCTAAGTTATAAGTCAGAGGTTACTCATTTTTACTCACAATAAATTCCAAGTCTAGCAGAATGTTCATAGTTGGTGCCCAGCACTATTTGACTAGATGAACATTGGCTGCCTCTGCCATCTTCTGTGGCCAGGCCTTTGTGAGATCCAGACATCCTGTGGTTGTACCTACCTTCTGTTCTGAAAGAAACACCCGTAGGGATCTACAGGGCAAAGGAAATACTCTACCTAATCAGAGGAAGTAGTGCAGACAGCTGGCCGTGCACGAGTCACAGATGAGAAAGGCCCAAGGAAAAGGGGGCAGCTCTGAGATTGGGAGCAGTAGGAAGACACCCCCAGACAGAAGGGGCCAAAGGAAGGAGAGGCTGGCAGTCCCGATGGAATCTGACACCATGGAAGAGCTGGATGGTAGACACCAATGCCCGGGAGATTGTGGGGAAGGGGCGGTGGTAAGGCAGAGAAGGAAGGGAAGGATGCTCAGGCTTCTCTCTCCCTTCTGCCTCCTGGCCTTCTGCTGACTGAACCCTGATGACACGAAGGCATAGGGAGGGCAGCCTGTGTCCCTCCTCTGCTCCTCCGCTCCACCCAAGACCCAGCAGAGTGGAGAAGATCTGAGAGCAAAGGAGTGTCGGACAGGCTGAATCAGTGCTCAAAGCAGACACCTTGGGACGTGGTAGGTTCTTTTCTTTCTCATACGTCCCTGACATTTACCCCCAGTAACTCCTTCCCCAGTGTGGACACTTTATCAGCATCCCTTGATACTAGAGAACCTTTCCTGGGGCACCTGATACCTTAGGGTTGGGCTGCCCTGTGTTTTACATGTTGTTTGTCCAGCTCAGTACACACGGCACAGCCAATGGGACCTGCTCAACCACCAGCCTCAAAGATGATTATAATCCCAAGAGCCCACAAATGATCCACTCGGGTTCTAGATGGAGGCAGGCATAGGATCTTGTAACCCAGGGTACTTCCCAAGCATTTGTTTTTTCAATTTTTGTGTGGGTTCAGGTATGTATGGTTTTGTGTGTGTGTGTGTGTGTGTGTGTGTGTGTGTGTGTGTGTGTAAGTGTGTGTAAGATATGTGCACACATACATTTGTGTGTGCAAGCATAGGTACACAGGTGCCGTGGTGCGTGGGTGAAGGTCAGAGGATAGCTTGGGTGTTGGTACCTGCCTTCTATCTTGAGACAGCGTTTCTTCTTCACAGATGCCTATGTCAGGCTAACTTTCCAGCATGCTCCTGGGGATTTTTCTGTCTCTGACTTTCACTTTCCCATATGAATGGTGGGATTACAGACTCCCTGCTACCGTACATGACTTTACGTGGCTTCTGGGGATCTGAATTCAGGTCTTCATGCTTGCTTGGCAAGTGTGTTCCCCATTGGGCCATCTTCCCTGTCCCACATCTGAGCTTTCGTTGGTGTGGTTTGGAGTGCATCTCCATCCACACAGTTCCAGGCTTACTCTTTCCACTGAGGGGTTCTCCCCACCCCTCCACTGCTGTTTCATATTCATTGGTGAGAGTTTCATTTGTGTTGAAAAATCAACACAACCTACAACTCAACACATGCTATTGCTCCTGTTCCTAGACTCTTTCGCTGGGGTATTTGCTTTGATCTTGACAGTAACTCAAAGCCATTGAGGCAAGGGCGCAGTGCTATCGTCATTGGTCCAGTCATATTAGAAATTGCAGTGAGAATGTTGACTTTCATGACTTGGAAGTTACAGAATGTTTTCCTAGGACTAGATGTTTGGAGCAGTCTCAGGGCTGGCTGTGAACTTGGCTTCTCAAGGAAAACAACACTCACTCTTGGTTCTCTATCTGGCTTCGATGAATAATGGAGTGCTTTTCATTCCTCCCCTACATTTTAAACCTTTGGTTTCTTCAGGATAACAACACCTGAGTTTCCCTCACCACATCTGTCTGCTTGCTAATGTGCATGTTTTCCCTTCCATCAGCACTTGGATGCCAGATGAAGTTTAGATAAATGGACGCCAGACTACTTCCAGTTGCTGCCTGGTGGGCTTTGGACGGCACAGTGCAGCAGACACCCCCAACGAGGAGAGGCCCGAGCTCTCTGCAGTTCATTGGTCCCATATGGATCCGAGCAGCTGGGAGGATGGATGTGCTACCTGAGGCCAGCTACTGTGTCGCCAACCGTGACTCTCACTTGCTGACCCTCGTATAATGCATTGCACCGGAAGGGATGTTGGTCGCGCCTTCCCATTTGTGATGGATGGTGGTGTTTAAAACTGATGGTCTTGTAAACCATCGTTGAGTTTCCGTGGCTCACAGATGTGAGCAAGGTAGATAGTCAATAAATAATGCCGTGTTCTTCGGGGATGCACGCTGCTCTCCACCTTGTGAACCAGATTGTCCTGCCAACAGACAGGTGTGTGATTTGCTTGGACTGGGAAAGAAATGGCTTCCAGAAAAACAATGTTTCTGACTAGGAATATTTCAGGCAAAAATATTTCTTTTTACATTTTATTACTTATTTATCATTAATGAATGTGTGTGTGGGGGGAGGGGAGTGTGGTATGCAGATGCATGGGTGTGCATGCCTTAGCACATATGTGGAAGTCAGGACACTTTTCAGGAATCAGTTCTTACCTTTGGCCTTGTTTTTGAGGCAGCGTCCCTCTTCTGTTTCTGCCCCGTTGCACTGCATACTCCAGGTGGTCTGGTCCGTGAGGATTCCCAGCTGTTGTCCTAGCTCTCCTCCCATCCCACTGGAGGGGTGGAAGAGTGCCCGCGTTACAGAGGTACACCATTGCGTCTGGGTTTCTACGTGGGCTCCAGGCATCATGCTCAGGTCATCAGACTTGGGCAGCAGCAAGTGCTTCCTTGCTGAGCCATTTCACCAGCTCCACAGATGTGTTGCTTAGTGGTGATGTGGTTAGAAATGGTTTTGCATGGAATGTGTGATATCCCAGGTGGGCTCTTGGAAGAAGCATCGGCACTCCTTACCTGCTAACCTGTCAGTAGCAGGGTGATGGTGAGGCTTGGGGGGGGGTGATAGATGCTCTACTGATTTGGATGCAGTACTCAGACTCTGCTGGGGGGCGGTCTACTTTACAAAAGGTGAGGTTTCTTCTTGTGCAAGATTAGGTGGACCATCGTACAGTTGCATAGAATGACCGTCATGACTGACACTATCCAACTCCTAGACCAACCACGTAAACTCTCAAGCCCTGAATCTGTGCTGCCTGAGCAACCTCTGACTTCAACTTGACTTTCACTCTGGAGTAGCTATCCCATCCTTTTTTTCCCCCCTAAGATTTATTTATTTATTATGTATACAGTGTTCTGTCTGCATGTATCTATCCCTGCACGCCAGAAGAGGGCACTAGATCTCATTACCCATGGTCGTGAGCCACCATGTGGTAGCTGGGAATTGAACTCAGGACCTCTAGAAGAACAGCCAGTGCTCTGAACTGCTGAGGCATCTCTCCAGCCCACTATTCCATCTTTTAAGGCAGGAGAAAATGTATATCTTAGTCACACCCTGGGCGGTTCATAGGAAGGATATTCTCTGGTCTCCTCTCCTCAAATAAATGTCAACTTTCCTGTGGGTGGAGCCACATTTTTCCTGAATATTTTTAAATATTCTGAAGTACAGTGTTAGAGATATATTTAACACTATTTCTTTCCAGGTGACTCCAGGACACTGATTCACTCAATTACAGAAGCACCTAGAAAGCCATGGAGCAGTGCGTTTTGAGTACAGTGGATCACGTGTGTAAACAGTTGGCCCCCAGCTGGTGGCTCTGTTTTAGAAGATTGTGGGTCCTTTAGGAGGTAGAGCTCACTAGGGGTGAGCCTTGGGGTTCTATAGTCCCACACCACTTCCTGTTCATTTTCTGCCTGCTTCCTAACTGTGGATACATTTATGGTTGGCTATCTTCAGCTGCTGGCCTTCCCTTCCATGATAGACTGTCATCCATCAGACTGTGAATAAGCATAAACCTTCAACTAGTACAATGATTAAATCGTAACTTTCTCCAGGATGTGTTCATGTGTTACAGTTTCCCCATCTCCAATGTATCTGAGGGTAGGCATTAGGCACGTTCTCCATATTAGGGAAATACACGCTTGCCTGTATCGACTTCTTCTGATCCCTCTCCTTCCCACACTATGATTAGCTGGATCTTGTATTTTGCTGTGATATTTGACTCAGAGCTGTTACCTATGGTGACTGGTTTGTCTTTAAAATTTTTGTCCATTGTCACTTTGTATTGGTTTTGGGGGAAATGCCTCAATTCAGCCAGCCGGCTTTGGTCACCAGGATTTGGCATTTCTGATTTCTGATATAGCCTTCTCTGTACAGGTGTCTTATTTTGGTTTTTATATTCTTAATTTCCAGGAACTCCAAACACTTCTATTTTTTCTTCATTGATGTTTGTTTGTTTGTTCGAGACAGAGGCCAACCTGACTTTGAACTTGCAATCCTCCTGTCTCAGTCTTCTGAGCACTGGGATAACAGCACGCACCACTACGCCCATAGTTTTATGTCTCTGATGTCTTGAATCTCCCTGAAGTTGTAAACTATTTTTTAAATTTTTTCTCCTTCCTTTTTATGCATTAATCTTTTCCTCTGACTGGAGCATTATACAGAAATAAATTGGGTTCACGCTGCACTATTACCAAGCCATATGATAAGAACCTCTCTGTGAGTCCCACTCTTAATTACACTAAGCGCCACCCCTGGGGAGACATGTTCACCTCAGGTGAATGTAGCTGTCCAATTGCTCTGAAATATAATGACTCCGAGATTACTCACTGTTTTTTAATAGAAAAAAAAGAACATCGAAATGGGCAATTTTGAACCTACTGAGAGCTGATCTATCCCTGTAGGATGTAAGTTTTTTGAAGGTTGACAGTCATGTTTTCTCCCATGATGTATCTGCAGCACTTGGCCCATAATTGCTACCTAACTAATAATATTCATTAAATAAAAGAATGAACTGAGGTTTGCAATTCCAGATTTGGCGTAGATTGCCACTTGATTTGTATCGAAGGCAGAATCCAAAGGAAACTATAATGTTCCAGTCGAGAAAGAACATTTTTATCCTATTTTTCATTATTTATTACCTCATATAGAGATGAATTTGAGGGAAAGAGCCAGAGGACATGTCTGACACAGTGGGATCCTGGGTACTTTAGATGGCCAGAGACAGCAGAGCCCTTTTCTCTGTCTATTCTGGAGATGGGGGGGGGTGCTTCAGTGCCTCGGTATGAACTACTTTCCTTGTTAATGCAATTACACACATGGCTAAAGCAACTTCACGGAGGAAGGGATTTATCTAGGTTCGTGGCTTAAGGGCATGCAGTCCTTCATGGAAGAGGAAACGTGGACAGGTGGCTCCATGGCAGCAGGAAGCGTGAAGCCAGGGCTCCCTAAGCCGAGAGAAGGGAATGTCAGTGCTCAGTTCAGCCTTCACCTTTTACCTTTTGTGTTTGCTCAGTCTGGAACCCCAGCTCATGGATGGTGCCACCCACACTCAGGGTGGGTCCCCCTTTTCAGTTAATTCACTTGTGAAACCCTCCAGAAGTTTTTGTTTCGTTTTGTTTTTGTTTTTGTTTTTCCAGACAGGGTTTCTCTGTGTAGCCCTGGCTGTCCTGGAACTCGCTCTGTAGACCAGGCTGGCCTCAAACTCAGAGATCCTCCTGCCTCTGCCTCTCAAGTGCTGGGATTAAAGGCGTGGGTCACCACCACCATCTGCACCATCTGGCTCCTCCAGGATTTTCCCCAAAGGTGTGCCTCATTAATGCCCTTGGTATTTCTTTGAGTTGTTTTTTGTTTTTTTTTTTTTTTTTTTAGTGATTTGTTATTTGTGTGTATGTGTGTATGTTTGTATCTGGGAGTATGCCACATGTGTGTAGCACCTGCAGAGACCAGAAGAGAGTGTTGGTCTCCTTGAATTGGGGTCAGGAGCAGCTGTGAGCTGCTGGTGGCTATGGGTGCTGGGGACCAAACTCAGGTCCTCTTGAAGAGTAGTCTGTGCTCTTAACTGCTGAGCCATCTCTCCAGCCCCAAGGCTTTTGTTTTGTTTTGTTTTGAGTGGTGGGGCTCAAAATTTCATACATGCTGTGTAAGCACCCTACCACTGAATTACATTCCCATCTCCATGTCCTTAAGATTTCATCACACATCTTGAAGTTGAAAGACAATGAATAGCCTAACTACCTTTATAAATAATACAAGAATGCCACAACAAGATTGTTACCTTTTAACTTAACAGAATGTTGCTCAGAGGTTTAGATGTGCTTTTAAACCCCACTAAGTAGACATTGTTATTTGTAAGTGAGTAAATAACCGTATAGTTTACTCATTTATTTGATTTTTTTTCTTCTTGCATCTAAGACCTTTTCTCTGAGACATTTTTTTTTCATACAGAACATCTTTTAGAAATTCCAGCAGTGAGGAGAGAGGCACTGAAGGCATGGCTCAGCACGTAAACATGACTGCTGATTTTGAAGAGGACCTGAGTTCAGTCCCAGCCCCCGCATGGCAGCTCACAACTGTCTGTAACTCCAGTTTCAGGAGTTCTGATGTCCTCTTCTGGCCTTGGTGGGCAGTGCATCCACACAGCATCCACACAGACAAGTAGGCACACACTCATACACATAACACTAAAAAATTAATTAGAAAGAAAATTAATTCCAATAATGTGTTGATTGTAAAGTCTATTTGTTTCTATTTTTTTATGTATATATTTGTGTTGTTTTTTCCCCTCCAAATGACCTTTTATGGCTCTGTATGGTTATGAACATTGTTTTTTAATTTTATTTTTAGTTATCGGGGGCATGTGATGTGAATGCATTTTACCCACAGAAGCAAGAGATCCTCTGGAGCTGGTCACAGGTGGTTGTGAGCCATCTGATGTGGGTACTGGGGATCGAACTCAGATTCTCTGGAAGAGCAGTATGTGCTGCTCACCACTGAGCCACATCTTCAGCCCCTGGGTCTGTATTTGTTAATTTAAGGTTCTGAGAATTGAATTTGTTTATCAATAGTTCTAGACCATTTATATGGAGGTTTTAGGGTTTTCTGTATATAAGATTGGATCAACTACAAAAATTAACCCTGTTTGTAGAAGCTATCACCCCCACATTGTATCTATAGACCTCTTTGGGCAAAACTGATATTTTAATAATATTGAGGCTTATATAAACTCCTTTCTTGTTTTATTTAGGCATTTAATTTCTTTCTCCAATGATTTATGGTTTTCAACCAATTAATTTTAAACATGATATTTTGCAAAATTTATCTGATAAATAAAAATTTGTGTCAGAGAAAATAGTATGTATATATTTCAATTTCTGATTGCTTATGGCTATTTAAAAAAATAGAACCAATTTTCCTATCTCATGTGAACCTGGTCAACTCAGTGGTTAGTTCTAACAACATTCTGTAGACTCTAGTGTTACTATGCACCTAATGCTGTATAGAAAGTCAGCCTGAAACTTGAATGTCTTGACTAACCTTCTTATCAAAGTTCCTATGCATCCGGGGTCTGTGTTTGGCCCAGTGTATCCTTTGGTTTAGGGTCTCTCATAGGCTAACATTCAGGAGCTGTGTAGAACCACCCCCATCTGGAGGCGTCACTGAAGAACCTGCTAGTGTCAGAGCAGTGAGCATTTTCCCTCAACTCCACCTTAGCTTGGGTGAGAGAATTCAGTCTGTTACTCTTGGTATAACAGTAGCAGTAGGAGTTCATTTTTTTTTTTTGACAATTTTATGCATGTATACAATGTATCTTGGTCATATCCACCCCAGTGATCCCTTTCTTCTCAACTATTCTCCCTTCTATTTTTGTATTTGCCCCCCACTCTGTGTGTGTGTGTGTGTGTGTGTGTGTGTGTGTGTGTGTGCAGATACTGTACAGGTGTGACTCCCCGATCCTCTCCCATCCTCCTCCCCTTCCTGATGACCTTTTTCTGTCGTAGCTGCAGTGTGTTCATGATGACAACAGCCACGCCATATTCAGAAGACAGCATCACGGCACTCCTCCCGCTCTCTCTGTCTTTCCACCCCCTCTTCCGTGACGTCGCCTGGGCCTTAAGGGTCTCCTTTAGGGCTGAGCACTGAACAATCACTTATTCTCAGTTCTCTGACCAGTTGTAAGTCTCTGCTTTAGCTGACACCCACTGCGAAGAGGCTTCCTGACCAAGGCTGAGTCATTTTTTTTTTTATGGGATTCTAGATCAGCTTAAAGTGTGGTTAAACATGTTGGAAAGCTAAGCATTAAGAGTAAAGTTTTAGACAAGTGTCTTTTCATATGACCTGAAATAAAGAGTCACAATCTGTTTTGAAAGACGTATGGGTCTTGTTAGATTTATGAACCGGCAATCTTCAGACTTTGGGACGATGACTCAGTTCGTATGCATACGTCACTCTTGTTCTTCCCACTGCAGTTCAGTTAGCGGAAGACTGTTCTGCCCAGTTGGATGGCAGTCATTCACTTTATCTACGAGATTTCCTCCTCCTCATCTCGTCTGAGTCTCTCAATAGTTTGCTCAAGGAGACAGCATATTTAATCTGCTTGAGTATGTCATGTTTCTTTTCTAAACTCTTTGGCTCTTGAGTTCTCAGCCCACTTATGACCCTTCCCCACGTCTCTCTCTTCTCACCATTCCTCAACCAAACACACTTGTCATAGCATCTAGAGTTTTGCTTCCAGATCACTTTCCAGAAAGGCCTCTCACTTGAGATGCACAAGGGTTCTTGGGTACCCTTATCACCACTGACATCAGGCAATACCTAATTCTACAGCTTGCCTACATGAAGGGAATAAGCATCCTATCATTGTGGTTTGTCCTACCAGTGACTTTTAGTCTTTCTTCTCAATACGATCCCTTTTAAGCCTAAATCTAAATAATTTAGAACTTGTAGATCAGCAGATTTACCTTCTGATCAGTACCAATGTCTTAATGTATCATCTGTTACTGTGATAAACACCATGGCCAAAGGCATCTTAGGGAGAAAGGGGTTTACTTGGCTTATAGGTTACAATTCCTTACCTTGGGGAAGCTGGGCAGTAGCTCAAGGCAGGAATCTGAAGCAGAGGTGATGGGGGAACAGTGCTTACTGGCTTTTCTTAGACTCATGTTCAGCTACCTTTCCTATACATACCATGCCTCCCTGCCTGCGGGGAATGCTACCCACTGTAGGCTGAGCCTTCCTACATCAAATAGCAATCAAGAGGCTCCCTCTCCCCAGATTTGTAACAACCAAGGTCGCCACCACAACCACCCAGCACTCCTAAGCCAGGCTTTCCACTGCGTGCTCGACATTCTACATACTGGGTGGCCTTTTAGGGGAAGGATGGAGGAAGGAACTGAACAGCAACCCATCTTCCTCACATCCTCTCTAGTTTTCACACAGAGATGGTTTCATAGCCCATGTATCAAATCTATTTCAATACATCATTGCTCCCCAACATTTAAAACAGATACCTCAGTCACCATTGTTTTTAACAACTGTGGACCATGGATCAGGGACTGTAAAGATTTTAATTTAACTAGAATCAAGTTGCAATAATCTCTGTCTCAGAACACAATTCTATTCTTAAGTTGTCTGTTATGCTGGAGAGGGCATCTCCAAAGAAAGATCTTGGCCATTTCTTATTTCTGGAGAGCATATTTTAGTCGACAATGGATAATCTTTTGTTCTCTTTCATCGTTAGTACATCCTGTCTCTTGGTATTTATTACTTAAAAATTCCTTCAGGACTTGGAAACACTCCACAATCGGAGACATAATTATTTCTGTAGCAAAATACGAAGAGGGAGGGATGGGATGTTCTCACATCCGTTCAGGTCAAGCTTTCCCATATAATGAGCTCCAAGCAAATCAAATTTCTTTGCTAAAGGAATGTTGAAAAGAAAAAAGAACTGTGCATATCTTGTTTTGGATTTTGGAATTGCAGATGAGGGGTTGAGGACCCATAACAGACAGTAATGGTAGAGAGATAGGAAAGTCTGGCTGGAAGTCAAAGCAAGCTAAAAGGCTTGCCTTAGGAAAAAACTTTGCTGGAGAAGACTTGGAAACATCCAGCGTGAGAGGGCGTGTGACAGAAATATCTCAACTGAAACAGGCGCTTGTCTTACATGATCGAAGTTTCAATATTCTGTTTTAGTGAGTTTGCCAAACACTTCTGACTCCATGAAGACGTTACTGAGGCCCCTCCCAAGGCCTTGAGAGAAGTGCATTCTAGTGAGAGGCCCTGGAGCTTGGAATCATTAGCTCCATGGTGAGTCTGGTTCTGGGTGGAAGCAAAGAAAGTAAAGCTGAGGCTCAGAGGCTGTTCCGCCTGCCCTCCCCTCAGCAGTGAGCACGTCCTTCATCAAGGCTTTCTGACGTGCCGCACATAGCCACGTAGAAGCAAGATTGGGCACTTCGTCTCTGCTCAAATTATCTCGAGTACACGTGTTCCTTTTGCCGTGCTATGGACCGCTGCACGGAGTTTTGTGCGTGAGTGTAGATATAAAAATGCATAATTTAGCCTTTTACTTGGCAGACACTTAAAGTTTCTAACATTTTGCTCTTACTAACAGCACTGCCATAAAATTTTTTAAAAAGGTTTATTTTTGTGTGCGTATGAGTGTTTGCCTGGATATATATATGTGCCTCACATATGTTTTGTGCCTGTGAAGGCCAGAAGAGGGGCATCAGGTGATGCTCTGGAACTGGAGTTACAGATGGCTGTGAGCCACCATGTGCATAATGGAAACCAAACCAGGTCCTCTGCAAGAACCACCAGTGTTCTTACCACTGAGCAGCGTCTCCAGCCCCTCATCATTTTTCAAACTGATTTGTAAAACATTTACTATTTTGTTTTTTACCGTTTACTGTATACTATTAATGGTTTTTCTTCTCTCTGTGTATTGAAAATATTTGTCCTAGTTTATCAGACAAGGCCTGTTTATTTTCAGACATCGCTGGCATAAGGTTGAACTATATACTATGTTAGCTGCGTAATTCTGGTAAACCCATTTAATTCTGTTTCCTCACAGGTTAAGAGTAGCAATGTGGGGATTGGAGAGATGGCTCAGCGGTTAAGAGCACTGGCTGCTCTTCCAGAGGTCCTGAGTTCAATTCCCAGTAACCACATGGTGACTCACAACCATCTATAATGAGATCTGGTGCCCTCTTCTGGCATGTAGGCGTACATGCTGGCAGAATAATAAATAAAGAAATCTTTTTTTTTTTTTTTTAAAGAGTATCAGTGTGGTAGTTAATTGTACTCATCCATGACATATCCAGACATCTGGTCATATCTTCTTCTGCACGTGTTTCTGGGAGGCATCTCTGGGTGAGATTAACCCTTTTCATCAATAAACTGAGTAATATGCACTGCACACTATATTCTGGGTGAGATTCACCTGGTCAGATGAAAGTCTTGTGTCATAGTTGACATCTGCAATGTCCTCCCCAGGCTCACATACTTGAATATTTGGTCCCTGTCCTAATTAGCTTGAACTATCAACTTAATATGGCCTTGAGTCATCAGAGAAGGGAGCCTCAGTTGAAGGCTTGCCGGGATAGGACATGTCTATGGGGGATTGTCTTGCTTGTTAATCGCCATTCGAGGGCTCAGACCAGTGATATTATTGTCTAAACAGGTGGCCCTTGGCCAGCCTGGAAACCATCAAGCAGCATCCCTCCATGGTTTCTGTCCACTTCTTTGACTGTGAGGTGAGTTCCTTGGTTAGATGTTATTGTGTGGAGCAAGCAGATCTTCCTTCAGGTTCCTCCTTGAGTTCTTGGCCTGACTTTCCTTAATGATGGACCGTGACCTGGAAGTGTAAGCCAAATAAATCCTTTCTTCCCCTAAGTGGTTTATGGTCTGTGTGTCCTAGTACAGCAATAAAAGGAAATTAGGGACAGTCTTCTCTTCAGGTTGCTTCCTGTTTGGGGTGGCTGTGAAGCCACCAGGACATAGCCCGGCAAGGGGGGTGGACTGCAGGGGGGGGCATGCAGAACATGAAGATAAATGAAGATAATATCTACTTTCCATTCCGGTCTGAGTTCTCTGCTTTCTGACCTACTGCCATGGAACTGTCCTTTCTGCTGTGCCGCCCCCTCCACCAGAGACCAAACTTCTCCCTGAAACCTTGCACCCCAAAAAATCTTCCCTCCCTTAAATTGCTTCTGCTGGGTACTTTGTCAAAAACGACACGAAACATAACCAATAGCCCAGATAGAGCAACAAGGCTGCATAGGAGGGAATCCCTGCCTGCCCGCCCACCTGCCTGCCCGCCCGCCCACCTGCCTGCCTGCCCACCTGCCTGCCTCTTGCCTACCTGCCTGCCCGCCCGCCTGCCTGCCTGCCCACCTGCCTGCCCACCTGCCTGCCTCTTGCCTACCTGCTTGCCCGCCTGCCTGCCTGCCTGCCCACCCGCCTGCCCACCTGCCTGCCTCTTGCCTACCTGCCTGCCCGCCTGCCCACCTGCCTGCCTCTTGCCCACCTGCCTGCCTACCTGCCTGCCTCTTGCCTGAGCTGGGGTATTGGTCTTTTCCCAGCATTAGGACCCAGACTGAAGCATCAGGTCTTCTTGGATCTTGAGCCTCTGGCTTTGAGTCTAACTTTATACCATAGGCTCTTCTGGCCCTCAGCTCTCCAGGCTCAAGACTTAACTGTACACACAGACTTTCCTTCATCTCTGGCTCACTGACTGCAGGTCTTGGGACCTCTTGGCCTCGGTAATCACGTGAGGTATTTCCTCATTCTCTCTCTCTCTCTCTCTCTCTCTCTCTCTCTCTCTCTCTCTCTCTCTCTCTCTCCTTCCCTCCATAAATATATGTGAGTGCACAATTTGATCAGTGCTTATTATACTTGTGATTGCCTGTGGAGACCAGAAGAGGCCATCAGATCCCCTAGAGCCAGAGCTACAAGTAGTTGTGAGTTGCCTGATGTGGGTGCTGGGAACTGAACTCAGGTTCTGTGAGAGCAGCAAGCCTTCTTAAGCACTGGGCCATCTCTCCAGCCCTAGCACTTACTTTATGAAACAACCTAAGCTAAAGTGAGACTTTATTATTTATTTATTTAGCCTCTCATATGTCTATCTCTGTGTCTGTCTATCTATCTCTATTTTTTGTGTGGATACATACACACACACATATTTTATTGGTTCTGAGTCTCTGATAAACATTAACACAATCAGCTACCTTACTTAACTAGTGGAAAGAAAGAAATCCATATGTGTGACAACTTCGCTCAGCCATTAACCATGAAATATTTCCCAAAGGTGCGTGTGTTGAAGGTTTGGACCCCAATACAGTGTTCAGAGGTGGAGAATATTTACATAAATCTATGTAAACATATGTTGGGATTTAAAATTTTCTCTCAAACGATTGCTAATCACCTCCATGTTATTATTGAATGACACACTCTTTCACTGTTCCCTAAAAGTAACATTCTAAAAAAAAATTAGCGTAAGGGAGGGAAATAATTTCTGCTCTAAAAGCTACAACTTGTGCATCTGCATACTGATATAAGCATGATCAAACAAGGAAACAAAGATGCACCCCTGTTCTTATTCACACACCTGCCCACATAAAATGCAGGACAGTAAATCTGAATGATGTCCTGAGAGCCCTTTAGTAGTTAAACATAATCCAGGCAAACAAAGGCAGGCGAAAGGTATCGATTTTATGTCACATAAATGTGTGTGTCACAAGCCTTAAATAATGCTCCTAGGGCCCTTTTTGGTGTGACGGGCAAGCCTGTCTTTAACAACGTGAGAGCTCCTTTCTCTAAGGTCAATCGTATGTGTTTAACCTCTAGGCTCCCGAGTGGCTGACTGCCCCACTGGTTTATGGAGTGGAAGCCAAGGAGATTGGGGATTTAGGGCGCCGATGACTTGATCTTGCAGACTCTCGCTGTGTTACCCATGGATGGTAACAAATCTATTGCAGGCCGGCAGCCTCAGCCCTTCTGGGAGGCACAGTTGGCTGGTTCGCATTTCAGAGTTACTCCCGGAGGTGCAAAGCCCAGGGTCACCTTTAGAAATGGACTTGATCTCAAATCTGTGAGAGAAAATGGTCTGCCTTAATTGAGGTTCACACACACACACACACACACTCACCCAGCAAACAGCTATAAAGGCAAACCCGAGGTCTTGGGGTCTCTTCAGTTTTTGTTTCCTATCTGGAAAATTTCCACTCTGTGTATTTTCTGAAATCATTTTTTTTTAAATGCTAGGCCTAAGGCAGGGAAGATAACTCATCAGTTTCTGAAGCCTGATGACCTGTGTTTGATCCCCTGAACCCACACAAATGTGGACAGAGAGAACGGACTCTCGGTAATGTCCTCTGACCACTACACATGCATTCTCTGGCATGCGTGTGCCCTCTCCAACACACACACACACACACACACACACACACACACACACACACACACACACACACACTAGTAATACATAAATAAAAGTGTTAGGTCTTTGAGACATGCTGTTAGGAAAGGAGGATAGGAAGGAGGAAGAAGGAATAGACAGTGGCAGAGGTATATCGGAGATACAGGATGCTCCCACTTTGAGACTCCCAGGATGCAGCAGAAATGAAGACTCAGGTCTGCCAGCAGAGAAGGGCATTTCATTTGAGGCTAGCGCTGTCCCACAAATGTCTGTGTCCTCTGCCGATCCCTGCCTTGAAATGCTCACTCCCAAGGTGACGGTGTTAGGAGGTGGGCCTCTGGGAAGTTGTTAGGTCATGGGGGCTTGCCCTTGTGAGATTAGTGACCTTATAAAAGAGGCCCCGAAGAGACCCAGCTCCTTCCCTCAAGGGAGACAAGTCCACGGGGTATAGCTGAGGATAGAGTTAGAGTAGGATAGCTTGTCTGAGAACGCAGACTCTGTCCAGCCACTACGTCTGTCAACACCGGGATCCTGAACCTTCGGCCTCCAAAACCAGGGGGAGGAAACTTGCATGTTTATGTGTCACCCAGCCTGTGGGGCTTTGTTACAGGAGCCCAAACAGACTCGGACATCCAGGATTTTTAACTCACACTTCACCTCCTTTCCCACTTGCTTTTCGTTTGTTAGCACAATTGACTTTCGAAATAGAATCTTGCTGTGTAGACCAGGCTGGCCTCAGACTTGCTTCCCTGCTGCCTCAGCCTCCCAAGTCATGGGAGTCCAGGTCTTCAGCACCGCAACGGGCTCCTAACCCAGTTTGAAAAACAGCTAAGGTTTATTCTGCCCTTTGGTAAACTCCGATTTAAGTGTGTGCCCTCAAATTGCACATAAAACAAGACTTGGCCTCTTACGAAGGACAAAATTTAACCATGAGACATAACCGAAATATCAGGGGGAAAATACAGCCTGGTTGCCAAGAGTTCATCATTTCCACTTTGTCAGCACGGAATTAATTCCGCCCTGCCCTGACTTCTCGCGGAGAAGTTAGTCGAGCAGAGAAAATTGACAGTTCTAGGGCAGACATGGTTGTAATCAAAACCGTGGAATGGCTCCACAGCTCACAGGTGAGCAGACAGAGAAGATGAGGCCTAGAAAATCTGGAGAAGTGGACAGGGCACCAACATGGACCTCTCTAAGCACAGGGACCCTGGCTCAGAACTGTACTGGACTCCTACACTCTGGTTCCCCCTCTGCCAAGTGTCACTCACGTGCTGGCTGGAGTTTTCTAGAAGTGAGCCTCATATCTACGCACCACAATGTCCACCTCACTTAGAGACACTTTTCCTGAAGACCTAGGGCAAAGGAACCCTACTGTTCCCAGAAGCCTTGCACTATGACAGATTGTGGTGACATCTTCAGACCTGACCTGGTCAGCCAGCATCACGGGCAGAGTGGTCCATACCCAGGTGTAATGGGCAGGATTCTCTAGAGAAACAGAATAGATAGGATGAACAGGTGTATGCATAAAACTTTGAGATAGTAATAATGGCCGAACCACACCTGAGAGGCCAAGAGCTCACTAGTTGCTCGGCCCTTGAGGCTGGGTGCTCAGAAGTCCCAACCTGTCACAGAAAACCCAAAGGGTTCCTGGGAGCTTCTGGTCCTCAGTCAATGATGGAAGCCTGGAAACACAGGTTCTGGTATCAGTGAAGGAATTATCAGCAGCAACAACAGGATGAATTAACTCAGAGGTGAGAGCCAAGGCCAACTCAAGAAAAGGCAAGCAACCTTCCTTCCTCCGGTCCACTTGGATCTGGGCGGCCACCAGAAGGTGCTGCCCATGTGTGGGGTGGATTGTCCCACATCAGTTAAGACCAGTAAGACAATTCCTCAAATGAGGCTCCCCACTCAGGTGACTAATTTGTGGCAAGTTGACATTAAAACCAACCAACCCACTAAGGAATGGACTCATATCTGAGGACTACAACTATTTCTGAGGAAATTAAAAGATTTCTGCCATTAAGTGACACAATCGCATTAGTTACTTTCTCTTTATAGTTGTGGATGTCATTGGTTACACCAGGGCCACTTCTAGAATAGACTCCACTCGGTCCTGGAATATAGCTTTGATACACTACAGGATTGGCTTTGCTGAAAATGTGCTTCACATTTTTACATTTAAATCCCTGACTGAGGGAGGGATGTGGCTTTCTATGTTAGGGTCATTTTTGTTTGATTGAAGTATTAAAATTGTGTTGGAACCTAAATGAGTCGATGTGGCATGTTGAAATATGGAACAATTATCTGTTCCTCCAGAGGGACACGGAGCTCAGCTATGCCACACTCCAGTCTGGCTAACTACAAGATCTTCAGTCCACATTGCTTCATCTTCTGTGGCAACTGCTCCATCTGAGTTCTTTGTAAACCAGTTTCTTCTACTCACTTTAAAAACTCAGCTTCATCAAGCATAATTTCCACATCACAAAATCCAGTCACTTTTAACCATGTACAATTTAGGGTATAATTCCATGACTTTTAGTAACTGTAGGTCAATTTCGATCAGTTTTTAAAAATAACTATTTATTCTTTGAACACTTCGTACATGTATACAATGTATTTTGATGATCTCTATCCCCTACTACCTACCTCAGCTCTGCCCTAAGAGTCCTATTAATGCATCTCCCTCCAATTTTTGTTTGTTTGGAAACAGGGTCTCCCTACATAGCTGTGGCTGTCCTGGAACTATCTCTGGAGACCAGGCTGGCCTCGAACTCACACAGATCACTTCTGCCTGGGATTAAAGGTGTTGAAACCATCACACCCAGTTCCATTTTTTTACTTTTTACTTTTTAATTTTAATTATTATTATTATTTTGGTTTTTCAAGACAGGGTTTCTTCTGTGTAGCTTTGTGCCTTTCCTGGAACTGGCTTTGTAGACCAGGCTGGCCTCAAACTCACAGAGATCCACCTGCCTCTGCCTCCCTAGTGCTGGGATTAAAGGCGTGCGCCGCCGCTGCCGCTGCTGCCGCCGCCGCCGCTGCCGCCACCACCTGGCCATCAGTTCCATTTTTTAAAAAATTAATAACCCACTGAGTCCAATTAGGGCTGTCCATATACACATGGGCATGGGGCTATCATCTGCATTGTACTCTTAAGAAAAACAAAATTTTCACCCCGGTAGCCATCAACTGCTGATAGCTTTCCAGCTAGGGGTAGGACCTTGGGCGTCCCTCTCCTCCACCCATGGTGAAACGTTGTCAGTTTTTGGAACAATACACCCATTTCCCTCAGGTTGTGAGCCACTTTCACAGACTCCCCATGGTTTCTTGTCTTTCAGGATGTACAGGAGAGCTGGGGACCTTGTAAAGGTGGGAAAGGCAGTGTTACGGGCGCGTTTAGAGAAACAGCTGATCAAGGACAACGCTCAATATAGAAGTCGGGAGCCTGGCGCATCCTTCCTTTATTGCCCTGACCAGCAGCGTTTCCTGTTTGACAGTCAAGTCAGATGTTCTGCTTTATGTAAAAAAAACAACAACAAAAAACAAACAAACAAACCCTACGATCAGCCTCTGAGTGATGGGATTACAGGCTTGTGTCATCATACTTAGTTACACAGAGCTGCACATAAGTAACTCGGTATGTAACTTTTTGTGTCTGGCGTCTTTCAGTTAGAGGTATTCTCAGATTTGTCCATTCTGTGGCATATTTCAGTACATTCCTTGTTATCATTGAACACTATTCTATTGTATAAAGGTGCCACAATTTACTGAACTAGTCACTCTTTAAAAGGGATTTCCAGCTAATAATAATTATACATGAAATTGCTAATGCCTATAGATTTATGTATATAAGTTTATATTTCTTTTGAGTTAAGTACCTTGGAATAAAATTTCTTGGCTAAGTAGTAAATGTGTTTAACAAAGTAAGACATTGCAGATTTGGAGAAAAGGCTCAGTGGTTAAGAGCACTTGTTGCTCTTGCAGAGAACCCTGGTTCAATTTCCAGCACCCACATAACGACTCACAGCATGCCGCAACTGCAGCCCCAGGGAATCTGACACCCTCTTTTCTTTCTGCAAAAGGCCAGCCATGGAATAAGAGTTCCCCACACTTATTCCACGACAGCATCCTGAGAATTACGGGCACAGCTGTGTAGGAAGCTGTGGAAGGCCAAGCAAAATGAGGCTAGCAGTCAGACACCAGCATGAACTTCATAGGAGCCTAGGGCTGGCCACACGCCACCAAACGTATGAGGGTGCTGGGCTGGTCACGACTGTGCACACGTGTGTTCCACTGACTTGCTTCTGCCATGCCCAACTCCCAGTGAGGGACAGCCGGAGCTCGCCCAGGCCTTGCCTGGCGTTTTTCCTCAGACCTCACAGCATCATCATGGGCTTTCCTGTTCTCTGCCAGCCTGCTGGCCTCTTGGATTTTGCACCACTTGCCAAACATGATCTTTTGGTAGAAATACTTCTTTCACTTTCTCATCATTGCGATGGCCAGGCGCTTAGCCTCACTTTTTTCTTCCTCCTGGGCCAGCCGCTGCTTGTCCTCCATTTTCACAGTGCCAGCCACCACCTGGGGCTTCTTCCCTTCCAGCCTTCGCTGCTCCAAGGCCAACAGGTGCTCTTCCTCCTCCTTCTCTGAATCACCTTCCACATCTTCCTCCTCCTCATTCCCCGCCCCCAACATCACCATCCCCTTGATTGTCATCATCTTCATCCTCCTCTTCCTCTTTCAAGTCTCCTGGGTCTTCTCCCCGCTGCAGAGCCCTAGCTTCCACTTCTGGGGGATGGGGGGGATGTAATCTCCTTCCTTCTCAAATACAAATGGTGAAAGGTGTGGGGGCAGCTGTACCCCAGGGAAGTCCTCTGCCCCGGGGAGGAGGAGGCGGGCATTCACACAGTCAGACACGCACTGGGGCTGTACATGGTGCCGGCCAATGATGGGGGTTTGCTGCCCAGGCAGGTCAACAGTCTGGTGGGTGAAGCAGGCAGGAGTCTGTAATGTCATAGGTGGCTCCGATGCACAAAGATGTCCCAGGATGCATCCCCATCAAAACTCCTGAGGATGAAGGACAATGCTTCACGGGGCACCTCTCAGTTCAGGAAGAACTTCAGGCCTTCAAAGAGTTTCTTGTGTTTTTCCTGGGTCTTCAGCTCTTTCCTGGGCCCTTCCTCCTGTGTGGCCATCTCCCCATCAGTAGGAAACTCAATGGCCTCAGCCTCCTCTATGGTAGGCACCTCCACTTGAGCCAAGCTGGCACTGAGGGCTGCTAGTTTCTCCATAGAGCTCTCAGGGTCCAGTGCATATGTGTCCTCACTGATCTTTGTCTCTGCTTGGGCTTGACCTTCACGTTTGGGTGGGTAGTGAAGACTGAGAGACTGGTAAAGGCGGAAGTTGACAAAGCCCAGGAGAGTGGTCTAGAACTCAGTGAAGGTGGCCATGGCCCTGTAGTCCACATCTGTTGGATGATCATGGGAGAAAGTATAGGGTGCAATTCATATGATGGGCTGCCCTGGTGATAAATGCCTTTGATGGACGGGAAGACCTTGCGCGGGGCTCGGGCAGCAATGACGTAGTGCAGGAACTCCACAGTCAGCGGGTAACGCCTCTGAATGGTCTGCACATGGCACTTACCCATCTATGGGAAGGTGGAGAAGAGGAAGCACATTGGCAGGGCATCATCAAGATCCCTTAGAGCATCGATAAATGTGGGGTACCGCTCCTCGACAATGTGCTCAAGTTTGTACTGGGTTTATTGTCCTTCAAGCTCCACAGCATTCCACTCACTCTTCCCGTAGGCTTTGTGGAGCTTCCAAATAAACCATCTTGTACTCTTGGAACTTGTTGACACGTTGACATGCTCATGGAGGAGGACTTTAATAACTTTGATAAGGTAGTATGTTCGGGCTGCTGTGGAACCCTTGTTCATTTTCTTCTTATGCTTGGGCTCAGAGGGATAAATGCCTTTCAGGGTACACAGCCGCCGGAAATCAGGCAGGCTCAGCTGCAGCTTCTTCCGGGCTTTGTTTCGGGTGATGTAATTGGTGGTGGAGCCTCCTTCATACTTCTTCTCCAGACCTCCCATGACTCCACGCTGAGAAACCCTGACGCCCTCTTTTGGCCTCCTTGTGTACTGCATGAATGTAGTGTATACACATAGATTCGGGCAAACACTCAGACACATAAAACATGTAAACCTTAAACAAAATAGATAATACAGATTCATTTCTATTTTTGTTTTGTTTTGTTTTTTGTTTGTTGAACAGGGTTTCTCTGTGTAGCTTTGGTGCCTGTCCTGGATCTTGCTCTGCAGACCAGGCTGTCCTTGAACTCAAAGAGATCCACCTGGCTCTGCCTCCCGAGTGCTGGAATTAAAGGTGTGCACCACCACTGCCCGGCAGAATTCCTCTCTTTAAAAAAAAAAAAGAAGAAGAAGAAGAAGAAGAGAAGAGAAATTAGTGACTAGAGCAGGACTACATTAATGTTTGTTGTGAGGCTGGTCTACGGCTGACAGATTCTCTTAGTTCCTGTTTCTCTGGGAAACACTATTTCATCTTTATTTTGAGGAATAGTTTTTCTGAGTATAATATTCTTGTTAACGTTTTTCTTTCAGTACTTTGAACACAGCATTTCACTCTCCTCTAGCCTGTAAGCTTTCTGCTGAGTAGTCTGCTGGAGGCCTAATGGGCAGTCCTATGTGTGACTTGGTGTTCTTTCCTGTTTTTGAGAATTTTTCTCTTTATCTTGTACTTTTTGACTATTCTCTAGCTTGGTAATGGTCTATTTTGGTTAAATCTAGTTGGAAGCCCCTGAGCTATTTTAAAATCTGGGAAGTTTTCTAAAGTAGGTTTTCAGCATCCTTCCCCATTTCTTTACCTTCTGGGACTTTCATTATGAAACCCACCAGATAGTGTGAGAGAGCTAGAGTTGCCCACCTCCACCCCACCTCTGCTCCACAGTTTGGGGTTTTCAGATTCCTTAGCAACCATTCTGGTGAGGATGTATGGTACCTCGTGCTTTCCATTTGGATGGATGGATGGACGGATGGATGCATGGATGGATGCATGGATGGATGGATGGTGTGTATGCATGTGTATGTATGAGTGTGTGCGGCCTTACTCCTACATGTGAAAGCCAGAAGTTGATGTTGGGATGTTTCTCCTTAACCACTCTCCACCTTGTGGCTTTTTTGTTTGTTTGGTTTTTGTTCTTTTTTTGAATCCAGCTCTTACCATTTGGGCTAGACTGCCAGCAATCTCCAGGGTTGCCCGTCTCCCTTCCCAGTGTTGAGGTTATAAGCACTCATCATTGAGCCTGGCTCATAAGTGGCTTCCGGGGATCCAGTCCTAGGCTTGTGCGGCCCCATCTTAATCACTGAGCCATGTCCCCCCTCATTTCTATTTTCTAACGACTCTTGTCTGCCTTCGCTATGATTTCTCTTCTTTTATTATTTGATCGGTTCAAAATTTTACCCATTTAAAACATGACACCACTTTTACTACAGAGTTATAAAAATGGGTCCAGAATATTTGCTTTGTAAATATTTTTCCCAATTTTATTTTATTACTAAGTCTTTGTAAAAACACACATGTTCAATATTATTAAGGTATATTGATTTTTTTCTGCTATACTTAGTGCATTTGATGTTAAAACTAAGACTCTTTGTCTAGCCCAAGGTCATATGTTTCTTCTAGAAATTTTATAGTTGTGGTTTTTGCATTTATACCTATGACTCATTGAAAATTAAGTTTTATATCTAGATCAAGGTTAATTTTTTGGCATTCAATCAAATCTATTGTTTGAACAGACAGTTCTTTCTCTTTGAATTACCCTGGCACTTGTGACGGTTACAGATTGACTGTATCTATCTACATGGGCCTTTTTCTAGACTTCCTGTTGTTTCATTAATCAGTGTGTCTATTGTCTTAGTAGGTCTATTTTTCTCTCCTGTGGCTGTGATGAAATGCCCTGACAAAAGGAACTTAAAGGAGAAAGGTTTATGTCAGCTCACAGTTCAAGGGGAAAGTCCATCATGGCAGTGAAGTCAAAGCAGGTAGGTGAGTGCGGGGAGTGTGTGTGTGTGTGTGTGTGTGTGTGTGTGTGTGTGTGTGTGTGTGTGTGTGTTGAAGCTGACTGAAAATCCCTGAAGCAGAGGGGCGGAGCTTCTAGTGATAACAGTAGGTACGGTTAGAGACTTGGCAGCACGCAGAGACCCTCCAGAAAGACTCACGTTTCCTGTGTGGTTACTGGGGGATGTTGGGCCTGACACGGGTGTGTTCTGGAGTCAGTGGCCTTTTGTTCTCAGTAAAATTCCACGAGGGACACTGGAGAGACAGTGCAGCGGCCAAACACCTGCCCTGCAAGTGTGAGGACCAAAGTTCTTGCCCCAGAACCCAAGTGGATGAGCTGCTCTGCCTGTGACGTCAGCCTGGAAAGGTGGAGGGAGACAAGGGATGCCCGAGCAAGCTAGCTGGTGAGACCGGCAGAGCTGCAGGCTCTGGGTTCGATTGGGAGACCTTATTTCGTTGAATAAGGTGCAAGAGCAATCCAGGATGACTGCTGACCTCAACCTCAGACCTCCACGTGCACACAGACACACAGACACACACACACACACACACACAGACACACACACACAGACATACACACCACACAATACTACACATAAAGACACACACTACACACATACAGACACATACACACCACACAATACTACACATAAAGACACACACACACCACACACACACACTACACACAAAGACACACACACACCACACACACATACACATACACACCACATACATACTACACACAGACACATACACCACACACACACTACACAAACAGACACACACACACTATACACACAGACACAGACACACACACCATTCACACAGGCACACAGACACACACACAGACACACAGACACACAAATAGAACAAGAAAAAAAATTCACAATAAAGTCAACACAGGGAGTCCTTCACATCATGTTTTCCCCGTGGTGGTTCGTGCTCTCCCTGAGAACAACAGCAACAAGAGGCCTGAGGTAGAGCATCATGCTACACAGCCTGCCCCAATCTCAAACTCATTTGACCTTGGACCCTCTTGAAGACAAAACCTCCCGATAGCCAAGTGTTACCCTTTGCTGTGAAAAAAAAAAAAAGCACCTGTGAAAATATCGCCACAGATAATTCTATGATCTCCCTCGTCTTTCAATATCAGAACAATATTCAAATGAGACAATTATGTCAGAGCTGGCTGGTTGCTACATGATGCTGTGAGCAATGCCTGTGCTTCATCTTTGAAAGAGGGAGAAGCTGGGGTTTTTTAGTGCCTGATTTCCTTGTGTTCTGCCTCAGAAATGATGAACAAAATATTCTCCCAACACAAAGTACCGAACTAAGCAGGGAGGGTGAGTGTTCCCACACACTTTCTCCCCATCTCCTTACTTCAGACTCCCGCTTTGCCCTGATTCATTGCATAACTGGTCCTGAAATCATCTATATCCATATCCATATCTATATCTATACCTATCTATCAAGAGATACTATTCCATGTGTATGTGTTCCTTGTAGTGATCAGTGTGATGCGGTAAATATAAATTAGGCAATACTCTCCTTACCAAGAAAGAAGAAACTTTCTAATGATTGACAACACACGATTCAGTGAGCAACACCCTAAACAACACGGCAGTTTGCAGCAGGAGGCAGCTGCTATGGTTGATTGTTTTGTTTTTGTTTCTGTTTTCTGAGACAACAGCATTGCTGTTGGGCCGGGAGGCCAAGGTGTAGCGTTCAGGGGATATGCGGCCAGAAAGTAGCTCCTCAGCCTGCCTCTGTAATTAAAAGTATAAATGTTTCAAGTCGAATACATCCTATTAGTAAGATTTTAGGAAACAAAAATTTAATTTATTCACATTCGATATGGTCTGTAAATGCCACCATTATGGGCCTTCCGCTGGCCTTTGATTAGCTATGGATTAATAAAACTTTTATACCTCCTTTGTCAGCCTCGTTGCGAACACTGTTTTTGCATACTGTTACTATTAAATAAATGAATTAGTGTCCAGAAATGTGTCATGCATATTACCTAGCAGCAGGAAGCATGATACAGTGGTCAGCTCCCCAGGAGCCTCATAAATCCAGTGTGCTCGGTAACCTGCTCACGTGGACCTATTAAAAGCGTGGTGATTTACTGGAGCCGTATTTGTGCTTAACAATGGAATTTTAGTTAATTCAAAACAATGTAAATCACCTCCAATTACAGTATTTGAATATTCACCATTGCTTCACAGAGCAGGAACTGTTACTAAGACAGGGTTGGGTAACTTGTGTGCAATGTAACCCCATCCTGGAGAGCCCGGTTTATCTGAAGCAGCTAGTTAACTCTCTGCCGGAGTAATTTAGGGAAATATCTGGAAAGAGAGGAAAGCAGGAGCAAGGCCTTGGGTTCCCTTCCTGGCTACAGTGCTCAGGTGAGTGTGGTAGTTGCCACGGTGTGGCTGTTCACTGTGAGGGGGCAGCATTACTAGAAGCTTGGGACTCTCTGTTGCTGTGGTTATTAAATCTCAGCTCTTTGATACCACATAACGGATCCGTCCCTGAGGGGACAGCGCTGACCAGATTGCATCCTCAGGTTTGAAACAGGCTCTTATTCCTGAGGTCTCAGAGGGCCTTCCCGGGGACTAAAGGATGATGAGCTGTCGTCAGCAGGCTGCAGAGATTGTGTGCAGCAGTGCTGGGCCTTGAAACTGGATGGGATCTGCCGGTTCCCATCCTCCCCAGGTGAAACAGGAGCAGAATTAATCCTGGTTAAGGTAAACTTCCTCGGAGTGCCTTCTGTCTGTTGGGGATGTTTAGTTTTCTTGATCTTGACCCTAGTCTGAAATGGGTGGGCTTGCATTTAGTGAAATGCACAGCCTGGGAGAAATACCGACTTTGGGCAAAGTCAGCTGAGTGTGTGTGTGTGTGTGTGTGTGTGTGTGTGTGTGTGTGTGTGTGTGTGTGTGTGTACATGTACCAGGTTCTATTTAGGTCAGACAGCAGTCTGGGGTGGGTCCTCCAGCTTGTTTGAGACAGGGTCTCCTGTCATCACTGTCTAAGCCAGGACAGGCAGGCTGTCCTGCCCTCACCTTCCTGCTTGCCATGGGGTGCTGGCCACTGACATTTACTCTGCCATATCTAGCTTCTACTGGGTTCTGGGGCTCTGAGCTCAGGCCGTTAGGCTTGCATGTAAATTTTTTACCCACCGAGTCTCCAACCTGGAAAGTCAACTTGTATAATTTTTGTTCAGTATCATCATTGGCTTTAGTCGGTGATCAACATGATCAGTGGCTCTGTGTGTGATGCTACATCTTGTACATTCTGTGCCCCGAGGTGAGTGACATCCCCTAACTGAACCCAAATGTACACACCTTGCTAGGGAACAACAGGTTTTTATGCAGTTTGTTGTCCTGTGACGAAAATGAAATCAGGCACACAAGACACAGGGTGGTCGCTGCTGTGGCTCCTCTTCTCTCCGGGTACACACAGATGGTATGAGGAAATGTTCTTTCCACTAGTAATGGTGGGTTCAGGCTCAGCCAGTTGCTCCTTGCTCTGGGTTCATGTAGCAGCATGATTCTCTGCTGACTTCCTTCGATCTCTCTCTATCACTCACCCACTCTCCTTTCATCCAAGGAGTGATACATGGGTATATTTAAAAAATATTAAACTACTGCTTTTAGTATTCTGACCCACCCCCTGGAAACCCGCCCCTTGGGGCCCACCCTGGATCCTGACATAAAAACCTCATTTTAAGGAAAAACCCCTCCCCTTCTCTCTCTCTCTCTCTCTCTCTCTCTCTCTCTCTCTCTCTCTCTCTCTCTCTCTCTCTCTCTCTCTCTCTCTCTCCCTCTCTCCATTCCCATGAGGTGTGCACACCTCCACTTTCTCTCCCTTCTCTTTCTTCCTGTCCCCCTCTTTCTCTCCATCTCTCTATTATAATAAACTCTCTCCATGTGGACGCAGCGCCTGGGAATGAGAGATTGTTCCACGTGCAGTGGCTGCTGCATCTTCCTGCCATGCTTCCCTGCATGTGTGGGATACCCCAGCCTGGCCAGCTAGGGTCCCCCAGTATCATAACAACTACCAGTCTCTCTCCCAGCTTCTTTATCCAGATGGATGGCATTCATAGGCAAGCATGCACCGTGTACCCCACAGGCAGCAGAATACCATCCACATTTCTGCATCTCAGAAGTCAATGAGGGCTTTGAGAGATTGGACCTGCCTCAATTGAACGCACCAGGTTCTGCTGACTCCCCATGGGAGGCCTTGCCTTGGAGGAGATGGGAATGGGGGGTAGGTTGGGGGGAAGGCTGGGGGGTGGGAGGAGGGAGGACAGAAGAATCTGAGGTTGATATGTAAAATGAATAGAAAATCTCTTAATAAAAAAACACTATAGCACCCCCCCCCCAAAAAAAGAGTGCTTATTGCTTTTGCAGAGGACTTGGGTTCAGTTCCCAGCACCCACATGACAGCTCACAACCTCCATGACTCCAGCTCCAAGGAATCCATTTAATTTCTCTGGGTTCCTGCATACAGGTAGTCCATATATATATGCTCAGGGGCGCGCACACACGCGCACGCATGCGCGCGCGCGCACACACACACACACACACACACACACACACACACACTAAATACATTTTTAAAAATAAACAAGAAGTTAATGAGCTGGGCACAGAAGCACATACCTATAGTCCAGTGGTTTTCAACCTGTAGGGCAAAACTCCTTGTGGGCAGGGGAGGAAGGTTGTTGAACGACCCTTCCACGGGGATCACCTGAGACCATCGGAAAACACAGATATTTACATTATGATTCATAACAGAAGCAAATTTACAGTTATGAAGTAGAAACAAAGCTAATTTTATGGCTGGGGCTCACCACAGCATGAGGGACTGTATTAGTGCCTGCATAGAGCGTTATGCATCGTGTGTGTGCCTCCCATCACTTAACCAGTCTCCAGTCTCCTGTTGCTCCGAGTCCTCTGCAATCCTATCCAGTGTCGCACAGAACACCCCTCTTCAGCCTCCTCGGTGCGCACGGATCAGCGTAGCTGCAGGCTATCTGCCAGGTGGAGGCTAAATTCCTACAACTAGATTCCCTGGGTCAAATTGTTATAGAAATTACAGGACTATCCTTTGAAAAAAAAATTGCACTAATTCACCTGCCTTCCAATAATCTGAAAATGCTGTTTACCCCATACCCTCAGCGTTTTGTGTGGAGGCTTTCAAACGAATATGTGTTAATTATACGAAGTGAGGGGCTTCTATCTAAGAGTTACATACACATAGTCAATGCTCTTTGGTCATTAGCACACTTTCGCCTCCCTCTTTCTTATGATCCCTCCGTGTTGACTTTTAATTTAGAGTCATAAAGATGTTTTAAAGCTTCGTGTAATATCCTAAACAAATGAAGTCACTTCTGTCCAAGATACTTACCCCTTGTAGAGTCTGCTTCAGAACCTACAGGCCTGCACAATGGCATATACTGATAAGATGCTGAATTTATTTGTCAGTTTTTGAGACAGGGTCTCACTATGTAGCACTGACTGACTTGAGACTCACTATGTAGACCAGGCTGTCCTTGAATTCACAGAGATCCACCTGCCTCTGCCTCCCGAGAGCTGAGATTAAAGGTGTGCACTACCACACCCAGCTCAATGTTAAATTTAAATACAAACCTAACCATATCACTTTAGAAATGAAGGAGCTTCTGAGATGGCTTAGTTGAGCAGAAGAGAAGCATGCCTTCAGGTGACTCGGAAGGTTAGCCTCTAAAGAAGGGGACCTGGTTTTCCTGAATCACTTCTATAATGGTTGGCTTTAATATCAAACTTACACAACTAAAATCGCCTTGCAAGAGAATCTCAGTGAGGGATTGCCTACATGGTATTGTCCTGTGAGCATGTCTCAGGGGCACTGTATTCATTAATATGGAAAGATTGAGTTCCATTGTGGGTGGAATCATTCCCGAGGCAGGATGTCCTGAACTGTATATAAGTGGAGAAACTGAGATGAACACAAGCAAGTAAGCATGCATGCATTCATTTCTCTCTGCCTTGACTGTGGTTGTGATATGATTAGCTCTTTGAAGTTCCTGACTTGACATCCTGGCAAAATGATGGACTGTAATCTCAAACTGTAATCGAAAATAAAACTCTTTCTCCCCTAAGTTGCTTTTGGTCAGGGTATTTTTATCACAGCAACCAAAATGAAACTAAAACAGGCCCCAACTCTTGTTTTCCTCACACCTGGTTTGTGAATATCTATACACAGAGCAGACCACACATGCAACACTAACCCCCCATCTGTTCACAAGGAAGCTTCAATTAAATGAGATGAGCATCAAATTCAAGTTCAACCTGCTTGGGTTCAACTCCTAGTTCTATGATGTATTGTCTTTTGGCAATTTGGTGGATGTCTTAGTGTCTCAACATTCTCATCTATAAAGCAGCGATGGCCATATGCATTCCACAGTACTTACATGGGTACCTTGTAGAGTGTAGAAGCCACCAGATGTGGGGCTGGAGAGATGGATCAGTGGTTAAGATCACTTGCAAAGACCTGAGTTTGGTTCCCAGCACCCACATCTGGTGGCTTCACAATCACCTGTAACTCCAGCTCCAGAGCATCCGACATCCTCTTTTGACCTCTGTGGGCAACCAACCATACATATACACAAGTAAATAATCAAATAGATCTTTTTTTAAAAAAGTAGTAAGGAATTATACTGGTAAATTATAGTGGTAATTTACCACTATAAGAGGAAAAGAATTAAAAAATGAACCCGCCTTCTATGTCTAGAAACATCTCATTCACTGAACAAAGGTATTCCTAGGTTTAATAAAACTGAATTCTAGTTGGTGATTATAACCCTGTTTTTTTTCTAATCAGAGTATAAATTAGAAAGATTCTTAATGCTTTAAAGTGATATTGTAAAATTAATATGTGTTTTTCCCAAACACTTGGAAATTTAAGAAATGAATATTAAAGTTATCAGCTCACTAATCCTCTACTGAGAGCTAAAGCTATCTATTTATTTATGCAATCTAAGCTGGCATAGAACTCACTGTGTAACCTAGCTGGCCTCAAACTTGTGGCAATCCTCCTGCCTCAGCCTCCCTGGTACCAGAAGCTTCTATAGTCAGCAATGTTATTTTCCCCACTTTTTTCTCTCTCCGAGTACTCAGGAGCATCTATCTCAGGAGGATCGAAGCTCAGTTTGATCCGAGAGTGTGTTGTTGATAGAACACCCCCTCTGGGGTAAATAAAAGCATTTCATTCTGTTTAA
Organism: Peromyscus maniculatus bairdii; assembly: GCF_049852395.1. NCBI lineage: Eukaryota > Metazoa > Chordata > Mammalia > Rodentia > Cricetidae > Peromyscus > Peromyscus maniculatus. The sequence goes on from NC_134858.1 coordinate 67,352,301, forward strand.
AGACTTATATTGTAATTGGAAGAACCGTACATGCGACACTGTGAAGCCAATCCCACTTATAACAGCTGAACACCATCATTTTCTGTAAGAATTCTTTGTTGCTAGGAACCTGGAGCATCCCGCCATTCCTGTAATACCAATAAATAATAAATGGAAACATAAAACAGCCGAAAGTATCCTAGTGGGCGCATCTGAGCTCTTTCCTGACTTCTCTGCTGAGCCCCGGGTCATTTACGGCTCTGTAATGAGACATGCCAACTTGTCATCTCACACATCTCAAACTTAACACGTCCAAACAGAACCCTTCCTCTCCATCCTCCGGCTCCCCCTCCCATCTCAATGATTGACATCTCTACCCTGTAGGTGCCTCAACCAGAAATCCAGGAATCGTCCCCACATTCTTCCTCTTTCTCCTTTAGAAACCTAACAAGTTTGATCATTTCTGTACCACAAATCTCCCAGAGTTCTATGTAGCTCCATCCCCTTGATACCAAATCTAGGATTGGCCACAGGACAGGATTCGATAATAGGTCACTCACTCAGGGACCTCCCTGTTTCCTGTCAAGCTCACCTTCCAGCCAAATACCTGGTCAAGGACACAATACTTCCTCTGTGGTGTTTCACTGCTCTTAAGACAGTTTTCAAAATCTTCAGTTTAACCTCCTGGACTATTTCCTATCCTCCTTTAATTTCATCTTTGACACACTTTTAGTCCCCTACGCAGCCTCCCTGGCCTTGGTGAGCTCTTCGCTCTGTGGAGTCTCAGCATACACTGTCCCGTACACCTTCAAAGCCCTTCCCTCTCATTCTGTCCCATCTGTCCTTGTTTTAGCTCTGTGTTCATGTCACCTCAGAGTTCTCCCCTCAGCCCTAGGTCAGCCCTAGGTCAAAAACAGCCTCCTTATCCTTTTTTTTTTTTTTTTAAAAAGAAAGCTTTAATTGTGCTACATGATCCTTATAAGAATTTCCTGCCATCTACTGTTTACATGACTCTTTGTTCCATGTCTATCTCCTCACCAGAATATAAGCTCCCCAAGGGCAAAGATTGTGTCTGTTTTGCTTATTATTGCAATCTCGGGAGCATATGCCTGGTACAGAACACTTTCAGATATTTGATGATTGATTGACTGATGGGTGAGTGGATGGATGGATGGATGGATGGATGGATGGGTATTTCCTTCCCTTACCGCTTCCCAGAGCACATTGGCACAAACACAGGAAGCTGAGGAAAGAAACTTCTAGCAATCTTAGCTAGCATTTTCTTCTCAATAGGCCTTGCTCATCTTCAGGAAGGCACTGTCACTGCGTGTGCCCACTGGCTGATAGGATTCTGGGGGAAGCTCCCACTTTCCCATCCACTTGTCCAGCTTCAGCTTTAGCTTAGAGCCCACTCCCAGGCCATCTTCTGAGGTCACAAAAACTTATGAGTCTCTGTTTTACACTCTTGCATTCCTTAAAACCCATTCCACTCAGATGGCTTGGAATACTTCAAAAGCTCAGCCCCACAGACCAGCCAATCCCAAATCATTCTAGCATAGTGTACACACTTCACTCCAGAGCAATAATAGCATGCTAGGGTGGACAGGACCAGCCAGCCCAAAGTCAGGAAGAAATAATGTGCATGCTTCAAATAATCCTTGCTTTAACAGTCCTATTACTGAATCTCCTACCAAACATTTACTCAACAGATCCTGTGTGTGAAGAACTGTGTTCCTGCTCTCACAAAGTCCTGTGGTCTCAAGAATAAACGCACAGTCACACAGCTCATGGGAACAATCCAGAGATGGACCGTGAAACCTGAACTGGACCAAAAGTACATTGCCAGTGGCCCATACCTCTGACAATACCATTTTGCTTGTTGGATTCCTGAGTTTTAAGTATTGTTAGGCACACTGACAATTTGTAGCTGATGCCATCCACTGCACGTCTTCTGGTTTGTCCAGTTTCACAGAGCTGTGGTGGGCTCTTCCATTCTAGAGTTTCTGCTCTGTTTTGTCTAATGTACCAAAGAACATCCAGTCATGCAGAGAAGTAATCCAAAATATTAGATATCTGACATAGTATCGGTTGAATAAATATTTGTTGAATGGATCCAATGGTAAAATTTTTTAAGGAAGTATTTCTGAATGGCTTTGAGTTGGCTAGTCGTCAATACTCTGGGTCTGGGTTTTTAGGCTTATGCTTTAGAAACATTCTATGCCATCTGAATGTGTGTGTGTGTGTGTGTGTGTGTGTGTGTGTGTGTGTGTGTGTGTGTGTGTGTTGGGGAATAGAGAATTAGTGTTGGGAAATGGACCCTTGGGTGGTACATTTCTGAGGCTCACGCTGTGTGGTTCCCAGAAGGTCTGCAGTGGCACTGAGCCCAGCCGCCCGTGGCTATGACTAGTATGGAACACACTCTGTTGGTGCCTCTCTTTCTAATCTCTACTTCCAAGCAAGCTCTGTACTCAAGTCCTAGTGATAGAATTTGCTCTCAAAGCTCACTTTGAGACACTCCTCCAAATTCTGGGTTCCTGTCACGTAGAAGAAAGTCGGCAAAAAGAAATCAATGTGCCGTAATGAATTGTCCATTCATGTCTGTCTTAGTTGCAGTTTCTATTGCAGCAACAAAACACTATCACCAAAAAGGAAGTTCTGAGAAGGAAGTGTTTATTTGCCTTATGCTTCCCTATCACTATTCATCACTGAAGGAGGTCAGGACAGGAACTCAAACAGGGCAGGAATCTGGAGGCAGGAGCTGATGCTGTGGCCATGGAGGAGTGCTGATTACTAGCTTGCTTCCCATGGCTCACACAGCCTGCTTTCTTATAGAACCCAGGACCATCTGCCCAAGGGTGGCCCCTCTCACAGTGGGCTGAGCCCACCCACATCAATCACTAATTCAGAAAACGTCCCACAGGCTTGCCTACAGCCTGATCTTACAGAGGCATTTCCTCAACTGAGACTTCCTGATGACTCTAGCTTGTATCAAGTTGATATAAAACCAGCATGGCAATGTCTACTAACAGCTTAGTATCAGTTGTCACAAGGGACACAAACTCAGCCAAATTTCTGAGCATCTTCCCAGTTCTAGGAAAACTAAGCGCACAAGACAAACGCAGTTTCTGATATCAAGGGACACACAGGCTGTCTGGAGAGCCACTTTTCCAAAGTTCACATTTCCAAACAAGACAATTTGGTTAAGGGTCTTCATCTCACATCTCCTCCAACTGACATGTGGCTCAATGGGTTGTATAATGATACAAATTGGACCTGAAGCAAAATCTAATGTGGACCTCATAATCCTGTTGCTTTGAGCATATAGCCTCGGTGTTATAAAGGACAGAAGTCGGATTCAAACTAGGTTTGAGTCCAAAAGGAAGAGGGAGCCATGGGATGGCTTTACCAGCAGCAAGACCCTTCTTTATTCTTGGGTAAACTGCCAAAGTTGGAAGTGTCCATTCTTCTCTGCCACTGAGTCAGGAGCAAGGGCAGCCCCCTCACCCTTGTGGGAACACGGAGTAAGGAACTAACCTTGAACCTGAGCTGGAGAGGTTCACTCGAAGGCCATCTGCTTCTGTCTGGAGGAACATCGTCACCTATGTGACACTTGTGAGTTTCCAAAGCTGGGAGCACCCAGCAGCACACTGTGTGTTCCAAAGGGCCAGCTTCCCAGTGGCTCGGCCTATACAGGTCTGTGGGCTTTCTCAGCTCCAGAATAGGCAAGTCCAATCTTCTCCCCAAGCCTTGCCACAGCCCCTTACCCAGAGTCTAAGTACTTTCTAGGCTGGTGGTAGCTACAATCTCAGGTCCATGAGGTCCATGTCCATCTCTATCCAGAGCCTTTTCCACGATAGGTAGACGCTGGGAAGGGCTCTGTCTAGCCCTGGCACCAGCCTCCATCTGTATCCGCTCTCTACACAGCTCTCCTGCTGCTGTGTGATCTCATCACCTCCACGTCCCCATTTTAAGGGATCTGCAGGCAAATCCCACAGATCCCTTTATTCTCTCTCCCCACCTTCCTTTACTCTTTAGCTTGTAATTAGCCATTTTTTTTCCCCCTCGCAGGTTTAAAGGCTGCTTATTTGAAATTCATCAGTGAGTGACTCCCATGAGAGTTACCCTCAATTACAAATTGAAGACTAATTGTATTGTGATGGCTGTGGCTGGAAGATGCCTCGGCAGTAATCACGTCTAAATTAACTCTTGCTTCTGACTAAACACTAAGTTAAGGCTTTAAAACGGGCCATGATTTGCAGCAGTTAGTGCACTGGGAAGCCACACTTACATAATAATTTTTAAATTCTTTTTTCTTTTCTTTTGAACTCTGGACTACTTTTAAAATTCACTTAATGGAAAAAAATCATAGATAGTTACTTTTACCATAAAAGTTTGTCACATAAAAGTATTATTATTATTATTATTGTTGTTGTTGTTGTTGTATTTTTTTGAGACAGGGTTTCTCTAATAGCCCTGGCTACCCTGGAACTCACTCTTTAGATCAGGCTGGCCTCAAACTCAGAGACCTGGCTATCTCTGTCCCTCTGCATCTCTGCCACTGCCTCTGCCTCCCCAGTGCTGGGATTAAAAGTGTGTGCCACCACCATCCAGTGTAAAATTATTATTTTCTGTGATTATTGCCATATTTTGTTCTTAAAATGAATTCTCTGAAAAACTTAACACTCAAGTCTCATATGGATGTGCAGTATTTTTAAATGATTTTTTACTAATTTTTTGAGAATTAACATATCATATTCACTTCCCAAGCCTGCCTTGTAACTCCTGCTGGGTCTACCCTCCACTCCCCCTTCCAACCTGATGCCCACATGTGTACCCACATGTGTATACATGTGTACGGATGTGGATGTGGATGTCTATATGCCACAGAGTCAGTTTTGCTGCCCATATACCCAGGTCCTCATGCCAGCAAGGCAAGCCCTTAACCAACTGAGTCCTCTTCCCCAGCCTGCTCTCCTATATTTTGCATTTCTACCCAGCCATGGCCACGGTAAGCACTTGTTGTAGGCAACAAGCTTTGGAGAGCCATTTAGAAGTTAACTGGGATGGGAAGACACAGCCACTATGTTCACAGAGGGGAGGCCCAGCATGGATGAAGGCCAGGGTGGAGTATACAGGGACTGTTAGAATGCATGGCATGCCCAGACAACAACCAAGGATCTTTGCAGCTGCTATCTTTGGGACACCCCACAAAAGATTTGAAACAGAGATTTCTATATTTGACAAATATTTAAGCACGAATTCAGACTTGGCATTGGGAATCCACTTTTTCTTTTCTAGCAAGACAAGCTTCCCTTGAGATGTGTATGATGGCACGCACCTAGTCCCAGCACTAGGGAGGCAGAGGAGCTCTGTGAAGTTGAAGCCAGCCTGGTCTACCTAGCAAGCTCCAGGATAGCCCAGACTACATAGAGAGAGACTCTGTCTCAAAAAAAAAAAAAAAAAAGGAGCAGGAAGACAGAGACAGAGACAGAGAGAGAAATACAGAAAGACATACTCCTGAGATTTTAGTATAAATAAAAAAGCGACTTTAAAGGTGTTTTAACAAAAAAAAAAGTGTTTTAACAACTTCTTTTGACCTTATCCAAGTGCTGATAAAGGGAGCCATGAATGGATCTTCTCCAGAAAGACAAGTGGGGACTGAATTCATTCGGTTTGCCGTTTCTGTCACTGTGCTGGAAGGCAAGGACATGTTTGCCTTGTCTCAACCTTCTGGTTACAGCACACAGTGACTTATGACAGGCTGGCCTTAAAGACAGATCTGGTGCCAAGGGCAAATGAAAAGGAGATAGACAAGAGACATAACAAAATGCTCCTCCAACTTGTCCAGTTCAGATTTAGGTCTGGAAACAGCTTCCCCACCCAAGGGCTCTTTCTGGTCCCTGCTTGTCCTCTCTCCTTGCCCCACCCTCAGGAGCACCTTCCTGGGTCCTGCCACTGCAGGGTGACCCCTGAGGGTTAGAAAAGGAAGGGGGAGTTTGCAGAGGCCAAAGTGGAGGTCCAACCCCAGCCTTGAAAGGTCTGTGACCCATTCAGAGCTGGCAAATAGTAAGCCAGAACCTCGCCTGTCTGGGACCTGAGCACCTCTGCCCCAGTGTCAAACACCTTTGAATATTTCTTGCCCAAATGGGGCGGCAATTGAATATTTTAACTGCTGTTCATTGTGTACAGATGATTTGAAACATGCAGGAGAGAAGGAGAGTCGCCCAGAATCCAGAGACAAAGACCGTTTAAATATTGACGTATCGGTTTCCTATCTGTCCTTTTCCCCTTTTCTATTCATTTTGCACATAGCCCAGGCTTGACTCAAACTGTCTCCGTAGCCTAGGATGGGTTTGAAGTACTGTTCCTTCTGTCTCCAGCTCCAAGGTGCAGGAATTATAGGCATGAGTCACCACATCTAGCTTCTGACTTCCCTTTTCATGAACTGTATTTTTCTCATAGCATACTGGAGACTAGAGATGTGGTTTAAACTTAACAGTATCATATATATTTTCTTGCATTCACGTAAATTTATAGATGTATAACGTAACAACATAATTTCATGTAATGATTTCAGTAATTATGTCTATACATATTTGTATTTTTATAAATACATTAAGTGGCTGCATGATAAAAATCTCTTGATACATGAAGTTTCAATGAGTGTAACTCATGTTACTACTAATGTTACAATGGCTACTTCATCCATAAATACTTTTTAAGTGTTTAAGATGATTTCTGTACAGTAAACTCCCAGCAATGGGGACAACTGTGGCAAAGAGTAAAAATCTTTTGCCAATGGGTGAGCATATGTATACATATGTGTGTTCATGAGTATGCGCGCATGCGCGCACTCCTGTGTGTGTGTGTGTGTGTGTGTGTGTGTGTGTGTCTGCCTCAGGTGTTACTCCTCAGTTTCTCAGGTACTATCCACATTGTTTTTTGAGACAAGGTCTTTTTTTTATTGTTTATTTATTTTACATATATTGGTGCTTTGCATGTATGTATGTCTGTGTGAGGGTGCCAGATCCCCTGGAACTGGAGTTACAGACAGTTGTGAGCTGTCATGTGAGGGCGGGGCATTGAACCCAGGTCCTCTGGAAGAGTAGCCAGTGCTCTTAAGCACTGAGCCATCTCTCCAGCTCCCAAACAAGGTCTTTCATGGGCTGGAGACAGCTGATGAGGCTGGCTGGATAGGAGTCCTTCAGATCCTCAGGCCTTTTCATCCCCAGCAGTGGGATTATACATCCTGCCACATCAGTTGTTTTTTGTTTATTTTACAGTGGGTTCTGGGGATTCAAACTCGAGTTCTTATACTTGTATGGCAAGCACTTTCCCAACTGAGTTTCCTCCGGAGCTCCCAGTCTAAACCTAAGGCTTCTTGTGCCCATTGCTAAGGTTCCCCACAGAGTTCAAGGCCAGCTGGGTGTGGCCAGAGCATCCCCCTCTACAAAGTGATCTCCTGGGAGACAGAAAACCTTGCTGTGACTCACAAGGTTCTTGCTGATTTCAAGGGACAGGTTTTCTCTCTCAACTGGGTTGAGCCAAATAGATGGGAACATTTCCACATGCTGGAAATGACTCACTCGTGAGCAACCATCCCACTGAACTGCTTCATGTGGTCTTCAAGGCAATTAACATCCAGCCGTCCGCCAAGGATTTGCTTGTGTGGTGAGATTCCTCCGGAGCTATCTTCCAAATATCAGAAATGGTGGCTTTTAAACTTCAGCCCATGTACACTAAGAACAAATTTTTGTTAACTGTCCTAGATAACTGGACATGGGCCTTTTTATGAAAGAGCCACTTATATTCACTTATACACTTAACCTCGTATGTATATAATAGAATTATATAAACACACCAGACTCAAATGAACACGGTGACAGTGCTTGTCTGTCTTTGATGAAGGACATTTAGTATCTCTCTTCTCAACACACACATACACACACACACACACACACACACACACACACACACATACCATTTTCAGTCACATTCCTTTCAAATAGGTGCTGTCCCTGCCCTTGCTGTAGAAACAAACGCTCTCGCCCCAGTCCCTGCAACGTTACAGAGAGATGATCAGAACTATCAGAGTCCACCCACAAATGACTCTACCAGTTGCTGGGTGCTATGTCCTCCTCTTTTTGCTTTCCAGACTACCCAAAGCCATTTGAATTCCCAGTTCAAAGAATCTTTGTTAGATGGTCAACCTGTTTCCAGGAGCACTAGGCACAGCTATGAAAAGAGACAAGTACATGGTCGGTGATGGCATCATCGTGCCAGCCTGGTCCCGCAAGTGTTGCTTTGGTCCACAGGCCAGTGCACCGTTGGGACACAGTGGGGTAAACAGGAGCCTGGTTTGATGCATATTCACAATGCATCCTAATCTCACTAGATGGCTTGTATCCCTGTTGAGAATAGACCAGGGCAACTCAAGGGGAAGGGGACATGCTAAAATATTGTAATCAGATTACCAGGGCATTGTTTTTCTCCTAACTCAGCAATTAGAGATATCTCCCCTGCCCCTAGAAATGCTATTCACAACAACAACCTTCGAATAAAAGATACCATACTAGAAGACAAAGGAGGTGACAGACAGGTGACTAGGTGTTCCAAAAGTGTGCAAATGTTTCCGCATCCTTACTTAGTGTCCCCAAGTACAACTACCACACCTTTCATGTGTAGTCTTCAACACATACAGTTACAGAAAAGGACAGAGAGCGGTGCCCCTCCCCCATCTGTGCAAGCAGAGGGAGAGGTCGGATACCTCTGAAGGCTCTTAGCTTGGGTCCCGATCATGTGCGTCAACAGACCTTTCACCGAGTGGGTGACTAATCCATTCATCTTGATTGATAATCAGAACCGACAAAGAACAGATCGGCACAAATCACAAGGGCACAAACATCTGGGACTCCTTTTAATGAGATACCCCAAAACCTCTTAAGTGGTAATTGCACAGCAAGCACCCCCAGTGGCTTTCACGGTTGTTCTTGCAAGTGATACAAATTAGCACCCAAGATCTGAAAAGTGTGCTGACTGTAGGAACACTGGGGAGTTCAGCAGGGCCCTGGGTAACTTGGCCAAATATATGTATTAACCTAGATACATGCCGGCATACTGTTTGGGGACCACTTACAGGGGGAAAAGAAAGTTAAGACCGAATCGTACTGCTGTTTACACTTGGGACTCCCAGGTGAGTCAATTCGACTGTGAGGCGCTTTCCCCTCTTCACGGAATCCCTTACCAACTGCACACAAATGCCCTGAGAATTTTTAAATATCCAAGATGCTTAAAATCTGCAGTGTAAATCCTGTTCCTCATTAGGAAGTGTAGAGATCGCACACACAACTGGAAGCTTTTGTGAGTCTTTGGTTATACCTTTTGTTTCTTTTTGACTTGACTTTGTTTCTTTTTTCTGTACTTCCGCCTGAATCCAGAGCAAGGGAAGGAGGACTTATTGTTCAGGTAATTGACATATGTCCGGAAGCTGCAAGAAGACTTCATTTAAAAAAAAAAAAAAGTCATCAAATGTGGATGGAGGAGAGACCAACGACTTTCTCGGAACCTGAAGCGCCTGTTTCCCCTCCTGATTGGCTCTCTTTTTCTCTTCAGGATATTTCTGGCACACCATGCAAGAGTGATTATCCACAGACCAGGGAGGGTTCTGACTCTTTGTGTGTGTGTGTGTGTGTGTGTGTGTGTGTGTGTGTGTGTGTGTGTGGTATATGTGTTTGTACATGCACATATTTCAGCCAGAGGTTGGTGTCAGGTGTCTTTGTACTGCTGCTCTCCATCTAATTTTCAAAAAGATTCTATTTTAGTTTCTTTATGGGTGTGTATCTGTGGGTGGTGTGTGGGTATCCATGGAGGCCAAGAGAGGGACTCAGATTCCCCAGGAGCTACAGTTACAGGTCGTTGTGAGCTACAGTTACAGGTCATTGTGAGCCACATGATGTGGGTATTGGGAGTCTGTGGATATTGGGATTCAGGTATTCTGACCCTCTGGAAGAGCAGTAAGTGCTCTCCACCACTATGCTCTCTCTCCATTCTCTCTCCACCTTGTTTTTTGACAAAGGGACTCCCAGTGAACCTGGAACTCTCTGCCTGCGCTAAAGTGGCTGGCCTGAGTTCCAAGGAAGCTGTTGTCTTCCCCTTCTACCCCCAGCCCCAGCACTACCATAATGGGTGTATACTGCCATGCCCTGCTCACCCGAGTGCTGGGGATCAAAGTAAGTTCTCACATTTGCATGGCAAGTTCAGGGCCATCTCCCTGGCCCCCTTAACACATGATCATTTACTTTACTCTGGCTATTTGTCTCTTCTCTTTGCTCATTTCCGCTTCCTTCCTGGCCATAGACACCACCTAGCATGCACGTGTTAAAAGACACCTCAAGTTCAGCCTCACACATTTCCACACAGTGTTTCCTCTGCATATGAGAATGGCTTAGAGTCAGAAAGGTGCATGCTGTGAGCCTGCCCATTTTACATAAAAGAGGAAGCTCAGAGACATTGCTGGACACACACCCAAGACCAAGATGCCTTGTTTCTTAGCAAGCTGCCCCGGCTCCTGGAAAGAAACAGATTGGATCAGACTTGTTCTAAAATCACCAATAATTATGGGGTTTTGTTTTTTTGAAAAATTTACTTCCTGCTTTTTGGAATTTTCCAGAATACCAACAGAATAATTTGAGATGAATACATTTTAGGTACCTCATCTTTTTACTTATGGGGAATTCATAGCAAATTAAGGGCTTATTAAAGCTAATTTCCAAGGGGCATTTCTGCTTCCTTCCTAGCCATAGAAACTAGCTAGCATCCCTTCACAAAGAGTGGGAAATGAACAGGATCACACTGTGTGCTTGCAAAAACCTTCAGAAGAGATCAAAATCACATGAGTAAAGACCGAGCATGGTCATTGCCTAGTGAGCACTGGGTTCTTGGGTCAACAAAACAAAACAAATGAACGAACTCCCCCTCAAAATCAGGGACGGGAAAATCTTGTGACTTTCTCCCCAACCAATCACGCTCTCTTAAAATATAGTATTTCACTCCAACAGAAATTATATAATGTAGAACAATAGTCAACATTGTTTGAAAAATGTAGCCAAAAGTGTTTAAGTGAACATGAAAGGCAGCCAGAGAGGAGGAAAGGGAGTCCTTGTCCTGGATATTCTTTTTTATTCTTCAAAAATATATATACAGTGTGTGTGTGTGTGTGTGTGTGTGTGTGAAAGAGAGAGAGAGAGAGAGAGAGAGAGAGAGAGAGAGAGAGAGAGAGAGAGAGAGAGAGAGAAAGAGAAAGAGAGAGAGCAAGCGTCATGATGCACATGTGGAGGTCAGAGGATAACTTTGGAATCTGGTTCTCCCCTTTCATCTTGTTTTGAGGCAGGGTCTCTCTTGTTTCTGCCACACTACATACCCTTGGCTCACCACCTGAAAGCTTCCTGGTGGTTCTTCTGTCTCTGACTTCCACCCTGATGACAGAGAATTACAGACACACATCACAGCATCTGACATTTCATGTGAGTCCCAGGGATCAAACTCAGGTGGTCAGGCTTACACAGCAAGTACTTTTTACCCACTGAGCCATCCTGTCAGCCCCTGGAGACTCTTAGAGAGGCAAGTGTAACACGAATCTTAAAAGGTCTTATTAACAACAACAACAAACCCAGGGCCAGATACTGGAGCGAAATGTGGAAGATCAGAGAAACAGAATAAGCCACAGCCAACCTCACCTCGCCAATTCCTCAGCTCATCCTGTTTCCTCAGACTGGAAGCCTCTCTTTCAAGAGAGCAAGTGTTCCAGTTTCCTCTGACTGAAAGCTCCTGAGTCCTCACCCCTGAGGGTCTCAGTTGAACTGCTGCTAAAAGCCTTCTAGGAAATCCTCAGCCCAAGAACCTCTGAGTCCTCACCCAAAAGGGTCTAGTTGAACTGCTTAAAAGCCTCTAGTTCCTGATCCTCACGCCTTGCATACCTTTCTGCTTCCCGCCATCATTTCCTGGGATTAAAGGTGTGTGTCCTTCCCAAGCAAAGACATGATATCTCAAGTGCTGGGATTAAAGGTGTGTGTCACCATGCCTGGCTCTGTTCCCAGTGTGACCTTGAACTCACAGAGATCAAGATGGATCTCTGCCTCCCAAGTGATAAAATTAAAGATGTGTGCCACCACTGTCTGGCCTCTATGTCTAGTCCAGTGGCTGTTCTGTTCTCTGATCCCCTGATAAATTTTATTGGGGTGCACAATATATCAACCACAGGCAAGTGTGGCTTTACATTTGTATATGTCTTTCTTTCTTTTCTTATTTTTAAGTAGGGTCTCAATACACAGCCTAGAGTGATCTTGAACTCTTAAGTTGGGACAGAGAATATATGAACTGGAAAAAAAAATTCTGGGACACCACGGTGGTTATAGATCTGATGGGTGTGTACTAAAGGGAATTCAGCATTGTATGTAGAACAAAAAAGCATGCTCCATTTTTCCAAGTTGATAAGTTGGTTATCATTGTTTGTGGCAATCAGCAAAGCATAGGTTCATGGGTATTGCTTGCACACCCCTATCCCCAACCATTGTTTTAATGGTCTCTTAACTGTAAAAATTATAGGTGGTTCAGTTTGACTGTTTAGTCATTTAGTTACTTGTTATCTTTTGCTTAATTTTTTTTAGATTTTTAAATTTGCTTAGTATTTTTTTACTTATTTTGTGTGGGTTGGGGGAAGAGGGCAAATGTGTGCCACAGTGTAAGGGGAGAGGTCGGAGGACACCTTGCAGAAGTCGGTTCCCTTCTTCTACCATGTGGGTCCTGGGGATTGAACTCAGGCCATCAGCCTCCATGGCAAGTGCCTTGACTCCTCCCCCGCCCCCAGCCATCCCATCAGCTTATTTCCTGCTTCCTGACCAACTGTCAGAGAAGGCATCTGAAGCACCACACTGATGTTCTCAATCCAGGAAATTTTGCAGTTAATAGCATAATTCAAAGAATCCCAAAGCATCCAAATAATAACATTTAAGAAAAAATAAAGCAAGGATGTAGACAATTGGCTCACTAAGAAGAGATCTAAGAGGCCATACCTGATCCCCTTCCTGCCTACTGCTCCCTCACTTATACCATACCAGAGAGTAATTCTGAATTCAAAGACAGTTTATTCTACAGAGACTCTATGGAATCTACCTGGCACAGTGAATTCCTTTGGGGCAAGTTGTGAAAGAATTTTTGCCTTGTCAAATTCATTGTGTCAAAAACCTAATTTTAAAAAAGTCCTCTGTATCATAAAAGCTATATCTTGATAATTTGCATAGACATTGTCTTCAAAAATTCTATGATAGCAGTAAAATTTTGTTCCAGGAAGTGTTTTGTTTTAATACATTGATGAGAAAGACTTGAAATATCAAAAATAGTGTGAAATTCAAATCTGAGGAACCCAATAGTAGAGTTCTTGGAGCCATATCATTTGGAAAGAGAAATGACAGATATTTTCAGAACTTGGAAACATACACCCTGTGATGTCTAGAGGTGGCCAAGACAACATCATAGTCAGGGTGGCAGGCTCCCCCAGCACCCAGCAGGGCACCCACAGACCTCTGCCTGGAAAACTCACTACCAGCCAGTCTTCCAGGGTAAACTCCTGCATGCCCGGATTTGTTATTAACTCTAGGTTTGAATTAGAATTCCCTATCTTACAGCTTGGAGCCAAACTCTGTTTACAAAACAGTATTTACACTTGACTAATTTTGCAGATCAAACTAATTAAATCAATTAAACTGGTGATTAACCAAATGAAGGCTGATTGCAAAAATTAGTGGGTTTATTTTGGAGGACTGGAAGTCAGCTAATTACTGCAGTGATTGCTTGAACCTGGAGTCCTCTAAACGTGGTATAAATGGAAGCCTCACAGTGAATTAGACTGGGAATTCATTACAGTTTAAAGCACTGTTAATACGATCAGTCTGCTCCTCCTTGGGGAAAACTGCCTCGCCCTGTGTGTTGTATATTGTTAAACAGTCACTTGGGCTATATGCCTTTTGTGACATAAGCCAACAAAATGGACAATGAAATAAAGTTATTTCTACAGCAATAAATACTAGTACCTTCCCACTGTTAATGCTCATAAACACTGATGAACTTGTTAAAAGGTAAATTATGATTCGGTATGTTGAATCATACTGTAGCGATGATTGGGACATGGGTGGGGACATGGGGAGATCCGGTGGGCATGTTGGCTCATGTATGTACGTGTGTGTATAGAATTATGTGTTGAGATTCTGCCTGTCTTTCAAGCTCCCAGGTCATGTCACTTGCTGCTGGTCCTTGGTCCACATTTTGAGCAACAGCACACGCAGGAGCTAAACTATCGGGATTAGAGTTTAACACTCTTCAGGGCAGGGTATGAAGATCAAGCTACCATCACAGCCCCAGGTTTTGGCCAGAGACACCTGAGTCTGTCTCTTGTAATGGTGGTTACTGCTGGGCCCTCACTGGATGCTCTTTCTCCATCTTCCCGGGCAGGTGTGTTAGTAACGGAGTATTTATGTCCATACATAATGCATTCTACTAATTGGTTCTTAAAGCGCATCATTTTAACAAAATGTGAGCTCAGCTGAGCATGTGGTCCACGTTTTTTTTGCTGATCTAAAGATCGCTGACCTTTCAGTGCTCTGTCTCGCCTTCGTGTTAGATTTATGAGATGGTATTTACAGTAATAAAAGAAAGATTTCATATTCCATTCAAAGATAAGGGGTAAGTCTAGAAGTGAGATGATGGCTTTATGCAAAGTCTTCAAGGGAAGCAACAACCTCCTTCTGAAGATACATCTTTATCCTCAGCAGTGTATCCTCTTTAGGAATGGGAGGGGGAGCTAATTTTCCCAGTTAATCAATGAATGCATCTTGACATTTGCCTTCTCTCCCGTTGCAGGTTCATAACAAGAAACACCTTATCCCTACAGGAAACCCCACAACCTTTAGCAATGACTATTCATTGCCGTTTGATAAGTAGTACCCCCCTGTGTGCCAGGGGCTAGAGAGTGCAAATTTGAACAAATTAAGACCACAGACTGCGTTTTAATAAGGACGGAGCTTGCAGGGAAAAGAAGGCACATCTGAAGAGTTCCCATCTGGAGGAAGAATGCCACTCGCATGGTTATGAGAAGCAGCATGACGCAAGGGCCACATCGCCCAGGGCTTTGATGAGATGCTGAAGTTAACCAGAAACACTTCCTGTTGTCTTTCCTGTTGAAGTGCTTCTGAGATCATTTCTATGTGCTGTATGAGGTTTCAAAACGCTGCACCAAATCGCCTAAGAACAAACATGTTCAAGCAACAGTCCAGACCAACTGATACATGAGTCAGGCATCCTGGAAGGTGCTGGGAGGTTTGTGAAGATGGGTCAGACTTAGACTGCGCAGCCCAAGCATCCTGGATAAGGCTTTGGCCTATGACAGTATCAGCAAAAGAAAAAAGTGACTCCAAAATTTCCTATCTATGGAACTGCGATGGGAGTGATACTGCCAAGGTGCATGGATGAAATCAAGGAGAGTGCTTGAGTTCTTAAATAAGCTTTGACTGCCAGCTCTTGCTCACCAGATGACCGAGTCTGCAGAGATGGTCTATGCAAGCATGTGTCATCATCAGGCTGTTTGACCCCATGAAATACTCCGGTGTATTTATTTGAACCTTTCCAAGTCGTAACTACACCACCCTCAACAAGTAAGCCTCCTGGCTTAGAAATTCGTGGCAGCTGTATGAGGATAGATAATTAGAGACAGAGTGTATTTTAAAGACAAATCTAGAAATGCCCTGATCACTTTGCTTGACTTTGTTTGGATCAGTCTTATTCTCAATGCTGAAAAACACCAAAATCCATGGGGTAAGGTGGGAGAAACACTGGCTTGTAGGTGTAGACTCACTTCTGGTCAGGATATCATGTCACCATCGATGAGCTATCTAATTTTTCTCCACTTCTGAGAGACTTAGAAGTATCTGGACAGGTATAGAGCTAGTTATTTGCAAAGATGCTTCCACATCTTGGTATTATTTCTATAACATACTAAACTATGTTTCTCATACCAACTCTTCAACACTTGATACTCCTCTGCCAAAGGTATTTAATATAAATATTGAAACAGGGTCCTTGTACATAGTCCTAGCTGTTCTGGAACTATTGTGTAGACTGTGCTGGCCCCAAACTCACAGGCATCCAAAGGCCTCTGCATCCCTTGTGCTTGGATTAAAAGTGTACACCGCCATGCCCCACTTCTTTTGGTAACTTGTTTTCTTTTTATTTTGTCTTTTGAGACATGATCTTAACACTTGATACTCCTATTACAGAGATATTTAATAAAAATATGCACAACATTTTGACACTTGTTCCTGAAGGCCTGGCATGCTTGTGTTGCCGATAACATCGCCACCACTCAGGTGAAGACATTGGGGTGTGAACACAACAAAGAACTGGTCCAACACTCCTGCACGGTGCAAGTCGGGCCTAGGACCCAAACCACACACAAGGGCTTGGCCACCTCCCTCTTCTTTCTCCACACACAGCAACTTACTGGCCTGCGCCCCAGAGCTGACTTAGCCTGCTTTCTTAATACAATCCAGGACCACCTGCCTAGAGGTGGCATTGCCCACAGTGGTTGGTCCCTTGCACATCCATCAGGAAAATAAACCACAGAATTGGTTTCTAGGCCAATCTGATGGAGTCTTTTTTCTCAATTAAGGTTCCCTCTTCTCTTCCAACTAGCTTGTGTCAAATTGACAAAAGATCGACCAGGACACTACGGCACATTTCTCAAAGTGAAGACATTGACATTGGTTTAATACTATTAATTAAGTTGCATATTCGACTTAGATTTTACAATTTAAATGTTCAATGAACGTACTAGAGTTGTTAATAAGTAGGAATATTATATGATCCAAGACCGAAGGGTGTCTGTCCATGGAGTGATACCACAAACAATTCGTATGACAGGAGCTGCTTATCTCTCATTCCAGCACCTTCCCGCCCTGGATGAGAAAGCCAAGGTCACAGGGAATCCAGTGATGGAGACCCTGGTGGTCCCAGGGAGCACTGTGACCCAAAGCCCAGACGCTTAGAATCACGCACCTGACACCAGGTGGCCAACCAACGGCACATTTCAAATCCTGCTATTTTGGAATAAGATGTCCACAATTGTCATCCATCATTTTCAAAGTACAATCCTTTTCTGGAAGATATTGCAGTATTATTCAAAATGTGCCAATGTGGGCAGGATATCCCAAGAGTAATTGTGAGTTATGAGGTCATGAGGACCTCATTGCAAACTATTTGCAAAACTTAATTGGGGTAATAAATAAACTAAGCATGTAAATTAGATTGAAGATTCCAGTGCGAATTAGACAACAGCCGTGAGCCTGCTGACTCAAAATGTCTTCCTCTGGTGCTATAGTGCTCGGTGCATTCCCTGTTAATTGAGAGTATGAAATCCAGATCTCCCAAAGCTTCACCAAAAACAAAAATCCGCTCTCCCCCACAAAAAACCAAAAAATAAGAATCTTGGAAATAAAGCCATTTAGTGAGATCCATCTGTACAGAGATGCATGATAATTTTCTATTACTAGGTACTTAGTAATTTGTCAGAGTACATCTGGCATTCACAGACAAGCCCACCTGCCCCTTAGAGTGGGAATTTATCTTTAGCCAATGCACTTAGAAGCAAATGCAGATCAAAGAAATGAAGAAAGGAAGGAAGGAAGGGGGTAGGGTGGGAGGGGTGGGGGACAAGCCATCTCCATTTAGTAAAAAGAAACAAAAATTATGTTTTTACCAAACATATTTGTAGGCTGAAATAAGACTATCTCTTCTTCCTTGCTTGCTATGGTGGTGGTGGTGGTGGTGGTGGTGGTGGTGGTGGTGGTGGTGGTGGTGTGTGTGTGTGTGTACATGTTCGGGGTTCATGCATGTGCAGGTGCACATGCTCAAGCGTTTGTGTGGGTGTGAAGGCCAGGGGTCAACCTTGGGTGTCACTCCTCAGGACACTGTCCACCTGGGTTTGGGAGACACATTTTCCGCTGGCCTGGAGCTCACCAAACAGGCTAAACTGGCTGGCGAAGACCAGGAATCCGCTATGTTGGCCTCCCCAGTGCTGGGACTGCAAACACACGTCACCATGCCTGGATTTTGGACTTGGGTTTTAAGGATCAAACTTAGATCCTTCTGCTTGGAAGGAAAGTACTTTACTCAGGGAACCATTCCTCCGCCTCCCCTTCCTCTTCCTCCTCCTCCCTTCCTACTTTCCTTTATTTATTTTTAAGTGATGTGGATCAAAAATAACCAAAGGCCTCACTATGCTTGTTCAGATAGTTGAAGAATGAGTAAAGAGGCCTCCTGCAGGTAAATAAATATACAGAAAATGAAAGAAGCCACACACTCAAGCACCACATCTAATCATGTCGCCTAAATCGGGTCTTACAGCAGTTTCTTTCTTTTTTTTTTTTAAAAAAAAATAAAACACCACAGTTGATTGAAGGAATACAAATGCCTCTCTGTGGTGACTTGAGATGCCACTTGATGTAGCCCATTTTCTAGACTCTAATTATTCCATTTGTAGACATGAATGCCATTTAGATGTGAGCTAATTCAGCATGCTAACTCAATTAAATTCGTACTGACTTGGATTTATGAAACATCAATGGGTTCTTGGTGAGACCAATGGGACCGGGGGTGATTCATCCCCAAGTCTCCCCGACATGGCCTCTCAGGAGCTCAATTAAACATGACAGCCATGAGGATTTTTTTTTTTGTCAGAATGGTTCACAATTAAAATAAAACAAAACAAAAAGAATTCCATGTTCTGTGCAAATGGAAAAGAAGACCCTGTGACAGACAGCACAGACTGAAGATAGTCTTGAGGCCACATGTTGTCTGTGTGCACAGGAGAGCACCTGTGTGGCCTGGCTCAGTCACCAAGCCATGTGGCAAAGGCCAGGGAACATCACAATGTGCCTCACCTACAAGGCACTTAATGAACGTTGGTTATTGTTAGTTAGAACTAAATTGCTTGCTTTCGCTTGGAGGCTGGGTCTGTGTCTCCATTCTGAGAGTTGCAAGGCAAATCCTGAATGCTATGCAGATCTGTAAAAAGATTAGAAATAGCTAGTCATTGAAAACTACACTAGTTATATCTTCAGCTTGAAATTGAAAGCCACGGTGAGCTTGCAAAAAGTCGTCCTTGTGAAGAAATGGTATCTCTGTACCATCTGGAGTAAGCTCGGAAAGGCAGACCCTCCTAGCAGTCTGAACATTCCTGGCAGAACCTTGCCTCACACTCCCTCTTCTCTACCAGAGGAGTGTTTAATGACTGGAGGACTTAGCCTCGGGCCTGGCACAAGAGACATAATTAGAAATATTGCTTTATTTGCCTTGAACATCTGCACCCAGGTGCATGGTGGGGGAGCCAAGCTCCATGGTGTATGTATACCTGTAATCCCAGCCATGGGGAAGCAGAGAAGTATGCCAAAGATTTGTCACAGGCCAGCCAGCCAAATTGGTGAGCCCCAGGTTGAGGGAGAGACCCTGCCTCAAGAAAAGGCAATAGTCATTGATGGTGGCGCATGCCTTTAATCTCAGCACTCTGAAGGCAGAGGCAGGTGAATCTCCGAGTTTGAGGCCAGCCTGGTCTACAGAGTGAGGTCCAGGATGGCCAGGGCTGCAAAACCTGGCCTTGAAAAACCAAAATAAAAAGCAATAATGTGGAAAGCAATAGAAGAAAATACCTGAACACATTTTCTGCTGTCCACATGCACACCTGGGTGTGCATGTACATGCACATACACACATGTACACATACAGGTGACCACATGCACACACACAAAATACTGTTTTAACTTGTGCAACAATGTAATAAGCTTGAACTTCCTTTGTCATTGATGAAGCATCCTAGGTACCTCTATTTTCATTCTCCTGAATCAAGTCTTAGGTAGGAGAGATACATTCGTTTTTCCAAGGCCCACATGAGCAATCATACAAAGAGGGAAAGAGAGCCCATGTTGGCACACTTCTCCATCCGCCTCTCTTAATTTAGTGCCTAGTACGCTTCCCAGAGTACAGTATGTGGTGAAGCATTGTAGCAAATGATAAAGCAATTAGTAGTAGTGGTAATGCTACTCTTGGAAGCTGACGTGCCCCTACTCCCACCCCCACCCCAAGGCTCAGACTTTGATGCTCCACCCCCAGATGGTGGTAGTATTTTGAAGCTGTGGAGTGTTTAAGAAGTGGAGCCCTCCTCACAAAGAGATCATTGAGGTGAGGCTTTGAAGGTGATACCCCAATCCTAGGTCTGGTCTAGCCTCTGCTCCCTGTCATCTCCACCAAATGCTTCAGCTACCAGAGTCTTCCCACCCTGCCTTCCCCACTGTGACTGGCTGAAGGGACCTTTTCTCCTGTCATCTGTTTGTCAGGAGTTCTGTCACAGTGACGTGGAAGTAGCCTAGGCGGGTAATTCCTGGTAAGCACTGAGATGTGATAGGGGCCTTGGGAGATTGCTCAGTGATTAAGGACACCTGTTGCCCTTACAGAGTCCTGAGGTTCATTTCTCAGCACTCACATGGTGGTTCATAACCACCTGTAGCTCCAGTACCAAGGGATATGACACCCTCTTCTGACTTCT
The DNA here is from genome assembly GCF_049852395.1 of Peromyscus maniculatus bairdii. NCBI lineage: Eukaryota > Metazoa > Chordata > Mammalia > Rodentia > Cricetidae > Peromyscus > Peromyscus maniculatus. The sequence goes on from NC_134858.1 coordinate 67,372,924, forward strand.
GAGGGTACTAGGCACATGCATGGTGTACATGTGTACATACAGGCAAACATACATACACATACAAATAAAATAAATTAATCTTATTTTTTGAAATGTAGTAGTAGGCATAGAAGTAATACTCATTCACGCATTGTAAAAACATATTTTCCCTGCATGCTATAATATTTTAAATGCTGTCCACATAGCTTGTGGACATTTTATTCTATAACACTCCTTCAGAAATCTTTTTCAAAATTTGTTTTTATTATTTTTAATTATGCGTGTGTGTATGTGTGTGTGTGTGTGTGTGTGTGTGTGTGTGTGTGTGTGTGCTTGAGTGTGGGTGCCCATGGAGGTGAGAAGCATCAGCTCTTGAAGTCATAGTTGTGAACCTCCCAATGAGGGTGCTGGGAACTGAACTTGGGTTGTCTTCAAAAGCAGTGCATGTTCTTAACCACTAAGCCATCTCTCCAACCCAAGCTAGACATCTTCCCTTCATTTCACAGCTAAGGCAACTGGGTGAGAGCGGTCTTTGTATTCCCTAAGGCCACGCAGACAGATGCCAGTGAGGCTGGGGTTTCTGCTCTTGTCTTTGAGACCTCTGCATATGGCGTGGTTGGAAGAACATGGAATCTATGTCAGAAAACCTGGACCTCTTTACAGTTTTATTGTTTTGACTGGAGATGATGAGATTGAATTCTATTCTTGTTGTTGTTGTTGTTGTTTCGAGACAGGGTTTCTCTGTGTAGTTTTGGTGCCTGCCCTGGATCTTGCTCTGTAGACCAGGCTGGCCTCGAACTCACAGAGATCTGCCTGGCTCTGCCTCCCGAGTGCTGGGATTAAAGGTGTGCCCAACCACTGCCCACCTGAGTTCTATTCTTAAATTTGATTTAGAAATAGGTTCCCAAGTTTGACCTTTCCCCTGGGCTGATTTCCTTGGGAGAGCCTCAGAAGACCTGAAGCACAGGCAGGGGCGATGTCATCCTGTGAGGGAAGCCTCTCCAAGCCTGGGCGTCCACATTCCTTTAGTGTCCTGGGACCCTTGGCTGAGACTGTGAACACAGATTAGGATTACCTTTGTTTTCAGAGCAGGCCCCTTCTGGCTTCTAAATTTAGAAAAATGGACTCAGAGAGAGAGAGAGAGAGAGAGAGAGAGAGAGAGAGAGAGAGAGAGAGACAGAGAAGAGAGCATGATCTATCACACTTATTTCCTGAGACAGGGTCTCTCACTGACCTTGGAGGTAGGCTGGCAGCCAGCAAGTCTTCCTGTTACAGACACACGTGTGTCCATGCTTGACAATTTATGTAGGTGCGAGGGATCTGAACTCAGGTCCTCATGCATACGCAGCAAGGGCTCTTACCCACTGAGCCATCTAGCCAGGCCCTGTAAATAAACTTTATGTTTAAAAACCACCAGAAAGAAACAGGTCCTGAGTTTACTTGTGCTGTGTTGATTCACATTCCGTCTTTCCCTGCGGCCTTGCTAGGCCCTCCCGGAGAAAACAACTCACCCCAATTCATTCTTGTTCCAGCAAACACTGTGTGGGTTGGCAAAGGAGACTATCCAAGAGACCTCAGCACTGGAGTCAGGAGAGACTCTGTCTCTGTCCTAACCCAAGAAGGGAATCTAGCTCTGCTGTGGAAGGGTGCCTTTGGGTAATTCACCCTCTTCCTTCATCTGAACCATAGTGCCACCCTCAAAAACTCCTGGAAACATTCAATGAAATAATACATATGGAAACACATGTGCCATCTAACTGTGCTTCCTAAGGTTTGTCCAAGGGACGCTATCCCAAACATGCTCCGTTTGAACAACTGCATTTGTAGATTGCTGCATTTTATTGCACTTTGCAGAATATATTGGCTCATTAAGAAATTTGGGAAATGGTCTGTGGAAATTCTTTCATAATTTATTTATTTTTTATTTTATGTGAATTGGTGTTTTGCCTACAGGTAGGTCTTTGTGAGGGTGCCGGATCCCCTGGAACCAGAGTTATAAATGGTTGTGGGCTACCATGTGGGTACTGGGAATGGAACCCAGGTCCTCTGGAAGAGCAGCCAGTGCTCTTAACATCTGAGCCATCTCTCCAGCCCCATCTGTGGAAATTCATTTAATGCAATGCTTCACAAACTAGTCAACCCTTACCCATCTTAGACCTTCAAAACGGAGTCAGCAATATTCATTTTACATCGCTTATTACTGGATAGCTTGTGCCCCACCCTGCCCAACGCCACCAGTCTGCCAGCACTCCCTCCCTGTTGGCAAGCTTTTCCAATGCTAGCAAAGATGGCCACCAGCAGCCCAGAACTTGTATTCTCTGACGTGGGAAGTGAGAAAAAAGACTCTTTTCATTAGCTCTAGAAATAACACTATACCCTTGAGTCACATTCCCATTCTTCAAACAGGAGGGATGAAATCTGTCACTGGCCAGGCCTGGCCCCCTGCCCACTTCTAGCTGGGGAAGGGCCAATTGTGGCTAAGCCCTGTGGACTGAAAATAAAACAGAGATCTGGGCCTGTACTTCAGCAGGTCCTGTGTTTGCCTAGTGTGGACAAAGCCCCATGTGCTGTCCTCAACCATGCAAAAACTGTGAGCAACAGGGCACACCTGTTACCCCAGCATCTGTGAGACTGAGGGAGAAAGATCAGAAGTTCAAGATCATCCCCAGCTACACATAGAGTTCAAGGCTAGCCTGGGCTACACAAGAAAGTAAGGATGAGTTACAAACTGGAGTGGAGGAATTCTTTCTCCTAGGGTAGAGGTTCATAAACTTTAGGATATTTGACCCCCACCCCCGACACACACACACACACACACACACACACACACACACACACACACACCTCATTTCAGGGCCACACACTTACCTCCAGGATTTTGTTCCACATGTCTGGAAATACGTCTTTTTTTTTTTTTTTTTTTTTTTTTTTTTTTTTAACATGCAGGGGCTCTGAGTACCATCTTTTGAGAAACAAGATAAAAGCAGGAAAAACAAGCTTCTACTGGCTCTCGGCCTTGGCCATGTATCAATATCATCTACAGTGTATTTTCAAAATTAGATACCTGGGTTCTTCTCCCTGGTAAGCTACCAAGTGGGCATTCCTGGAGAGAAAGCTGCCCCAAGTGTGGCTTTGCACGGTGCCTCACAGATTTTGCTCTGACCAAACGGGCTGGGGATCCTCTTAAAAGGCAGAGTCTGATCCAGCTGCTTTAGAGTGGGGGACCAAGGTTCTGCCTTGCTACTAAGTTCGATTCTGTTGAGGTGCCGTGGATGCTGCTGCCGTGGATGCTGCTGCTGCAAGCTCATGGACCACACCGTGGGCAGCAAACACTGAAGACTAAGGAACATCTGTATACTTCATTTGCACCTTTTAAGGCTATGTCCATAAGGGTTCATACATCTGCCCAGCAAGCAGAAAAAGAAAGCTTCCGTTTGCAGCAGGATTGGTTCTCACTGACAGCTTTCACTTCCTTCTGAGGCATATGGGGCTCTTCTTCAAGAAGCCCTTGCAAGCAGGAGCACACGTTCTCATATTTTCCATTTAACTCGCCCTCCAGTGCTCCCAACTGTGGCTAGACTGGAAATACACAGGAAGCTGATCAAGATCTCGAAAGTGGTTTCCACCAGTAAGCATGACCAGTGTCCTGATTTGCCTGGGCCCTCCTGGTATATCATTGTCTCAGTGACCACGGCAGACTTGCAAACCTACAACAATAACATACAGATAAGAAGCCAGCCAGCTTCGTCTCGAGGGTCGGAAGAGGCAAGGACAGAGCTAGGCTTGGAGACTTGCCAAGTGGGGTCTGAGATGAGGAGAGAAACAGAAGCTGAAGAGAAAAGCATGAGGATGAAAATGGAGGTATGCACAAGCCATGACACCATAAGCACTCTGATTGGTGCTTATGTTTGGAGTGCAGCCCTTAATGTGACTAACTTCAGTAGCCTGCACATGGTGACTCCCTGGGAAAGCTCTCTTCCCATGGATGAAGCCCAGGTCACCTCCAGCAAGTAGATGAAGCTGGGGCATGGCTCCTTAGTAGGGCTGCTAACATGTAGACGGAAGTTTCTGTCCTGCCTGGTCCGGCAGGTGTTCAGTCCCAAATAAACACACAGAGGCTTATATTAATTACAAACTGTTTGGTCTATGGCTTGGGCTTATCATTAACAAGCTCTTACATCGTAAATTAACCCATTTCTATTAATCTATGTATCACCACGTGTCTTGCGGCTTTACCTGTGTTTATTACATCCTGCTCCCCCAGCAATGCCCAGCATCTCCTCTGACTCCATCTTTCATCTTGTCTCTCTGCTTGGATCCCCCACCTGGCTCTCCACCATAGGCCATAGCAACTTCTTCTTCTTCTTCTTCTTCTTCTTCTTCTTCTTCTTCTTCTTCTTCTTCTTCTTCTTCTTCTTCTTCTTCTTCTTCTCCTTCTCCTTCTCCTTCTCCTTCTCCTTCTCCTTCTCCTTCTCCTTCTCCTTCTCCTTCTCCTTCTCCTTCTCCTTCTCCTTCTCCTTCTCCTTCTCCTCCTCCTCCTCCTCCTCCTTCTTCTTCAAAGATTTATTTATTATGTATACAGTGTTCTGTCTGCATGTATGACTGCAGGCCAGAAGAGGGCACCAGATCTCATTACAGATGGTTGTGAGCCACCATGCGGTTGCTGGGAATTGAACTCAGGACCTATGGAAGAGCAGTCAGTGCTCTTAACCTCTGAGCCATCTCTCCAACCCCAGCAACTTCTTTATTAACCAATGGTAGCAGCACATATTCACAGCATACAGAAAGACCATCCCACAGCAAAGTAGATAATATTTTTGGCAATTTTTCCTAGATGTGTCTCCTTCCATATGTCTTTTTTACTTGTTTTAGATGTTTCTCACAGATATAAATTGTATGCTGAGCATATTTTACTTCTACTTTCATTTAATATGTACGGACATGATACTGTATCTCTTTGCCTGTATTTCTGTGCTCCATTTTGGTTCGCTTATCTACTTAAGCAGCATTTCTTCTACACTTGTATGCCAGCACTTGCCATGTTATCAGAGAACACCATTCAGCCCTGTCCCATACGAGCATCTACTCCAGAAGTAGGTGAGGAGGGGCAGGAACCATTTTAAAAGCTAATTATACATATTTCCTGCTTGCACAGGCTCTAGCAGGGGTGGAAGTGTGTGCTGGGGGAACACTTCCAGGTAAAGGTAATCAGATCCATAGCATTGTAGAAACACGGGAAAAGACCTTAACTGCAGCAGAGGTCTGGCAGAGGCGGGGGAATGGCCTGCAGCTACATGTGGAGTCAGTGTGAAGGTCGCCAACCGGGGCTCTCTGCCAGGACGTGGGCCAATGAGAAGCCTGGCATTTTCACAGTGGACTGGAGTAGCTACTGTCCTTGGCAGGCAGGAAGGTCACGGATGAGGGCATAGGCCTGAAGCCTGGGGAAGGGTGAACAGTGAGTGGCAGCGGGGAGTCTCTGGACGGGGCTGAGCAGAAGAGGAGCATCACTTTGAATGCTGTCTTGAGAAGTGAGGGGGCCGGAGAGGTGAGTCAGGAGTTGAGAGAGCTGGCTGCCCTTCCAGAGGACTCAGCGTTGGTTTCCAGGACCCATGCTTGGTGGCTCACATTGACTGTAACTCTAGCTACAGGGGATCTGATCCCCTCTTCTGTACTCTACTGTCACCTACACACACACACACACACACACACACACACACACACACACACACACAAGCATCTACATACATACTCATAAAGAAAGTCTTCAAAGAGAAAAGAACTGTATCGGGGCAAGGTCGGGGACAGTCACCATTGCTCAGGCAAAAGTGGACAGGACTCTGACAAGGCGGAGTCCAGAACAGCTGTGATTGAAGCAACTGTGTGGGTCCCCCATTTCTCTGCATAGCTGTGCCTTCCTGGTACCCAGAGAGCTGACATCTCCAGCTACCTAGGAGATCTGTGCAGGAAATGCCAATCCCAACTTTATCTGTCCTGTCAGACCTGGGGGCTCTTGTGGGAACTGAGGCCACAGTTTCAAAAAGCACACAGCAAGATAGGAAGGAAAACAACTCAAGAGTGAGACCCCAACCCCACCCCACAGGCACCTGTGCACGGTGGGCTAAATACATCGCAGGTGGGCAGCTCTGGCACTGGGCAGCCTTCTGGTTCTCGGGGTGTCGACAATGCAGCCTGCATGCTCTCTTGGGTTCAGGTGATTCCAGACATCACAGCAGACAATGTAACTGTGCTGGGCAAATCCATATTGTACACCAATGGAATTATGCACTGAGTGGCTCTTTTAATTAGAATTCAGGGAGGAATTTTAGATTTGTAACAGAATAGTCGATGATAATGGCATTTGATAGTTCATCAAACCTAATCCCATTAGGATTATCTACTTGCTTTTTTATTTTTAGATGTATTCGTGTGTGTGTGTGTGTGTGTGTGTGTGTGTGTGTGTGTGTGTGTGTGTGTGTATGCTGGACATGAGTACTAGGATTAAAACAAAGGTTTCCTGTAAGAGCAACCAGCGCGCTTTACTGTTGGACCATCTCTTTGGCCTTCTACTTGTTTCTAGGTTCAAAGAAAAAGAAGAGAAGCTCTGTTAGGAGCATAAGATGCATATTGTGATCCTGATGTTTACAGATGTAACTGTCATTTGTCACAGGAATTTGCTTTGTTTTAACAAGTATCTAACTAAGGAGCATCGAGACACAGGTCAGTGTATTGGGCAGTGGGATAAGGACCATCACAGTCTCCCCCCAACAAAGGCGGAAAAAGACTGTCTCTCTGTGACATTTAAAGGTCACGGTGGAAAAAAACCCAGAAAAGAAAAGGACCAGAGAGCTGGTGGGAGAAGAAATTTGGCAGGGTTTTAAAGGGTGCCTAAGATCCTGACAGACAGTCCTAAAGAGAAAAATAAGGTGAGAAGTCCACCTGTTAGTGACTATAGCCAGTAGGGGCTGTGGGGAGCGGGGGTGAAGCAAGATGGAAATAAGCTTTCAGTAGGCGAGACTCCACGCATAAGAAGACAGCTTAACACTTAAATTTATTTGTAGTTTCAATACATCAGACCTTTCGGTGTTTTCCAAGTCTAAGTAACTTAACTTAACCCTAACCATTTATGCAGACCATTGTTCTCTAGAGAAACAAGATCCAGCCTCTAAGTTCTCAGGAGAGGGCCATGGATTTAGTTCAGTTGGTAGAGTGCCTGCCTACCAAGCATAAAGCCCTGGGTGACAAGGAGGTGCACACCTGTAATCCCATCTCTTGGAAGGTGGAGTCAGAAGGATCTGGAGTTCAAGGACAACCTCATCTACATAGTTTGAGGTCAGCCTGGGCTACATGAAACACCATCTCGATAAAAGCAAAACAAACAAACAACCACAACAAAACCCTCAAATGATTGGTATGCGCGCGCGCGCGCGCGCGCGCGCACACACACACACACACACACACACACAGAGAGAGAGACAGAGACAGAGACAGAGACAGAGACACAGAGAGAACGCTATCAAATGCATACTTAGGGCCAAACTCAAGAACATTGAAATAACAATGCAATCTGCTCTGCAAGCAATCTACTCCCCCACCAACCCAAAGATCAGGGCCAAAGGGACTTCTCTGTCCAACCCCTGTGCACCTGAGCCCTTCCCTCCCCTACAAGATTTAGGCTTCACCTCATCCTGGGCAGGGCATCTGACCTCTTGTCCCACAAGTCTCTGAAAGATCAGAGCAGCCTCTGGATCACACTCCAGATCCAAGGAGGTGAAGGACCTAGAATCTGTCCAACTCCAAGTCTGAGATTCTCCAACCTACATCTTCCTATAGACGGGCAGAGAACACCACACACCAGTGTTCTCCTCCCTGACTATTCTGTACTCGTGTGGAGCTGTGTGGGCATTTTTCTGGATCAGTTATCATGAAACTGAAAAGGAGAGGTGACAGGAAGGGCCATATATTTAGTACATAAGGCAGGCGCTTAACCGTTTGATGATGTTTGCTGAATGCCCGCTGAGGATAGCACACTCTTTCTTTGTGGCATCCCATCAAATAGATGGGTGACAATTATGATCCCAACTACCTCTGGCCTGCTTTGCCTGATAGATATGGGGGAGAGACATTGAAGTTAGGCTCTTCTAGAAAAACCAAGGAGCATCTTTACCTTAGTAGTTATCATCTGGTAGGATTGGAGCTTAAGAACTTAGAAATCCATCCATATGTATTCTGAGAGGTCCTCAGATTGTATGTATCCTGATGAAACAGACCAGCTGAAACTGGCATTTCTGCCTCTGAGTTCCACTGCCCTATGACCTCCCTTTCCACCCCCACCCCCACCATATTCTCCCACCACAGGACAAAACTGGTACATAAACTCACATGAGGCTTAGGTCCCACTACAAGGCACATGATTTTCACATATCGATTTTTGAGTTTCCCAAGTCCTGGACTAACAGGTATGTGCAATAACAGATATACACCACCACACCCAATTCATGTGGTGCTGTGGACATTTATGTGGTGCTGTGAATGGAACCCAGGCCTTGATGCATGCTAGACAAGCTACAATCCAAGATCCTATTAAAGAGAACCCTTGAAACTGAGCATAATAGTACATGCCTGTAATTCCAACACCCAGGAGTCTGAGGCAGGAGGGTTGCTCAAATGTGAGATACTCCCCCAAGACTGGTTTGTCTCTATGAACTAGTTTTCCAATGGTAGGGTCTCTGACACTCCTCCTTGAGAAACTCATGGCGATGTGAATCACTGTTGATTGGTGCTAATCTCATGCAGTTCAGAGATGAAGTTAGGTTAACTTTTCCTAGAGTCAAGGAAGGGAGAAATCTAAACTCAATCCCAATACCTCAGCTGTTTCCCTGAAAGGAGGTGATAGGGTCCTGTGGTCACAGGTATCTTGCTGGAGAGATGTCTTCCTTCACGTCCTCTTCCTGGGAAGCATATGCTGAATCTTCTATACAAGTAAGTATTCCCGAGAGTGGCTGCTGGTCAGCCTGCTCAGGCTTGTGCTGTTTGCTCTGAGCATTTGGGGGGCTTTCTGTTTCCAGATGCCCTTGAACAAAGGAAGCAGGGGCCACAGACCTGCATCAGCAAATGATCTTTATGGTGAAGGGTCTTTGCGAATTACCTCTAGATGTTAGTTTATGACTGTAGACTAAGAAAAGAAAAGAAAAGAAAAGAAAAGAAAAGAAAAGAAAAGAAAAGAAAAGTCTCAAAGAGTTTGAAGATTCAGCAAAGGGGGGGAGAGGAAGCCATAATCAGAATATATTTTATGAAAAAAAATCTATTTTCAATAAAAGGAAAAAAAAGATTTAATAAGAGGGATACCCATCAGGCCTAATAGTAAAACCCTAAAAAGTTGTCAGTTTTTAGCAGAATAATAAGATACAGCCAAGGGGAGTCCCGTAAAATATATCCCAGGGGAGTCTTGGCCCCGTGGTTTACAGCCTAGTTCACTCTGATGAATCAAGTAGTTGGAATTTTGGGGAGAAGTTGAGTGTTTGCCCTGGTTGAGTTTTATAAAGCCCCTTACGGGCTACAAAAATGCAGAATAAAAAGGTCCCTTTTCTGTATCGACCTAATTTTATAATGGGCAAAATGGTCATCATAAAATATCTTGTCCTAAAAGTGTCAGGGCTGGACACAAACGCTATGATCTATTTGAGCTTAATGACTAATACCTGCCCGTTAAAATACTGGGGATGTCCTCTCATCCGTGCCGAACGTGTCTCCAAATGGGGACTATCTTGTTAGAATGCAGGTTCTAAACACCACTTAGAACGTGGAAGGAGAGAAAACAGAGTGTCTACAATAAATATTGCAACCAATTAGGCCTCATCATGGTAATTTCTCTGGTGTTGTAGTGTTTGTTTACGGGGTTTTGTAGGGAGACGGCAGCCCTGAGTGGGGAAGGTTTGGGCTCCATCATGTTGTCACGTGGGAAAGTTGTTAGAGTGGAGAAGATCGCTTCTTTGCCCACAAGACCTCCGTCTTCACTGCAAACGACATCGAGAGACCCGACCCAGACACGCTCTTTGTCCACATTCTGAGGAGGTGCCCATACCATATCTGCAAAAAAACCCACACATTAATATTGCTTATTTTCCAGTGGGGGTAAATGAGGGTCTCCAAGCCCTCCTCAGAACAGGCTGGAGTTAAATAACATTGCATGTTTTTCATTTTACTGAGATGAATGTATAGCTATTAAATAACCTTTTAAAGGGTTGGTGTAATTATCTGTAAACAGTAACGTTATATTAAAAAAAAAAAAAAAAAAGGTCAAGTTGTCCCGCCATTAGGTGTTTATGGATATAAACCAGATTTATGTTTTCATAAAACAGGAGCTGACTAACTAGATTAACTCGCCACAAACTAAACCAACTGTAGTAATATTTAGACACAATAAAATGCTACCAATTAAAACAATTTTATTTTTTTGTGTCATATTGATTCATAGCACACTCAAATGAACCAGAGACCTTAAACTCAGAATGGTTGACAAAAAGACATCCACGGCTCAACATTATTACCAACAAGAAGAGCAGTTAAGTGAGATGGCTGTGCAATAGTATGAATATTTAATTAATAATTAGTCATGTAATTTCTCCTCAGGAATTATTATCCCTCAAACTGGTTTGTGAATTTAATTATTAGCAGGCTTTTTGTTTCCATGTCCCCTCATTACTGTCAGGATTGATGTAACACAAACTTCATTAAAAATTAAAGCGAGAGTCTTAATTACAAGGCTACCCCGACTGAAGTTAGAATTAGCCAAGCCAGTGATGTGCAAATGAGCGCATTATTTAAGAAACATGCTGCAAGTAGTTATGCTAATGTAGAAGGTTCCAGCAGCAGACCTTTTCGCTGGCAGTTGCATATTCATTAAATGCACTATGCAAATTTAATGTAGCAGTCTTAGTAATGCGTTGTTAATTTATTCAGATTTATTGAGTACGACTTGTAAAAAAAAAGTACAAATTTAATTACTCTATCTAGTAGGGATGATATTAGGAGCTAGCAGAGGTTTAAAATGTTGTGAACTGGATTACTGCATTTTGATGGAAGACGTGGTACCAAAGGACACAATTTTGATAACTGGGCTTGAAAGAATATTTGATTTACTTATGGAATGATCTAAGAAATCACTGAAATTGCACATGTTCCTTCCCAATAGGGGAGTAAAAAAAAAAAAAAAAAGTCTCGGCCGTATTAACTTTAGAGCGAAAGCGGAGCTGAGTCCACAGCTTAATGGTCCTAATGACTCTACGGAGACCAGTAAAGGTTATGGATTGAGAGCGGCGGGGAGTCAACTGTCTTTGTGGAAAGTTCATTGGTGGCCGCCGGTGCGATGAGCGACAGGAAACCCAGCCTCGCTGTCCCACTAGTGAAGGAAGCACTGGGGTGTCCCTGCAGGGCCCTCTGTTCATTTAGGGTGGGTGGAGGGCGGAGGGTCCAACTTCAGGACACGCGTTCCTCCAAAAGAATCTGTAAACCACGCAGGCGCCTGGCACCCTGGCCACGCGGCCGGAGCGGACCATCCGGGACTGACTGCCCTTCTTCACACACCTTTCATCTCAGCCTCTGGGAACCCTGCAGGGTGGGTTTGCTTAGCCCCACTGTACAGGCATGGAAACTGAGGCCAAGATGAGAAGAACGCATGCGGAAATAAGAGCCCAAACTTAAGTGCAATCAGTGTTCCCGCTGAACCGGATTCTGCTTCCTCGTCACCATTCCTTGTCTGCTCTCCTCCCCCGACTTCATCCTTCTTCTGTTCCCCTGCCTTAACCTCTTCGAGGCTCTCCCAATCCCTTCTCCTTTATTTTTGAGACATCTCTTTCTCCCTCCAACGCCTTGTGGCTGTCTGTTCCTCCTTCCATTTCTCCCCATCCTCCTCTCCCTCTCCTCTCCCTCTCCCCTCTTCCTCACCTCCTTCTCTCTCTTCTCCCTCTCTCCTCTCCCTCTTCCTTTCATCTCCCTACGCCCTCTCTCCTTCCTCTCTTCTCACACCCCTCTTCCTCCTCTTTTCCCTCCCTCCTCCTCTCTTTTCTATTTCCCCTCCTTTTCTCCCTCTAGTCTATCTTCGCAAGCCCCGCCCCCGCCATCCCTGGTTCATTTCTGTAGATACACAGAGATGCGCACATCGAATTTGAAAACCTAAGCAGCTTGACCTTTTTACTCTCAAACAGCTGCTGCAAACAAGCACACAGGTTAAATTGGAACAAAATTGTATGTTTGACAAAGCCGTCCATGACCACCTCACCCCTCGGGACTGGTAGGAAGGATGGAAACTGGGAATGGGCTCCTTAGGCAAGGCTCCGAGAGTGACGCGTAAGCTGCTGCTGACTGTGTTCAGCTCGGAATGCTCTGAGCTTAACTTATAAGAATTTTATCTTTTGCATCACAAAAACTAGTCCTGCACATTTTAAATATAATTAACACTTTATTTTGGTTTGGTGGGGCACTGACTCAAATTGGTTAATATTTGGGAAGGAGATCAATTCATACTTTATCAGCTCTAGGAACAAAGAGACTTAATTATGGTTATGAACCATGTTGAGTGCCTAGTCCTCAGCACCCGTCTTTGGAGGTATTCCAAGCTCTCTGATATATGCACACTGTCTAACCTGCATAGACTCACCTCCAGCCCCATCGGCCAAATGCTTAAGTCCAGCAACACACCTTTAAGGCAAGCCTATGAGCTGATCATATTGAAAGGTAATACCTATTAAAAAAAAAAAAGATCTTTCTACACAATTAATCAAAATTTTAATAAAATCAGTAAAGCAACCCAGGCGGTGGTGGTGCACGCCTTTAATCCTAACACTCAGGAGGCAGAGCCAGGTTGATCTCTGTGAGTTTGAGGCCAGCCTGGTCTACAGAGCGAGATCCAGGACAGGCACCAAAACTACACAAAGAAACCCAGTCTCAAAAAAAATCAGTAAAGCAGGGCTTCTGGGTTCCCTCCTTATATTCTTCTAGCTCATGTCATTAAAGACCGGGCTTTGAGGAGGGGCTTAGCTGCAGACACCTCCTTCCAGACTGTCAACTATTGATCTACTTGTGCATAACTTTTGGCTTTAGATGGTGCACGACACACACACCATCTCCATGTCTGCATGCAGGTACATGCCACTGAGTTACACCCTTCTGGAAGTCGGGGACTGATCTTACTTGTCTCTGGGGAGGAGCAGGGGTGTGCCAGCAACTGCCAAACAACTAAGTCTCCAGGGCTTGGGAGGAGGCTTAGCCAGCAAAGTGCTGGCCATGTAAGCACAAAGGCCTGAATTTGATCCTCAGAACACATATCAAAAGGCTGGGCATGGTCGCACATGCTTTTAACCCTAGTACTGGAGAGACAGAGGCAGACAGATCTTTTGGGGTTCGCTAGCCAGCCATTCTAGTCAAACTGGCGAGTTCCAGGTCAGTGAGAGGTCAATCAAATGAAAACCACACCAGGTATCATTAACAAACAAGAAGAATGCATTTTAAGGATGGAGGATGAAATCAAGACAATGATATAAACAGGCATAGATAAGAGGAAAAAAATCAAGGCGCATATTCCCCAAAAGTTCAGGACACATTCAAGAGGTCAAACCTGAGAATTTATGGTGTAGAAGAAGTATAGATAAAATCAAATAGACTATCAAATGAAGTTATAGAAGACAACTTCCCAAATGTACAGGAAGAGGTAGGCATCCAAATCCAAGAAGTATGCAGAACTTCAAGCAAACAAGAATAGAGAAGACACTCTCCACCATGGCCTAGTACAGTCAGGATGTTCAAAATACAAAGTAAAGATATGAAGCCCTAGATTCCAGTCCCAGCATCCCATAAACCAGGTGTAATGGTGTATGGCTATAATCCTTCCACTTGGGAGGCGTACGCAGAAGGATCAGGACAGCCTCGGCTACATAACGAGTTTGAGGCAGCCTGGATACATGAGACCCTGTCACAAAACAAAACAATCTATAGATTTACCCTTACTCCTTCTAGGAGCGGTGGTCACTGTAATAGGTCCAGATGGGACCTGAGGATGTGGCTTCAGGCACTCATCCCAGAGAGAGGAGAGGTTTGCAGCTTAGAGCTCAGGTAGACCCCTCCATGCTTTCCCTGTCCTCAGATGTACGGTGTGAATTCTGGGACACGGGAAGATTTCCATATTTTTTTCATCACTCTTCCCTTGAATTCGTGAGTGCAGAATCATCTAGAATGAAACTTCCCAGGCCAAGAGAAACGGTTATCAACAGTTAATCCCTGGCTGCACAATAGCTAAGAACTTGCACTATTTCATCTCACACCTCCTCCGAACGGTGCCACGAGGTAAACACCATCATTATTCCCACTGTACAGAACACTGAGGCACTGAAGGCCGCATAACTTACCTGAGAGTTCAGAACTGATAAAAAAGCAGACCAGGGACCTACAGAGTGCTTCTGACAGAAAGTCCAAGTGTTTAAAACCAGCAGTGTCTGGCATGATGTGACCATTGGATTGGGGAGCAAGGCTGCTACCAAAATAGCAGAGTTGGTCTCTGTCAACTCGATACAAGCTAGGGTCACCTGGGAAGAGGGAACTGCAACTGAGAAAATGCCTCCATCAGATTGGCCTATAGGGATTTTCTTGATTAATGATTCGAGATGCTCAGCCCACTGTGGGTGGTGCCACCCATGGGCAGGGGGTCTTGGCTTGTATGAAAAAGTAGGCTGGGCAAATCCTGGGGAGCAAGCTAGTAAGCAGCATCCCTTCATTTTCTCTGCTTCAGTTCCTGCCTCTAGTTTCTTTCCTAATTTCCCTCCATGATGGAGTGTGACCTGCTTTTGAATAGCGTTTCATCCTTGTGACAGAGAAACAAACAGAATGCCCCGTTGTATCCAGCATTTCCAAATACCCCTGAGGAAAGGGCTCTCATGAGTCCTTGTTAATTGTGGTGCTTTCCAAAACTATCCAGTTGTTATCAAGCTCTGAAAGTCTGGGACAGGGCACCAGAATTTGTATTTAACAAGTCCTTTGTTCTCAATGGGAAACTCCAAGGAACCAAAATGGACATGGAGGGCACTGGTCTAAGTGTCTATTCTCACCGGAGTAGAGGTCCTGGTTTTAACCTACCAAGGAATATCCAATCAAAGATTGATCAGGAGACCTATAAGTCAAAGCCACATGTGCAGGCAGACATGTAAGGAAGTGTCATGGCTTGCACTGAAAATGGTCCCCATAGACAGGGAACTTGAACATTTGGTCTCTAGCATGTGGTGATAATTGGGGAGTGTCTGGAAACTAGGATGTGGGGTTCAAAGGACATATGTCACTAGTAGCCTAACTTTGACAGTTCTGCCTGGTCTTCACTAGGATTCCTGTCCACCAAAAAATGAACGACCTCTTCTTCCACATGCTCCCACCATCATGATGCTCTTCCTCATAGCAGGTCTTGCATCAATGGAGCCAGTGATAGAAACTTTGGAAACAAAGTTCCCTTCTTCCCTTTAGGGTGTCTCTGTTGGGTGTCTTGTCACAGGCATGATAAAAGTAACTAATACAGGAGGTGAAAGGTGTTCAGAATTGAGAGTCCTAATGAGTTGTGAACAGTAAGATTCCCCGCAAGACATTCACAGTATTAAATCTTAAACTGGTCCTTCCGACTTTCTTCAGCCTTGATTGGCTAACCCATGAAATGGTGAGAAGTGTGAAGAGGAAGTGAGATCTAACCTGGTGGCATACAGTGATGAGAGCATACCATCTCTGGCCCCACACAGTCTGGTTCACGTCTAAGCCATACCACTTGCTGTCCATGTGCCTTCAAGTAAGTTACCCCATCTCTCCGTGGCCCTGCTGCCTCTTGTCATGGATATAAAAGTAGGATCTGCCTCCTAGGGTGGTTGTGGGGATTTTCTGCCGAGCACTTAGCACCGTGCTAGGGGATTGTCACCGTACTGGTGACTTGGCATCTGGAAAATTCTAATGTGTGTGATTCTCCCCAGTCCGCCCCCCCCCCACAAATAACAGAACAGGACCTCAAAGCCAGGTTCTTGCCCATGGTCATGTGAGACTGTTGTGCCTTGTCTCAGGAGGAGGAGCGAAGCAGTGGCCACCCTGGAAGAATTCTTTCAGCCCTTGACCCCACACCCCACCCCCATTGCTGTCGATACTGATGTGGAGGGCATGCTCCACTCCAAACCCGCAGAGGGTGTGGGGCACAGTTTGTTCCTCCTCTCTGAGCCTGGCCCCTTCTTTAACAAAAGGTGCCAGCTCTGAAAGCATACAGTTCAATAAAAATAAATAAATAAATAAAAACCTCTTTAACCTCACCTTCAAACGTCGGTCACTTGGCTGGAAATTCTGGGCGAAGGACAAATACACCAGGGAGACAGGTCGTTGTGACTTTCCATTCAGTAACTAACCTTTCTGCTTAAGACCTCTCAGTCGAATAGATTTCCCAGTGTTCGTGGTTTTGCCTAGCTCGTCCTCCTGAAATGATGGTCCTAATCATGAATTCTAATTGGAACAGGATCCCCCGCAATTTATTCCTAATGCCTCCGAAAAGCAGACATGTTTCTAGGAATAAATTGAGATGGATTCTATTCCAATTAACGGTTTGACTCAGTCAAAGTGTGGTTAACCCACTGCTGTCCTCAGATCATCACCCAGCTCGCGGATGGGAAGTGGCTGGACTAGCCAGCCAATGGGCATCATCTAAACCCGGCTGGCCTTGGAGTACCGTGGACCAGATTCTGTCTCCTCCACCCGACTCTTGCCCCACATTGGCCTTTTGAGGCACGCCGCCAGTTAGCTCACTTAGATCTTCAAACAGATTGTACTAGTTAATCAGAAGTATGGGTTATTTCCATCTGATTCAGGTGGAGTCCATATCAGGTTTGTTTTAAGGTGCTGGCAAGGCTAGAAAGCCCAAGATTCATAAGACAGATCAGCTGGCTAGAAACACAGTTAGGACTTCTGAATCACATTATTTACTTGTTTATGTGCTTATGTATTCATTTATTTGTGTGAGGGGGACATGTGTGCCACAGCACATGTGTGGAGGTCAGAAGACAATTTCATAGAAACACTTCTTCCACTTTTATGTGAGTTCCAGGGATCAGACTCAGTGGCCAGGCTTGGTGGCAGATGCCTTTACCACTGAGTCATCTCACGTGTTCCGTGACAGAGTCCTGATGCAGAATTTCTTCTTCAGTTTTTGCTCTTGAGGTCTTCTCTTGATTAGATAAGACCCAACCACATCATTGAGATCAGTCACCTTTATATAAAGCCACGATTATGGCCTCAATGTCAACGACAACTATATGCCAACATCTAGACCTGGGCTTGACTAAACTGGGCACCACGGGATTGCCAATCACTTAGACATGAGGTATAAATCTGGTACCCAGAAGGAACTTGCCTAAGGTTGAGACCTATTAAGAAAGGAGAGGGCATACGGCACAACTCATGGTTATCCAGTGCCATTTGACAGTATGTCAGAATGCCTATCATACAGTACCCCACATCTCAGGTCCCTAAGTATGTCTTTCCTGAGTCAGAAATGAATATGTTGTATTGAGCGAAAACAGGGCCTTCTTTTTGATAGTGTAGTTATATCATGGAAACTTCTAAGCCTACAGACGTCAAAGCCATAGGCTTCTGTAAAGCAGAAGGTAAATATTTAGGATGGTATGACCAGCCTCATGGGCACACTCAGGAGATTCTGACCAAAATAAAGCTGTAGGAGTTCCATTTCCTCTGGGCAAACAGGAGAAAGAGATGATATGAAACTGATGTGTGTGGGAAGCAGAGTGATGGGGCATTTACATCTATTTAATTAAGGAACGCGTTGTAACCTCTATTTACTTCTCTTTAATTAAGGAATTGCTCATTTTAGAGGCGGTGTCATGCTGGGCCTTGTACTACTGTTGTGATTCAAAGCTCATCTCAGGATGTGTGGGAAATAGTTCGGTGATCTTAGCTCGGTCTCTAATGGTGGAAGCTTCGTATCATAAAGCCAATAAACTACGTTGCCAGAGCTGCAGAAAGAGAACCGAGGGACTTATCAAGAAAATGATCTCTTCCAGGCACAGGAGGTCATCTGTGTGAAGGTATGTTATTCTGTAGTCATTTTGACCAAAATTCAGAAGCACAATGGATTCCTTGCGGAATAACCAGCCATATTTGAAGAGAAATAAAAAAGAGCCAAGGAAAATTAGTGGAATGCTATAGGCTCTTAAGAGATATAGGATTTATTTAGCACATTAAGCAAGCTAAAAATGTCACCTAACGCAGACAATTAACCATCCCCCCACACAAACAGGAAGTTAGAGGGGAACAGAAACAAAGGGCCAAGTTTTCACACATACACATTGTGAACATTTATACACATGGCAGCCTATATCTTGTTGGTAACGATTCAATATTCTCCTCAGAGAAGGTGTTTCAGACCAAACATGGCTCGTCACCTCATCTGACATCTTAGCCATTTTGACATTGTCTTGGGAAAATACCCCTTATGTTCTGTGAGTCAAAGGACAGTGGATAAAGAGATAGTAGATAAAGGAGGATGCAGGATGGCTGGTAAATCTAGAGGGTGGTCCAGAGGAGTTTAGGATCGCCATCCAACTTGCTGGCTACAGTCAGACATCCAGCTAGATCCTCCATCTCTACTGAGCATCACTGTTCAGTGTGTGCCAAGGCTTTAGCTGGTTAGTGGAGCAAAGTAGTTATCTGGGTACCAGCATTTTGTATGGTGAGTCTATTTACCCCGAATAGAGAGGGAGGGAGGGAGGGAGGGAGGGAGGGAGGGAGGGAGGGAGGGAGGGAGGGAAAATAATGGCAGACTAGAGAAAGAATTCTCATCAAGCTCATCTTGGTGAACCAATGGGATATGGGGGCTTCCTTGCAGGAGCCTGAGTGACCTGAGTAACTGCAACACTAAAAATCCCTCACACAGCATATGTCGGAGCCCAGAAAAGCTGCATCACTGGGTCAATCAAACAGCTTGCAGGCAACTAAACGCTCAAGAATTCCCTCTCCTTTTAATCTCAACACTCAGGAGGCAGAAACAGATGGATCTCTGAATTCAAGGCCAGCCTGATCTACAGAGTGAGTTCCAGGACAGCCAAGGCTACACAGAGAAGCCTTGTCTCAAAAAAACAAAAAGAGAACAAAACACAAAGAATGCCCCCTCCCCCAGCAGTTTACCATCTCTAGATGCTCCCGGAGACTCGCGAATCTTCTGAGTGCCTTGTGCCTTTCATGGGGTTTGTGATTTCCCCCACCCTCCCCTCCAGGGAGTGGTAAAGTTTGGAGGAGACAGATATATAACACAGCCTCCCCAGCACATTTTAAAATAGGGATCCATCCTTCATGACATCAAATCCGAGGGTGGAGCGACACCACTGTTCCAAATATTGTCCCGGTCACTGATTCTTTGTGTGCGTGTCTAGATCTAGATTTTAGCTACTCTAGAGCAGGGGCCACACCTGCTACCTATGAGAGCAACTCCTAATGTCTTATCAGCAGTTAGCCTGTCATGAGCACAAGATTAGTGAGGTAGGAATGGAAAGATGCTTCTCCCCTCCAGTTGGTGTTTCCCTACACACACACTTTAAAACTCTCCATACACTCCCTCACTTTCTGACTGCCCTCCTCTCCCCTCTTGCCTGTGTATCCAAGGCCCAGAATTTTACTAAGGCCAATGGAAAGTTCTCCCCACTGCCCAAGAAACCTTATAGATTTACATGGCACTCGCCAACACTTCTTCCTCTGAAGACCTCTATCTGCTGTGACTAAGCTCCTTAAGGGTAAGGAACTTGTGGTGCTAACTACTTGCCTTTCAAAAATATGTGTTTATCCAACAAGATGCTTACTTCTGTGTGTGGCTCACCCATGAATGTTCTCCTCTTGACACCCTAACAGAGGCACAGATCCACAAGCATGACAGCTGGTCCATGACTGACTCCCAGTGATGGGTGCTCGGTGATGGATTCGACGCTGGGATGTAATGGACATATCTGTAAGAGAGTTTCTAGATTAGATTAATTGAGTTCAGAAGACCTACCCTAATGTTGAAGGTCCCATTCCAGGCCCTGAGTGAAAAGGAAAACTTGAACTCAGCACCAGCATTCTTCCTGATTGCAGCTACAGTGTGACCAGCTGCCTCCTGGTCCTGCCATCATAATGATGGGTTTCTTGGAACTACCAAACTCCTGTTGAATGAACAATTGAATAACTTGATGTTTGGAATGCAATGCTTTGTCATGGGATCTAACCCACACCACGAATGCACGTGAGTACTTCTGACCACACAGGTGTTTGCAGAAGCCCTTCTTCTTTGGAGAGGACTTGAATTTGAATGTACTTATTATCTCAAGACTCGGGGGTAGAAAGTCAGCTCAAGAAGTTTCCAGTGTTTGGTTTTTGTTTTTGTTTTCCCCCAGAACCTGTTACCTGAGACACAAGGGTAGGTACAGCAAGAATGAAGCAGTGGCTAAGATTTGGTTCCCACAGAAGAACTTAAAGTCCACCAGTGGAGTTCACTGAGGACACAAACACATGACACAGTGCAGACTGTGGTGGGTCACAAGGGGGTGACAATGAAGAGCAGTGAAGGATAAAGCATGGGTGTCTTGAGGGATCCAGAAAGCTTTGATGGGGGTCATCTTGGGAAGAGAAAGAGACCAGCTGCTTCATGTTTCTGAAGCCAGGGCTTCCTTGATGTCCTGTGTCCTCTTGAGCTAAGATGAAATAGACCGTTCCCTCCTAAGTTAGTCACAGCAATCAGAAAAGTAACTGAAACACCTTTGGTTCCCCGCAACCCTTTCCCTTAGCACCATGATCACAGTGTTAGGAAGCGCTTCTTTCACAGTCTAGTTCACTTAGCTGTTGTTGCTGGATCAGCCAAGGATGGCTCAAAGTCAGGATGAGACCATCTTCTCCTCCACGCCGCCGCCGCCGCCGCCGCTCCCACCTGCCATGGAAGAGTTCTCAAATTCACAGAGGGCCCATATCTGGGCCCAGTGCACTCTCTTTACCTGAGAGAGTCCAGCCAGTCGGGTGGGGGTGGAGTGGCCCTGGTGGCAGTCCCTCCTCCGGGTAATTATCTCTTTGCAGTGAATAATGGGGCTTCAACTCTATGTCTGATTCTGTGATGAAGATGAAACTATTTAATCAGGTTTGGTTGCGCATCTCATCATCTCCTCACATCACACCCTTCCTGACGAGTTCATTAGCTGGAAGAAAAATTGATGACCTCGTTAGTTCTGCACACTGCTTCACTTAGGACAAATTGGAGTTTGAGGATGTTGCTCGACTCTGCTCCTGGGGTGGGGGACAAGCACTCACTCTCTGAAATGTTTGGATAAACCATGCCCTTGGTGCTTTATGTGGCAAGGTTGCCTGGCAAGGGTCTGTTTGATAGAGTCTTTTGTTTGATAGAGTCCAATGTCAACACTCCTCGGTGCTGAGGGCAACTTTGCCTTCCTTCTAGCCTCTCCTCCAATTCTTTGCCCCTGTCATCCACCGCTACTTAATCGATAGTTTATCACCCTCCATGACCTGCTTTGTATCCTCATCCTCTCTTTATCTAGAAAGCATTCTATGATATCATCCGACTTACCTGTTGGGATTTCAAGGGAAGGCCCATGAACAGAGGAATAAATCAGGACCATGGAGAGTGCCTTGAGCAGCTCAGTATGATCGGACACAGCAGGCTCCTGTATACTTGGATCCACAGAAGCAGAAGGTGTGGTGAATTCTGGCACTGTCTAGGTGGCCTATATGGTCAGCGTGCAGTGACCAGGGGAGGGTGGATGATAGTGATCTCAGAACTGGGGCACAAGTTGAAGGTTCATGGTGTTGGGAAATACCCCCTCCTCTCTTCTTCAAATATTCTTTGGTCCTCTCTAACCTCACCCTATTCTCCAGACAAAACCTTAAAGGCTTCTTCTAGAAAGCCTTTCTGGTCCTCATCCTGTTACCATCTCTGTGTCAACTTCCTCCTCAAATGCATCATCAATGCTGTACCTGACACAGTATGACGATGGTTCATCAAACTGTAGAATTCTCCCTTCCAGAGAGCACTTGAGGGGACAGAATCTGGTCTCCCATGCTGTGTTCTCAGAGCCAAACCTAAGCCTGAGATCAAATAGATTATCAATCACTACCATCAAATGAAAGCATGCTAGAACATCAGCTTGTGGTAAAAGGGTGTGGCCACAGAAGAAGGAGTGACCACAGATCCAGCAAGCCTCAAAGCTCTATGCTGAGTAGGTTGATGGCCGAGTTTCAACTCTGGCCATACTGGCAGAGTGGAGTAATTCAAAGATACTGAGGCAGAAGGCCACTCCCACAGTCTGGAACAGTACTGAATGTTGGGCTTTAATTGAATGGTTGTTGAAAGTTGTTTCATTTGATGCTGAAGGAAGCCAAGCCTCGGACAGATAAATAATAGAACCCAGGACTTCAGGAGCTCCATAGAGTGACCATCTCATGCTATGCTAAGGAAACATGAACCAGCTTTAAAGATTAAGAAATGTGGGGCTGGGATATACCTCAGTTGGTAAAGCCTTTGCCTTTGAAGCATGAAGACCTGAGTTCAAACCCCAGAGTCCATGTTAAAAAGCCAGGCATGGTTGCCCATGTTGGTAATCCAGGCAGTGGAGAGGTAGACACAAAAGGATCTCTGGGTTTTTTTTGGACCAGCCAGTCTAGCCAATCAGTGAGCTTCAGATAAAAATGAGATGCCTTTTTCAAAAAATAAGGTGAGCCCAGGTATGGTGGCATCTGCTTTTAATCTCAGGACTCAGGGGAGGCAGAGCCAGGTGATCTCTGTGAGTTGGAAGCCAACGTGGTCTACATAGTGAGTTCCTGGTCAACTAGAGAGCTACATAGTGAGACCCTGTCTTAACAAACCAATGAAAGAAAGTAATAGAAATGAGTTTCAGAGTGACTGAAGAAGGCCCCCAAAGTTGACCTCTGGCCTCCATGTACGTGTACATAATCATGCATATCTGCACATGCACATAACATACACACAAATAAAGATCAGGAGATGTAAGGCAGTGCATGTTGAGCACAGATCACTTTGATGGATATTGCTATTTTAATAAGATGTTCATTGGCTTCATGCCAACATTCATTCATTAGACTTAGAATGCAAATCATGAACCTTGCTGCTGTCTCCTGTGTGGGGGTGTCCTCATGCACCCACAAAGGGAGGGCAAGGGCATGGTTTCCCAAGAACAACGCTGTAGCTTCTACCAGGCTTGATTCAGAGATGCCCCTTTAACACTTAGCATGTAAGCCTGACATCTGGTTGCATCACTTCCTGGGGAATTTCAAGGACTTTATTCAGAGCCCATTAGGCCCACCTGTTCTATCTCCCCACACAGGAACAGGCTACAACAAAAGGCTTACAGTGTTTCCCCCAAGGCAGCCTCTGCTAATGGCTATCCCCACACACACTGCTCACCCTGCCCAGCCTCCATCTAGAAATGTCATGTCAAGGAAAGGTTTGACCAGTCATGGTTCCATTTCTGATAAACTGACAGGTGGAGGAGGTTTATCTGACTCACATCTGGGAGCTGTGTCTCACACTCTGATATGTTAACGGCAGCTCCTGTTCATGGTACCCTAACCCTAAAGCACACTTGTTGTATATTTTGTTTGTGTTCTGACAAATAAAGCTTGCCTGGAGATCAGAGGGCGGAGCTAGCCACTAGTTAACCATAGAGGCCAGGCAGTAGTGGCACACACCTTTAATCCCAGCACTTGGGAGGAGGAAACAGGAAGATCAGGAGTTCAAGGCCACCCTGGGCTACCTGAGATTGAACTAGTCTAAAAGAGAAACAGTGCTGGGTGGTGGTGGTGCACACCTTTAATCCCAGTACTGGGGAGTTGGAGACAGGAATATAAGGTGGAGACAGGATCTTGGCCCCCCCATTCAGTCTGAGATTTTGTAGAGTTGAGAAGTTTCTAGTGGCTGTTGCTCTGCTTCTCTGATCTCCAGGCAAACCTTGTTTGTCAGAACACAAACAAAATATCCTACAACACACACCTGTATTCTAGGGCAAAGATGGTAGACCTGGAGGTCTTTCCACCTTGCTTTGGTTGCGATGATCTCTTGTATCAATCAGTGTGTGTGTGTGTGTGTGTGTGTGTGTGTGTGTGTGTGTGTGTGAATTGCTTACGTGTGCATTCATGTATGTACTTGTGTGTGTGCACGCACATGTGTGTATATGTAGAGGTCAGAGGACAACTTGGGTTGTCAACTCAGGAGTCACACATCCTTGCTTTTTTGAGACAAGGTCTCTACTTGCCTGGGACTCATCCACCAACTAAGCTGGGCTGGCTGGCCAGTGAGCCTCAGAGACCCACCCACCTGTTCCCACCTCCGCAGCTTCTCAGTGAGCTCAGACAGCATGTGACAGTGGACATTACAGGTCGCAGGGAAAGCCCAACCCCACAAGCAGATTCCTGAGACTTGAAATGCACACATTTTGGAGTAGGGAGAAACCAAGATGGAAGAACCTTACCAAAAAATACAAAATTGCAATATATAAAACAGCAACAAAAATACACATCCTTATTTACAATTATGATAGAAATAAAAATAAATAATAAATTTTGGTTCAGCAAATGCCAGGAGGATCACAAAACCTGAAAAAATATTCATTAGACCAATTATTATATGATTAACATAATTCTATAGTACATATCCCCAAATGTTTTCTAGTTGCAAATAGCTGCGCTAAAAATAAGATTTATTTTTACTTATGTATGTGTGTGTGTGTCTGTCTGTCTGTCTGTCCAAGTTTATGAGAACCGTGTGTGTGCAGGTGCCCAAAGAGGTCACAAGGCACCAGAGCCCTGGGAACTGGATTAACAGGCATCCCGATGTACTCCCAGACCAGAACACAGCACCGTTTCTTCTGTTCTGAGAGCATCAGATGGAATTATTTTCCTCTTTATTATTTTTGAGGGTTACAAGTGAGTTTTTATATTGCAAATCCAAATCTTTTTTTATCTAATATTAATTCTGCTGCCAGGTTTGAGTTCTCCGATCAAAGCTTCCCAGAATGCACCCTGTACGTTTCAGGGCTGCGTTATTCTGCAGGACTTGGAAGAATTGGCTCCTCGCACACAGAGATGTTGTTTGTACTAATCCCTTAGCATCGTTGTTTGTCTATTTCAACCTGTCTGTGCATGAATGATTGAAACTGTGAAGCAGTCGGGACTCTCTCAGGCGCAGTGGATGGACAGAAGCCACAACTCCTGGGAAGCTTGCACGGAATGAAGAGGAAATGGCTGTGGCTCAGGCGACTGTGATGTCCAGGGTGACTTCTGAGTTCAAGCACAGTTGAATCCAAGGGCTTAGGAGATGATTGCGTCTTTCCCTTCAGTCTCCCAGCTCCACTGTTTTCAGTGTGCTGGCCCCACTCTTCTTCTACAGAGGGGCAGTAAGGTGAACAGCAAGAAGCCATTCCAGGCTTGTGCTGTCATAGCTACAATTTAAACAGGAAGTGACCTGTCTTACTTGATGCGTTCTGCTGAATACGGTGGGGTGACTGGGGGTCAACTTTGTCTTGGTCACAGACCCATGGCTCATGTCCTTTTGTCTAGTTGCTATGGTAAATCATGGGGGAGCAGGGAGTTAGGCTTTATCCTTTGCCTTTACCCCTCAACTCTCATCATTGGATAGGAAAAATCTCCCCAAAATGTACAGGAAGGCGTCCTAGATAAACAAAAACATGTGTGCCCCCTACAGAGGTAGAACTGAACATCACTAACTGACAGAAATGGTCTTCACAAAGCTTCACATTCTTTCTGGCTTCCCAAGTTCTCTGTAATTATCCCCGCAGCGCCGAAGTCACTTAAAGTCAGCCTGCACCCCGCATCTTTGATATGATATATTGCTCCTGTGTTTCAGCTAGGCTCTTGTAGGTCACTTTCCCATGAAACGCTGTCTGGGGCTGAGATTCACGTAGAGCGGCAAGGGGGGAAAGTGGTTCTCAGCAAAGGAGGGAGCTGGATGGCCACGGAGTGATCTCGTGGAGCTTTGGGACACGGATGGACGGCCCTTCAAGGCTGTTCCATGGAGGCGAGGGGCTCTAGGCCTCCTTTGGTCACCTATTGAAGATGTCGGAAGGAGTGCCTCTATGGTTGACACTGGTCCTGGAGAGGACTCAGCTGCGAGCCATTGAGAGCCAGTAGTCCCAGCAGCTGGCAAAGTGGATTGCTACGTCCTGAAGGGAAATCCAAGTAGCACCACACTGTATCCACTCAGGTCAGCTCCTAAATGGCAGAAACAAGGCTCATGAAATTCCAGTATTTGAACACCAAGAGCCTAGTGTGGAGCTAGTGGATCCTTAGACATGTCACCACTTGACACATCCTTTCCGTGTGCTTGCATGGGGACATATGTGTACATAAATGGAGGTGAGGGGTTGGTGACAAGTGTATTTCTAGTTCGCTTCCCACCTTTTTTTTTTTTTTTTCACTTTGAGACAAGACCTCTCCCTAAACTTGGTGCTCACTGCTGGGCTGGCTACCAGAAAGCCCCTCCGTCCCCCTGACTCTGCCTCCTCAGTGCTAGAATTGTAGGCAAACATCACCACACCTGGCTTTTAGGTGGGTTCTGGGGATCAACTCCATCCATTCTTGGTTCCTCACCACTTCCTCAACCCCCTACAACATTTCCAATGAATCAGGTGACTTCCCATTTAGGCTGAGCCACTCATGGTTTTTGTTTTTTCTTTTTTGTTTGTTTGTTTTTGTTTGTTTTGTGTGCGTGTGTGTGTGTTTTTTTTTTTTTTTTTTTTTTTTTTTTTTTTTTTTTTTTTGGTTTTTCGAGACAGGGTTTCTCTGTGTAGTTTTGGTGCCTATCCTGGTTCTCACTCTGCAGACCAGGCTGGCCGCGAACTCACAGAGATCCTCCTGGCTCTGCCTCCCGAATGCAGGGATCAAAGGCATGACCACCACCGCCTGGCCTGCCACTCATGTTTTTAAAGCAGATGTGGTAACTGGCTCCCAAAGAGTTAGATCTGGAAAATTGGCTGAATTTTGCTTGGTTATGATCGTTTTAAATTATTTATTTATTTATTTATTTATTTTTATATGCTCGAGTATTTTATCTGCATGTATGTCTGTGTAGCATATATGTGCCTGGTGCTCATGAAGACCAGAGAAGCATGCCATATCCCATGAAATTGGAGTTACAAACAGTTGTGAGCTGCTGTGTGAGTGCTGGGAATCAAACTGGGTCCTCTAGAAGAGCAACCAATGTTCTTAAGCACTGAGCCATCTCTCTGGTCCCTGCTTGTTTTTAAAACTTAGAATCAGGGGCTGTTATTGCAAAGGACCCAGGTTCAATTCCTAGCACCCATGGCAGTTCACAACTATCTATACCTCCAGTCCCCAGAGGACCCGACGACCTTTTCTGGCTTCCTCAGTCACCATGCCCACAGGTGGTGCACAGGCAGGCAAACACTCCTCTACATGAAATAAAAATTATTATACATTTAAAGCTTTAAGCCAATACTTAAAAACCTGGGGATCTTGTCCATAATCAAATCTGAATTTCTCTTTAAAAAAATCAATAAATGAAACAAGAAAAGTGATGATCGAGCCATGCAAAGATGTGTTCCTGTCTGGCCCCACTCAGCTCAAGCTGGACAGCAGCCGCCTCCAGCTCCCCTGTGCTCCCATACCGGCTGACGATCCCACCACTGCCCCTACTCATTCGTTTCCTGCTGCCTCTGGTAGTTTATAAGCCTGGTTATAAGCCAGCTCTCCTGCCAGACGGTGCTGGCCATCCAGTGCAAGCTATTGGCAGAAAGGAAGGGGCAACGGTGGGATACGCTCGAGGGCAGAGTGAAAAAGTCCAAGGTTTCCAATAACATCATGTTTCTCGATGCAGAGAAATTAGGCGTCCTTGCCTTTGCAGCTTCCCTGGCAACCTGACATCTCTGGAATACTGCCCTGGTTTCATTTCTGTGCTTGGATTTAAACAAAAATCCTTACCAAGAACAATGTAGGGGAGAAAGGATTTGTTTGGTTGGCAGTTCCAAGTTATAGTTTATCACTGAGAGGAAGTTGAGGCAAGGACAAGTACGCAGGCAGCTAGTCACATTGCATCTATAATTAAGAGCAGAGAGAAAACAAATGCACTCTTGCTTTCTTCCTTACTCTCAGCCAGCATTCTTCTCTCTTACACTGTTCAGGGACCCCACACACATACCTAGGGAATGGTGTTGCCCACAGTGGGCTGGGTTTTCCTACATCAATTAACAACAAAGACACTCTTTCATAGACGTGCCCAAAGGCCAACCTGATCTAGAGAACTCCTCATTAAGACTCTGGTCCCAGATAATTCTTGATTGTGTCAAGTCAACCATCAAAACTAATCATCACAAATGTGTTACGGTTTTTGACTGAGATGGTCCAGAGTGAATCAAGAGCCATCCTTTCCCCTAGTTCCTCATCTGTTGCCAAGGAGGAGATGCAGAAGAAGGTCATGTGTCCTCTCCTCAGGGGCTGTGGCTGCTGCTGGGTAAAAATGTGAGACAAGCCACAACATCACAGTTTCAGAAACTTTTCCTTTGCTGATTGACAAGGCATGCTGATGGGAACCCATGGCAGCCTGCCTCCGACGGAAACTTGCTAGAGACTCACAGCAGATGAAGAGAGCACAGAGGGAAGAGAATGAGAATCAGTCTCTCAGTCGGGCAGAGGTGGCACACGCCTTTAATCCCAGCACTTGGGAGGCAGAGGCAGGTGGATCTCTGCGGGTCTGAGGCTAGCTTGGTCTACACAGCAAGTTCCAGCACAGCCAGGGTTACACAGAGAAACCCTGTCTCAGAAAAAAAGAAAAGAAAATCGGCCTCTCCAGGGGAGCAGAGGGACTATGGAGGTAGACAGGAAATGACGTACAGATTTTCTCAGCAGACTATGACAACTTCTCCTTGGTTTACATTCAGCTTTCTCAGTTTTAAAAGGAAAACACCTTCATCTGTGCGTGGATGTCTGCGTGTGTGCACGTGTGCTTGGAGGCCAGCAGACAACTTTGGGTATCATTCCCTAGGTGTCGCCCACCTTTTTTACTTTTTGATATTTTATCTTATTTGAGACGGCCTTCCACTGACATGAACTTGTCAAGGAGGCTAGGTTGGCTGGCCACCTCTCAGTCCTGAAGTTACAAGTGTGACCTGTCATATCTGGCTTTTTAAAACACGGGTACAGGTCGTTGTGTTTGTAAGGTGAGTACTTCACTGACTGGGCAATCTCCCCAGCCGGGCAATCTCCCCAGCCAGTCTTACTGATTTTAAAACCCCCAAAGCCTCTGTCTTGATTGCTAATTTAATCATACCTGCCAATCAATTGTCTTTTGACTTCAATAAATAATAGGCTTAAACTAAAGAACTGCTCCTGTGTGGGAGGTGTCTTCCTTTCGGAGTTGGGGGTGGAGCCGCTGCGCCATCCACAGACTTCATTATACCGAGTGCTCACCCTCCTCCACAGAGGGGTTGGATCTCTTCCCCCGCCTCATGCCTCCTCTTGGCACATTACTTCCGGTAACATATACATTTCTTAATTTAATGGGTTCATTAGTCTGTTATAGCTTTTCCATAGCTAGAGTAGACCTGAACAGTGATGAATGGCTTACCACGAAAGTAGCTTTAAGGGTAGGTCTTCATAGATGGCAGCCGCACCTTAATCAGGAAGGCCAGCGGGCTGTCAGTGGGGAGGGGAGAAGGAAGGACATTGGGCTCACCAGAGACTTTCTTCCCCTGGGTCTCCTGACTCAGAAACATTAAAAAATCTAATGCGGCTTTATTCTCCATCCTCCTTTAAGCCTTAAACGCCTGTCTTTGGGGCATGGAGTGTAATAGACTAGGGCTTTAGGACCAGTTTCTCTGAGAAGCAGCCGGTGTTCAAGAAGGGCCCTTGACACCGTTCTGACTTAATGCTAGACACATCTGCAGCTACTTGGACAAAATTGACATTGTCTGGAGTGCAAAGCAATCGCCTAGCGCAGCATTAGGGAGCATTTACTCTTGAGCCGTGCTACCAGACAGCAAATCTTGACCTTTAGGAGTTCAGAGATTAGATTTCTCGGCTGCAGGCGTTGAAGATATTGTTAGGAATTTGTTGCTATTCAAAGCAGATTTCCAGGGTTACCTATGGGTTTAATTCATCGCATCAATCATTTTTTGGAAGGTTCTTTTAAAGCCAAGATAGCTTCAAATAAAAACTAGGATTACTTTCACATTGATTGTCAGTAGTTGGTGAGGAGCACAGGGGCCACCCTTGAGATGCTGTTAAAGTTTTTGTGATGGTTCCTTCTCTGGTCCATGGTCTGTGGAACTGGAGAGAAAAGGCATGTTTCTCCAACTGGCATTCAAAGCAGCTGCTGAAAGATGTGCGGAAGGCGGGGATGAGGATTTGGCTGCTCTCCGGTGTGGGTTTCTCAAGCCCTTTAACACATTCGGCGGCGCACAGCTGGCTCACAGGTTATCTCAAAGTGCATCATTTAAAGCAAGACCTGTTTAAGCCAACAGAGGTTAAATGGAAGCTTATTTCACCCAGTCTCCCTGCACAGTACCTGGGGTGTGTGTGTGTGTGTGTGTGTGTGTGTGTGTGTGTGTGTGTGTGTGTGTGTGTGTGTGTGTGTGTGAAAAGACAAGCAGACTTGTCTTTTCCAGAGGTCAGTTTCTCAGCTCCACTAGCCTTCTTGATCCCAGGGCTGTCTGGAAAAGACTTCTCAGGGTGTCTGGAAAGGAAGTATTCCACACTGGCTAGACTCACCCAGTGGGCTTCTCATCCAACACCAGACATTCACTCTCATCCAATTGACTTTTTACCACGCCATCACTACAACGCTCCCTCAACATGGTTCTTCAATTCATAGCTGATCAAACACCTTGAAGGCTCATCTCTATCTTCTCCATTCCCCAAGTCTGCTGATTTTTCAAAGAGGGGGCTTGCACCAGATACTTCTCATAGCACTGACCTTTTTTTTTTTGCAACTGCAAGGTGATAAGGAGCATCATCAAGGCAGGAGGATAGCAATGGAAGCATCTAGAACCCAGAGAGGGAGGTGATGCAATAGAGGGGGAGCTATACTAACCCAGAGTGGAGTAACAGACATTCAACATAATCAACATGTAAGTCAGTATGCTGAAATGAAGTCCCAATAATGGAAAGTGTAAATATCATAAAACACGATTTAGAAAGATCTTTAAGATTATCAACAGTTAAAAGTTCCATTGCTGAGAAAAGAAAAAAAAAAGCCTTGTAATAAAGAAAAAAAAAACCCAGAGCTTCGGTGAGGGTATTACTCGGGACTGCTGAGTGAGGTGCTTTCTGGTAGCTGCATGCAGAGTGAGGCGCGGCACGCCTTGTTACCACACTGTCCGCTTCTCTGCGGGACTTCAGTGGGGAAATGGATACGATTCATATTCCTTTCTTTTCCATCCAAGCAGAAGACATGTTGCCCAGGGCACTCTCCCTGCCATCTGCAGAAAAAATCTCACGTGTCTCACAGACCCGTGAGATCAGCATTACTGGCTCCTGGGCAGAGAGGAAAGTCCATTTCCTCCAGTTCCACAGAGGAACTGGCGGAGCTTACACAAGCACCAAAGCACACAGCTGGGAGTCTGACGCGGCTCTGTCTGATGTAAGGGTTTATTTACTCAAGGACCTGCAGGCCAAAAGCACAGCTCCAATGCGGGTGTGTAAACTGAGGCCCGAGCAGCTAAATCATCTTGGCAAAGTTGCAAAGGATGGGCAGAGCAGTTAGTTTGTCCTCTGTCCACCGGCCCTCTACTAACCCCCACCCTTAGTGCTCTCCGAGGTCTGTGTCTGTATGAATAACCACTGTGAACTTGTAACTTACCACATATAAATACATGAACATGAACAAATATGTACATTGTAAAGAATGATTGCCAACCGCCTTTGCTCTTATAGAAATATATCCATGCATGCGCTGTACAGGGGGCCAAGCGTTTCTATCAGGCTTCAAAGCCTTCGTGGTATGTGGTCATGGTGTCTCTCGGTTGGAACGGACTGACTGGGGCACTCTCTTGGCTAGGCAGGGCTTTTCAGGACAGTGACGGGGTTTTCAGCAGAGTAGGAGGGAGAGACGGTGGATTTCTGGAGCTCTCAGAAATCAAGGTGAGAATATAACCCTGCTGCTGCCGAGCATGAGAAACTGGTCGTGGGAAACAGGCCAACCCTGGTATTTTGAACACGAGGTATTAGTGAATGGTCTGTGCAGGGCTCACTTGAATTTTTTAGATTTTTAAAACCCTTTTTTAATTACAAAGGCATGGCATCTGTATTGCAGAAAATATAATGAAATAACATCCTCCACAGTGTTCAACTAACTGAAGATGACATGAAAAAAAAGATCAGAAAAAGTTTATTTTTTTTTTTTTTAAAAAAAGGGGTCATGATGTAAATCCCATTTTGTGAGTAGCTTGTTTCCCTAACATGGCAGAGTGCTCCCTCTGTATTTTGTGTGAAATGAGCCCTCTACCCACTGTCTTCTGGGGTTCACAAATATACCATGCTTCTGTTCATTTTATTGACTCACTTTCCTACTGTGTTTCTGCTGAAGATCCCTCAGCCATGGCAAGATCAAGGGAGGTCTTGTCATGCTGTCATCCAGAACAGCATCCTTGAGTCTTATGGCACATCCTGATAACTCTGCTAAACAAAAAGGACAGGCCCCATCCCTTATTTCCAGGTCAGGCTTGTAGACCACATGAGACATGTATGATGACATACAGAAACACCCTAGCTAAGTCCCTGGCCATGGAGATTCCTGTTCCCTTCTCAGGTGGAAACTGAGTCAAACAGTGTTGAAAAAGACTTCAGAGTGCCAGGCGGTGGTGGCACACGCCTTTAATCCCAGCACTTGGGAGGCAGAGGCAGGTGGATCTTTGTGAGTTTGAGGCCATCCTGGTCTACAGAACGAGATCCAGGAAAGGCGCAAAGCTACACAGAGAAACCCTGTCTAGAAAAACCAAAAAAAAAAAAAAAAAAAAAAAAAAAGACTGCAGAGTACCTGCTGTCCAGACAGACTTCTTCCTATGCTTTAGTCAGGACCTCTGGTTGCTCCTCTCAGCCTTTATTTTCTTTTCAAGAGGTGTGTGCCACCAGGCCTGGCTCTTCCCCCCCTTCCGCTCGCCTTAGGTTGTTATTTATTTTTATTTTATATGTCTTGATGTTAGCTTGAATGTATGCATCACCAGAATGCAGTACCCACAAAGGCCAAAGGGGGCATCATACCCCATCCTTCCCACCCCAGAGCTGGAGCTATAGACCATTGTGAAAGGCCATGTGGGTGCTGGGAATGGAGCGTGGACCCTCTGGAGGAGCAGCCAGTGCTCTTAACTGCTGAGCCATCTCTCCAGCCCTTACCATAGACATTCTAATGTTTCTTAGAGAATTGAGGTGGCTGGAGCCCTGAAGCTGTCGTGACTCATCAAAGATTACCCCAACAGTGCATCTCAGCACTAGACTTGAACCTCTGTCATGTACCTCACACCTTCACTGCTTCTATTATTAGGTGGTTCGAGGGAAGGAGGGGAAAAGAGATGACAAGAAAGTAAGAACAGAAACAGAGACAGACCGTAAATGACAGCTGTGCATGGCTCTGGAGGCCTTGGCAGCAGGCAGGAGCAGGTGGGTGGCACCCTTGTTCTACACTGTGCATTGTCCCCGCTTATCTCCACTCCACAGGCCCCTCTCAAGAGCTGGAAGACAGACAGGAGCAATTTTTGAGGCAAGAGCCTCAGACCCAGAGGTCTCAAAAGACCAAGTTGTTTCTCTGCCTGCTTTTGTAAGCACTCAAAATTCAACTGCATGCTTTAACAAAATGTACTCCTTGCAAGATCCCCCAACCTCAAGAAGACCCCATTCTGCAGGGAGAAGAGTCTCTGGTGCGAGGAGTCCCTGGTTCCATTCCTGTTTCCATCTTCACACAGTAGATGGGTCCAAGTTCCGAAGCTTCCCAGGACTAGACACAGTAGATATTAACAGGATCAGGGATCGTGATTTTCACTCTCTGTAAGGAGGGGTTTCTTATAGTCAGATAGGCTGTGTCTCTGGACTAAGGGTAAAGAACATCACCCAACTTTTCTTGGGATTCTGTTCCTTTCTTTTCTTCACTCTGCTTCCGACATGGTTTCCTCTCCATAGACAGGCAGAGGACACTGAGTTATGGAGCTATGGGTGTGAGATAATATGAAGGAAGTAGATCCCTCCTATAAAATGCCTGGTATTCAGTAGAAGTGCCAGCAGTGCTGATGTCCCCATCTCTACACCCGAGGTTACACTAGAGAGGGCATTACCCCACAGATAGGTGGGTCTCTTGTCTTAGATGAGAGCCTATAATTTGGGGAATTTAGGGTGGGGAAGCTTGGTGCTAATGTAAACAAAGCTCAAATAAAAATGCTGATGCTATGGATATTAACAACTTTCTGAGTGTCCTCTATGTAACCTTGGGCTAGGCAGCTCTTTATTAGGACAGTGGCCACAGGTTGGATGTGGGGTCTCTGCAGCCCCTCTGGATCACAGCAGTCTCTGTGCATCCTAAGCTGTGGAGATTCACCATCCGCTCAATACTCAGATTCTGACCTCACTCTAGTCACCAAGTACCTCCCACATAGAAATCTTAGACCTGTCTTGACCTGCATTTTAGTGAACTTGGTCAAGGAGAGGTGACAGCTGAGGATGGTGTGCACACGAGGGACAGATGCCTCGCTCATTTATAGGATGCTAGTCTGCCAATCTACTTACCGCCTGGAGCCAAATCACCTGCCAATCACCTGCCACAGCTCACTGCCAATGCCCCACCCCCAGGGAGAAGCAGGCACCTGGAACAACCTATATTCCTGAACCACAGGGCAAGGTTGACAATCTTTGCCAAACAGCAAACTGACGATCCGTTCTTACTGGCGCTCAGAGCATGTCGTCCTTTCTCACCTTCATCGAGCAACATGTGTTTATGGAAAGTCTCCCTGGTACCTTTGCCCTCAGAGAGTTGGGGTCCAGTGGAGCAGAACACCTTTGAAACTCAGGGGCTGCCCACTGTGACCTGAGGAAGCATGATGGACTGTCATATTACTGCCACCCGAGCCAGGGGAAAGTCTGGCTTTCTTGGGAATGGTGACAAGGACCTTGGACACCCACTGGCTAAGACCTTATAAGACTTCAGACTGTAGTGAAATAACTCTTCAATAAATACATAAGCCAAACATACGATACTGAGCTTACTAATGAATCAAACCCAAAATACCACCCCCTCTTCCTGTGCTATTATTCGAGGCTATTCTGGTATCCAGCACTAAAGCAATTTGGCACTTTCCTCTTTCCCTGTCTCCTCCCAAACTCTATTTCTCACTTTAAACTTCCATTTGTACCATTTCCCCTCAGTATTTCAGTTTCATTTAAATCTGATCATGGCAGAGCAAGCAATTCCACACATAAGTGTGATCGACAATATCAGGGTGTCCCTTGGGAGAGACTGCCAGCCCCTGAGGGTTAGGACATGGGGAGAGGAGAGGGGGAGGGAAGTGAGGATCACTGAGGCATCTACCCAGTCAGGTCAGGGTCCTGATGACCATGACAGCAGCTGTAGCTCCAGGTCCCCAGCCCGGAAACCCCAAGTGAGACAAGCCAAGAATTGGTTGAAGTTCTCAGCAAACTCACTGGGTGGCAAACCAGACCTGAGTTGACGTATATTTATTTATAGCTCCACATTTATCTTACTTTATATGAATATTTATACATTTCATTAAAGAAACATTAATACATTTAATTCCAGATGCCACCACATACCCTGTTTGGGTGTTATGTAATTTATGGAAAATGCCCCAGATTACCTTTCGAGAATTCAAACATTCTGAATTCTTAAGCAGAATGGCCTCAAATTTCTTTTACCGGGGTGTGGTAAGACACTCCTTTTCTCCCCAACCTGTCTTATTATTTGTCCTTAATTATCATTCAAAGAAATGATTTTTTCCTTCACTTTCTGTAGAGTCCAAATCAGGTGATTTTTCTAAATTTCTTTCTCTCTTGTTAACCTACAAATACTTCAGCAGCTAACACCCAAAATGAGCTTTTATCTCATGTACACTATGCCCAACACCTTGGGTATTTTCGTAATTAAAAGATGTTGCTAGATATTTTTCTTAAATGTTATGCGTTTTTCATCTTCTTAAAAAACAACTTTCCTGAGGTATAATTTGCATATCCTAATATTCATTTGTTTCAAGTATATGAGTCAACGATTTCTCAGCACATATGCAGAGTTGCACGGCCGTCATTATAATCTAGCCATTATGCATGTCCTTTGTCCCTCGCAAAGACGCCTCGGGTCACTCTGTGCTCACTCTCATTCCCACTTCTGTCCACCAGCATTCTTCCGACATGTCAGGCATTCTGCACTCGGAGGTCCTCATGGGGAAACTGAGGCTAGCGTAACACATAAAAGATAAAGCTGAGATTTGACCCATGTCCTTCCGGACCCCAGACTTCACCAGCTTCCTGAAGCTGTCTGAGGAGATCGAGAGTTGTCTTTCACGGGAAAGGTGCAGAAGTAAGGGTAGCCCCAGCCTGGATGCTGGAGGAGCCATGACCCACAAAGGGATTGTGACCTTTAGGCTCCAGCCAATTGAGAGTTCCTGGGGTGTGGGGGAGTCAACAAATCCATGAAATGCCTCCAGCTAAGCCAGGAACTCACTTTAATGACTAGAAAAGAATGATGTGTCATGAACAGACTAATTGCGTATAAAAGAACCGATTCTGAAGTGGGCAGTGTGTTCCCATAAGTGCTTTAAACACCCCCCAGAGATGCAGTTTGAAGCTGCCATTTGCATTATCAATGAAGAGGTAGTTTGCTAATTGAGGAAAGCGTATAAACCCAGTCCTGGCTTAAATCTCCTCACATTCCATTGATGGCTAAATTAGTGAAACTCTTTCATAGGCTTAGTTTCTCTGCTCTTGAAATGTGAAGTTGGTTCTCGGGATGTGATTGTCCTGGTGTACCAATGTTGCCACGACCCAAGAACAGATGATGGGATGGAGTACCAGGGACAACTGTGCTGTTATTAGTACTGCTGATAAATACCAACTTCCTCTGTGACCATTCAGAGAAGTCCATTTTCAAAGCAGTCAGGCCTGCCTCCAGCCATCCCAGCCCTCCTCTGTGCCTCCTGCCCCTCTGAGACTCTGTCTCCAGCCTCTTCTGCCTGCCTCATCTTGCTGTAGTGTATTTTCTCCCCATTCCTTCCAGCTGAGCTAAAAATAGCCTGAGGAACAGATCTCCAACCCATCATTCACACACTGGTGTGACATTGAAATAACCCAAATCCCAAATATAGAGGTTTAGGTCCATGGGTTTTGAACCCCATGGAAATTTTGGAGTAACATAGTCTGGGTGTTCGGTTGGAACCTCCAGCTCGCCCCTGCATGATCCAGAAAGCCTTGTTCCTTTCTCTCCAAACCCCACCCACTCAGAGAGTCTCCGAACAAAGAAAAGGTACCAAAAAGCCCAGTTCTGCATTCCTGGCGACTATTGCAACTTCCTCCCTTGTTGCCAGCAGCAGCCCAAGTCCCTGCCTAGGCTTCAAGCTGTTGACCATACTTGGGCACAAACCCAGCATGTGGCAGACAGGTCATCACCCCTTGCCTGCAGGCTATATAATCTTCCTGCTTTAGTTCAGGCAAGCTGCTTCTCCTACCTCAATCTCTGGGACTCGAGAACCCGCCCGGGAGTTGCTTTGCTCAAATAAACCTGTTGTTGTACTTTTTCAATTCTGCTTGATCTGGCTTACTGTGTCAGCAGAGAAACCTATTATCGGGGTTCAGAAAACCTGTTACTGGAGTCTATAGAGTGGGTTCATCACTCCAGAGAATCCAATGCACCATGCCGTGAGATTGGACACCGGGAGAGCGCAGAGCTCACAGAACAGGGAAACCCAATGGCCCTGTTCTGAGTACACTGAAGGGCGGTGGAATTATGGGGAGGAAAATTGTCCTAGGAAATGGCTCAGTGGGTAAAGCACCAGCATTGCAAGTGTGAGGACCTGAACTCTGACCCCCAGGAACCACATAAAGAGCCAGGCATGGTGTTTCACACACCTGCAATGTCAGCACTGGGGAGGCAGAGACAGGAGGATCCCTGGTCTCTTTCAGTTTAGCTAAAGCAGCAAGCTCAGGTTTAAGGAAAGACCCTATTTCCAAAACTGAGGCAGAAAGAGGTAGAAGAAGACATCCAACATCAACCTCAGACCTTCACACACATGTGCACACATGTGCATGCACAAATGCACACACACACACACACACACAGATGTTAGAGACACACACATGCACACACACGGTAGGGAGGTGTGTGAGATTGCTTATCAATTTGCTCCCTTGAAATTTAAATAGCACAGCCTTGCCCAAGGTCAGAGTTAAGAAGAGGAAGACTAGATAATTGAATCTAACAACTTCTTCCTCTAGGTTCCAGGACTTTTTAAAAATTCAAAATCTGCCCCGACTACTGACAGACTTCCGAATCCAAGGTCAAACACAAGGTTTGCACTTGATAACATAGTTCTAGACCGTGGTCCGAGAAGCCACAGTTTCCATCCTTCAAAGGGCAACAAAGTAGTTATATAGAGACGTAGAACAGTGGTTCCTCATGTTGTGGTGACCCCCAACCATGAAATTATCTCATTGCTACTTTATAACTGTAATTTTGCTACTGTTGTGAATCGTAATGTAAACACCTGATATTGCAACTCCAAAGGGATTGAGACCCATAGGTTGAGAACCACTTAGAGGCTTACGCACTTGAGCAGTTTTACCTGGAATGCTTTTCTGCTGAAATGGATGGTGCATTTCTGCATTGTGTGCGGAACTTGGTGAGCTACCTCATACTCAGGACCCTCCAAGGATAAAGTAACCCTGTCTCGGCTCTGTCATCTTGACCCCAAGTTGCAAAGCAGAGTGTACAGACAAAGTGAGGCTTACCAACACATTTTATTTCACTCATAAGATTTTTAAAAGGTTTAATAGTGACCAAGTCTAAAATCTATTGGGAGAGTACATATTAAAACCATCTTTAGTTTGCTATGTTTTAATGAGTCAAAAGTTCTTCATACAGGACTTACCTTTGCTGATGGCGACATGACCCTCTGGTTCTAGTTTGCTGCCCTTTTAGAAGGGGCGTACCACCTCCAGGCTGCTTTCGGTCCCAGCTCTTCCTGAGGTCCTCACAAGTCCTAGCCCTAGAAGTTTGTTCATGTGTTCCTGCCACAAACAAGTAAGCAGAAGACAACTGGCGCTCTTGGAGATTTATCATAAGGACGCAACAGAATCATAGTATTTAAGAAAAGAGCGCAGGGGTCGGCAGACACTGGAGCACGTGCTTACTGATTTATTTCAGAGGTGGGAAGTCTCTGGGCACGGTGTGGCCATGACCTCCTCTTTTCCTCAGTCCTAGAGCAGGCCGAGCTCTGGACTCTCATGCTTCCTGGACAACCATCAGCCCAGGATTCTCTATCAACCAAGGATGCTGTGAGGATTAGATCAGCAAGTGCATGTCTAACCCACATCACCACCTGGGCTGCTCCGTTAGGATAGTAAACTTGACAGGACCTAGAATCAACAAAGAGACAAGCCTCTGAGTATGGCTGTGAGGGGGTTTCTAGATTAGGTTAATTTAGGCCAGGAGACCCACCCAAAGGTAGGCAGTGCCACTGTCTGGGCTTGGGTCCCGGACTGGCTGCATAAAAAGGAAAGAACAAGCTGAGGCAGGAGCATCCATCTCTCTTGGCTTCCTGACCACTGACTCAAGGTGACCAACTACTTCCAGCTCCTGCCACCTGTCGGGATGGGCTCTATACACTGCAGGTGTAAGCCAAGATGAATCCGCTTTGTGTAAGTCACTTTTGTCACCAATGAGAAAGGCGACTAATTCACCACACAGCACGCAGCTCTTGCTTCTGCTCTCTTCCCTTGTCACATCAACGATTAGACGGAACCCTCAAACTGTCCTACAGAATTGACATCCAAATTGGTTGAAAAAAAAAAAAAAAAAAAAAGCCCATGGAATCCTCCATGTTGGTGAATGGTGGCTCGGGACTCTACTGAGTACAGATAGACCTTTCTGTTGCAGCCAGGACCTTCTGAAAGGTTCCCTCAAGGTTGTGTGTTCCCTCAGCATGAACCCGACCATCCTTTGTCATAGTTGCTGGTGAACTGTGGTGAGCTGTGAGGACTTTAAGAAGAAGGACTGTGAATGTGAGATCAGATTTCAGCTTGGAGCCCAAGGCTTCCAGAAGTGTGAACATGGAGAGGCAACAATAGGGGGTGAGATATGCTGAAAGTGTTGCCCATGAATTTACATTCAATAAAAAGGCCTCCCAGCTATAATTATCACATTTTTGCTAATATTGAGATTCTAGATGTCAGATTTAATATTTGAGTAAACCAATTAAGGAATGTTTTTTCCTCAGCTTTGACAAACAATCTTGCTGGAAGTTTCAAATGTGCTTTTTTGGTCGCTTGCTCCTTTTTTTTTTTTTGGTTTGTTGTTGTCACATTATTTTGAAACAGTCTCCTGTATTCCAGGCTGGCCCCAAACTCACCATGTAACCAAGGATGGCTTTGAACTTTTGGTCCTCCTGCCTCTACCTCTGGAGTGCTGGAATTATAGGCTCATATTACCACATCTGTTTATCATCTATTTATTTGGTACAGGGACTGAAACCCAGGGCTTCCTAAATTCTAGGCAAGCGCTCTGCCCACTGGACTACACCCCCAGGCCCCAAATGTGCTCAAGAACTAAAAACAACAAGTCAGGGGATGAGGCTGACACTGAACTACACAACTAGTCGGCATTGTCTCTCTTTCTTTTTAAATTTTATATGCATTGGTGTTTTGCCTGCATGTATGTGTGTGCGAGGGTGTTTGATCTCCTGGAAATGGAGTTATAGACAGTTGTAAGCTACAATGTGGGTGCTGGGAATTGAACTCAGGACCTCTGGAATAGCAGGCAGTGCTCTTAACCACTGAGCCATCTCTCTAGCATTTTCTATGATAGAATTTCCAGAGTCTTGTTCCTTTTGCTTTGACTTCTCCAGTCTTCCCATGGCTCCCATCCCCAGCTCTGTTGGCTTTTCTCTAAGGGAACAATCCTCAGACTCCATTTTTGTGCCTTTTCCAGCATGTACCAGATGACTCTAGATCAGTGGTTCTCTGCCTGTGGGTCACAACCCCCAAAAGACCATCGGAAAGCACTGTAGCAGAAGTTTCTCTGGTCCCACCAGGCCCTGCAGTTCCACGGCTATTATAAAATAATCACTCAGAGGCTTATATTAATTACTAACTAAATGGCCTATGACTCAAGATTCTTGCTAGCTAGCTCTTATACCTTAATCCATTTCTATTAATCTATAAGTTGCCACATGGCCTGGCATTACCGGTCTGCTGGCATTTCGCTGCTCCTTGGGCGGTGACTGGTGTCTCTCCCTGCCTCTGCCTTTCTTCTCCTCTCTCTGTCTTGGATTTCCCATCTGCCTCTAAGCTGCCTTGCCATAGGCCAAAACAGCTTTATTTATAGCCAATGGGAGCAACACATGTTCACAGCATACAGAAAGACATCCCACAGCAAAGCACAGACATTTACATTACCATTTATAACAGTAGCAAGCAAAATTACAGTTTTGAAGGAGCAACAAAAATAATAATTTTATGGTTGGGGGTCACCACAGGATGAGGGACTGTATTAAAGGGTCGCAGTGTTAGGAAGGCTGGGAACCACTGTTCTAGATGGAATCACCTCTTCAGATTTCTTCTGTGACTGTAGGGCATCCAGACTCAAATTGTCCCGCTCAGTGGGGCCATTGTCACATTATAATAGAGAAATGCTTCATCATGTGTTACAGAACAAGATGGGATCTTCTCTAAGAAGCTTGGGGATCAGAGTGCAGGAAAAAGATTAATTTTTATGCACCAAGTCATTACGGAGGGAGAAGGAGTCACTAAGATTGCTGGAGAGGCTTTCTCATCTAATACCAACACAGAGCCTGTATGTAGAGGACCGTAGGCTCAGTCCTCGGGTTTGTTTTTTACCTTGAAAGTGCTAGGATCTAGGTCATAAGCTTGTTTACACGTATTTCAGGTTTCCAAAAGAGCCTCCTTTTCAAAAAGATATCATTTTCCCAGGATTTAGGTATATCTGAAAATATTTTGATTGTTCCTACTCCATAAAAATGCACAGCCACATTTCAGACTGTGTTGAAAGAAAAGGAAAGGCAGCTCCCACTCTCTCCCCTCCTCTCCTGATCCAGCAGCTCTGTAATACTTCTTGTTCATCTTGATAATGGACTTGTCAGCACGTGTGCATCATCTTCTAGTCTGTCTCTCTTGTTCCCGGATACTGTGTGATACATGGTTCTCCAAGCCTTTACATAGATCCTATCATGCACATGTGCCAACTGATGGAGCTCTTCCATTGCTAAGAATTTGGGCAACTGTTAGTTTGTTCTACACATAGACACACAGACAGACAGACAGACAGACACACACACACACACACACACACACACCCCTGTAAACTGGTAGATAATTCTGAAGTCTTCGTTAGATTTAGGTAAATGACTTGCTTGTTTTTGAGATATGGTTTCACTGTGTTATCCAAGATGGCTTCAAACTCCTGATCCTCCTGCCTTAGCCTCCTGAGTGCCGGGATTATACTCAGGTTTAATTAGTGAAATATTCTAAGCTAGTTTCTTAGTTTGCTTTTCTGTTGCTGTGACCAAAAGCAACTTGGAGAGGAAAGGGTTCATTTCAGCTCACAGCTCTCAGGTCCCACTCCATCAATGATGGAAGTCAAGGCAGGAACTCAAGGCAGGAACTGAGGC
Source organism: Peromyscus maniculatus bairdii (assembly GCF_049852395.1). NCBI lineage: Eukaryota > Metazoa > Chordata > Mammalia > Rodentia > Cricetidae > Peromyscus > Peromyscus maniculatus. The sequence goes on from NC_134858.1 coordinate 67,415,829, forward strand.
AGGAACCGAAGTAGGGGACGTGGAGGGGTGATGCTTTCTGCCTTGTTTCCCATGGCTTGCTTAGCCTGCTTTTTTTATACCAGGACTAGCTGCCCAGGGGCGGCGGCACCCACTGTGGGCTGAGCCCTTTAGAATCAGTCATTAATCAAGAAAATGCTCCCACAAACTTGTTTTGCAGCCAATCTGTTGGAGGCATTTTCTTAATTGAGGTTCCCTCTTCCCAAGTAACTAGCTTGCATCAGTTGACAAAACCCTAACCAGGACACAGAAAACAAGCTATATAAAGATTTCTATTTCTAGGTCAGCACAGATGGCCAAACTGACACTCTGTACCAGTTAAAGTCTCTAACTCACTGTGGGCAGCACATGATGCCAGGGGTAGTCACACAGCTTAAAAACCCTGAGTTGGCAGGTGTGGTGGTATACACCTTTACTCCAGCACTTAGGAGGCAGAAGCAAGTGGATCCCCCTCGTTGAGTTTAAGACCAAGTTGGTCTAGATAAAGCAATGGTTCTCGATCTGTGGGTCATGACCTTGGGGGGGGGGTCAAATACCATGCATCCTGCACATCAAATATTTTGCATTATGATTCCTAACAGTAGCAAAATTACAGTTATAAAGTAGCAATAAAAATAATTTATGGTTGGGGGTCACTACAACATGAGGAACTGTATTAAAGTGTCACAGCATTAGGAAGGTTGAGAAGCACTGATATAGAGAGTTCTAAGCCAGCCAGGGCTAAACAGTGAGACCAAACCATAAATAAACAAGTGAATAAATAAACAAACAAACAAAACCCTGCAGCCAGAAGAGGACAGGGAGTGCTTGGGCTGACAGACTTTTTCTTCTCCCTCTTCCTCTTCCTCTTCCTCTTCCTCTTCCTCTTCCTCTTCCTCTTCCTCTTCCTCTTCCTCTTCTTCTTCTTCTTCTTCTTCTTCTTCTTCTTCTTCTTCTTCTTCTTCTCCCCTTCCCCCTCCTCCCCCTCCTGTTCCTCCTCCTTCTTTTTCTGCACAGGCTGATCCTGGAAGAGGAAAAAGCACAGTGACTGAGAACTTTTGGGGCAAGTGAGAAGTAGCCGCAGGTAAAACAGGTAGTCACCCTACCTGCATGCAGTCCTTCAGCCTGAGTCAGGAGGACCGCTCGAGTCCAGTTTGAGGCCAGTCTGGGCAACAAGGCAAGATCCCGTCTGCATAAAATAAAGAAATGTAAATAAAATCAGAGCATGCAACTCTACTAAACTGAGCACACACATTCCCTCTCCCAGTGTCCGGGCCCATTGTGGTCCTCTCCAGCTTGCCTCTTTCCTCCTGATCTCTCCCTCCCTTGAGCTGAGTGAGAAAAGGGTATTGAAAAAAAATTGAGTGAACAATAAATAAAAGCAATTCCTCACAGAACAGGCCCAACCTTGGAGATTAAACTCCTTGAGTGTGAGGCCCCCGGATTTCGTTCCTGTCTTTTTTATTCCTTCATGACAGAGTAAGCACTACTCACAGATGTCCAGGCAAAACACTACAGGTTGGAAATGTTCACCCACCTAATCAGTGCACCTCAGAGTCCCCAGCACACAAAACAGCCGTGACTCCACTCCGGAGCTACTCACTCAGACGGGAGTGTGTCCATATCAACAGTTGCCACAGGCTGTTGGGGACTGGGGTTTGTACCACGAGCCTGCCTTGTGACAGGTGAAACTAACTTCTGAAGAGGGACAGTGTCACTTGGCCAGACCCAAACAATCGCCCCCTTACCAATAACCATGACAAATGTCATCCTTTGCTTTCGTTTTGAACTAAGCTGCCTTCCCCGCTTTTATGGGTGGGGAGCTATCTGTTCTACAGACCTGTTGGAAGATAAATCCACTATCTACACTGAAGTTCCATTTGGTTTAGAGTTCCTGATGCTGTAGCCCACTGGGAGTCAGGTAACTTGGCTGCACAGGCTCGGCAAACTCCATCATAACTTCAGCTGAGATTTCCTTTGCCGATAATTTTATTTTGGATTAATGAGCAAATTGCACCTGGTTTTGTAAAGGTGACTGGATATATCTGGATAGAATTGCAAAATGAGTTTAACCAGAAAAATAACATAATTTTATGAATGGCCATCAGTGTTGCTAAAACTAAGGAGACTGGTGGAGGGGTGGGGGTAACTGGAACCCACTCATTTGGAATGGTGCTGTACAGCTGTTGCTGACATCTGCAGAGCCAGCTGCTGGCAATCTATAGCATCTCCTGCTATACACGGGGAGTGATATCTGGTCCCTTCTGATAAAAAAAAAAAAAAAATCAGGACCTGAGCAGCATACGCACTCAATAAGCTCTGGATCATTGAGTCAGGAGCAAAAGAAAAAAACATTTTGATCAAAACACAAGTCTTTTTCTCTCTCACTCATAAAACACAGCTTAAGTCAATGTATTTCAGCCAAAGCATGAATTAAGCTGCATCTCCTCTTCTCTTGCCTTTTCCTCATATTTGAAGCCACCCACCTCCTGCACCACTCTGTGCTTTCAGAAGATAATGACCCCCATCCATCATGTCTTGTGATTGACAAGATGCTTTCAAGTGGATAAGCACATCCCACATCAAAGTCTTCCAGGGGGCTTTGTCAGCAATCCTGTTGTGCGGATGAGGAAACAGATTCAATGATGATAACAATATAATGTCTTTCCCTTCCTTACTCCACGGGACTTGGAAGACCTGGAGTGAGGCTCCAGAGCACCAACAGCCCAGGATGCCTTTCCTCTCTACCCTAGGAATGCCCTTGCACCCAACCTGTAACCCATGAGCCACATGCATCTCAGTGGCCCAACACATGTGTAGATGTCAATGGGTTGGACACCCTTCCAGGTCTGTGTGGTACCTTCACTGTCTATTTATCAAAATATTGGTTTATATCACTCCTGCTGGGATGGTGAGTTTAAACTTGACACAATCTAGAGTCGTGTAGGAAGAGAGGGAAAAGGAGGGATTATCTCGATCAGGTTGGCCCATGGGCCTGTCTGTTGGGAACTGTCTTGATTATGTTAACTAATGTGGGAAGCCCACTGTGGGCATCACCATTCTCCAGGCAGGGGGTCCTGAACTGCACAAGAGTGAGAAACCGAACTGAACATAAGCAAGCAAGCGAGCATGCATTTATCCACTTCTCACTGCTCTTAACTGTGGCTGCAATATGGCTGGATCTTGCATCTTCCTGCCACATCGACTTCTCTGCCACAGGCTGCAACCTGGAATTGTGAACTGTCATAAACCTCTTTCTCCCTTAAATTGCTTTTTGTCAGGGTATTTCATCTCAGCAACAGGAACAAAGCCAGGACACCTACGGGTCTGTATGTTAACAATGGAAAAACCAAGCAGTACATCACAGCTCTTCTTTTACTCTGCACTTTACCTGGTGACCATTTGTCTCCACTCAGTGCTTTGGCTGGGAAGTGGCTGCCGCTCATGTGGCAGAAGACACAGCTGTCCACATGGAGAGGTTTTACACAAGCATCTGAAGGGTGCCTGTGCTCCAGGCCCTTCTGTATCTGAGGACCATGGTCTGAAAGTCCACGCTCTCTTGGGTCCCCCACTCTGACTCTCTCTGAAAACGCAAACATCCTTGAACAGGTGACATTGATTTCATCCGTGCTAAGGGGTCACCAATCCACTCAATTCCCCTTCACACAGGGACCCCTGGCACAGCTGGGCAAGAGTCCTGTACAGACCTGGAGGGGCAGCCAGTGGAGAGGAGTGGCCACTAAACCAACACAGGTGTGTCGGGAAAGATCGCAGGTGGCGATTCTTGAGACTGAGAGCTGGGGAGTCAGGACTCTAACACACAACCATCCTGCGAGTCATGAGTACCAGCCCACATCTGTGGCTAGCCGAAGAACCTTGCTAGGCAAGGAGAGGCCCGGGTTCTGCAGCATCTAATCTCGGGTCTCCTAGGGGCCAGCCTTGTGTGGGCTGCACCTGCAGGCGTAGGAGAGCACTGGTGTAGAGAGCCCCCACATGGCATCTGGGGGAATTCCCAAGCTGTCTGCCTATGGAAGCCGGAAGTAGAAACTCTTGTTCTTGACCAAGTCTCATATTGCTCCTAGCACAATGACTGATGGAATTATCCTGGCAATGGGTACAAAGAGAGGAACTTTGCGGGGAAGAGATTTTCTTACATTGACCGAGGACTGGGATTAAGGTTTAGGGATCTCCAGCCTCCGGTTCTTTTGTGGAAAGTGAAAGGCAGTGAAATGTGGAGTCCTTTGTGTCAGAGTTGAGGCAGTGATGTCCAGGGAGGAACCGCTTCGCTGCCTGTTTGTGGCCCTCTTGGTGTATGTTCCAGTTCCCTTTGACTTTCTGGAAGAGTTTCTGGCCAATTAGATGACGTTGTCTGGTGGCATTTTTAATGCCCAGACAGAGTAATTTGAGTCCAGTGCTGCGTGAGAGGGACAAGTGACTCTGAAACGAAAGGGGAGAATCTCTGGGAACTTGTCTTCCATCCTCGACCTCCCAAAATGAGAAAGGGTTTTAATCCTGTTATGCGAAATGACCGAGCACAGGTCCTCAGGCTCGCAGGGCCAGCTCCCTAACTCACGGAGCCATCTCTCCAGCCCTTGGAAATTCCTTTCCACAGACGCTGCATCCAGCAGAGAGGATGAGCTGGCGTGTAGATGGGAATGAATTCTTGCATAAGCAACTGAAGACGCAGCATCCTTGTAGACACATCAACCCTTTAGCCATGACTGCAACCGCCCCTGGTTCTGAACTCTTTATCCCTGAGTCCTACGTGTGGTGTTTGAAATGAGAAATGTCCCCAAGAGGCCCTGCCTTTGAACACGTGGTCCCTGGTTGGTGGTGCTGTTTGAGGGTATGGAGACTTACTGGAGGAAATACATCACTGAGGGGCAGGCTCAGAGTTCACAGCCCCACCCCACTCCCTGTTCATTCTCCACTTTCTCTGTGTGGCCGTAGATGAGATCTCTCAGCTTCCTGCTCTACTGCCTGCTGCCAAGGCTCCCTGGCCTTTACAGACTCTCCCTCTGGAACTGTAACCTGAAATATGCCCTCCCCCACAGGTCACATTTACTCATAGTGTTTCACCCCAGAAATGGAAAAGTAAGTCTTGTACTCAGCTGTCAAGGGGCAAGGACTCCAAGAAAATGCTTCAGTTCCCTAAACCACCTGAGGAAACACACAGCCATGGCGGAGGGCAACAGTGATGGACAGAGAGGGTCCTGATCCTCTTGTGACAGTGGTTGGGGCACAGCGTCATGCAGTCTCATCACAGGACAGGGTGTCTGAGGTGGAATGCGCTACAGAAACCCAGGAAGTACGGGCTACAGCTACTACGTGACCTTGTGAAGACTGGCGTGCTTCTATCCAAGATGTTCAGCTCCTTCTAGAAGCATTTTTACAGACTAGGAACCCCTGTTCAGTGTTCTTCTGAAGCCACATAAAAAGACAGTCTGGGCAGGACTCCCCGGGCACCCCGAGGGTTGTCACAAAGACCGAATGAGCTCATGTGGGTAATGAGAGCAATACAGTGGTCAGCCAGTGTCTGTTGCTGCCCATGTCAGCCACTCTGCCTGCTTCAGCTCCCTGAGAAGGAAGCTGAGGCCCATTGGGGTATGGCCTTCTCAGCGCTGCATAGAGAGCTGGTGTTAATGGCTGACTCTAGACTCTCAAGACGCTGTGGTTTCTACATATTACTCATTAAGTCCTTTCTCAGGTTCCAACTCCGGCTAGGGACACAGAGTGGAAAGGTCCACCAGGAGCTTCTTGAATGTGCAAGAGTGTGACACCCCCCCCCCCAGAACCTGGCTGGGTCTGAAGGTGATTCCCAGAGATATAGGTAGTTTTGAAATTGCCAACAAGTACTATGAAGAGTTGTCCTTCCCGACACCAGTCATAATGATTTCTTTTTAAATACTCTGAGGTGCTTAGACATCTGTGGAGGGTTTGTGCAATGCACAAATATGCTTTAAATGCTACTCAAATATGCTTTAAAGAGATGTGTGCACACCGGCAACCGTGTGCCACCCACTCCTTCCAGGAGCGATCCGGGGATGCTTTGCTCAGATGCATGCTGCTCTCCCACAGGGATCCTTCTAGAAAGGATACTAGAATATGTCAGGACAATGAGGACCAGTGCTGTGCTCTGCATGCCGCTTCCTCCCGCTGTTCTTCCCAATCCCTCCCTTTCCCCGTTCCTCTGTCTTTCCTCATGTCTTCCCTTTCCTTTCCCTCCTTCTTTCCTTTTTATCTTCCTTCTCTTTCTTTTCCTCCCCCTTGCTCTTCCTTTTTCTTTTCCTTCCTCCCTCACCTCCCTTTCTGCTTATTTTCCCTTCCCCTCCGCCCTCCTTTTCTACCTCCCCTTCCACACCCACCCCCCCACAGACACACACCCACCTCCCTTCCTTTCTCCTTTCCTTTCTCTTCCAATTTAGTTAAAGTAAATGAAAATCAATAAACAAGAAACAGATGGTTAGAAGTTGAATTGAATGCCATGTGGACAGCAGTGTACAAGTTGACGTCACCGCTGCCAGGACTTGAGAAAAGCCGACAGTACCGGCACTGCCCTGGAGCTGTGACCCCATATGATGAGGACAAGCCCTTCCAGGATCCTTGCCTGTCAGTCTCTGCCCCGAGCCAACCCTGCACATTAGGCATCTCAACAGGTATCCAGCCGGTGCCTGTGTTGAGATGCATTGACTGGAATTCATCATGTGGGCATCCTGGCTTTCCTTCCCTCTAAAGCCCTTCCGGATAATGTCCCTTGGAATAGTCAAGTCACACCAGGAAGTGAGTCTACTTGCAGGTGGAGGTGCTGGTTAGTTTTTGTCAAGTAGACATAAACTAGAGTCACCAGGGAGGAAGGAACCTCGTTTGAGGCGTGGCCTCTCACAAACTAGTCTGTGAGCATGTCTGTGAGGCATTTTCTTGACTGTTACTCCATGTGAGATGGCCCAGCCCGCTGTAGGTGGTATCACTACTAGGCAGGTTGTAAAACAAGCCAGAGGAAAGCAACCCAGTAAGTACCATTCCTCCATTGTTTCTGCCTCTGCTCTTGCTTGAGTTCCCTCAGTGATGGATCAAGAGCCGCCAGATCAACCCTCTCCTGCACAAGCTGGTTTGGGTCACTGTTACTTGTTTGTTTGTTTGTTAATGTGTATGGGCATCTAGCCTGTCTGTGTGTCTGTACACCATATACATGCACTGTGTATGCCTGATGCCCCCAGAGACCAGAAGAGGGTGTCGGATCCTCTGGGAACTGGAGTTAAAAACAGTTAAACATTGCCTTGTGGTTGCTAGGAATCTAACCGGGGTCCTCTGGAAGAGCAACCAGCACTCTCAGCAAAATAGAACAGTAGGAGCAGAGTTTTGATCATGAAAGGAATCAAATACTTGTAAAATCTGAGCAGAGAAGCATCCTAGCCTTGGGGAGAAGAAAATCCAAAAAACTAGAAATACCCAAGAATTACCATTTTGTTTCTAAGAGCAAATTCACTTGACAACAGCTTCCCATTAATGCACAGCCACAGCAGCCTTAATATTTCCTTCAGGTATCATTTTAAAGATGCTTCTAGATGCAAAAGATCTAGGTCTTTGCAAACCTGAGCACGACAGGTTTAGTTCCTCCTTCAGAATTTAATCTGAAAGGGACTTGAAAGGCCACTGTAGAGGGTTCCCAAAACACCTTGACCATACAGCTGCCATGACAGCCTTAGACACAGCTTCTGTGACAGGCTTCCTGGCAGGCAACACCCAGATCCAGGGAAACCCATAAGCTGACACCACCCAGGGATCCACTAGGGATGGGGATGTACCTAATATCCCAAACATTCCAACTATTAGATAGGGTGGTCAGGTGTCCCTGAGTCTAGCACACACCTATTTTTGTTTTACAGATACCCCTAGACAAATGTCAGTCAATCAGGGTCCTGAACCCTGGAAATCCTCTCACCCCAACCTCTGCTATGATAAAAACCCTACCCTCCTTGGGCTCAGGGCTCTCTGCTCTCACCTCTGCATCAGACAGACAGGGAGACCAAGCCCCGGAGCTTGAAAATAAAGGCTCTTTGCTTTTACATACAGGATTCGGTCTCTGTGGTGGTCTTTTGGGGGTCCCCACGATCTGGGCATAATAGCCACCACCCTGGTCCTGCAGATGAAGAAAACAAGGCCCAAGAAGAGGGGGAAGGATTTGTGAACAACCACACAGCTATTTAGGGACTGAGTTATAGCCATAACCCAGGGCTTTTCCCGTTTTGACAGCATAATCACATGAGTAAGAATTTGAAGACACAATTGGGAGCATTATAATAACCCTCCATCAACCTGATTCTGTATTCTGTACCAGTCCTGATCACAGATGCTGAATACGTAGCTATACCATTTGCCCTTCTGAGATGCTCTTGGCTGGAGTAAATTTGGTCTTTGTAGCCAGAGATGTTAAAGGAGGTGGCCTTTTTTCATGGTCAAACTCCAACTGAACCTCCCAGAAAAGCGGGGGGGGGGGGGGGGGGGGGAGCTTAATTTGGGAGGTAATGACCAACTTTTGGTAGGAAGAATAAGAAAACCAAAGAGGAAGGAGGCAAATGGCAACAATTAAAATGTAGGGCAGACACCCAGCCAGGAGGCTGCATTCCCCTTTCCAACCTCACAACCACCACCTCAGAGAACAGCAACACTTTCGGACCAGCACATTCGCAGAGTCGGTCAGCACTGGACAGAGTGTGGGGGAGACAGCAGCGAAGAAACTGGTACCCAGGACGAGGTGCAAAGAACAACACTCATAAATACTTTGGCAAGACAGAATTTCTAACACATTGTGTGCCTGGGGCTTGCAGGTGGGCTTCTGCGATCTTTCCTCGGGGCTTGGCAGCACCACTGTGACTCTCCATGGGCCTTTATTGATGTATCCATTAGAAAGTGACATGATTTGCTTGCTAAGTTTCTGTTTAATTTGCATCTTAATGTCCTATCATTAGGGTTTAAATACAAGCATAGGGGAATTGTGCAATTTAGAAATTCCCTCTGGGGACTAGTAACTCTGGGACTCTGAACACACAGCACAGAAGGCAGAGTGTGGGAAGCCATTTGAACAGGTCCTTGCTGGTCTTAAGGGAGCTTGCCCTACGCAGCATCTTAAGGGAAGTTCTCAGCAGCCTCTGTTGATGTCAGAGGTCGGAGGTCAGTACCTACCTAAGGTAAGCTCTGTGGTCTAGGACGTCTCAGGTAGAGACGGTTTCTTCCTTGTGTTTTGGGCCCCCAGACTGATGCTGGTCTCTGCCTCCCAAGTACTGGTATTAAAGGTGTGTGCCACCACATCCAGCCACATTAACACTTTGATTATTCAAACTATATTGTACAGATGAGAAATCTCTGCTAAATACTTGAAGGTTGATTTTTATCAGTCAGTCTATAGTTTAGTAATGGGCAGATTGTAACCCTCTCTCATTAACAGGTACCAACTGTACGGGAACTGTGCTGGGTGGGCACAGTCACACTAATAAAAGTTTGCTAATGGTTGCTTTTCTCTCTATTTGGATTTTCAGCTTTGTGAGTCAGACTCTATGCGGGTCTAGCTAAAATGCCTTGACTCATCATGGTCAATCTTTGTTATCAACCTGACTGGATTTAGAATAGACACATCCCTGGGTGTGTCTGTGAGGCTGTTCCCACAGAGGTTTAACTGAGAAGGGAAGACCTACCCTGAATGTGGGTGGCACCATCCCATGGATTGCATGGAAGAAAAAAGGTGAACTGAGCACCAGTGTTGGTTGTTGTAGAGCATTATTTTAAGGTGTGTTACATTTGTTTATGCTGTGGAGCATTTGTTTAATGATGCAAAGATGTGTTGCATTCTTTTATGTTGCATTTGTTGAACTCTGTGAAGTTGTGTTACTGTGCCTGTCTAAAACACCTGATTGGTGTAATAAAGAGCTGAACAGCCAATAGCAAGACAGGAGAAAGGATAGGTGGGGCTGGCAGGCGCAGAGAATAAATAGGAGAAAAGAAATCAAGGAGCAAGAAAAGGAGGAGAAGAGGACATCAGGGGCCAGCCACCCAGCCACCCAGCCACCCAGCCACCCAGCCACCTAGCCACCCAGCCACCAAGGTACACAGCCAGCAACAGAGTAAGAAAGAAAGATGTGCAGAAACAGAAAAAGATAAAAACCCAGAAGCAAAAGATAGATGGGCTAATTCAAGTTAAGAAAAGCTGACTGGAAATAAGCCAAGCTAAGGCCAGGCATTTATAAGTAAGAAAGTCTCTGTGTGTGATTATTTGGGAGCTGGTTGGCAGTTCCCCAAAGAGCCAAAGAGTAAAGGGTAAAGAACAACTACAGTTTGTCTCTCTTCCTGGATGTGGGGTCAATGTGACCCCCTGCCTCCATGCCTTCCCCACCAAGTGGCTTGAGTGGTACATTTAGACTGTGATACAAAATGAACTCTTCTTTCCTGGGTTGCTTTTGTCAGAACCTTTTGTTGCAACACTGAGAAAAGTACTGCACACACTCACAAACCCTCTGACTCAGTGTCGAAAACAATGGAGATGGCAGACAGGGTGGCTCCAAAGTAGGATACCATTTTCCCGCTTCTTTCAAAAGTTGAAATCTGGATATTCTTTTTTTTTTTCCTTTTATTTTATTTTACAGTACCATTCAGTTCCACATATCAGCCATGGATTCCCTTGTTCTCCCCCCTCCAGCCCTCCTCCCCTTCCCCCCAGCCCACTCCCCATTCCCACCTCCTCCAGGGCAAAGCCTCCCCCGAGGACTGCGATCAACCTGGTAGACTCAGTCTAGGCAGGTCCAGTCCCCTCCTCCCAGATTGAGCCAAGCATCCCTGCATAAGTTCCAGGTTTCAAACAGCCAACTCATGCAATGAGCACAGGACCTGGTACCACTGCCTAGATGCCTCCCAAATAGATCAAGCCAATCGACTGTCTCACCTATTCAGAGGGCCTGATCCAGTTGGGGGCCCCTCAGCCATTGGTTCATAGTTCATGTGCTTCCATTCATTTGGCTATTTGTCCCTGTGCTTTATCCAACCTTGGTTTCAACAATTCTTGCTCATATAAACCCTCCTCTTTCTTGCTAATTAGACTCCCGGCACTCCACCCGGGGGCCTAGCCGTGGATGTCTGCATCCAGGGAATCTGGATATTCTTGTTGCATTTTAATTTACAACAAAATGGTCAACATGGGTTTTATATATATATTCAGGCCAGCCTTGCCAGTCAAGATGGATGTACTCACTCACATCCTGTTACTCAAAGCAGCAGAGAACAGAAAGAGCTGGTGTTCTGGTAAACCTCGGATGCCTGAGGTAGTTATGTGGCACACATTCTGAAAGCCTGTCACCAGGCTGGCTTACATTAATAGGACCACAACACCAGAGCAACTGAGTGAGGCCCTTTTACCTCTCTGCAAGCCAAATGACACCTGTAACATTAAGTCCAGCTATAGGCACTCAACCTCAAAAGGTGGAGGCTGCACACACACACACACACACACACACACACACACACACACACAGGGAGAGAGAGAGACAGAGACAGAGACAGAGACAGAGACAGGCACACAGTTAAAACAGACAAAAATTAACTGCTGTCCTTCAGCAGGAAGTGCTGAATCAAGGAGGTCAGCTGGGAACTTCCAGTGGTCTCCTTGCACACTACAGGGAGAAATCACTGGAACAAAGAGCAGAAACGGGCAATGATGAGAGGTAGAATTCCAGAGAGTGGGAGAACCTGGGCCGAGACATGACAAAGTCAAAGCCCCTGGAGCTGTAACCAGTAAATGGCCACTTTTCCCAGGCTACTCTGAATTGTTCAGGACTGATTGACAAAGACCTGAAATCCACGCCAGAGGCCTAACTCTCCTGCCTGGGCTAGGAGAATCGTTCTTTAGGGGTGTGTTCACTATCAGGTTATCCATGTTCCTGCAGATGACCCAACACTCACGCACACATGGGCAGCATTAAATTGATTTAGGGGGTTATTTTTTTTTTAAAGGAAAAGGAAGGAACATGAAGTTGGGGGGCAGATGTGGAGGGAGATCTAGGGGCCCTTGGAGGAGGGGAGAGGGATGGATATGATCACATTTCATTGTATACAAGTATGAAACTCTCAGGAATAAGGAAAAAATTCTAAAATGAATTTGGTAAATACTGACTCTAGTTACTGCTGAGTGGTAGAATTTTTGTGTATATGAATAAAGTGTACTTTATCTTTAAGAAAGAATCGGGGGACTTGTAAGTACTTTTCTCAAATAAAACATTGAAGTCCTAAGGAGAGGATGGTTAGCCACACTTAAACCGGTCCACATGTCTACCAGCGTTGACTTGTTTGCTGTGATTACCATTTTGGATTTTCAGCCTGCACTTGGCGTCACGGAGCTGTCATGAACTGGAAGTTCAGGGGTGCAGGTTTCACAAGACATCTCTAATGGAGGTTCACATTTTTGGACTCTGGTGATGTATGTGTTTATCTTTGGAAACTATGTGGAGAATCTTGCTATGGCAGGCATTCCAGGTATTCTCTTTCTCACTAACACAAAGATTTATGTTCGCACTCACAGAGCATGGGAAGGCCAATAAATTAGACTTGCTGACAACCCTTCAATAAAGGAACTATTTTTCTACATTAACAGTCTTTTTTGATATTAATAAGCTTACTTAGTGTTAATCATCTTGTCATAGGCAAAGCCACCCCCTAAAGCCCAGCAGGAAGCCCTAAGGAAAACCAACCATATTAAAACTGTTTTTCACCTTATGCTTACATTCTCGAAGTGAACTCATGTACTTCTCAGGGGCCTTGGTTTGGTATGGTTCTAAGAACTGCCGAAGCAATGATGGGGGTAGAACCCTGCAAGTCATTTTCCAAAAACAAAGGGAAAAATAACAAGTGTTTTCTGACCTCTCAAGATTTCTGTCAAAATATTAAAATGCACATGATGGTCAGTTATAAATGCGTAACAAAATTTTTAAAAAACTAAAAAAAAAAATGCATTTTGGTGCCATGCCATTTAAAACACTAGAAATATTTTCTTAAGGTTTATTTTATTTTTTATTATGAATGTGTGTGTGTGTGTTTGTGTGTGTGTGTGTGTGTGTGTCTGTGTCTGTGTCTGTGTCTGTGTGCCTGAGTAGTATGGTCACGTGGTCACATGGGTACAGTGGACACCGAGACTGGAAGAAGGCATCAGATCCCCTGGAGTTGAAGTTACTGAAGAAGAATGAAAAGAAAACAGCACTCTATACATGTTCCATACATGTAGTGGGCAGCCATTCCAGCTTTGATCTGGAAGTTCCAACCCCATTGAGACTCTGGCTACTGTCACGCCTACAAGACAGGGCCGAGAGAGGACCCTGAAGACCCAAGATCCGGATGTGTGGGCTCTCTTGGTTCCTGGACCCTGGACGCTGGAGTAGACCGAGCAGAGTTCTCCAGAGAACACCACTGGACTGCACTACACCTTTCCCAGACTCTGTAAACTATCCCTTCACTTGTGAGTTACCCCACAAAATAAACCTCCCTTTTAACTACGTGGAGTGGCCTTAATAATTTCACCAATACATACAGATAGAATCTCCAACCCCTAAACATTTCCAAATGACAGTTGGGTTGGCTCTGCCTATAGAGCATCCCTTCCTTCTAGGTTTGGAAGGGCTTCAAGCATTTTGCCCCTAACACTTTTAGTTGTGTAAACTATTTCCTAAGATTCCTTGATGTTGAACTTAAGTGTTCAATGTTTTAAGAAAAAAGTAGCAATTTGAAATGTCTTAAAACCTTCCTCTAATCATTTAAAACTCTGAATTATTCTCTAAGATATGTTTTGTTCATGCTCCATAAGTTTTGGTGTGGACTACATTCATTACTATACTTGAAATATTTTCTGATTAGTTTCTCATTTGACCTGTGAGCATTCAGAAATACGAGTTGTTTTTTTTTTTAATTTCCAAATAATTAAATTTTTACCCCTTGATCTCCTTTTCTAAGTAATTCCATGTTGGCCATAGAAAATGAATATTTTAGACATTGTTTATGATCATGTATGAATTCAGAGTTGAGTATCCTAAGTAAGTTTAGCCAATATGATTGGCAAAATAGTGGTGTCCCAAAGATGTCTATACCCAAATGCTGGGGACATGTGAGTACATTACAGTGCACATGAAAAGGATTTCACAAACATGCTTAGGAATATAGACTAGGGGGTTGGAGTGATGGCTCAGTGGTTAAGCGCATATACAGCTCTTCCAGAAGACATTCATTTGTATAACTCACTCTGACAGCTCATAACTCTAGTTGCAGCTGCAATTCCAGCTGTGGGGAATCTGACATTCTGGCATCCTTGCTCACCTGCACTCATATGCACATACCCATACACAGACATCTATGTACACATAATTAAAAACAATAAACATTCTTTTTAAAAAGAATACAGACTGTGTAATGGGGAGATCATCCTAGATTATCCAATGGACCCAAATCTAAACACATAGGCACTTAGAAATGAATCGATGTTTCCTGTTGTTCAGAAATATGATGGATGATATGGGGTATAAGACACATGTGACTGTGGTTTTGATTTTGAAGATGAAAATCCATGAGCCAGGAACATGAGGTGGCCCCTAAGAGTGATTGTAGGCTACCTGCCAGCACACCACCAGGACTTCAGTCCTACAGACATTAGGTAGTGTAACTCTGGGGCTTGGAAACAGTAGAAATTATACCAACCCACGTTTTATGAATAAGACAGGCAAAGCTTTGTTAGGGTATAATCCAGAGCTGGCAGGCTTCTGCTCCAACTGAATAGAAGTGACTGTGAGCAAGAAGGGATCAGGCAAAAAGAAGCAACAAGCCTTGGTTGCTATGTGGTTTATTTGACTTGGTTTTATTTGTTTGTTGTTTGTTTTATTTTTCAGTTTTTGGTGGTTTTTTATTTTGTTTTGTTTTGTAGGGTTTTTCATTCTTATTTTTTGGTGTGTGTGTGGTGGGAGAAGGAGCTAGTATTTGGTAATTATTTGTGAATGGTGGACCCAGTTTCAGAAGATGTTTTCCTTCTTGTGCTGAAGTGCCCTGGCTTTGACTTGGTGGGCCAATTGATAATCAACTTCATCCAGGACCTTCTAAGTCACAGCTTACATCCTCACCTGGCTTTTGTGATAGAGTGAGACACACTAAGCCCTTGAGTTGAAAGCACAAGAACAGGATGGAAGAGATGGACTTCTCTCAGTGAACAGTAGACCAGGGTTACCTGTATTTCCATCTTTGAGAGAACATTTCTCAACCTGTTTCCATGCAAAGCTGATGAGTCCCAGTCAAAGGCTGAGGTGCAAAGAGGACAGACACAATATAAAGACAGAAGTACAGTGTCACCCCATTTTGGAGGATAGACATAATATGAAGACAGAAGTACAGTGTTACCCCACTTTAGAGGAGAGTCAACGCTTTTAGCAAAACAGGCTGTCGTGTTTCTGCAAGGAGACATGGGCAACTTATCAAACCTATTGGGCAGAGGCATTCTCTCGCAGCAGACAATGGTTCCACTCCAACAGCTTGCCTGCCGTCTAGGTTGATTGGGGGGTGGGGGGGGCTTGGCTGAGACCTCTTAAGAAATGAGGTTTCTTTCTTTGGTGGTAATTCCCTCTGGTCTTTGTTTGCCACTTGTGTAGTCAGGTCAAATTCCAACCACTTTCATTCAGCTTAGTCAAAGGGGCTCCCAAATTGTAAATATCCTGACCTTGTGTGTTAATTCTGGTGCCTGTGATGAAGGTATTGATAGAGCGCAAGGGTGGAGGCAGAATGGAAGCCACGTCATTGAAACAGACAACAGTATGAGGACTGAGCATCCGTTTGCCTTTCTATTCTTTTGGTGTTGCCCTACCTGACTCACTATGGCTTGGAGCTGAATTCTACCAAGCAAACTCTCACCCAGGGCCCTCACAATGCAAGAAAATAGTCTTATTGCCTCAATTTTAGCCTAGTGAAACTTAGATATACTGCCAACCTATGAGTCCATTATATAAGAGATATGTGTTGGTTTAAGCTGCTAAATTTGGTGTGGTTTATATGGCAACTATATAAAACTAATCCAAGAAGGATGTACTTTTCGATTATCAGGTGCTATTTATCTGTCTGTTAAAGTGTGTTGATTACATTTAAAAGGTCAAACACCTTTCCTGTGATGGCTGTCAACTTGGAAGGATCTAAAATCGTCTAGGAGACAAACTTCTGGGCATGCCTGTGATGGGGTTTCTAGATTGGGTTAAGTGAGGTAAGAATACTCACCCTGAATGTGGGTAGCACCACTCCACAAGCCTATTGTGGAATATTAGTTGAAAATGTGTTACATTTATTTATGCTGTGGAATATTTGTTTAGTGATGCAAAGATGTGTTGCATTCTTTTATTTGCATTTGTTTAACTCTGTGAAGCTGTGTTGCTTTGCCTGCCTGAAACACCTGATGGATCTAATAAAGAGCTGAGTGGCCAATAGCTAGGCAGGAGAGAAAAATAGGTGGGGCTGGCAGGAAGAGGGAGGAGCAAGAAAAAGAGAAGGAGAGGAGGACACTGGGGGCCAGTCACACAGCCACACAGCCACACAGCCAGCCACAGAGTAAAAAGGTAAGAAAGGTATATAGACTAGAGAAAGGTTTAAGCTCAGAGGTAAAAAGTAGATGGGATAATTTAAGTTAAGAAAAGCTGGCTAGAAACAAGCCAAGCTAAGGCTGGGCATTCGTAAGTAAGAATAAGTCTCCATGTATTTATTTGGAAGCTGGGTGGCAGGCCCCCAAAATAGAGAGAAAAAAAAACCTACAGGGTCCCAAGACTGAATCAAAAGGAGAAAGTGGGGTGGGCTGTGCTTTCAGCCCTCTCTGTTTCCTGACTGCGGACTGTGACCGGCTGCCTCAGGCTTCTGTTGCCACAGCGGTCTGACGGGATAGATGGCATTCTCAAACTGTGAGTCAAAATCAGCCCTTCCTTCCCAAAGTTGCTTTCATGGGGAGTTTTATCACATCGGTGTGGGGGAAAAAAATAGATCTACTTGTCACTGTCACTGTGAATGAGGAGTAAGGGAGAGGCAGATTTTTAAAAATTTTCTCTGTGGAGTTCTATGAACTGTCACTTTATTACTCACATCCCAGCCATATTTATACTAAGAATTAAGTGTTGTTAATAGTTATTTACAGCTCACATTTCTATATCTGCTCTGCAGATTTTTGTCATTTAGCTGAATAAATCAGTCTTCTGTTTCTATTGAGGATAGTGGTATCTCTGGACTGACCCATCTTATTTTGTATTTTTCACTTTTTCTCCCACGCCTACTTTTTCTATCACTCCTTCCTTAGAAAGCTGTAAGGGTACACACCTGTGACCCCAGCACTCCGGAGATGAGGCAAAGGTGTTTTATGATATTTTGTTTGTGTTCTAACAAATAAAGCTTACCTGGAAATCAGAGGGCAGAGCTAGCCACTAGTTAACCATAGAGTTCTGGCAGTGGTGGCATACACCTTTAATCCCAGCACTTGGGAGGAGGAAGCAGGAAAATCAGGAGTTCAAGGCCACCCTGAGCTACACGAGATTGAACCATTCTAAAGAGAAATAGAGCCAGGTGTTGGTAGCTCAAGCCTTTGATCCCAGAATGCGGGAGGCTTGTGCCTTTAGTCCCAGCACTAGGGAAGCAGAGGCAGGAATATAAAGCTGGTAGAGAAAGGATAGAGACAGGATCACCAGCCCATTAGGTCTGAGATTTTGTAGAGGTAAGAAGTTTCTGGTGGCTGGTGCTCTGCTTCTCTGATCTTCCAGCTTTTACCCCAATATCTGACTCCAGGTTTTATTGATTAAGATTAATTAGAGTCACACTTCACCAAGGTACCCAGAATTTGAGGCCAGCCAAGGCTACACAGTGAAGGTCTCTCCCCAAAAGGAAAATGGTTTTCCTTTCTCTCCTCTATTTTTTTTAGCCAATGATATTTCTCTTTATCTCATTCTCTTTTTTACTGTCTACTAAAATGATAGTTTTATACTTTGTTTCTATGTTTTAGTGACTATCCTAAATACCTTTTACACTTTTGAGATTTATTCTATTTTATTGTGTAAGTGTTTTGCCTGCATGTATGTCTGTACACTATGTGCATGCCTGGTGTTCATGGAGGTCAGAAGAAGGCATCATCTCCCCTGAAACTAGAGTTAGGGATGGTTGGGAGCCACTATGTGGGTGCTGGGAATTGAACCCAGGTCCATTGCAAGAGCAAGTGCTCTTAATCACAAAGCTATCTCTCTAGCCCCTATTCTAAACATTTTAATATAAATAGTTTTATGATATTAAGTTCATATTTCATCCTTCTCAAAAAAAATAGGACTTTGCTTCTAGGCTGTGTCCTGTTTACTTCCTCTTTTTACTTATATCTTATTGTTGTTACTCTCACATGTAAGACCATATTTATGTTAGTAAATTTTATTGTTTTTGTATGTGATGTGTGCAGTGTATGCACACGTGCACATGTGCGTGTGAGTATATTCCTTCACGCTGCCACATATGGTGGCCGGCCGAGGTTGGCAGGGAGATGTTTTCCTCAATCACATCGCTACCTGATTTTTTGAGATAGGGTCTCTCACCAAACCTGGGCCTCTCCATTTCAGACAGACTGACAGGTCAGCAAACCCCCCAGAATGCACCAGTCTCAGCCCCCAGCTCTGGAGTCACAGACATCTCACTGCCATGCCCAGACTTCTCCATGGGTGCTGGAGATCCAAACTCAGGTTCTCACACTTGTACTACAAATGCTTTACCCACTGAGCCATCTTCCCAGCAACCCCCTTTCAGGGTTTGTTTGTTTGTTTGTTTTGTTTTTTGGGTTTGGTTTTTTTTTTTTTTGGTTTATTTTTTATTTTTTTTTTATTTATTATTATTATTTTTTTTTTTTTGGTTTTTTTGTTTTTTTGAGTCAGGGTTTCTCTGTGTAGTTTTGGTGCCTGTCCTGGACCTCACTCTGTAGACGATGCTGGCCTCCAACTCACAGAGATCCACCTGCCTCTGCTTTCCGAGTGCTGGGGTTAAAGGTGTGCGCCACCACTGCCTGGCTCTTTCAGTTTTATCTATACACTTATTAACATTTACACTTTTTTTTCTTCTTAAATAAGATTTAGGATCATGTGTATGTGTGCCTCTGTGTGTACACGTGTGTGCATGTTCATGTGGGTGCCCACTGTGTGTCCCCACATACTGGTTGTGATGACCGTTCTTCAATGTCAGCTTGACTATATCTGGAATGAACTACAGTACAGAAATGGAGGGCACACTTGAGATCCAGGTCCTGAGGCAAGAAGACAGCATGCCTTTGATCTGGATCATGAGGCTGGAAGACACTCATGGTTGGGATGGTTGGGATCTTGCAATGGGATGACGCACACCTTTAATCCAGATCACCCTGTAAGTCCTGTGACTCTAGAAAACCCCAACTAGTACACTGGTCATGAGCACATGTCTGTGCAGAGGCCAGAGGACAACCCTGGGTGCTGTCCCTCTGGGGCCATTCACTTTTTATTTTTACTTGTTATTTGTGTGTTTGTTCTTAGACAGTGTCAGGGTGTCTCTTGGGCTGAAACATGCCAACTAAGCCAGAACAACTGGCCAGTGAGCCCCAGGGACCCACTTGTCTCCATCTCCCCAGGACTGGGATTCCAAGCATGTGCCACAACACTTAGCATGCCGATATGGGTTCTGGGGCTCAAATTCAGGCCCTCAGGCTTACGAGGCAGGCACTTTTCCCACTGAGCTGTCTGTCTCCCGAGCTCTCTTCTCACAACTCCGTGTTTCATCTCCCTGGCTTTCTCCCGGACAGTTTTGTTCTATTCACCAGTGCTACGCAGTGAACAGTCTTTTTAGTGTCATTTTGCTAGCTTGTGCCTTCACAGTATCTATTTTATCTGTTGGATTTTTATGTATTCATTTCTTGATATTTTATCCCCACATTTGTCTTAGTTACTTTCCAAACCTGCTTTATCACCTTTAAGGTTCTGTGTGCCTTTCTCATACAAAACATTAAAACGTGATTAATTCTCTTTGCACTCTGGAGACCTGTCCTGTAAGCATCACTTCTCCCTTACATCTACAGTGTCTTAGTTATTTGTGTATCACTTTTATCATCTTACTGTGAACTCAGACTTCATGGAAACTTTGAAACATTTAAGTGTATTCTTCTAGAGAGTTTAAATAGTTGCCTTAATACCATTTAAAATAAAAATGTTGGCTTGGCTTGCTGTAAATTATTCTGAGTGTGTCATTTGAGTTGAAATTCTGTGTAGGGGCTGATGGAGGTTACACAGGATCTTGTTTGCTCTGTACCCATTCTCAAGATCATGACAGTCAAGTTTCTATTTCTCTGTGCTGCAGGTATATTGACTTCTGGTCCACCGTAATATAAGTCTGTATGGTCCTGGGTTCATGCAGGCATCTCCTATTACCCATCCTGAGTGGGCTTTGTCCTGTGTTTCTTTTTTCTATATAATAGTTCAAATGAGCCAGGCAGTGGCTTTAACCCCAGCACTCGGGAGGCAGAGCCAGGGGAATCTCTGTAAGTTCGAGGCCAGCCTGGTCTACAGAGAGAGAGAGATCCAGAACAGGTACCAAAACTACACAGAGAAACACTGTCTCAGAAAAAAAAATAGTTCAAATGGATGTTCAATGTCACCAAAATTCATCAGGGGTTCTTAGAAGGAAAGCTGTCTTCTCACTCAGTGAATTCCCACCTGCATCGTATTTTTGACATCTAAGATCCCTCATTTCATTTTCAGCTCAACAAAACACTCCTGGAAAGAGTCTTTGTAATCTATCCAGGGAGGGATACTTAGGAATTCCATTCTACTATCTTATTAGGAAGGAAATTCCTACAAACACTAATGATATCCTTCACCTACAGAGGATTTGGTGCTCAGCACATGACACACAACAAATAATGAAGCCAGATCCCTGTTCTCAGGAGATGGCCAGGGCAGTAGCCAGCTCCCTGGGGTTTCTCTTGGGAATTCTCAACATTAAGCATATTCTATGTATGTGAGGAAGGGCAGGCAATCCAGATAGTATCCTTTCAACGGCTACGCAACAGCAGTGTATAAACGGAGCTGCAGAGGTGGCTCAGTTGGTCTGCTGCTCCTCTGGCATGCATGAAGCCTACCCTAGCATCCCTAGCAGCACATGCAGTGTGATGACACATGCCTGCAGCCCTTGTACTAAGGAGGTGGAGGCAGGAGGATCAGAAGCTCAAGGTCATTATTGGCTATACAGCAAGTCTGAGGTCATTCTGAGATACGTGAGATTCCATCTCAAAAAAAAAAAAAGTGCACAAATGTTTGTTGACTGAATACTTAAACTAAATATTAATTGCTTAATGAGACAAGTTAGGATTTGTTCTGTTATTCCTGAATCTTCTTTTCATGAGTCTAATGCCATACAAGAAAGAGAGAGAAGCCTTCCCCAATCGATCGCGCTGCAGCTGGGCTCGCAAGCTCCATAATGCTGCTTCTGTGTTTCTTTTTGCTCTGCTCTCTGGGCTCCCACTGTAGGAGGAGATGGGAGAGGCCCCCGTACCTAACAGACACTGAACTGTGCCAGCTGGCCCTCATACACATCCTATGCAGGAAGGACTCTCGCAAGGGTCTCCCTAATCACTTCCTGATCCTATCTGACATGTTCTCCGGTGACAGCCTGACACACTGTGGTGGGGGCAGCCCTGAGAAGTGACTAAGTACCACCGTGGCCAGCCTGTGTAGATGGTTTCTATAAGCTCCTTTAGCATAGGGGACATTTGAAATTTAGTCTTGAGGACTCTGATAAACTGGCATTGTCAGAAAGACCTAACGAATAATCACTTCACCTCAATGCCAACCAGCTATTGTAATGTTTTCTGATTTATTTTTAGATGTGGGGGGGCGGGGTGTGAACGTGAGTGCCTGCAGAGGCCAGAGGGGCAGGAGTGGGGTGACTGGCATTTGTGAGTCACTTGATGGGAGTTCAGGGAACTGAACACACTCGGGTCTTCTGCAAGAACGAGTGT
Organism: Peromyscus maniculatus bairdii; assembly: GCF_049852395.1. NCBI lineage: Eukaryota > Metazoa > Chordata > Mammalia > Rodentia > Cricetidae > Peromyscus > Peromyscus maniculatus. The sequence continues at coordinate 67,437,868 of NC_134858.1, forward strand.
TCTTAACCGTGGAGCCAATCTCTCCAGTGCCCCTAATAAATCACATCTCTATAAAGCTATGTGAAACCTTCCCGCCGTTGATGGGAAACTAGATTTAGACACAACGTGAACCACTTCTGCACTGAAACGGGAGATTCAGCCTTTATCTCACATATAATTATCCATTTAAACTTCATGGGTCAATTTATTAGCACCTTATTCATCAGGGTATAACCTTTATTAGGCTTTATTGCTCTAAGAAATTATATCCTACACAAATACAATAGAGATGTAAATGTTCTGGAGAACGAGCCAGGAGTGTCTGCCTTTCCAGTAATGGACCTTGACCAGCAGAAGGTTTGGTAAGTATAAAATATGACTGCTTCACGCTAATTTGGTTCCTTTTTAATGACTGATAATCCTTGTCGATTTCGTGTGATTGTCACAATCCAGTACCATCTCCTACCCCAGATGTGATGGTAACGGGCACCATTAAACATGTCTGCGTAATAAAATTAGCCAGGGAAGCTCTGCACATTGTTTCTAGGCTTTCAGATTTCCACAGCAGCAGTGAGGTTCGTCCAAGTGCAAAAGTCTGTCCTCAGCTCAGGCAAGTCCACCGCTCTCCTAAGCCGAGGGCAGAGGATGCCAGTGTTAAGAAATCTGAATCCTAAACATTTGTCATATATAAATAGGGGCTGTAGATTTTGAGCTAGGAGATGGTTTGGTCATTGATTTGCCTAACAAAGCTTTACACAGCTCCAAAGCTTAAATACATAATCAGTCTTTCGAGGCCACAGTTTGAAACAGGAGAAGCCTCTCTTTGGTTCGCAGATTTATCATTCCTTCAGAAGGCTGCTGCATTAAAGCAATCGGAATTGCTTGCCGTCTTTGGAAATAATTTAAATGTACGATCTGATCCCACTGCCCCCTTGTGGGGATTTATGGGGCTCTAGGAGGAGGCAGGGATGAGGACTTCATCACTATGTAAAGGCAGCGAAATAAATAAGTATATCTGCCTTCTCACCCTTCCCATTTCCCAAGCTTATGCGGGATCAAGTTCAGCCGCCTCCCTGCTGAAGCTGCACGGGAGACCCCCGAGAACCAGCTCCCTAGAGTCTTCTAGGAAAAGGGGGGAGGGGACTTGGTGCCAGAGAAGATCTGGTTTTACTACGGAATTAAGTAGCTCTCTCTCTCTCATTTTAACAGCCCTGGAGTTTGTACTCTTAACTCGGAGACTGAGATGCATATATATAGGAGAGTCAGGCATGCGATGTACAGGCAGCTTCAGATTTTCTCAGAGAACCGAATAATACTATCGGTGGCGATTACAAGTTTTGTATTTGGTGGCTTGGTTGGCTGCCTTGGTTCAGTTCTTGTTGTTGTTTGGTTTGTTAGTTGGGGCATGCGATGTACAGGCAGCTTCAGATTTTCTCAGAGAACCGAATAATACTATCGGTGGCGATTACAAGTTTTGTATTTGGTGGCTTGGTTGGCTGCCTTGGTTCAGTTCTTGTTGTTGTTTGGTTTGTTAGTTGGGTTGGATAGGTTCACTCGTTGGGCTTGGTTTGTGAAGCTTCGGGAGTCATTGAAACTCGGGGTCTTAGGAACAAGAAGATGCGTCAGTGAGACGGCTCAGCCTGGTAAGGCACCTGCTGCTAGACCTGGTGACCTGAGTTGGGTCCTCAGGACCCACGTGGTTGAAAAGAGAAAGCTAGACTCCAGGAAGTTGTCCTCTGACCTCCATGTATGCTATGAAATCTGCACACACACACACACACACACACACACACACACACACACACACACGTACACACATGTACACAGACTCACACAAAGTAGATAAATAAAATACATTTGAAAAAAATTTTAAAAGATCAACAGGACCTATTCATTTTGGGACTGGAAACAAGCAGCCATTCATTTTTAACACCAAGTGGCAGAATAAACCAGCAATTCATGATTTAAAGTAATTAATTAAAAGTAAATAAATAGAAAACATATAAATGTATATTAGCATTTCTCCTCAGCAGGGCTTCTCTATTTGATCAGAAAATATTAAGCAAACCAGGACGCGGTTTGTTTCAGGGAAGACTGTGGATCTGGCAACCCATTAGCAAGTGCAGCTCTTCCCCTGAGGAATTTTCCCTCCTTTTCTCTACCTTTGTGTCTTCAGTTATCAACCCCGAGGCAGAGCCAGGATCATCTGCTCCAGCCAGCCAGCTCTAGGAAGCCTGATCTTTTGAAGGCTCCTGTTGGAGGTGCCCCAAGAGCTGCCTGCCCCTCCCGCCCTAGTGATGAAGGCAGCAGCCAGCGTCTGTGAGGCTGAAGAAAGCCTCGTTTTCAATGTCATAGTAACCTGCAGGGCTGCCTTAATTTCCAAGCACTAGGTCTTTCAGCCAGACTTCTTGTTGGAGGTCACAAAGGCTGGGTTTTTCTGGAAATGACTTATCATTTTCTCTCCTTGATGCCTATGGCTGTTTCCCATCTTCCTGTCTACCCCTCTCCGGATCACAGATCGCTTTTGGGGATTGTCTTGTTCATTCTCACATCTCCTACTTCTGGCACAGTGCCTGGCTATGATTTAGCCTCCAGTGCGTATTTGTTGAGTGACCCATTACTGTCTCTGGCCTCACTTCCTACCTGAAACTGCCCATACCATCCCTAAGGTCCGAGACACGTTCTCCGTAAACACCCCTCAGATAGCTTCACATACAGCACCACAGCACAGCCTGTCAGTTGCTTAGGGGGAAAAAAGCTGCTTAGAGTGTTTTTGTTACCGGTGTTTCCTATTGCAACTTCAAGTTTTTAGAGGGGAGGTGGTAATCTCATCTCACCAAACTGCAGAATTCTGAAAGAAAAAAAAATCCATTCTGATTTGGGAACACCCCAGAATAATCTGCTATCTTAGACCTATATTTGCACATGATAACTGTTTAATAAGTGTTAAGTACTAGTTAACAAAGCCTAGGCCAGTATCTCTTATATAGTATATATGTACTTACCAATAAATGGAATGACAGCAGGAAATATGATGGAGGGTACCATGAATGTTGGCAACTATTGCTTGTTCAATGTATGTATGTATGTATGTACGTACGTACATATGTATGTACGTATCTATCTATCTATCATCTATCTATCTCATCTAGGATATCTGCCCACTCTTTGTCTGTTGAGGCCTCATTTGTCATTTCTGAAATTTAACTCCATCCTTCAGGTCATGGATGATCAACACAACCTATGACCAGGCAAATCTGCAATAAAAATGATGAGTCAGGGTCCGCAATATCCTTGAACATTAGAACATTAGAACATTGAACATTAGAAAGTGAAGATCAATGCCAGACGGTGGTGCCACATGCCTTTAATCCCAGCACTCAGGAGGCAGAGGCAGGGGGATCTCAGTGAATTCGAGGCCAGCCTGGTCTACAGAGTGAGATCCAGGACAGCCAGGACTGTTACACAGAGAAACCCTGTCTTGAAAAAAAGAGAAAAAAAAAGTGAAGATCAAAGCTAATAGGATACACCGGAAGGTACAGCGTGACAGGTGAACTGGAGTAGCCATGAGAATGTACATGCAAGCCAAACTATTGAGGGAGCAGAAATTATGAACAAGCAAACCGAGCCAGCCAGGGCAGCAGGAAAGCTTCAGCAATACTGTGAAAAGAAACCCTGGTGCCAAGACTACAGATCTCTGGGAATCTCTTCAGCTCTGGGTCCAGTCCAGACAATTAGTATGCCTCTTTATCAAAACTCCGTGCCCACCAGGATGCTAACTACCCGAACACAGAAGTATTGGCCGAAATGTGGGGGTGGGGAGACTGAATGAACCTCAGAATACTGTTCCTGAGGATGTAAACTCCGTATGGTAGATCCACAAACATGGAATTACCCTGTGATCCAGGAATGCATTTTGGGAGGTACAGAAGTGGGAGCATGAACTTGAAGAAATATTGATAGCAGCATTATTCACTATAGCAAAGGGTTAGCCATCCAAATGTCTACTGGCAGACAAATCTATAAATAAAATGTGACGTGTATACTATAATAGTTTTGGTTGTTGTCAACTTGATAGGGTCTGGACCGGCTTAGAAGGCAAGCCTCCAGACATTCCTGTGAGGGATTGTTTATCTATGGATATGCCTGTGAGAGATTATGTTAATTGAGGCAGGAAGTCATACACTAAAAGTGGGAGACACCAGTTCCTGGCCTTTTGTCATGGAGTGTATATAAAAGAAAAAAGGAGCCGAGCACAAGTATTCTGTGTTCTCTGCGTTTAAAAAAAAAAAACCACTGCATGTGAGAGAGTATTGAATGTCCTGGAGCTGGGGTCACAGGAGGTTGTAAGTTGCCCATGGTGGGCGCTGGACACCAAACTGGGGTCCTCTGCAAGAGCAGTGGGGCTCTCAATGGCTGTCATCTCTCCAGCCCTTCTCTCTGCTTCTTAACTATGGATGTGATGGGACCGGCTGCTTCAAGAACCTGCTGCTTTGAATTCCCCGAGAACTGTGAGCCAACATAGCCCTTTTCTCTGATAAATTGTTCTTGTCACGGAGTTTTATCACAGCAACAAACATTACAGAGGTGTGTGCCCATGAATATTATTCGGTCTTCATCAGGAAGAAAATTCTGATAAATACTACCATGTGGATAAGCCCGGAGGAATACTGTACTAAGTGAAATGAAGCCAGTAGGGTAGGGGCAAAAGCAGTGTGATTCAATTTTTAGGAGGTCCTGGAGTAGGCAGTCTTTTGTTTTTCTTTTTCATTTCTTTATTTTATGTGTATAGGTGTTCAGTCTGCATGCATGTCTGTGCACCACATATATGCAGTGCCTGTGGAGGCCAAAAGAGGGCATTGGATTCCCAGGAACTGGAGTTACAGACAGTTGTGAGCCACTGTGTTGGTGCTGGGAATTGAACCCACATCCTCTGGAAGAGCAGCCAGTGCTAGTTACGGTTGAGCCATCTCTCCAGCCCTAAGAATAGTCAGATTCTTGAAGATGAGAAGTAGTCAATGCTGAGGGAGAAGGAGGATATAAGAGAATTTAAGGGAGCAGGGTTACAGTCAGGGAAAATGTAGAGGTGACAGAAACCCCAACAACATGAGTGTGCTGAAGATCACTGAACTGTACATGCACATATTTAAAATTGGGTGTGTGTGGTGATCCATGCCTGCAATTCCAGCATGCAGGAGGCAAGGCCAGTTTCAACTACATAGCAGAGCCAAGGCAGCCTGGCCAATGTAAGATCCTGCCTCAGACATTTTTTTTATGGGTAGGCTAGGGGCATCGCTCAGTGGCAGGGCACTTGTCTAGCATGTCTATCTTTTTCCATAATCGGTGTTCACTCGATCTCAAATCCTCTGCTCTTCCATATGTTCAGTCACAACACTAGTCCCTCCCCCCCAGTCCACAAGGGTCCTCTCACCTTTCTTTCCCCCCAGCATAAGATTCTTTAATTCAGCCACCCACAAAATTATCATTAGGTCCATTTTGATATGCCCTTGAAGTATCTTTTGTAAAATACTTTAAGTCACTGACTGGTTGACCTAAAAGATTTAAAGAATGCTAAAAAGCTCTGGCAGCCACCATCATTTGTTCTGAAAAACAGAGAAAAAGACTGGCTAGTTCTACATACTAATTCTCATAAAATTTGGAAGTATATCTATACTTATTTTCTGTACTTTTGTCTTCTGAAAAGAAAAATTTTAATCTATGTTCTTTTTAAACTAACAAGACTAAAAAATTGTCCTGTTGCTTTTAGAGGTTTGCTCCAACAGCTCTGAGGGCCCTGACTTGTGACCTTGAGATTATAAATATTTGTTAGCAAAAAACCACATTTATCAGAATATTTGTTGTACAGAATTGGATCTGTTCATTTAAAAGTTGCAAATTCTGTTTGCTCGCCAAACCTGTGTAATTAACCACGAAACAAGACCTCATTCGTTTAACCACAATTAATTCAACAAATACAAATGGCTGTGAAGATTTCTTCAGAGTTACAACCATTTTTAAAGGAATTTGCCCTTGTACAACTTAATTTGAAAGTAAAGTTTAAAAGTGACTCTGGGGGGCTGTAGAGCTGGCTCAGGGGTTAAGAGTTTTGAGGCTCTTGCAGGGGACTCCAGTTCAGTTCCCAGCACCTACGTCAGGTGACTCATGACCACCTCAAACCCTAGCTCTAGAGGATCTGACACCCTCTTCTGGCCTCTAAGAGCACTTGCTCACACTTGCACACACAGATGCACACATAAGCACATAATCTTACAAAATAAAATAAGTTGTTTTTTTAAGTGGCTCTGGTAGCAAGCCTTGTAAATAGTTTCCTTGGGTTCTTACCATGTTTAATCCCCTCCCCTGAGTCTGACCTGGGTCTAATGACTTGGCTTAGTGAATAAATATGAGAAAAGTAAAAGGCTATATGGACAGAAGTTTTTGATCCGCCAACATGGTTTGGCTATAGTCTCCAGTGTCCCAGTCAAATGCTAACATGAGATGTTGCTGTATGGGTCTTCTTCAGCTGACACCGAAGTCCCTGATCAGTTGACAAGTCCCAGAGGTGATGCAGTTTGGTTGAGGAGGATGAGATTCAAGTGGCTGGAAGATGTTAGACAAAACTAAGGCTTCCCTGAAGAAGGGCAATTCTGCCTGTGAACAGCAGCTTACTACGCACCTGAGAAATCCAGCCCACCCTTTCTGGTGGCCAGCCCTGCAGATCTCCATACTACTGGATGAGTCTTGAAATGACCATGGCCTCAGCCAATGCCTTGAGTGCATCCTCATGAAAGAAGGTAAGGCAGAAAGAACTAGTTATGGCACACCCAGCTCTGTCAATCACCTTATAACCACAAAGCTTTGGGATAATTTTGTTATGCCACAATAGATAAGTAATAGAGATGGTCTAAAGCAAATGTATTGTGAAACACAGTGCAGAATCTTATTCCTGCAAGTGAACTTAGATACTAGCGATGCCTGATTGGCTCTGGATTTCCCTACTCACTATTCTAAGAGCAAAAGTGAATCTGTCCAGCATGTCCTAGTAACACGGCACTCACTAGATCCAAGCATAGCTAGTCACTGGCTATGTCAGGGTCAGGTGCCACTTCCTGGACTAATCAACTGTGACCAGGGTGAGCAGGTGGCTGAGACATAGAACCTTACGATTTCCCAGAGGCCGAAGTTCAGCTTCCCTTAGAAGGGTCGATGAGGAGCTGGGGAAAGAAGCTGTTGGTCAGATGCCTACTGCCCAAGTGTGGGGACCTAATTATAGTCCCAGGTACCTATGTACCTGTAACCCCAGGGGTGATGTGGCAGAGACAGCGGGATCCCCAGGGCTTGGTGGCCAGCCAATCTAGACAAACCAGTTGAGTTCCAGGATCAGTGAAAGACACTGTCTCAAATATATAATATGGAGAGTAAAAACACAAGATAGCAAGATGGATCTTTTGCCTATGTGTGTGTGCACACATGCACATACACACACACACACACACATACTAAAAAATAACAACAAAAAAGAAATAAGCCAATTAGAATTTTAATGAATATGCCTAAAAGAACCATAATAATAAATTTGTAAATATGCGATATTCAAACTACATAGCCAACCCACAGCAAGCACCAACCTATCCCAATGGTCTGTCACATGGCTAATCAGGATGAGTGCCAGTTGAATAGCAGGCTTGTGTGTATGTGTGTATGAGTAACACAGTATCCCAGTTTCCCGTGTTGAGTTAGCATTGTTCAGAAATGAACAGCCACACTGGTCTAGAAAGGTTAAACTTAATTTTCCCCAGTTGCATAGGGCTAAATGCACTGCATTAAATATATAAAATCTTACTATGGGGATCTGTTTACATAAACTAAGAAACTATTCTCCAAACTAGGAAAACAAACAAGCAAAAACCATGCATCTTCCCACACATTAATTTTTTTTCAAGCATTGAGACATCAAAAAGTGCTAAGAAACAGACCACGGGGCTGCTGAGCACACAGGCGTCCTGAGAGTAGCTATTCAAATGATGAATTTCTCAACTGGAGCCACCCTTCTCGGCTCCCTGCAGGTAACCATGACAACTGTGAACTACTTTCAGGAAGCCCTGAAACATCAGGACCAAGTTCTGAGAATTCTCTGCCGAGCCTTTCTGAGGGGTCATCAGATGCCCACTCGAGCCTGATCAGGACTGTTAGCGGTCCATCCTTTCAGGGTGTCCTTAGTAACGTTAGTTCGCAAAGGAAACCCCCCACCGATGGGCTCCATGTATGCAGAATTTCACAATCTAGCTAATCCCTGCTCTTCCTTGCCTTTGTAGGCAGAGACAGGTTGTGGATTCAAGATGAGAAAAGAGCCCAGTAAGTATGAACTTCCTCCTGCACTCTCAGTGTCCTGAGAGGGATGCATTTCCCTACTTCCCTGTGCTTCCATACACATTGTCCCTGTGCCTTGCTGCTTGCTAAGAAGCAAGTCTGACTAGGGTCTTGGGGCAATGGGGCATCATTAGACTTGACGCAATAATTGAAACAACACCGCTTGGCCAATGAGGGGTGCGTTGATTACTTTTTTTTTTTTTCTTTTTTTTTTTGGTTTTTCGAGACAGGGTTTCTCTGTGTAGCTTTGCGCCTTTCCTGGGACTCACTTGGTAGTCCAGGCTGGCCTCGAACTCACAGAGATCCACCTGCCTCTGCCTCCCGAGTGCTGGGATTAAAGGCGAGTGCCACCACCGCCCATCGATTACTTTTCTTGTTGCTGTGAAGAAACACCTTACAGAAGCAACTTAAGGAAGGGAAGGTCTATTTTGGCTCTAAGTTCAAAGGTGCTTGTCTACCATTGCAGAGAAGTCCCAGCAGCAGGAGCTTGCAGAGGCTGCTCACATTGCATCCTCAATCAGCAAGCAAGGAGAAATGAGGGCTGGTGCTTGACTGGTTCTTCCTTTTTACTCAGCCCAAGACCACAAGCAATGGGACAGTGTTGCCCAAACTCATGATGGAGTCTAGAAGCTTCCTCACTGACTTACCTGGAGATCCCGGCATCAGTATTAACCATGGCACGGTATTAGAAGACTTGACACAGTGTTTGAAACTTGCATGCATTGTTTCACCACAGAACATGAGTGCCTTGGAGAACTTATTCAAGCAGGAAGGATGAGGTTAGCCACAGGACCACTTCCAACCATCTAGGGGAAAAAAAACAAAACAACAACAATATTGTGGGGGAGATTTCTCTATCATTTTGTTTGTTTTTAAAGATCTCCTTGTCTAATTGTATGTATGTGTGTGCACCCTGGGTGTGCAATGCCCGTGGAAGCACTGAGTCACAGACAGTTGTGAGCCGCCTTGGGGGTGCTGGGAACTGAACTCAGGTCTTCTCCATGAGCAGCAGGGCTCTTCACTACTGAGTTCCCTCTCTAGCCCTTTATCATTAGTTTCTTCCTCCTTCTTGTTTTAACCAGGGCTCCTCCAGACAAGACTCTTCCTCCGTTGTCGCGAAGCATACCCCTCCTCTGTCACGAGGTTTTTGTTTTTGTATTTTTTGGTCTAAGACAATGTGTTCAACAGTTGCACCCGTACCAGAGAAACTCCTCGCTTCTCACTGATGAGCAAGAGGCAGCACAAAGAAGCCCCAGGATGGACTGGACGGCACAGGCAGCATCAAGGACCATCTCTACAGATGTGCCCAAAGAAGTTTAACAGGCAGCTTAACAGATGTCCAAAGCTGCAGATCAGAGGGGACATAAAACAGTTAAAGCTGCTTCAAGGCACAATGTGTCACCATCTAACAGTTACAAGCATCCCTGACCGCACTGAGGAGGAAGATGCGCGGGCCGCTGCTCCTGGCTGTCGGCATGCCAGGAAGATTATAAAAACGCCATGCTGTGATATGTATCCCTCCTGCCGGGGAAGCAACGATTAAGCTGAGTATTTACGGCACCTATTCAGACAGGAAGGGCCTGCGAGGAGTGCTACCTGTCTTCTGGTTGGATAAATTAGTTGTGAGTGTCCCGAGATTACAGCTGCCTATTGTTCTGTCTGCTGAAGGTGGGAAGGGACGAAAGCCCCCATCTGCCCTTGTAATATGCAGTGTGAAATGCAGGAGGCCGCCTCTTTTCTTCCTGCGCTAATGGTAAAACAAGATCTAGACTGGCTATATTAGAGTTTGGGGCATCGTTAAAAAGACAACACACAGCAAAAGAGGAAAAGAGCATGCTTATTTATAGCAGAAGGGTGTGTGTATGAAAGGGAGGGGAGGGAAAGCCAGGAATCAAATGTGAGAGGCAGGCGAGGTGAACTCCTGGAGTCATGGCATAAATTGGTCCCATAATCAGAGCAGACATGCTTGCCAGTCAATGCAAAAATGATCTTCCATTTGCTCAACTCCTCTCAAAATATTTTCTATATAAATTGTTTTGCCCTCACATTTCCATGATCTATGGAGCTATGAACCCTAAATTAGTGTTAACAGGAATTGACAAGCTCTGTGCTGGAAACGATCAGCCAGGCAGCCCGCCCTACGGGCTTAATTATGGAGGGACAGTATGGTAGGAGCGAAAAACCCTCTTTCAAAATTTTACCACATGCAATATAAATAAAAGATTATCTCATCCACTCATAACCTCACAGATCAAACGGAGGACAGGAAGGTGACTTTGCTGGCACTCATAATTATGTATCACGCCCGAACAGTTGTGTTGTGTTTTGACAAATTCAAGATTCTTAATTTTTTGTTGTTGTTGGGCAAAGCAGCAGTACCCTTATTCTGTGAATCTCAGGCGTACGTTCAGGAAATGGCTTGAATTAAAAGCAATGAAGCCAGCCAGGTTCCCCGAATGCCAGGTACAATGGTGGGGGTAAAATCTCAGCAGGTATCTGTTGGTGCCTGTTAATGAGGCAAACATTATAGCGGCTTGCGTGGTGTGTGTGTGTGTGTGTGTGTGTGTGTGTGTGTGTGTGTGTGTGTGTGTGTGTGTGTTCTTATGTGTGTTTTCATGTATGTGTACATGTTCCTGTGTATGCATGTTCCTGTACGCACATGTGTGTGGAGGCCAGAAGCCGATGAATTTAGGGTTTTTTGTTTGTTTGTTTGTTTGTTTGTTTTTTGAGACCGGGTCCCCCACTGAAGTTGCAGCTCACTGGTTTGCCTGGCTCATCACTAAACTCCAGGGAATGTCTGTCCTACTATAGATCCAAAACCATCCCTTGAAACCTAAGTTGAGGGGAGAGAGATTGATTTCAAAATGTGATCCAGACATGTGGCCCCAGTACTTAGGAAGTGACTGCAGAAAAATCAGGAGTTTGAAGCTAGTTTGGGCTAGATGAGACCTGATCTCAAAAAATACAAAGCCCAACACTTCAACTGTGTATGATGTACAATGAGTGAGAACTCCAAGGCAATTGGGACTCGGAGGCACGCGTTTATTGTGTTTGGGAGGTTTGTTATGTTTTGATATGGGACCTCTCCACAGTCTTGTGTTTTGAGCACCTGATCCTCAGCTGGAAAGGCTATTTTGAGAAGTTGCAGAAACTTTAAGAGCTAAGGCTCATGCAGAAAAAATAAACCACAGGGGTGGTGAGGAGCGGGGACATTTGCGTTCTCCTGGCCACTTTCTATTCATCCTCTGCTTCCTCACTCACCTGATGGGAAGTGAAGTGCTCTATCATGCCATCCCCACCACAGTAGACCAAGTCCTCTGAAAGCACGTGATGGTGCATGCTAACACTTACCATGAGGGGGAGGCAGAGACAGCCAAGTCACTGGGGCTTGATGACCAGCCAGCCTAGCCTATCCCAAGCCAAAGTGTACCACAGCTGAGGGATAACACTTGAAGTTGACCTCTGGTCTTTACGTGCACACACATACAGGTACACACCCACACACCCACACATGAATGCACAAAATGACACTTTGACGAATTGCCTCGGAATGTGGTTGTTGCCGGTGATGTTTTGAAGCCCAGTAACTTACCTAGGATATGTTTCAGTTGGTCCTCTGAGTCAATTTAGCCTAGAATAGTGTGGTGGTCTTTGTGTACGTGTGTGTGTGCACGCGCGCGCGCGCGCGCGCGCGCTTTTATTTTAAAAATGCTAAAAACTGTATTTTATACACACATACCACGGTATTTGTTATGAGTCAGTACAATCTTCTTCTGAAGCTTCAAGCATACATATGGACAATCTCCTTGTCTTCCATGTCGTTTCCGTTTTCATCACTTTCAATACTGTTTTCACTGTGCTGGGCTTCCCTCCATTCTAACCTCTGCTGTTTTTAGCCTCAAACCCACAGACATCTACTTGCCTCTGCCTCCTGAGTGCTGGGATTTAAATTTGATGGCAAAATATCTAGTCATATATCTCATCTACCCTGTGGAAATATTTTTCTGGTGCTATCGGCCACTTATCTTAATCTTTTCTGGGGCTTATATAAGTCGCCCACTGGTTTCTTGTAGATTTTTCATCTTAACAACGTGAGTTTTTCCAGGACCTAATATTTGCAGAAATTCATGTTGGGGAAGGGCTAAGGCCAGCCAGAACTTTCCTTACATTGCAGAGTTTTACAAGTTTGTTTTTCTTGAGTTAATGGCATTAAGCCAATATGAGTTTCTTCCAAAGCAAAGTTACTTTTCTCCACCTCCAGCAGAGACAGATTGCTTCCCAAACATCCGACTGAGTCTGTGGCTTCTTTCCTAGTTTCATTTTCTTCATTTCTGGAATAAAACCAGGTACAAAGGAACCTCTATGGAGGTAGCATGCTTGCCTGCCTCTACTACTGCGCACAAATTTTTTAGTTTTCACACCTCAGGGGAAACCTCCCTGGAGAAGTGTGTGTTGTCCTTTTCTAAGGTAAGTACAAGGTGTCATGGCTTTCTGTCTTCCTAAATAACCTTCACCACTTTGGACAACCTTCCCACTTAGGTTATAGCTATTTTCTCGCTGTGTCAAAAGTAAGGTTAATCTTTTTTTTTGTTCATTTTTTTTCTGTTTCTTTTGAGAAGAAAATGGGAAGGAAATGCTGGATTTATGTCACTGTCTACAAACCCTGAATGCCTTCCATTCTTGTAAAAGCGACTGTTATTTGTTTTTTATAATGCTGACAGCATACTAGAATATGTATAAAATTATACATAAGTATGCCAATTTATATTAAAATGTGCATGTTTACATTTATTTGTAATATACAGGTACATAATCCCCCATTTCTTATTTGAGACCAGATCTTACTTATCCCAGGCTAGCCTCAAACTCACTATGTAACTGAGGGTGACCTTGAACTTTGTAACCTCCAACTCCTAAGAGTTAGGACTGCAGATGTGTACCACCACTCCTGGGTTGTAGGGGTTGCTGGGCTCGGAACCAGGGTTTCGTGCATGGCAGACAACCACCCAAACGCCTGTGCTGCATCCCAACTGTCACAGGTTTTGCTGAAGGAAGTCAGCGGTATTAAATGGTGCTAGAAAAGCAGGTACTTAGGGCTTTGGGCCCAGGGAATAGAATCTCCCTCTTCCAATGAACCTGGGTAAATAACATGCTATGTGATCAGCATATATTAAAGAAAAGACTTTGAGGACTGTCTGATAGAAACATACAATAATAACCACAAACTTAGATAGTGTTATAATTTAATATTATAGTATTTTTATTTATTTTATTTTATATGTATGGGTTTTTACCTACATACATATATGTATGTGCATCATGTGCATGTAGTACCAGTGGAGGCCAGAAGAGGGCATCAGATCCCCTGGAACTGGAGTGGCAGTTGTTAACCACCATGTGGGTGCTCAGAATCAAACCAGGTCCTCTGAAAAAACAGCCAGTGCTCTTAACTGATGAGACATCTTTCCAGCCCCTCCCACATTCTTCATTAAATAAATAAATAAATAAATAAATAAATAAATAAATGAATGAATGAATGAATGAATGAATAAATAAATAAATAAATAAAAGTAGAAATCTTTTTTTAAAAATCTAGATTGGTTGCATAGCACAAGGCAAAGCAGAGGTCTACATATACTTCTGTTTGTTTAGTCAACGTAGCGGTTAAATTCAGGTAACTGAACCTTAAGAATTTTCTCAATGAGATCTAGGAAAACAGCCTTTGTTAATTTTGGTGTGTGTGTGTGTGTGTGTATGTGTGTGTATGCACGCACACATTTGTATATACATGATGTATGTTTATATAGAAATGTAATTATATTTGTGTGCATGTTTGTGTGTGTGCAGGTACAAGTGTATGCTAATGTATGGTTGTACATATGTGTGAAGCCAGAGAACAACCCCAGGTGCCATTCCTCAGGAATGTGACCCACTTTCTTCTTTTGAGACCAGGTCTCTCACAGGCCTGGACCTCACCCAGTAGACCAGCCTGGATGGCAGGACTGGAAGCCACTTGTCTCCATCCCCTTGGCACCAAGGTGGGAAGTAAGTGCCACCATGCTCAGCTTTTGTTCATAAGGATTTGGGGCATTTAACTTGGGTCCTCATGCTTTCGAAACAAGCATTTTTACAACTGAACCATCTCCCTGGTCCTCATCTAATGTACCTACTTTTCACTTAGTGTGCAGATGACCACTGGCTTGGTATTGCACCAATTACTATTTGAGAGTACATCACAGAGCCATCAATCAGTCTGTCAGGGTTGCTTCATTCCTTTGAAATAAACTGCCTCTTCCATAACTCATCTAAGGCTTGGTGGTCAGATGCTATGCAATCAGATAATTGAGACTTCTATAATATCTAAATGTAGTAGCATTATTACAGCCAAGTACATGACGTTGACTGATTTGTCAGTGTGTGTGTGTGTGTGTGTGTGTGTCTGTGTCTATGTGTGTCTATGTGTGTCTGTGTGTTGGGGAAGGTAAGAGGTGATTGTGATGAAATTAGCTGTACACAAAAAAATTTGAAGACATCTAAATAGCAGGTAAGTTAGGTGTCTTGTAACCATCATAACCCATAGCTTTTTCATAAATTCATGAACTCACAGCCATTAAAATAGGTTATTCTGACAGAATGGAAAGAGATACAAACCTAGGTCTGTGATGGGTTGTTTTTCCATGAACATTTTATCTTTAATAGTTTTATTTTTTGTATGTTTTGCCTGTATGTATGTCTATGTACCATGTGCGTGTAGTTCCCATGGATCTCCTGCAACTGGAATTCCAAACAGTTGTGAGCCACTATGTGGGCACTAGGGATAGAACCTGGGCCCTCTGAACTGAGCTCTCTCTAACCTCATGAATATTTTAATTAAAAATGTTATTAAAGTGTTGATTTTATAAATTCTAGGCTCTGGGAGCTAATCTCTCCTTAAAAACAGTACTATTTAAAAATTATTCAGTACATGTGGTTAAAAGTTGAAGCTAAGCCAAACTACAAGAGGAAGGAGGGAACCAGGAAAGAAAGAGGGGAGGAGAGAAACGGAGGAAGGAGGTGAGAAGAAGCAGAACATGACCGGAAACACATGCACTTAGAATTTCAGGTGAAACCAAAAGTTAAGAGTGGGAGATACATACATATACATATATGTACAATACATATGCGTATGAAATTATCACCTTGCCTTCTGCACCTAATTCTACAGGCCCTAAAACGGCTAATTAAAACTTAACTGTGGTGCTTAGTTAATTCAGTTGACAGCCTACCGTGGGGAATAGTTTGGCAGTTAATTATATACATTGACAGTTTTTATATGGCGGGTATAAATTTATAGTGATACAGCTATTAAAAAAAACCCACCACAGCAACCAAATTTTTGTTCCTCTGAAGGTCCAGATTAATCTTAATCAGTTGTAGGAAATGTAATTGGGCAGGTTTGATTACTGACTGTTCCCAGTGTACTTCACGGAGCTTGTCATTCTTATGAATTGTTTTTTTTTCCCCTGCTGAAACACAATCAGCAAAAGACCTGTATTTCTAAAACAGACACATCAGCGAATAAATTAAAACTCTCTCCCCATGTCTCTGTTTCTCTCTCTTCTCTCTCTCTCTCTCTTCTCTCTCTCTCTATATATATATATACATATATATGTATATATATATAATGTTTTGCATGCACACACACACATGAACACACACAGATGCACACTTTAAATTCAGATTTAAATTCTACACACCTTCAAGGTTTGTTCAATTTCATTCTTTTTTTATCTTAAAAGTCATAATAGAGAGGGTTACATAAGGGCGTTTTTATTTAGTTGTATGCTCTCCTTTGAGTGTGTCCACACCTTCCCCCCCCCCCAATGAGCCCCCTGAACAGTTCCCCTTCTGCTTGCTTACCTTCTGTACGCACATGATTTTATGTTTCCATGCAGTCTAGGACCCACACATGAAAGAAAAATGCATATTTTTCTGAGACTGATTTAATTCCCTGAATGTGATTTTGTTCAGTTGCATCCATTTTCCTGCAAAAAAAACATACTTTGTGGCTGAAAAACTCTGTTGTACATATCAACTACATTTCTTTATCAATTTCATACCCTTAATAAATGACTAACCTGAACCAAAGATTTACTAAGCTGAATCTTTGATAGAAACCCATACCAAAAACATCTATGGTCTAATTGAGCTGTCAACGTGTTGAAAACATAAAATAATCAGAGAAGAGGCAAAGGTGAGTGAAGGAGGCTACAGGGACAGCTCAGTGGATAAAACACCTGCTCCCAAAGTTGGGGGACTGGAGTTCTGGAACCCAGCACCATGTCTGGCAGTTGTGCAGTGCTCTTGTGACCCAGTGCTCCCGTGACCCAGTGCTCTCATGACCCCAGTGCTCCCATGACCCCAGTGCTCCTGTAATTCCAGTGCTCCTGTGACCCAGTGCTCCTGTGACTCCAGTGCTCCTGTGACCCCAGTGCCCCTGTGACCCCAGTGCTCCCATGACCCAGTGCTCCTGTGACTCCAGTGCTCCTGTGACTCCAGTGCTCCTGTAATTCCAGTGCTCCGGAGGCAGAGACAGAAATCTCAGAACAAACTAGCTAGCCAGACTAGGTGAATTGGCAACCTCTGAGCCTAATAAAACACCTGGCCTTGGTAACTAAAGAGGGAAGCATTCGAGGAAGACACTTAATGTTAACCTCTGGACTCTAAGTGCATCCACAGACATGTGAATGTGCATAGACACATGAGTGCATGGCAAACATATATACATGTGCCATAATAAGTGACTAGGTAGATAGATAGATGATAAATACATACACACACACACACACACACACACACACACACGAAAATGTTGGGTCTCAAATGCACCTGGCTTTGGAAGCAGTAGTCTGGGGAGTGTGGATTTTAAGAGGCAGTGAGGCTGTGGGGATAAGAGAAGTGAGATGTGAGACTGGGGCATGGTGTAGAGAGAGCTTGTGACGGACTTAGAAACTCAGGGCTGGAGAATAAGTAACACAGACATCCGCGTCACACAGGGAGACGGAGAAGGCTTCGCTAACAGTGTATAGCAACATGGTGTTCCACCTTGATGTTCTGATGATTTTTAAAGACAGGTACTCCAATCCTGCTCATTCATTCATTAATCCATTCATTATTTGTTTATTTATTTGTTAGTGGCCATTCTTCCTGGATGAAGGTGATATCTCACTGTGGGTTTGTTTGTATTCCTCTGATGATTTGTGATACCAAATATTCAATATACTCTCATTATACACAGTTTTCATGTTAAAAGTTTTATGGTTGGGGCTGGAGAGATGGCTCTGTAGTTAATAGCACTTGTTCTTACAGATGTCCCAGGTTCAATTTCCAGAACCCACATGGCAGCTCACAACTGTCAATAACTCCAGTTCCAGAGGATCTGACACCCTCTTCTGACTTCCATGGGTATTAGGCATGTGTATGGTACACAGACATGCATGTGAGCAAAACTCATACATATTTAAACAGCAGTTTATGTTGTGTTTTAGAAAATAATGTCTAAGACATGTTTGAAAGGCAAGAGTTTGTCCAGAGGGAGGGAGGGAGGGAGGGAGGGAGGGAGGGAGGGAGGAAAGGAGGGAGGGAGAAAGGAAGAGCACACAAATCAAGGGCTGAAAGTATTTTAAAATGCCAAGACGTTTCCCTCTCCCATAAATCACTGGGGACATGACAGTCTGCCAGTAAAACAAGGCCATGTCTATGGCTGTAACACCCTGAATGCCTCTGGATCACAGAACCTAAGCAAGGCCAAGCCTGGTGAGTTCTTGGATGGGAGTAAGGAACAGACATGATGAGGGCAGTTTAGGGAAGATCTTCTGGTTGGTACATGTGTGGTTATTTTGCTTGTTGTTGGGACGGAATACCCCCCCAGAGAAGAAACTCACGGTGGAAAGGCTTATTTTGGCTAATCGTTCTAGAGAATGCAGTCCACCGACCGTGGTGGGGAAGCAGACTTGACAGGCAGGGGCGCGAGGCAGAGTGTGATGCATGCTGGCGCTCAACTCACCTTCTCTCTTTTATTCAAGTGGGATCCCAGCCCATGGGATGAAGCCCCTCACATTCAGGCTGGGTCTTCCTACCCTGGTTCATCCAGGACTCCCAGATGTTTGTCCCCCATGTGATTCTAGGTCCTGTCAAACTGGTGATTCATGTTCACCATCACAGGCAGGTGTGGAGCGGACGCAGAGAAGGACTCTGTTAGAGTTGGGGTGTCACAGATGACAGGGCCAGAATAAGAGAAAAGTGGAGGTGAAGGTTAGAAGGTCGCCTCGCCATGGCATGGGGGCAGTCTGTGGATCTGTGTGGATTGATTGGTACGTACTCATTACTGGTTTGGAGCAGCTGTTTGGGAGGGCTCCACCAAACACAGATCATAAGTGGTTACTTTCTCTAAAATTATAGAAACTATCTCCTGTCTTCTTCTACTTTGTGTAATCTGAGGTTCCCAGACGAATCAGGAGGTGTTTTTGGAGGCAGAGAGAGACTCAGCCCTGTGCAGGTCACATCCCTGTGCTCCACAAGCTGTCCTTGCCATCGGAAGGGATCTCAAGTCACCTACAGGGATGAGTACCCAACAGTTGGCCAAGCAGCCATGGCCATAGCCTTGAGGAGGAGAAGGAAAAGCATCCACATCTTCCACTGCCCAGTGAGCTCCACCCATCTGCCCTTCCCAAAGAATCAAGTGTACATAAAACAACACAACCAAGTTCATTGACAACATCTATTAATCAGGGAAGTAAATTTCTTTCTTTTTTTTATTCTGGAGCCTTCAATAATGCTGTGGAAAGAGAAATAGTGGCACAAGGTCAGTTTACCTCTCATCCTGTGACACTTCATCAATATAGTATTGACAGTTCAGTTAAGGTGAAATAGAAGGGCATCATTTAGCTGTTAGGAACCAGTAAATATATTATTTACTGTGTTGCCTGCCATCCATCATAACCAAGCCACTGAGACACTAGCTGCCTGAAATTTTTCCTGCAAGACTTAAAACTGTGCTCTCTCTCTCTCTCTCTCTCTCTCTCTCTCTCTCTCTCTCTCTCTCTCTCTCTCTCTCTCTCTCTCTCCCTGCCTCTCTCTCATCTCTCCTTTCTTCCCTACCCTTTCTCTTCCCTTCCCTCCCTCCCCCTCTCCTCCTCCCTCACAATCTCTCTCAATCTTTCTCTACCCCTCTCGATTTCTTTATCTCTCAGTCTCTGTCTTTCAGTCTCCCCCTCTCTCTTCCTCGTGTGTCCTCTTCTCTTCCTCCCTCTTCTTTCCCCTCTCAGTCTCTCTCAATATTTCTCTCACTCTCTCTCTCCCCTCTCCCCTCTCCCCTCTCCCTTCCTTCCTCTTCTCCTTTCTCTTCTCCCCTCCCTCTCTGTACATGAATGTCTCATATGATCGTATTTTTGGTTGATGAATGCAGGGATTTATTAGCAGGAAATGAAAACTGATAGGTATTTAACATTTAATGTAAAATAATCTACTATAACATAAAAAACTCAAAATAATACTAACTGTTTTAATTGCCCCTGATAATTAAGCTGTCACTGCAGCATTAAAAAGATAGGTGAATATAGTGAGTTATTGACAGAAGTTCTTCAAATAGAGCGGCATAATTTTAAATCTAAATTTAATTTAAATTGAAGGTATTTTCCTCTCCCACTTCTTGTCTCTTATCTCTTCTTCCTCCCTTTTCCTCCCTTACTCACTTAATTAATATATAGTGAGAGAACATAGATTAGTTATTGGAGGGGTATATTTGTGCCGTGTGTGTGTGTGTGTGTGTGTGTGTGTGTGTGTGTGTGTGTGTCTGTATGTCTGTATGTTTGTGTGTATGTTCATCTTAAAACAGGTAGCTAAATAAACTGGATAGATTTGAGTTTGTTTTTTAAGTTTAATCCCATCACAGCTCATATTCTGTTTCTATTATTTTGAATAAAAGGGGGGCATGGGGCCAGAGGGATGACTCAGTGGTTAAGAGCACCTACTGCTTTTCCAGAGGACCTGGGCTTGGTTCTCAGCACCCACACTGGGCAACTCCCAACCATCTGTAACTCCAGCTTCAGGGAGTCTGACACCATCTTCTGACCTCCACAGTCAACTGAACACACACACACACACACACACACACACACACACACACACACACAACCACTTTTTTAGTAGCTCCAGCTATTCACTTTATTGATCTGATAGTTGTCCTAAAGTCCATCCAGAAGAGTCATAACTTCTGGAAAAGAAAGCGTCATCTAACTTATGTGTAATGAGGCTTTCCTTTTTCCTAATCCACAAGATGGTTTTACTGCACTAGCTGGGGCAGTGGGGTGGGATGCGGGGATGCACACATTGTGGATCAGCAGGATTACTAGAGATTACGGGGCACGTGGTGCTTAGTTCCACACCACAAGCTGAGTGAGGGGCACTCCCACAGCAGCGTGATCACACGGGATGGGATGCAGGCCTCCATTCTAGAACTTGGAAATCAGAAGTAGTGTTGGCTCAGAGTGAAAGTGTGGCACTCCCATCTACGTCACATGGCAACAAGAAATTATCATCAGAACAGTTGCAGAGCTCAGTTTACACATCAGGTGCCAGGCCATTTCATGGGACAGAGGCTTTCTCCCCAGGTAGCCCCTCATGGATGATCATTGATACAAATGGTTTTTCGTGAACCACTGCGACACAGAACTTGCACATTGACAGGTGGCCCCTAGCTGTCCATCAACAGCCACTAATGGATCCCACTGCCACCTGCCATCAGGAGAGCTTTTCACCACCAGGAGATCACTTGTCATTGCTGTACAGAAGATGCTCAGCTGGATCAGCTTGTAATACACAGACTCAACTGTGATTTCAACTCCACTGCAGCGCTAAATACCAGAGGAGTAGGCACTTGTGGCTGAGAAGAAAGAGACTGTGGCAACTGTCATTACCTCCCTAAACTTCAACAACTTCAAAGAGCCCTCTTCCCAAGAGGTCCAGATCCCCAATTTCACACGGTGTAATGGCAGCCAGCTCTGCAGAACACACACAGACACTTGTCTGCTGATAAGATGCCTTTCAGCCGTCACTGAACAGGTGGAGATGATCCAACAGCATCAGCCCCAGAGCAAGCTTTAGGTCGTCGACCTCATAGCCAATTTGAGCCTAAAGCAGTTGTCCTTATACACTATTTAGAAAGTTACTAGAAGTCAGTTCCAAGTATAGACTCTTCAAGAGAAATGTGCATACAAACACACATACACAGAGAGAGAGAGAGAGAGAGAGAGAGAGAGAGAGAGAGGGAGGGAGGGAGGGAGGGAGGGAGAGAGAGAGAGAGAGAGAGAGAGAGAGAGAGAGAGAGAGAGAGAGAGAGAGAGAGAGAGAGAGAGAGAGAATGATTGATACTGTTCGTTTCTTGAAAGTTTCCCCCAAAGACTTGATCCTGAGCCCATGCGCTGTTGGGAAATAGAGCTTTGAGGCTGGACCTAACTGGAGGAAGTCGGGGCATGGGACACATCCTTGAAGAGGATATCAGGACCCTGTCACATTCTGTGGTGGTTAGTTTTTAACTGTCAACTTTCCACAACCTTGGATCACCTGGCCAGAGTCTCAACTGAAGAACTGTCTAGAACAGGCCAGCCTATGGGCATGTCTGTAGGGGACTACCTTTATTAATAATCAATATAGGAATACCCAGATCATTGTGGGTGGCAGGGTGTTCTGAACAGTATAAGCAAGGAAAAGGCTAGCTGGGAGCAAGCCGGCAAGAAAGATCTGTTAATTTTTTCTTTGCTTCGACTGTGACTCTGATGTGACTGTTGGAGACCTTGCCTTGTCTTCCCTTGGGCAATGGCCTGTCACCTGGAATTGTAAGCCAAATAAATCTCTTCTCCTCTAAACTGCTTTTAGTCAGGGTATTTTATTACAGTAGCAGAAGTAAAACTTCAACATCTCCCTTTCTCTTGACTCCCCGACTGTCTACGTGCTGAGTAGCTTTCTCTACCGGGCTACCACGCATTCCCCACATGATATACTCCCCTGCCACGGGCCCAAAGTAATAGGACCAAGTGACCTTGAACTAAAACCTCAGAAACTGTGAGCCTAATGAAGCTTTGCTCATGATAAGCTGTTGGTTTCAGTGAACGAAAGCCAAACAATACAAGGATACACACACAGGCTCAGTGGAGCCAGACTTCAGGGGGCCATGCACAGAGCCCTTCAAGCCCAAACTAGCTACGGCTCACTCCCTCTGCTCTCCTTCCTCTGTGCTCCAGTCTCATGTCTGCCTCAGGCCTTATTAATAGACCAGGCAGCCCTTGTTCTACTGACCTCAAAAGCAACCTGGCATGCTTTCCCTGTCAGAGCTCCTAAAGGCCACTCAGACTAAAGTTCATGAAGCCACCCTCCAGTTAAAGCGTGCTTGGCACTTTGACCCCATACACATCCCCCGTGAAGAATGTCCGTTCAAAGGGCTGGAGAAATGGCTCAATGGTTTAGAACATAGTCTGCTTTTGCAGAGGACCCAAGTTAAGTTCCCAGTACCCACACAGCAGCTTTTCACTGCCTATAACTCCAGCTCCAGGGGATCTCATACTCTCTTCTGGCTACTTCAGACACACACACACACACACACACACACACACACACACACACATACACACACACACACTTAAAAATAATAAAATAGTTTTATAAAGAACGTCTGTTTAGGCTGGGTGGTGGTGGCACACGCCTTTAATCCCAGCACTCTGGAGGCAGGGGCAGGTGGATCTCTGTGAGTTCAAGGCCAGCCTGGTCTACAAAGTGAGTTCCAGGAAAGGCACAAAGCTACACAGAGAAACCCTGTCTCAAAAAGGAAAAAAAGAAAAAAATGTCTGTTTAAGACACACTTGGCCTAGCCTGAGTCCCTCCTCTGTGGATTCCTGTATGACTCTTTAATGGTGTGGAAAAGCAGACTACTGTGCTGCTCAGGAAAAACAAAGCCACCTACAGTAAGAAATTAAGAGCAAAATTACATAAGGCCTTACAAAAATAATAGTATTCTAGCTACATTTTTCAACTGAGCCGTAAAATCATTTCCCAAGCCAGAAGGATCATTATCTCCATTTCACAGGTGGAAAACTGGGAATTACAGAGAGGTTAATGGCTGTATCTAAGAGCACACAGCACGCTCTCATCAGAAAGTGCCAGAAATACAGGTAGAGTCCAGGGCTCACACTGTTCTGTGATAACCCGAACTTTCCTGAACAAGTTAGACTTTGCCTAATTGGCATTCAATTTTAAAAAATGTCTTTCATTAAAAATATAATTTGAAGAACTGGGTAATTGATTCACATTTGATTAAGGCAGATTCTGTTGGATTAACATGATTAATAGATAAAATTATAATCAAACAGAAAGCAGTATAAAAAGGTGGTAAGTCACGGATCACATTAAGACACTACATTTTAAGATGGATATGCTGGGGTTTGTTTTGTATTAGAAATGTTCATTCCACTGTACAGCTCACACTGTCCAGTTTTCACTGGGAGGGTGTTAAAATGAGGCTTGTGTTCAGGATTAAAAGAAGTGCTTAGGAGGTGGTTTTATTTCTCAGTCAAGGAAACCTTGGCCATCCTCTTTCTGATTCTCCCTGAGTCAATTGGTTCAAGCTGAGTGGTAAATTTCTCAAACTGATAATGAAGTGGGCCACCCCAGTGGTTATCCATGCTCAGACCTACACACAGTCAACACTACATCCAACTTCCAGGAATCCATATAGAGATAACACAGTTCACAATGATGTCTGCAGATGCAAAACTGTACTCCCCCAATAGCAACTTGGTAATCCCCCCATCAGTTAGCTGATGTGAAACAATTCCTGTACTAGCCACATCCTAGCAGCCAAACCTGAGATTAAAATGCAAACTAAAGTATTTGGGGCTGTGGTATCCAGTCGTAAATTCCTTTCAGCCGGAGATAGGAACTGTGGTACTTGTATAAACAGAGGTGGGCAGTATGAATGGAGGTAGGCAGTGTGAATAGGCGTAGGTGGTACGAATGGAGGTGGGTGTGAAGGTTAACCTTTTTCTCACCACCAAGACATTTTTCTTTTCTGAGGACTGCCTAGGTGGTACAAGCTTTCTTCCCTAAACACCCAGGTCTGTAGAACTGGGAAGAGGAGATGACTAGGAAAGCCTTAATCATTTTTTTTGGTCTATGTCAATGTCCCACAGCCAACTCACATGATGTACAACATGAAGGAAACCCTGTATCTCTGAAAACCAGCCCAAGGATAGACCCCTGGCTGGCACCCCAGGTAGAGTTAGTCCTAAGATTACTGCACTGCTACAGTCTTACTGTATCCTTATTTATAATCGAGTACTCTGATCAAGTAAATAGCTAAGAACTAGAACGAAGGAATGGTCTTGCAAAGATGAATTAGCTCTTTTTTTGCATGCAAAATACAGAATGTTTAAAGGTGCATTGTACTTCATGTTAGCAAGGTTTTTTTTGTTAAAGTAGCTATTGTAATATAATTTGGTAGCGTGCACCAAAGCAGTCATATGGTGTACATGCCCTGTGAGTCATTCTATGTGTGTCCATGCACAGTAAAATGAATTCAAGACTGTTACTGCAGCGATATTTTTAATTGTATTTCAAAATAGCAAAAGCATTCTAATGGTTCATTAATGATAAAAGGTCCAACAGCATATAATATAGCTACATCACGGAATATGGACCAAGCCAGGCATGGTGATTCCTGCCTATAACCCCAGTCCTTAGGGGAATGAGACAGAAGGATTGCTGTAAGTTCAAAGCCAATCTTGGCTACATGGTGAGATGTTATCAAAAAAAAAAAAAAAAAAAAAAAGTCAATAAGAGACTGGAGGGCTGGCTCAGCAGTTAAGAGCACTGGCTGTTCTTCCAGAGGACCCGGGTTCAGTTCCCAGCATCCACATGGTGGCTCACAACTGCCTTTAACTCAATTTCAGGATTTCCAACACTGTCTTCTGACCTCTGGGGCTACTGAACACACACAGTGTCCCCATACACCTGCAGGCAAAACACTTCTACACATAAAATAAAAATAAATAAATTCTGGAAAATAAATAACGAAAGAAGAAAAGGACTAGAGCCAACCATTCTGTCAAGGAATGATCTTTAATGAAGTGAAATGGAGGTTTCTATAAGATGCCATTTAAATATTATAACATATATATGCATTCTATTTTTAATGGATTTTTAAAAACTAGAATGGACACAACATCAGATCTCAGTGGACTGGTCTCTGGAGAGGAGGAAGGACTGAACATAAAGAAGATCTCTCTCTCTCTCTCTCTCTCTCTCTCTCTCTCTCTCTCTCTCTCTCTCTCTCTCTCCCACTGGGGAGATGACAGAGCAGGGAAAGCACTTGTCACTCAGGCCTGACAGCCCAAGTTCAATCCTGGAAACCATGAAGAGGTTCAAGGAAGGAGCTGATGCCACAGAGTTGTCCTCTGCCTCCCACATGCGAGCTGTAGCATTCTCTCTCTGTCTCTGTCTCTGTCTCTGTCTGTCTGTCTCTCTCACAAACACACACACACACAGAGAGAGAGAGAGAGAGAGAGAGAGAGAGAGAGAGAGAGAGAACAACAACAATAATTTTTGTCTTAGGCCAGACATAGTGCTTCTAATCCCATCACTGGAGAGACAATGACAGGTAGATCCTGAGGCTCACTGACCAACCAGCCTAGCTACTTGGGAAGTTCCAGCCCTGTGAGAGACACTGTCTCAAAATAAGGTGAATGGGATTCCTGAAGAGCAACCCCTAGTTACTCTGGCCTTTACACACACACACACACACACACACACACACACACACACACACACACACACACACACTGAGAGAGAATTTTTTATTTAAAATCTACAGTTTTATCCCAGATGTGATAGCCAAGATTTGTCCCTTTCTCTTGAAATTGTCCGTCTTTCCAGGTTTTCACAAGATATGTGCTTGCCTGCTTATGAATCTAAACCACACAGCAATTTGCCTTGACACCGTTGGGCTCAAATAAGTGGTGAAAGAAAACATTCAAGTTCTTTTTTCTCAGATCTGGAAGCCAGTGGGAAATAATGCATTACCTGTGGCAGACGGCAGTAACATTGGGGAGCTCCACTGTGCTTGTGAGCTCCATCTGCATCTCAGTCACCACACTCAGGCCAGTGTTCTCCAGGCACTGTCCCCAAGTCTGAGGGTGCCCTCACAAAGAACAGCCATTGCCCCGGATTTACGCTGCCTGTCTATTTGAATCAGGTGTAATGATAGCAATAATAGCCACTAACATTTCTGAATGCTCCTAACATCCAGCGCTCTTCTGACCTATCTAAGTGTAAATTAGATACAAACAGCTCAGAAAGCCTCCTGATACTTGCCATCTCCTCCTCTGGGGCGCTTCCAAGGGAAATATGTAAGACTGAGAGTTGATCCTTCGCCTCCCAGCCAATGAACAATAGTGGCTGTATCATCCATCGTCTAAACCGGAACAGTTTTGAAAGCAAAAGGGGGGAAAATAATAACTGCAAGAAAATCAAAGATAAACCAGAAATATGCCAGGTGACCTAGAGCATGTGGCCACTGGAACCACAGAACATCCTCGCACACAGCCTGTGTCGCCCTGAGAATCATTGGGGCAGACACCCTCTCTCTAGAAGATGCTTAACCAACACTTGTAGTAGCCTAAAGATAAATGTATTTACCATTATTTAATTATCTCCTTATTGATGGGCAAATGAGCTTCTCTTTCTTTTCACCTATTAAATATATGTAACACTTTTAGAATTGTCGTGCGGTCTGCATCTTAGAGTGTTATGATGAGGACTTCCTTTTTTCTTCCTCTATACTTCCCTTTCCTAAAAGTACTGTAGCACTAATTCACAGTATCTTATTAGCTCCCTCATTAGTAACATCAAGAGACTCTTAGAAGCATGCTTATATTATGTTTGTATAAGAGCCATCATGTGGTTTCTTTTTAAAATTTTATTTAATTTTTAAATTATCTGTATATGTGCATATCTGGGGGGCAGGTATGAGCACATGCAAATGCAGTGCCCATGGCATCCAGAAGATGTCATATCCCCCAGATTGGGAGTCACAGGTGGTTGTGAGCCACCCCATGCGGGTGCTGGGAACTGAACCCCAGTCCTCTGTAAGAACAGTATGTAAAGAAAAAAAAAAAGAACAGTATGTGATCTTAACTACAGAGCCATCTCTCCAGCTCCTTGAAGGTACTTCTTTTTAATTATCCTCTCGGGGTTTTGATGTCATGCACCAAGAGGCTCTGACCAAGCAGGAAACTCTGTTGCCTGAGAATTTCATTCATCCAAAGAGCAAAGTCGGGCCAGGAGTCATTTAAGACTAGGGACATCTTTTCTTAGCTTCCAGGGTAATTGATTGTCAAGTGGTGATAAGGCTGTAATCCCTGTCTGGTTTTCCCGAGATGCTCCACTCTCCCATCCCTTCCTCCTTCTCTACTAGTTTTCCATCTGTGGCTAAGTTATGGTGACAACCACAATCACTAGAGTTTGATTTCATGTCTATTTGGCAATAAAGTAAATTAATTCATGAAACATCACGGTCTACTTTCCTCTGAATGAAAGATGAAAACTTCAGTTCTTAGACTTTTTTGTATTGTTTAACAGATTTTTCTATTTTGAGCTCGAATCAGCTAAGGCTCTTCGGCAGAATAACTGCTCTCTTGTCTCTAAACTTGTGAGTTCTCATCTGTCTGACTCCATTCGTTACCTTTGCTAATGTGCTCGTTTATGGCGTTAGGCCTTGTGCATTCAACCACTTAGTTACAGGTGCAGCCCTGCTATTTCTATTCCTAGCCTGTGAATAAACTTGTAGAGTGAAGCTACAGGGGCTGGAGAGCTGGCTCAGCAGTTAAGAGCACGTACTGCTCCTGGGGAGGACCCAGGGTCAGTTCCAGCATCCACACGAGGAGGCTCACACGGGCTGTAATTCCAGCCCCAGGGGATCTGATGCCCTCTTCTGGACTTTGAGGGCAATACACACATGGCACATATACAGACACACACGTGGACAGCTAATTAAAAATAAAAATCAAAATTTTTAAGTGAAGATACACACAACACTCTCTGTGTTAACATGTCTATGATCCAAAAATTCCTTTAGCTCTTCTAGTGTGGAGAGAAATGTTTCCGGTCTCTGGAGGGAGGGCAAGATAGCAGTCATGTATTAAATTCTCAGTTTGATGGTTGTATTGCAGGTCCATGGGAACATGCATTTATTCATTTGCAGAAAATATATGAGAGCAGCATACCAGCATTTACATTGAAATAATATAGGGAAAAAAGTCTTTCGAGTCTGTTTACAGTTTGGAAAGTTTTATATTGTTTTGGAAAAGAAAATCCACTTGGCACAAATGTGTGAACATTCTAATGATGCTTGGTAGAAATTGCTAATTTGCTTTCAACATCTTCTAACCATGCGGCTCTATTTTTTCCTATTAAGTTCTTGTCATGTAAGCCAGACATTAACTGTATTCAGAGACCTCTATTTCAGTCCCACCTGTCACACTTTGTAACAGAAGTGCTGATTCTCATGGACACACTTATTATCTCCGCATGGGGGCCATCACTCATTGTATCATTAGCTGATAATGACCAGATGAGTTGATTGAGCTGTAAATGACCACGGTTAGAGACTGCAGCTTTAGCTGATTAGATAAATATGCCACATATTTCATTTTGATCATATCAATTTCACTATCATTTGACTGAAATGTCTCCTGTCAACCTAAAGTTCTCATTAAGGCATGGTAATTTCCCTGAAATATGACTGTATGCCTGGCTTCTATCAGCCAAAACCAATAGTTACAGAAAAGGAAGGTTATTTTCTTTTTTAGCAAGAGCCTAGCTCTGTGAGTGCCCCCAGCTCTCACAGCTCTTCCTTTTTGAAAAGGGACTGGAAGGGACTGGAAGGGACGAGAAGGAAACGTAGTGCAGAGAGTGCGGCTTTCAATGCTGCTCTTGTCTAGCCACAGAATTTGATTAAAATGTTTGGGACCCCCTCACCCCAGTAAGTCCTGAAAAACAACTGCCCTTGGCACCCCACATGTAACATTGCTGAGACTTTGTAGCCCAGTGTTCTGCAAACTGAAACATGAATCCTCTAGGGATTGAAAGTGTTTAAAATGCAGATGTAACTCCTTAAGACCCAAGAGACTGCATTTCTAATAAGCTCCAGGCAGACGCCAGCATTGATGGTACACAGACCACACTGTACGTGAACACCAGGGGCCAGCACGTGGGTCACTGCTGTGCTTTGTCAAGAGCAGACCATCGAGGTGTGTGGGGAGGGGGTCAGCAGAATGCGCAGTGTTCTTCAGTCTTGGCTCATGACTATCTACGTACTCAAGCGTGCAGCTGATCCAGTTACCAACTAGGTGGACACAATAACCACGGGAGCTGTTTCGCTATGCTTGGGTTGTGTGGTTAAGGAAAGAGCCAAAGAGTGAGGGTGTAGCTCCAGGACGGAGCGTTCGCTCAGTGACCATCACACAAAGGCCTGGATTCAGCAAGGGGAAGGAAGGGAGGGAGGGAGGGAGGGAGGGAGGGAGGGAAGGGAGGGAGGAAGGAAGGAGAATGGAGGGAGAGAGGAGAGAGAAAGATATACAGGAAAGAAAGAAGGAAGAGAAGGAGGGACAGAGAGGGGACAAGGAAGGGAAGAGAAGTGACAGAAAAGGGACAATTAAGATGTATCTTGTTCATGTAATGCTATGAGCCTCATTAGAACGTGAACCACATCTTCTTTTCCTCCTAAAATTCCTTGTACAGCCCTGGAAAAGACAAGGCACTGTTACTCCATGTAAAAGACAACACACGGAGTTTCACGAGCTGCCTTGGATTCCTCCAGGTGAGTAGGAGTGTGGTCTGGTCTGCGGGTGTACAAACTGACCCGAAAATCAAGTTTGGATTTCTTTTGTCATCGGCGTGGTGACCAGGAAAGGGGCCCTTTCGTAAGTACGTGGTGGCATGTTGCTAAGGCTCTTCCACAAGGAGTCAATTCAGCATTTTTAGAGAGGGAGGTTGCCCTGGTAACATAAATGTGTCAACATCTTAGTAAATCAGCACTTTCCATTTTAAGTAGTCTCTTTAAATTTGAAAAAAAAAAAAATGGGTCTTACTATTCTGGGATGTTGATCTGCAAACTGGGGTTTTAGGAAGTAGCCAGACTTGCTCAAGTTGGCTCAGTGGCCTGCTAGCACACCACTGTTTCTTCTCTATAAATATTTGTGACAAAGATGAGAGTCTTTAGAAATATGAGTTTTGAGTTGGTGGGAGCTTATTAACACACTGGCATTTGTTATTTGCCCACAAGTCTGCAACTGTTACATCAAAGAGAAAGAAGTGAACCCCAAGTGTAACTGACGATACTGCTCTTAGGGCACATGAAGAATGCTGTGAGTAGCAGAGATTTGCACGTGTTCTCGTGGTTCGGGGCAGCATTTTACAGAGCTGATACTTGGGCCTCGCAGTGTCCTAGGGTAGTCAGAGATCCGATGATAGCATCCTATGATCGACACTTGTTTGCATTCTAAGTTGTGAAAGTGAAACTCAAGAACTCAGAACCACAAAGTTGCTGGCCCCCAAACCGATGTTCGAGGCATCAGGTACCCTGAGCCCACCATCTTCACAGCTACCCAAAGACCTCTGTGTGTTTCTGCAGCATTTCTAATGGGAGCATCCCCAACCCTGCCTGGAAATTCTTATCTCCATTTTGAAGCTACCCAAGGCCCCAAATTGCTTTAGATTCCTAAAAGAATAACAGATACTAAATAGCAATCTGTTGAGACCCTACAATCTACAGAACTGCAAACGACATGAGCCCTGGAGGAGCTTACACACCAGTACACGCGCAAAGAACACAGATGTTGCTACTTGTACAAAATGGAAAGTCCATTCAACCCGATGTACAGAGATAAACTGAGTCTGCCATTCCATGAATATAGAACACACCAGTCCTTAGTGCAGCAGGCAGCGCATCAGCCTCATGAACAAATAATACAGACACCTCTTCTTGAAAGCGGAGGGTGGTGAATTCTGAGAGACCACTGTATTTTGAAAGGTTTATTTACTTGCTTGCTTATCTACTTTATGCACATGCATGTTGGCTTGTGTGAATTTATATGCACTTGGGAACCC
Organism: Peromyscus maniculatus bairdii; assembly: GCF_049852395.1. Taxonomy (NCBI): domain Eukaryota; kingdom Metazoa; phylum Chordata; class Mammalia; order Rodentia; family Cricetidae; genus Peromyscus; species Peromyscus maniculatus. The sequence goes on from NC_134858.1 coordinate 67,469,410, forward strand.
TTGGAGGCCAGAAGAGGGTCTCAGATCCCCAGAAGCTGTAGCTACACGTGCTTGTGAGCTGCCATGTGGATGCTGGGCACCAAACCCAATGTGTCTGCAAGAGCAGAACACATTCTCAATGACTGAACCGTCACTCCAAACCTGAGACCATTTTATCTTGGTCCACGGTTAGGTTGTTTCTTTTCCTACATCCCAGAACTCAAAGAAGCCAGGTAGAAGTCGTTTAGCAACTTACCCTGACATGTACTAATGATGATAACTCTCCAGGGATTCCCCTACAATGGAGGTGAAAGACAAAAACAAGCCTCTTGCCCCATGCCGCAAGCCTCACCTGGTGCGGGTGGGGGGGTGGGGGTAGGGTGGGGGTGGCTCTGAAACATCTCTGCCTTCTACTCTTTGCCTAGACAACTCCCATCCATCCTTCAAGCCTCAGCTTGTAGCAGTCAGGATATGTGAAAAGACAAACATCTCCAATCGGTGTCTTCAAGGCATGGAGATGTACCTATCCCACATTGTGTACTTCTTAGCTGGAGCTGGGCTCCATTTCACCCTCACTCGGGGTCACAGTAGAGCCTCCTGCCTCTGAAGGAAAAAAAGATGAGGACGTACTATTATTATCAGTAGGTGACGTGCATTGTCTCCCACTCATGTTTCATTAGATCTTGACACAGGCAGAAGAGATCTTACAAGATCTCAAGTGAGAAATCCCTATAGCCATACACAGCTCCCTATTTTCTCACCGAAGCTTCAGGATGGGTAGCATCACACCACAATGACCTGGCTACTCATCAGCAGCATCCCACAATTTGTGTAGCTACATCTTAGGAATCGAACCATTACCTCTGGAGGAGTAAAGGAAACTCAGAAGATTCCTTTGTATTATTAAATACAACTCACAAGTCTTATGAAATTCCTGAAACCCACAAGATTCACAGGGCTCCTCATGATGGTTGCATAAGCAGTTACAGTTGCTGGGGGAGAGGAGACTCCCTGATCAGTAGAGCTGTCTCCAGGTTCTGCAGGAATCTCAGGGAAGATGCAGCTTTCACAAGTCATCACCCAGGTTGGGTGGGGCTTTGTGGTGATTCAGCTGCCTTTGAGAGACTTATGCTCCTAAAGTAAGCCTTCACCCATGCTTCTTAATGTAACCCCAATAAACTCACTAGTCTAGTAGGCTACACTTGGGTGGAACCATTTCTTTGACATTGTAAGTGCCCCTATCTGGGATGAGATGTGTGCTCACATCTCTTCAAGAGAAGTCACACAACAACCGAGTTTCTTTGGGCAGATGCTCCAATGCATCTTTATACCCAACACCATGTGTGGCACACCCACACTCGGGGTTGGGGAAGGGTAAGTGAGGAAGACAGTGCTTCCTTTTTATAAAATGTTAGTCTGTATCTTTAAACGTATGATTTCAAAACAATTACCATTCAAACATGCTATTTGTGTCTTCCATTCCTTAGATAGGATATGCAGCTAGCCTAAAGCTCTAATTCTGACTTCGCTTGTGAATGCAAATATTTTAACAAGTATAACACACAGAGGCCTGAACTATCAATTATTCCTAGCAGCATATGTAAAATACCTTGTTTATCCCAGAGATCCTAAATTAGACTGAAGGAGAGTGGGAAAAAAAACAACTACCTTAAAAAGGCATCTGCGATTCGGCCTTGATCCTCAGCTTGTCTTGCAAATTATTCAAAAGTTAGAGCTAGTTAAGGCTTATGAAAGATAAGCAAAACTCCATTTTCTTAGCTGTGAGTGGACTTTGATGGTTGAACAGGGAAAATAAAGGCAAAAGTGATCTGTCATAACTGCCCATGTTTACAACTGGGCAATAATTTTCTTGTATACTTACTGGTTTAAACAGATATGAGTTGAATTTCTAGTCCCCAAAAAGTGCTTTAGAAAAACTCACCAGGGCTGGAGAATGTATTGCTCAGTGATAAAGTGCTTATTTAGCATGTGTAAGGTCAGAGAGAGAGAGAGAGAGAGAGAGAGAGAGAGAGAGAGAGAGAGAGAGAGAGATTTGCTGTTGAATTCAGGCAAAATGATAAATTCTTTGAAAATGTCTAGCTACTTGCAAGTAGCTTGAACAAATTAATGATGTGTTTCCTGCAAGCCAGGACAACTAGGACAACTAGGTATGACCACAAGGAGCTTTGGAAGAAAAACAATATAATACACTTAGAATAATAAAAACTGTAGTTTACTAAAATGGCATTATTTTCTTAAGCACAAACACATTTTCAGATTCAGATAATTTTTAGGTGCAAGTGTCTGTTTAAACATTTATTTTATGTGTATGTGTGTACGCCAGCCTGTATGTCTGTGTTCCACACATGGGAGCCCTTGGAGGCCAGAAGGCATCCTATTGCCCTGGAATTGGAGTGACAGATGGTTCTGAGCCACCGTGTTGGTGCTGCGAACCAAGCCCAGGTCCTCTATGAAACCAGAAAGTGATCTTAAAGATGAGCCATCTCTCCAGCCTCTCAAGTACAAATGTATCTATCCATCATTAGACTCAGCACAAAGACTGCACTTACTAATTTTATTTCATTTGCTATGAAAGTTTCTTAATTGAATTGGCTGTAAGGAAGATCTGTAACCCTATTTCTAATTTTTGTTTGTTTGTTTTTTGTTTTTTGTTTTTCAAGACAAAAACCTGTGTAGCTTTGCACCTTTCCTGGATCTCGCTCTGTAGACCAGGCTGGCCTCGAACTCACAGAGATTCACCTGCCTCTGCCTCCCGAGTGCTGGTATTAAAAGCGTGTGCCACCACCGCCCCCTGTTTCTTAAACTATGTGTCATGTAGGAGAATGTTGTAATTGAAAAAAAAGAAAAGAAAGGGGAAGAAGAAGGCTTTCTGAATGCCCAACAATCAAAAATGAATTTAAAATCAAATGCGTAATAAACCCAGGATGTTCCTGGCAGCCTTTACCTGTGTTGCATCATGGGACTTCATTCTGAATGCACATATGCACTTTACACTGTGAATGTAACCAGGTCCTATAATGTCATCAAACACTCCCTGAAAACCTCAGCTCAGTTTTGAAAGTAGTACGTGTTATGAATGGCGGCAGCGTTTTTATTGTACACACGAAGTTCTCTGCCCTTAAAGAAGCAATGGTTTCATCACAGAAGACAGGGCCTTTTCACATTTATCCACCATTACTCCTCAGCATGTAAGTATCAAACTTATATGACCTCTGGAATGTATTGTGTTAGAATGTTTGGTTTTTAAATTTCCTGTGTGAGTGAGTAAAGGCATGTGCTGCCAAGTCTGATGGCCTGAGTTTAACCCCTGGGACCCACATGGTGGAAGGAGACAGCTGACGCCACAAAGTTGTCCTCGGACTCTGCACCTGGACTGTGGCATGCTGCTCCGCCCGCCACACAAAGTAAATGTTAAAAAAAAAAAAAAAAAAAAGGAATTTTAACTGTGTTTTAATTTAGAATATAGTTCAATGGTGTAGAGTGCCAGACCCTAGGTTCAATCCCCAGTACTGAAAAAGAAAAAAAAATTGTTTGAGTTGCTGACTTGAATTTTATTTTGAAAAATCATTAAATGAATTTAGGCATTAGATTAGGACAAATTTCCCAATGTTTTCTGTAACGGCCCTAAACCCACTGCTGTTTTGTATACTATACATTCACATGAAACAGTGTTCTCCACACTGATAATCACTAATCAAAATATTGACCAACTCTGAAAAATGGTGAAGATGTCCTGCATGCTGCAGTATCAAATATTCAGCCAAAATTTAATTCTTTACGTAAAAATAAACAAGCACCTCCAGACTGTTAGTGTGCAAATCTGTTTGTGTCTACAGTCGGCGGTAAAATTGTATACGTACTCAAGAAGTGCTGGGGCTGAGAGATGACTCAGTAGTTAAGAGCATTTGCTGCTCTTGCGGAGGACCTGGGTTTGACAGTATTTGTGTCGGGTGGCTCACAGCTGCCTGTAACTCCAACTCCAAGGGAGCCCACACCCTCTTCTGGCCTCTGCATGCACCTGCACAGATGTGGCGTATGCCACACACGTAAATAAAAACAAATCTTTAAAATAAATTCCTTTATGATTCAGCATCAGTAAATATTTGGTTGTATACTTATTACATACACCTAAATACCAGGGTCATGTAAAAATATCTTGGGAGAGAAGGGAGTTGTGGGTGGAAGCAGTTCCAGGAGCCTGCTCTATGGACGGCCTTGGTTTGTATATGGCATTGTCAAATTGTGATATTTTGATTATCATGCTGTCTCTCAGATGAGCAAGATGTTTTAGCCCAGTCTAATGTGGCTGCTCTTCTCCTGCTGTGCACTTCCGTCTCCTGACCTGCTCTCCGGTCCTCAGATTTTAATAGAGAAATTCTCATGAATCTGCTCACAGCTGACATTTGAATCCGCTCCCCCATGCTGGCGGCAGGACAGGAAAATTTCCAACAAGGGCTTCTTTCCATGGAACTTTGTCCTCTTCCTGTGGAAGAAAACTGTACTTGCACAATATACATGGTCTTGTGAGAAACATGAGCTCCTGTTGCAGGAGCTTCTTATTCCTGTTCTATCATCCCATTTTTCCATCTAAAAAACAACTGTGGGGATGACGGATGTAACTCAGATGAGGCAGTGTTTACCTACCATGCATAAATCCCCGGGTTCAATTCCCAGGACCAGGTGAACCCAGAGTGGTGGTGCACACATCTTATCCCAGCCCCAGGAGGTATCGGCAGGAGGATCAAAAGTTCAAGGTCATCCTCTGCTACATAGAAATTTCCAGATCAGCCTGGGCTGGGTGAGACCCACTATGGAACTTGTTTGATCCTGTTTAACCCATGAATGAGGAATCAAATTGGAATTTATGAATGACTCCTGAAGTATGGAATAGTTAATATTCGCTCTCCCTGGAAAGCGAATGAGGAATCAAATTGGAATTTATGAATGACTCCTGAAGTATGGAATAGTTAATATTCGCTCTCCCTGGAAAGCTAGAGCACAGTTTAAAAAACTAAGGAAAACTGGAATGGATGGAAAGTAACCCTGCTTATTCATTCTGACCACAAATCCAGTCTCTCCACAAATACTGACTGAGCATCAAACTATGTGCCAGGTCCTGTGTTTGTGGTTAGCATAAAATGAAGAGTGAAAAGCAAGCCTAGGAGATAAAGGGGAAGTGATACAGTGTCAAACCATCATGCCCGGGAACACAGGGCATCCAAATGAGGCAAGCACTGGGAAGAGCCACAGATACTCTTGGAAAATGAACAACACCAAAACAACCTGACTTAGAGCAGAGAGAGGAGGATGTCAGGGCAGCCTTGCCTAAAAGGATGAGCATTAATCCGAAATCTGACAGATGATGGGGTACAGACAAAAGTCTGGGAACAAGTAAGAATAGGTGGGGAACTGAAACATTTAGAACAACTGAGGCAAGGGGGAGGAGCTAAACTCCAATCACGTGCAGCTGGAGAGGATCCAGATGCTGCAGGATAGGTGCTAATGCCTTGTTCTTCACCGTGACAGCAACAGAGAGCATACAATTAGATGCATCTTAAACAATGGAGTACACTACCCCATTTGTGTTCTGGTAAAATGGCTTTCCTTCCATTGCAGAAGATGGACTTAAAAGAATCGGGGGAAATGAGACATTCAGACAAGAGGTGATGGGCTTGGATTTGGTGCCCCAGTAGCAGAGGAGAAATGTGCACAAGTTTGAGAGACAATTACATAAAACTGGTAGGACTGGAAGGAACATTGGCTCTAGAAGGTGAGAAAGGGAGGTAGGCTTGAGAATGAGCCTAAAGTCTCTAGCTGACTGACATTTTGGAAGCTGGGACTACTGAGTTGGGTAGATGACATGAGAAGATCATGTCTGCATCTGGGTCTTGTCTTGGACGTTCTGAATTTGTGGCGCCCTTGAAACAGCCAAGTGGAGGTGTGAGGCAGGTCCCTGTGTAGGCCAGCAGCTCAGAGGATATTCTGAGCAGGGGCTTCAAACTTGGGGATCCTTAGTTAGCTATAGTGGGGAACTCATAGACAGATTTTTTTAAAAAGGCAAAGAAGCATGTGTAGACTTCTGTAGACTCAAGTAGACGGGATGGAAAGGTGGGAGGTAACCTAGGAAAGAGTTTCAAGGTTAGGAAGATCAGTAGCATCTGTTTCTGCTGAGAGATGCAGAGAACGGAGATGGTTGTATAGACCCTGGGTTTAAGAACGAGGGAAGCAGTGGCAGAGAGGCAAGCATGCTCAAGGATCGAGGAGAGTGCTCGGCAGGGTGACGCCACATACGCAAGGTGGGTGAGATGAACCTCATGCCCATTCTCTGAGCATCATCCCAGGAGCCTAATCACCTTGCACTGTGCTGAACAGAGCAGCTCTCTGAATTGCATCTTATACAATAGGGAACAGCAGGACCCCTCCAAGGTTCAGGGAACACAGGAGAAGAAGGAGCGAAAAGAGTCCAAGAGCTGGCATGCCGCAGGACAGTCTTCCCGGCATGGCGTGGCTGTTGTGCCCTTGAACTCACAGCGGCTGTGGTTACCTGCGTGGGACCTGCACAAGACAGCGAAAGAGTGTCAATGTTCCTCCATGACTCAGGATTGTTAAGGAGGTTCCCGGAAGACAAGAGGTGAACACTGGCTTTAGACTCCACGGTGAAATTAAATGTGAGACAACTGGTTTTTCCTTCTCCACCTTTAGGTTGGCATCCCGCACCCTCTTCCTTTTGCCCCTTGCTAGATAGGTAACTCAGCAAATGAGCTTTTCCGAGACCGATCATGGCTTACTGAGCTGTAGTTTCTAGCTGTCGAAAAGGGACCTCCTGTGACTTCAATGATGATACATAGAGACACGGTCTCAGCATCCTTCGTGGGTAGCATGGCTGACCAGCAGCAAGAGATTATTCTAAACAAGAACCTTTTAATCCAGTGTACCTAAGATCACAACCCCTGGGCAACTGCCTTATCCACCTGCTGAGAAAGTAATAATAATTCCATAAGATTAAAATGCCTCTTGGTCCCTCTGTCCCTTAAATCGAATCACCCAACCTTGTGAGGATTACAGGCTTTGTGGAGGTTTTTGAGCCAAAGGAATCATTTAGAAAAATAAGGCAAGAATGCCATCTTGGGGCTTCTGCTGACAACACAGTCTACCTGAGCAGCAGATGAGAAAGGGAAGAGTTCCCCAGGGGATGCTCGGTGTAACCACAGCAACAGGAGATCCTCCAAGGCTTTCACCCCACCACCCACTTTAACCATCATCCTACCATTAATCCATTTGAAGGCTGACAAACAGACTTGGGGCTGGCCTTCACTTATATTGAACTTCCAGTTGGATGAAGTCAGTTTGTGTCTGCTTAAGGGGAGTCTTATCTAGTCAAGTTCTGATTTCTCACCCATCTTTTCAGCATAGTTCCGATGAAACAGAACCGCTTGGGGTTTTGCTGGATTTGGGGAGGTATAGGGTCAATGGCTCATAGAACCAACTCCCAAGACCAGCAGGTGTGAGTAGACAGTAACAGGACTCTTTGGTGGGAGTGAGCTTTATTCCCTGATACAACAGCAGCTTTAGAATCCTTTCCCTTGCTTAGCTGTCCCCCGGTAACTTTGCTTATGATAGTAAAGGCCATAAATTATAGTTACGATTTTTTCATGAATATTGTAGCGTTTACCCTCATTTCCTAAAGACAAGTGGAAATTCAGCCAAAGTTGCAGGGAATCTTGTAGCCAATAATTTAGAATTTTAATTTATTGCTGCCGTGAGGACCAGCCTTCAGCAGTTCAGGGATTGAGGGGGATCCACGGAGTTGGCGAACTAATCACTCAACTTGACTATTCTATCTGAGGGAGTAAAGCTTAATTCTCTGGGGCTGGCGAGAAAGGGAAACACACACACACACACACAAACACACACACACACACACACACACACACACACACACACACCTCCACCATGTCAGGACCTCACCTAGGGTGCTAATGCAAGGCTTCAGTAGGTCAGAGACGCTGAGGAGGAGATGCAGATTAGGCAAACTACTGGACAAACAGACACACAAGGACATTCTGAGGCCAAAGCTTAGTTCTTCGTTTTCTTCTTTCTGTTGCTTGCTCTACTCCTTCTTTTCTGTTCTGCTCTCCAACCCTGACGTTTCCCTTCTGTCTCTCTTGACGCCTTCCTTCTAGCTAACTTTGTTTTTTCCCTTACAGCTTATATACCCCAGCAAAATCTTTCAAGCAGTATAAAAATTATAATGTGGGCACATTCTACTTTTAAAGTGAATGAGTACAATGAATACAAGTAAAAAAAAAGCGTGTTTTTCATATCCCTTACATGATTAAATATTTTACATATTACAGGTAAAAAACAAGTTCGCCCAAGAACCCGCATACATTCATACCTGAGCAACTTGTTATAGATTAACAGAGTGTGAGCAAGCAAGGCGTTTTTCTCAGCCAGTTCTTTTGCTGGCAGGCTGCATTTTGTGGTTACAAAGAAAGGACCAATTATCTTATTATTTATCTCAAAATGTAATCTTATAAGAAATCTTCAAAGAACCACAAATCTAAGCTCTTATATATGAAAAACAGTCAGTCGACTCTACTTTAAATCCTCAGTGTGCATACCCACTCATCACCAGTTTTTTATATCAAGAAGCTGAAGGCAGAAATGGGTACGAGGAATTAGTCATTACCTTCAGTCACCAACCCATTCTAGCAAGATAGGTATGGGAATCCAGCAATAGCCAGGCTGACATTGTCTTGTTTCTTGACCTCAATGAATCCCTTGTTCAACTATTAAGAGTGTGTCTTTATAAACTTTAAATTGTTCCCCAAGATTTTCTACCTCAAAGCCATTAACAAAAACATCTTAACCTAACCTTGCTAACAAGTCTATATGTCTAAATTCTTTCTAAGGGCAGTGGTCGAACCATTGATCTGCTCCAGCAGCAATGTTTTGGAAAAAGTCGATCACTATTATTGTAAGTTCCAGTAACACTACCCAGTGATGGGCTAGAAACCCCTGAGAGTTTTGATACAACCCATAGATTATGAGGGTTGTGGTGGCCACAAAGGTAACAGAGCTGTGCTCAACAACAGCATGAAGTCCTCAGGACAGCTAGTCCTCGGGGCTCTGCCTCTCCAAGGCTCACTTAGGCATGGCTTTGCCAACCACCCAACAGTGTTCCATGAATTCCAATGATCCCTGTTGGTCCCCTCGCTTGGCCCCCGACATTAATCTATGCATATTTTCTTCCTTAACTACTTAAAATAAAATAATATTCCTTCCAATACAATTGTATAGATAATATATTACATTGTATCAGAGATATAATATAGCACGAGGTAAAGATTTGTAGAATGTAAACACTTTACATCGTGACTTTTGTTATAATTACTTCTATGACCATCTCCACCAAATCCAACAAGTTTTTAAATTTTTGTTGATTATTAGTGGAGTGAGGGGACAAACCACAGGGCACACTCGGAGGTCAGAGGAGACTCTGTGGAGTTGATTTTCTCCTTCTATGGATTCTGGTAAAGGTGTTTTGTACTCTGTCTTACTTCCTTTTCCTGTGCTAAAACACCCTGAGAAAATCAGTTTACGGGAGAGAGGTTTTATTTTAACTCATGGTTCAACATTCCTCACAGTGAGAAAGCCAAGACGGCAAAGGCCTGAAGCAGCACGGCACATCATGTCTGCAGTCAGAAGAGAGTAACGAAAGCATGTACTACCGTGCTCAGCACGTGTCAGGTGTGTGCGTCTGTGCTTAAGCTCACACATGTGAAGTGCCCATGGAGTCCCGGTGACGGCGTCAGAGCCCCCAGAGCCAAAGCTGCAGGCAGTTATGAGTCACCTAGGAGGTATCAGAAATGGAACCTGTGTCTTTTCAAGAGCACGTGCTTCTAACCACTGAGCAATCTCTTCCAAACTCTGGGAAATTTAACCTTAAAATTCAAATCAGAAGACGTTCTCTATAGACTTTTGCTTTCCAATTTCTTTCCTGAAAACCTAAGCTTCGCCGCAAATCAGTGTGGATGTCAGTCCCTTGCTTACTTTACTAAAGGCACTGACCTAAGAGACAGAGAAAAAGGGCAGGAGGTAAAGTGCTTGCCCTGCCGGGAGGGCTGGAGTGCAAATCCTCAGAACCCATACTGAAAACTAAACAAAACAGTGTGTGAGGACACACACTACAATCTTGGTGTCGAGGAGGTGGACATTTGGGGGTTGCTGGCCAGCCAGCCAAGCCTACATGGCCTGCTCCTAGCCAGTGAGAGGGCTTGTCTCAAAAGTAAAGGGTGGACAGTACCTAAAGTTGACAGTTGAGGTTGATATCTGGCCTTTACATCTGGACTCTATCCACCCACATACATGCGTGCAACTAAACACACAATGAACACATAAGTATACACACAAATATTAAAATTATGCATTAATTCTAAGCATTAATAGTCACTTAATATCAAAACAGGCATTTTCTCACGTTGTTGGTAGGCATGTGCCATTATGTACCAGTTTGTGTTTAGACAACATGGTGTTGATACAGGTATCCAGTATGAGTCTTTGAAAATGTGGCCAATACCCAACATCTGGGGGGCTATGAGTCAGCATCAAGAGGCTGACACCAGATGTCTGGAGACCCCAAAAAACTATTATATAATCCATTATCTAACTATTTTGAGCAGAGTGCCACTTTTGTGTGATGAATATGTATAACTGTATAAATATGGCCTTGAAATCAGAGGCCTGGGCCTTCGCCTTCACCAGCATGCATGGATGTGTCTGCCTGTAGGCCTGAGTGCCCTATCCCTTGCATCTTGTGTGCTGGTTGATCACCATGTCTATGCCCTCCTGTGCCCATGTGTGCCAACTGACATAGACTGCCTAGCACTCTGTGGGGTGACATTTGCTCAGAGTGAATCAAGAATGTCTTATTTGTCTACAACCCTTCTAATTCTCCTCAAGCTCCCAGGCTCCCTTCACCTGCCTCCTCTCCTGGAATGGAAACATGGACCCCACAGCTTGCAAACTACTCTAATGTTCTCAAGATTGCAGGTGTATGAGTCTTTAATGCACATTCATCAGGGACGTCTGATAGAGCTTCTAGTGTACCCTACCCTTCTGGGTTACATAGATAAGAGTGCCAAGTGGAATCCCCTCAACATAGCTGCAAAGGAGCCCTAGACAGGAAGCCAAGACCGGGCCATGACGAAGGCCTCAATGAAGCCCCATCGGGTGAATACGCATGGAGCTATCGAAGTTGGCAGAGAGCTGGGCACTACAGCTGAGGCTGGTCTAAGAGGTGAGTCTTGTGCTGCCAAAGCAGAGCAGAAGAGGTGTTCAATGCATGATGCATGTCACACGGAGCAGAGTCAATAAACATGAATTAGTTCAGTGAGAAGGCCTATTTCCACCTCACTTTTCTGTCCTGGTTGATCAACCCCTACATTTCAGAAGTTACCCCTGTCAAAGGATGAGCTCACCACAATGACAGAGCTCCCCTCCACCTTGGCCAACCCAGCCCCACCCCCAGTCGTGACTCACAGCATGGTGGCTCTTTGCATCCTTGGGCAGTTTCTACTTGCCTCTGCATCGATTAAACCTTGATCTCATTTATTATCTCAGGAAATGGTCTCAAGGTCACAGGGCTGGAAATTTAATTATGGTAGCAGTATATTAAGTGGCACATTTAAAGATGCTGAATGGTAGTAATTAATTTTTTGGATGGTGGTCTCGGAGGAACAGGTTTTCTGCACGCTGGGTGTTTGGCATCCATCATGGCCATTGAGCTTGGCAGCTGTCTTTTAGCTTTAAACTGCCTCGTTATTCATCTTTTATGACTAGCTTTTAAAAACACTAGGCGCTGGTATCCTCTTTTATTGTAATATATGTGTGTGGTAGGAACGGAGCCATACTTCACCTTTGCTATAAAACATGAACCAAAGGTGCCAGCCACTACCTGAGCTGGCCTCTAAATTGAGACAACAATTACCCTTCACTGACATCTAGTGTCAAAGAATGAGATATAGCCAGAGCACAGAATCCATTGGCCTGGAAAAAATCTATGCTTCTCCAATGATAAAAACCTGTCTCCAGCCCACGAGGCTCCAGCCCCAGCTTCAAGGAAGGAAAGAAGAAGGCAGCGGGATTAACTGGACACTGACTATTGACTTTGCAGGGTCTCTAGGTTATCTGGAGGGGGAAGGGAGACATCTGTCTGCCAAGGCCACTTGCAGCTTGTGATATTTAATGAAGGAACAGTCATTAAATGTGTTTGATTCAAATATTAGACTTGATGAGCCTGGGTGCCATTTAATAGAGAGGTGGGAAAATATGAATTAAATTAGAGAGATTCATTAAAGAAATTGGCCTGGGGCCCAAGAAGAGCAGATTATCATTCTGGGCTGTCAGAAGTCGGGGCTCGTCCGGGAAGACTCTGGTTTAGTTTGAGTTTCATTTCCAATATACTAACTATCATGAGATCAGTTTAGACACTGATAGGCCTTGGTTTGTGGGCAAAGAATGGGTAGAAAAATCTTTTTGTGTGTGTGTGTGTGTGTAGATAATTTGTTATCTTTGGTTTCAACGGGGAAGGGTACAAGATGTATTTGCAATGTTTCTTTTTCTTTTATATTAACTTATGTCTGAGGTGGGGATGGTGGGTGCATGCAAGTCATGGTGAACATGCAGAGGTCCGAGAACAACCTGGAGAGTGAGTTTTCTCTTTCAACCACATGGTCCCAGAGCTCACACTCAGATCCTTAGGCTTGCCTACAGGCGTCTTTACCTTCTGAGCCATGCCGCTGGCCTGTGTGTGTAGAGATTCTAGGTGCTTCCCACTTCACATAGGGTCTGCCTCTTCCTGTCTAAACTTTCTCAACCTGGGAAGACTGGGATCCGGGCTAGATATCTCTTCCTGTGGGATGAGGAATAGCATCCTTGTTTATTTTCACTAAATCTCAGACCCTCCCTCCAGCTGTGATGGCTAAAAATGTCCCCGAACATCATCAGCTCCCATAACACTAAACCTGACCCCAGCTGAGAAATCTTTTCTAGTCTGACTTCAGAAGGTTCAAGCCCCGGAATGGTTATGTCCACATATGAGGACGTCCCTTGGAGTGGGCACTGGTAGCTCAGCGAATCGAGCTGCCCTCCTGGTTTGCCTAGTGGCCACTCGGTCTTGATTTTGACCGTGACTCTGTTTGCTGCTTGGGGTGGTACATCTTGGCCTGCTGGACCGTAACTTCTTGGTTTGGCCACAGCCACGGGTCTTTTTACAGTGTGTGTTCTATGGTCTCCCAACCTATGTTTGGTGACATTCATCCTGTAGCATACTCGTCACACAGGGCCTTAAGCACCGTCGTCACGCCTTTGTGGGGATTCCGTGGGAGACAGGACAACCAAGATCACAACATCTCATCCTGGGTTTGCATTCCAGGGTGGGCAGTCGGTGTCAGATAAATAAGCTGCTTCAGAGGATAAGGGCGGTGTCTTAGTGACTTTTCTGTCACTGTGATAAAACATCACGACTAAGAGCAACTTATAGAATAAATATTCTGGTGTATAGTTCCAACAGAGAATCCATAGAGGTGGGGAGGCATGGCAGCAGATGGCTGGGCCGAAAGCCGAAAGATCGAATCTCCATCCATACACAGAAACAGGAACAGTCAACTGGAAGTGGGGTAGGGCTATGCACTCCCAAAGCCTGCCTCTTGGGACATACTTCCTCCAACAAGGTTGCACCATCTCTCCAAATGGTGCCACCAACTGGGGACCGTGTCTTCAAATACATGAGCATACGGAACACTTTTCTCATTCAACCCACTACAGACTAGGAGGAAAAGAAGCCAGGTAACTAGGGAGCAGACAGGAGGAAGGTAGGATCCTCCAGCCATGCTCAGTGATGGCCTCTCTCAGTGAGTGAAGAGAGTGAAATCAGAACAGCCAGAGGACGCCCTGACCTCAGGGTTCCTTGCAATTACAACAGGCTGCATATGAAATTATGACGCAGAGAGAGAAATGCCAGCCATAGTGCATCTCTCAAACTTTTATACACACACACACACACACACACACACACACACACACACACACACTCATGCAAATACAAGTGTAACCTCCCAGACCCACTGAGGCAGCATTTGCTGGAATCAGTGCATAAAAGTCATCTGCACTACCATGTTTACTGTGGCCCTGCTCACAACAGCCACTGGTAGAATCAACATGAGTAATGGACGATGGAGGAAACAGTGAAGGAGAAATGATACAGGAACACAATAGAATACTGTCCAGCCACACAAAAAAATGATGATTGCCGTCACTTACAGCAACAGAGACAGGAGAGGGGACTGGGATTTGGCTCCGTAGCACAGCGCTTACCTACCAGGGGAAAGGCCCCGTGTTCAGTCCCAAGAACCGAAAATAGTAATTAATTAATTAATAGGATAACATTCCATTCTGTTCATTCTGTGGAATAAGCCAGGATCAGAAAGACAAGGGTGAGCCCGTGGTGTCCATCATGTGTAAGATCTAAAATGGTTGACCTTGTTCCAGTGGAGAGCAGAACGCTGGGGAGCAGAGGCTGGAGGGAGTCATGGGAAGGGGCTTTGGTCAGTAGGTTCAGGTTCCCAGCCTGAAGGAAGGGGTCCCGATGTCTATACCCCAGATACCTGTAATGATCGACAGGAACGGAGTATATTTAAAACCAGCTGGAAGAGAGAAGTCTGAATGTTTTCCTTGCCTTTGTGGACATGATAAATGTTTGAAGTGCTATATGTACAGCTTACACTGATTTGATTAATTCACAAGGTATACACAAATCAAAATCTCACACTGTACACCATAAATATGTTAAGTATTCCCACAGATAGAAAGTAGAGCTCAATTTCATGAAGTACAAACATATAAGACATTCTCACGATGGAGACATGGCTCAGTGATTGAGAGCGATGGCTGCTCTTCCAGAGGACCACACTTTGATTCTTTGCACACACGTGACAGCTCAACACTATCTGTAACTCCAGGTCCAGGGGATCCAGTACTCTTCTGGCCTAAGCAGGCACCAGGCATGCATGTTGTGCTCAGCTATACATGCAGGCAAAACACCCATAGGTACAAAATAATGTTTATAAAGGAGTGTTTAAAAATGACATTCCTGTATGTGTTTACAACACACACACACACACACACACACACACACACACACACACACACACACACACACACACAAAGCAGCAACAGCAGCAGCAGAAGCATAACATTTTTTTAAATTAAGCCAGGTGGTAGTGGCACACACCTTTAATCCCAGCACTTGGGAGGCAGAGGCAGGCGGATCTCTGAGTTCGAGGCCAGCTTTGGTCAACAGAGAGAGTTCCAGGACCGGCTCCAAAACTGCACAGAGAAACCCTGTCTCAAAAAAAAAAAAAAAAAAAAAAAAGAGGCCACTACAATTCCCCTGAGAGATTAAATGGAACCCGAATTACCAAGTACCAGCCAGGCACATCCAGCCCTGGCTGGTTCAATGATCCTCGAAGGGAGAGAAACACAGGAGAAGACAGAGTCTCTGCCTTGATCCCTACTCCCCTCCCCTGCCTTTTCACATTCGTCACACATAGCCCAAGCTGACCTCAAACTTATTACAGCCAGAGATAACCTCGAACCTCTGCTTCTCCTTCCTCCACTTCTCTAGTGCTGGGATTCCCCGTGTGCACCACCCTAGCCAGCTGATACAGTACCGGGGATCAAACCCAGGGCCTCTGGCTAGGCAGAACTCCACTAACTGAGCCACAGTCCCTGCTGTTCCTTCTTATTTGCTGAACAAACATTCCTGGCCAAGAGACCAGCAGAAAAACACTGGGCTCTGCCAACCCCTTGTTAATCAACGAGCCCACAACAAATCACAGGCTGGAGACCGTGACACATCAATTACACTAATAACTGAAGGATCTACGGGAAGTGGTAATCAGGCACAGTCCCCGAGGTGTCACCTCCACAGACTGCTGAGCCCTGGACACTCAGCTATTTGCTGGTCCAACTGTGGGCTGCTACTCAGAGGAAAGCTGGTAACTGCAGAGAAAGAAGTGCTCCGTACCAGCACTGGTCAGAACAAAGATTCTAAGACATATTAAACTGGACATAGCATTTGCTTTATGTCAGCTCTAGACAACCATTCTTCACACAGCTTAATTATGGTAAAGAGAAATGAGCCTGAAGTGGGAAACTTCCCTCTATTTCTGCCATGAATGAACTAGACATTTGGTCAACTAAGCTGGCCACTTGGTGTTTCAATTTCTTCATCTGCTACACAGATGGGCCTTCACATTTCAAGAAATGACCATCTTAGGAAATTAGATAGGTGATCGATAGATAGATGATAGATAAATAGATAGATAGATAGATAGATGATAGATGCATGATATATAGATATATACATAGATAATTGGTGTTAGATGACATATAGATAATATAAATAGATGATAGGTTGAGATAGATGCTAGACAGATGATAGATACATTCATATACAAATGATTGATGATAGATATATAGATAGGTAGATAATACATAAATGACAGATGATACATACATAGACTGATGATAGATAATACAAAGATTATAGATAACACATAGATGGATAGATGATTGATGATAGATGATTCATAGAAAGATGGATAGATACACAGATGATACACAAAAGATAGATAGAGAGATATACACACACACACATACATACACACATACATGCATAGATGATAGAGATAGAGTGTATGAAAGTGTCAGGAAATGTAGAAATGTACAGGTGTTTATGTTTATGTATGAGGTGTCATTTACCCATCACCTACTAGCAGACTTTCAGTGAACTGCTTCATTTCTTTCTAGACCCCACATTGAAAAATTGAAGAGAAAAGTGAAAGACCATGTGGAAGCATCCGACCAAACTATTTGCATTACAGTCCACCAAAGATCAAGTTCAACTGAGGGTCACCCAGACAGTTAATGAGTCCAAACTTGTTCTTCAGATTTCTAGTCCTTTGCTGCTTCTACTGATAGGAGATGACTTACAGCCAGGCGGTGGTGGCACACACCTTTAATCCCAGCACTCAGGAGGCAGAGGCAGGAGGATCTCTGTGAGTTCTAGGCCAGCCTGGTCTACAGATCAAGTTCCAGGACAGCCAGGGCTACACAGAGAAACCCTGTTTTGAAAAACCAAAAGAAAGAGGAGGAGGAGGAGGAGAAGAAGAAAAAAAACTTGCTAGAGTAGATCACCTAGTCAAGAGCAACAGAAACTAGTTTGGGCTGACAGAGGAGAAAATGAGCCTATTTAAAAAGATATTACAGTTATACCCACAGATAAGGGTAGGTCTCATCCCTCCCTCATCCCCTCAAGAAATGTCTCTGCAACAGATGGAGACCATTAAACACAGACACACATATATGCACACACACACACACACACACACACCTGATCAAACAGTGGAGAACATGGGATGGTGTGTGTGGTGCCCAGTCCCGACTGATAGACCTACAACACAGCTCCTGCACCTAAGGCTCAAGGATCACAGCAGAAGAAGGAGCATAAAGGATGTAAGAGCTGGAGGAACAGGAAGTCTGGGGTGAGACTTGTCTCCTAGAAATGTCTGAGAACCTACACCCCTGCAGTCTACCAGCGTGGCTAACCATGACCTGAACAGGGATGACAGCAACACATGGTGGTGGTGCATGTCTTTAACCCTAGCACTTGGAAGGCAGAGGCAGGTGAATCTCTGAGTTTAAGGCCAGCCTGGTCTACAGAGTGAGTTCTAGGACAGTCAGGGCTACACAGAGAAACCCTGTCTCAAAACAAAACAAAACAAAACATAAAAATAAAAATAAAAGGATGACAGCCACAGACATACTAACCCAGAAGAGGGAAAGCTCATGGAGCCTTGACCCTTAGACAAAGAACTACAGGCAAATAAGAAGTACTGAGGGTGGGAGCAATGGCCTTCCCCAGGGAAGAGCCCCCCCCCATTTGGCTATCTAACACCAAGTTGTCAACACCATAGAAACACACATACATACATACATACAAACATATGGACTGAACATGTTGTATGTTATGAGGCAGTATACACACACACACACCAACAATTAAAAAAGAAGAAGGAGGAGGAGGAGGAGAATAAAGAAGAAGAAGAAGAAGAAGAAGAAGAAGAAGAAGAAGAAGAAGAAGAAGAAGAAGAAGAAGAAGAAGAAGAAGAAGAAGGAGAAGAAGAAGAAGAAGCCATCAATTTGAGGAACAGTAAGGGCAATGTATGGGAGGGGTTGGAGGGAGGAAGGGAGAGAGGAATGTAAATAATACATTGTAACTTCAAAAATTTGTATATAAAAAGACATTACTGTGTCAAAATCCCCAGGAATCCTTAACACTGTAAGGTGAAAGGTTTTGGAGGAGGGGGATATTGACAGGTGGTATCTTAGGGTTTCTATTGCTGTGAAGAGACGCCATCACCATGGCAACTCTTATAAAGGAAAACATGTAATTGTAGTGACTCACTTACAGTTTCAGAGGTTCAGTCCATTACCATCATGGTGGGACATGGCAGTGTGCAGGCAGACACGGTGCTGGAGCTGAGAGTCCTACATCTTGATATGCAAGCAACAGGAAGTGGTCTGAGACACTAGGTGTGGCTTGAGCATATACAAGACCTCAAAGCCCACCTCCACAGTGACACACTTCCTCCAACAAGCCACACCTCCTAATAGTGCCACTCCCAATGAGCTTGTGGGAGCCAATTTCATTCAAACTACCACAGGTTGCAAATGCAGATTATTTGCTACAGGATGATTTATAAAAGGGAGAGTCTCCATGCACCATGGAGAGACTGACCAGTGACAGTCCTGACAAGGTGACCAAACTCAGTGTCACTAAGATCAGGATACCTCAGTAATAATGTGTGTGACCACATTATGAAATATGTTTGCCCAAAATATGCTAACTTGAGTTTCATGCTTCTACCCCTAATTTTAGATTCATAGGGAATACAAAGAGAATAAAATTCAAAGCACCAAGAGGGAATTCTAATTGGAAGAGTATATAATATTTTACCTTCAAATAATCAATGTTATGAATAAATGTTTAAAAGCTAGAAGTAGGGCTAGAGAAATGACTCAGATACTAAGAACACAGGCTGTTCATCAGAGGACTAGGGTTTGATTTCCACCAGTCACATAGATGATCACAACTATTTGTAATTCCAGTTCCTGGGTACTGACGCCCTCTTCTGGCCTCCACAGGCACTTTACATACATGATGTACAGACGTATGCAGGCAAATACACACACACACACAAGCTAAAAATAAATAAGTCTTTAAAAATAAAAACTAAAACCAAGTAGTGGTGGCACATGCCTTGAATCCCAGCACTCGAGAGGCAGAGGCAAGGCAGATCTTTATCAGTTTGAATCTAGCGCCCAGCACCAAGAATTTACACTTCAAACTCATAGAGTAAGCCCCCCTGTTATCTCTGCTGTACCTGACTCCACTCACCCATACCAGCAAAAATTAAAACCTATACCTAGTCATTTCTGAAAGTAGGGGTGAGCTAAGTTGAAGTTTCCTGCTGGTATATCTTAGGAGTAAGGCTCAATTCTCAGGCCTGGATCCCTGCTGCAAGGCAGGCTGGGAAATGGCATATTGCTCCTCTAAAAAAATTGTTGGTATGCATCCATGCATGTGTGGTGCGTGCGTGTGTGTGTGTGTGTGTGTGTGTGTGTGTGTGTGTGTGTGTGTGTGTACCCATGCGTGCAGATACTCATGCATATGGAGGCCAGAGGTTGACATCAGGTATCTTGCTCACTCCTCCTCCACTATAAATTAATATATTAATATATAACAAATAATATATAAGTATATTTTATATATAAAAATATTGAGACAGGGCCACTCGCTGAACCCTGTACTTATTGGTTGGCTAGACTTGCTGGCCCCCAAGATTCAAGGATCCGCCTGTCTGTTCCCCTCCTGGACTCTTTGATGCCTTTCTTGAAGTGGTTAGCAAAGATGGCCAGGTAGCATTAGGTATGGCAAGTGTTAACTACCTGGTAAAACGGCGGAGGCCCACGCCCCTTCCAATCTGTAGTTTGTGTAACTACAGGATCTTTCAAGATAAAAAGAATGATTGAGACCTTTAAAAAAAAATTTTCCAGTTTCTATGTAGCAATTCTTTGATGTTGCTTTCTGAGAATAGAAGGTTATTTACAGAACAGCCCTAGCATCTATTTACTTGGGTATATTGGCTTGTTTGATTATAAGTTACTCTCTTAGCTGTTGTCTGTGAAAATGCCCGGAAGCCTTCAGGCGTGCATGTCCATAAATTGAAATATATTGTGATTATTATTGTTCATGATGGCTCACAAATACACCCTCTTTCATAGGAATACAGAATCAAGACATTGCAAGGGGAAATTTGTTAAAGTAATTCATGTTTTATCCATTGAAAATCTAAGAGGGTCACGATGCTTTCCTGGCGGTTGGTGAGAAATGCAAACCCAACTGATCGAATATTAATATCCATTAGCACATTTTATATTGATAAATTCAGAAAGAAAATTCAGTGTTCTCCCAGAGACTGCTAGAAAGCGGCCTTGACCCCCTCATTTGTCATCATTATGGGGATGAGCCCAAGGCCCCAACTTATCATTTGTTTATGACGATAAACACAACAAAGGAGGTACATGCGGTGACACGGAATGGCTGTTGTCCCCGTCATGTCCCTTGTCCTGTCAGGGACTCATAACACCAAATACTCAGATGTCCAAGCTGCAGACCCAGGAGATTTCCCTAATACTTTTCTCCAGTGCATCCCTCCCCGGCACCCAGGCCCCTTCCATCACCATTTACATCTCTTAAAATGCATTTATTTCTCTCCATTTCCAAACTATCAACCCGACCTAAACTGTAAACATTTCCCTTGCTTGACAACAACCTCCGAGCGGTCTGTCTTGGCCTCACTTCCATCTGTCGTTACAGGACCAGACTGTGTGATTCTCTGGGCTCATCTCCCTAGCCCCACTCCAAATTTTTGTAGTGATTTCCAGTTGCATTCTCAATACAGTCCCTTAGCATGGCCTATCCACCACCCAACGCTGTAACTCCTCCCCTCCTCGTTGGCTTCCCAGCCTCACTTGCAGCTCCCTTGCCCATGTCTCAGCCTCAGTGTTTCTTATGCTCCAAGTCTCGCCCTTAATCCTGCATCTAGAATGCCACTTCTGCTTGGCATCTCTGCTTTGCCCAGCCATTCTTGAGGTATGCCCTCCACAAAGTACAGAGTAGATCTATTTTGTGTGTGTGTGTGTCTGTCTGTCTGTCTATGTGTCTGTCTGTCTGTGTTCCTGTGTGGAAGGGCGCATGTGTGTATGCATGTATAACAGTTGGGGGCAGAGGACAATCATGGATACCATTCCTCAGGTACCACCCATTGCTTTTCATTTTATTTTTTTATTTTTTTATTTATTTGTTTGATTTTATGTATGTATGTATGTATGTATGTATGTATGTATTTATTTATTTATTTATTACATATTCAGTATTCTGTCTGCATGTATGCTTGCATGTCAGAAGAGGGCACCAAATCACATTGTAGATGGTTGTGAGCCACCATGGGTTGATGGGAATTGAACTCAGGACCTCTGGAAGAGCAGCCAGTGCTCTTAACCTCTGAGCCATCTCTCCAGCCTAAAGAATGCTTTTCTTTTTCTTTTTCTTTTCTTTTTTTTTTTCTTTAAGATTTATTTATTTATTATGCATACAATGTTCTACCTGCATGTGTCCCTGCAGGCCAGAAGAGGGCACCAGATCTCATTACAGATGGTTGTGAGCCACCATGTGGTTTCTGGGAATTGAACTCAGGACCTCTGGAAGAACAGTCTGTGCTCTTAACCTCTGAGCCATCTCTCCAGCCCCTTCATTTTATTTTGTTTTGTTTTGAGATAGGGTCTCTCATTGGCCTGGAGCTTGCTAATGAGGTTAGACTCGCTGGCCAATGAGCTCCAGGGATCTGCCTGTCTCTGTTTCCCCAGTCACAGGATTACAGGTACATGCCCAGCTTTTATGTGGGTTCTGGGAACCAAACTGGGGTCCTTGCAAAGCAAGCCCTTTACTGGCAGAGCCTGTCCCCAGGCCCCCTTGCCCTGTCCTTTCATGGAGCCCTTTATTTATCTTCTTCATCCAACACAGTTTGGAGTCGCATGCATGTTCTTATGACTGTTCTACTTGGGTCATCCTCACTCGACAGACAGCACCATGTGACAGAGGGGAGTCTCAGCAACCTGTGTGTCCTCATCTCATGCCCCAGAGACTACACACACACTGAGGAAATACTCATTAAACCCAACAATGATTGAGCTAATGAATGCCTGTAAAGGACCATACTGTAGTCAGAGAAGAGTGAGAGTAACCAGAACTCACTCAGCTGGACCCATGGATGTTTTCCCCCTTTTTTTGAGATTATAATTCAACTACAACATTTCTCCCTTTCTTTTCCTCCCTTCAAGCCTTCCCATAAACCACTCCCTGCTCTCCTTTAAATTCATGGCCTCTTTTTTTAAAAAAAACTAATTGTTATCACATGCATATATGTATATACCCATATATCCCTAAATATAACCTATTCAGCTCATACTTGCATATATATTTTCAAGGGTGACCATTTGGCACTAGACAACTAATTTGGTATGCCCATGCATTTTTTTAAAATTTATTTTAATTATGTGTCTGGGTGTGGGTATCACATGAGTGCAGGTGTCCATAGAGGTCAGAAGAGGGTGTCAGATCCCCTGGAGCTGGAGTCACAGGAAGTTGTGATCTGCCTGACATGGGTTCTGGGAACCAAACTTGGGTCCTCTGTAAGAGCAGTTCACAGTCTTGATTGCTGAGCCATCTCTCCAGCCCTGGCACCATGAATTTGACACTAGAATTTAGAAACAAAGTCTTGGATGTGGGCTGAACTCTCTTTTCCCTGATGGGAAGCCTGGCTGTTCAGTACACGTAGAGATGGCTCCAGAGATATGAATGGTGTGCCCCAGGGAGCAACAGAACCTAACCTGTATATCTTACGAAGATCTCAATCTAAACTTAGATTCCCGTGATTAAAAATTGCACCACCACCTCCTCTGAACTGCACTCAGCTTTCCTAAATGAGATTTTATGGGAACTGATTGTGATTAGATAAATGGGTGACTTCACTAATGTATAATCCAATTTTCAATTACATCGTAGGTACAATAATTTACGTTTCTTGTTTGGTGGTGTGATATTTATGTGGTGGGCTCTGCAGGAGACCTGGGGACTGTTTACATAATGATCCTGCTTCTCCCACTGCAAGGATCTGGTTTTCAATTTTCCTTTTTGTGCTGTGAGGCATCGTCCTTCCAAGGTAAACACTGTATATCACAGGATGTGCAGGTGAGGAACGTCAATAAAGTAATAAACTAGATGGGTTTTAATAATTCTTATTTATGCCACTGGATTAGCTAATAGAGTAGTTTGCCTTTCATAAAAAGTTGGAATAAAAATGTCCCTAAAATTATAGTAAATCTGTGATCTGTTGGCTCCATGACAGAGTACCGTTGAATACCAAAAATGAACTTTTATCAAATATATTCAACCATCAATAATTTAATATTCATTGTCTGGAGGCATTCCCAAAGCTGGGACAGTGTTAACAGTAACTATCCCTTTACTGACCTTTAACCCCAGGTCTGCATGAGACAATGGAGACAACACAGGGGTTTGAATGCATTTAACCCCAAAAGTCATTCCTCCCTTCCTGGCCAGTGAGCTGCCAGCCAAATCCTTCCAGATAGACCATGCTTCTTAAAATAACAAGCTGAGGCAGGGTAGCAAAAAGAAGACAGGAGAAACCAACCCTATTCAAGGATCACGTGCACACACACACACACACACACACACACACACACACACACACACAGCACAGAGGGTCTCCAACCCAGATGGCCCCACCCGCAGACAGGCAGAGAAAGGCAAGCAGGTGTCTGCAGCCACTCACCATGCTTTTGTCGAAGCAGCTTTCTCTCTTTATCCATATAAAAGGTTCGCTCAGCCAGGTGTTAGTGGCGCACGCCTTTAATCCCAGCACTCGGGAGGCAGAGCCAGGCGGATCTCTATGAGTTCGAGGCCAGCCTGGGCTAGCAAGTGAGCTCCAGGAAAGGCGCAAAACTACGCAGAGAAACCCTGTCTCGAAAAAAACAAAAAAAAAAAAAAAAACAAAAACAAAAAACAAAAAACAAAAAAAAAAAAGGTTTGCTCACTTGAAAAGGAGATCGGAAACTGGGTATGTGGGCATTCACCTGCCATCCTGTTACTCAAGAAGCTGAGACAGAGGATCATGACTTCCTGGACAGTCTGGGATACACAGTGAGACTGGGCGGGTTAGAGAGAGAAGAGAGAATTGTGTTTCTAAAACTTCAAAAAATTAATAGTGCACAAGTACTGTGCTAGAAGTTACTGAGTCCCATTTCCTGGCTTAGAAAATGAGGCGTCTGTAGTTGAGGGACCTAGCAATCTCTATTCTGTTAACTCCAGGCCAAAACAGGAGTGTAAATGAAGCTATCACTCCATGTCACAATAAAATTATGCACTCATCAAACAGCATGCCGGCATCTCAGCTCATGGGACAGGGGAAGAGAGTATCCAGGCACAGAACCTGCAGTGTGTCAACCGCACTGGCCTCACACAAAGTGCTCACTTTCACATGGGTCTCTGGGAAGTATCCACACAGCCCTGCCTGTTCCCAGAGTGCAGGGTTTGATGTCATACATTTCTCAAGAATAGTCTGCATGTAAATGAGTTCTAGTTGCAAATAAACCTATACTTTCACTATAATTAAATCTTGCCCAGCAGTGGTGGTGGCACACACCTTTAATCTCAGCACTCTGTGAGTTTGAGGCCAGCCTGGCCTACAAAGTGAGTTCCAGGACAGCCAGGGCTGTTACACAGAGAAACCTGCCTTTAAAAAAAAAAAAAAAAAAAAAAGAGTTGGGGGGGGGGGGGAGAGAAAAGAAAACTTAAGCCCGGAGGAAGGTTCACCAGGTGAATGCACCTGCCAGCAAGGCTGATGATATGAGTTTGATTCCTGGGACACTCGTGGTGGAAGGAGAGAAATGACTTCAGCAAATTGTCTTCTGAACACACTTACCTCATGGCACGTATGCACACACACACACACACACACACACACACACACACACACACACACGGGGGGGGGGGATTTTAAAGTGTGTGTTTTTAACATTTTTTTTTTTAATTTGTAGACTCCAACTTTAGATCCACATACCTCTCACCCTTAGATAGAGAAGCTTCCTTTTGGCAATTGATTCAGAAACCCACACACGGTCAGTGTGCAGGGACTAAGAGGCTGTAGAGTGCTCAGCCCTCAGTGGGATGTATAGATCACATCCCTCCTCCCCCGCCACACACACAAACACTCGGGGATCTTCAGAGAAGCGGCAGCAGAGATACTTAGGCACCCACACTAGTTGTGAAAGCATGCATAAGGCCTGCCCGAGCTCCCGCCAGACAAAGTCCCAGCATGGAGGGGAGGGGAAGGGCCACCTCTCTGAAGAGCTGTTGGCATTTGGTAGTTGCTGGGAAAGGGAGAGGCAGTCTTCTTTACTAAGGTGTGGCCCCTGATAGATCTTACCCTAGGGCAGGCCTCACTCCCATAAGTAGTCGAGCAACACAAACTGGACCTGATGTTTTTTAAGAAAGAAGGGGAGGGGGCCGGGAAGCAAACCTGAAGTTACATAGGAAGGGAGGTAGGAGTGGAGAGGGTGGGTCTGGGGGAAGCTGGAGAGGGGATAAATATGATAAACGTATATTGTATGAAATTCTCAATGAACTCACGGAAATATTATAAAATAAGTATTTATAACTTTAATGATGTCCTTTTAGTCAGAACTTACTCCGGCAGTGAGTAATTCATTCAATTTCTCTTTTCAGCAAATAAATAAAATCTCAGCAACTAAATACATTACAGTGGAGGGGCTGGAGAGATGGCTTAGTGGTTAAGAGCACTGGCTTCTCTTCCAGAGGTCCCGAGTTCAATTCCCAGCACCTACATGGTGGCTCACACCATCTGTAACTCCAGTTCCATGGGCATGTAGCACACATACATGTAGGTGTATGTACACATGAATAAATCTTTAAAATTACATTGCAGTGAAACCAAATAAAACTGAAAACTATGTAGCCCTTAAAATGATGTGGGAGTAGGTAGATGTTCGTGTAGAAAATGTCCAGAATCCGTGAAGTGGGAAGCCAAGTACCAGCCACGGGTACAGTTTAATTCATTTTTGAAAAACTAAAAATCACATGTATAAAGTCACATATGGGGGGGGAAAAGGGCTTTGAAGGACAATTAATCTCCAAATAGGATTGTTTGTGACCATTATCTTCTTGTATATTCCCTTCTAATCTCTTCTGGGCCTTTTGGCTAAGATCAAGTGTAGTATATTCCCTTCTAATGCTCAGAAACTTCTAGTAGAATATGTACTAATAGTGAAATTGGCGGGGGGCGGGGGGGGGGGGGGGAGCAACTTCAGAGGAAAAAAGCCTCCCCGTGTCTTGTTTCCATGTATACTACTCAGAAAGCATAGGCAAGAGTAACATGAATCAGCAAGTGCTCCTTTTCAGAAAAGGATTTGGTTTTATGTCTGTGCCCATGTCTGAGCGAGTAGGTGCACATGAGTGCAGGTGCCCTTGGAGGCCAGGAGAGAGCCACCCTCTGGAGCTGGAGCTACAGGCAGTCGTGAACCACGGATGTGGGCCCTGGCAACTAAAGCCAGGTCCTCTGCAAGCACAGCAAACCCCCTTAATCACTGAGCCAACGCTCCAGGACTAGCAAATACTCTCTGTAAAGGGATAAGTTATAAATATTTTAGGTTTGTAGGCCATACTTATCTTTCGCAACCACTCAAACAGCTTATCATGTTTAGCTCCATGGGATCTAATGCCCTCTTCAGAGTCCTGCAGGCACTTGAATTCACACATGCACATATCCACACGTGAGCATACATATGAATAAAAAACGAAAATAAGCCAGGCAGTGGTGTCGCACGCCTTTAATACCAGCACTCGGGAGGCAGAGCCAGGCGGATCTCTGTGAGTTCAAGGCCAGCCTGATCTACAGAGCGAGATCCAGGAAAGGTGCAAAGCTAAACAGAGAAACCCTGTCTGGGGGCAGGGGGGACTTTTCTGAAAAAAGAGAAATCTTGCCAAGAAAAATCTTGAAAATTTGAACAAATATGGATATTGAAAGCCAAACACATACCACACACATGCAATGTAAAACAGTAGGAATGCAGTGGCCACTATGAGAGGAGCCCCCTTGTCTGGAACGCCTTGAACTGTTAACCTTAAGAAAGAATCCAGTGAAATAACTTCCCCAGTCCTTACTCGCCTGTGAAGTTTCCTGTTCCCTAAGATAAAAAGAAAACTACAGGTCACAGTTAACAAAGATGTAAAAGACTGTTCTCATGTTCTACATTCAAGTAAACTTGTTAAATATAATATCCAAGGCCAAAATAGAGTGGTTTATGTATATTTTTTACATCCAGGGAAATAAAGTCTATGGCAGGTGAACAGTCTCTTCATAGGGGAGGTGCTTGCAAGATATGGAGAATAGTACATAAATGGTCATGGTATCCAGTCCAGAAGGACAGGACTGGAAACTAGCCCAGAGTCAAGCTCAGCCCATCTTCACCTATCAATTGTTTGGGTTGTCTCTGACCTTGAGTGCTTGGGGAAATTCTAGACAGAGATTTAATTAGAAAACCCAGAACTATCCAAGAGCATCAGTCTCGGGGTAGAAAGAGAGACGGAGGTTTGGATTGTGCTGAATGACAATTCTGTGTGCTAAGGATTTATCAATGAACAGCCTTCCATGGATACTTATTTCCCAGATGTTGTGGGGAGCAGATCATCTCTAGACCTTTATAGACAAGCAACGACATGGAACAGTTTCAAAGGGAGGATGGGTGTGCCAGTGATGAACTCATCTTTGGTGGGGTAACACTTGGAATAATTTCTTAGGGAGTGTAGCATTTGAGCCAGGCCCTGATGGAGCTCCAGCTACATGAAAGGGAAGGGCACTCATAGAGCTGGATCAAAAATAAAATTTGGAATCACAGAAGCTGCCAGACCTGGGAAACGCAGAAAGCTTGGTACATTGGGAATGTAGACACCATTAATGCTAAAGTTAGGGAACTGGGAAAGTAGAGCGAAGGGGTTGCCTTTGTCCAAAGAGATTGGGTGAGACCAGCAGGCAGCAGGCTGACAAGAGCTTGCTTGCAGTTTTAAAAGATAACTTCACTGTGTAGAGCCAGAGTCCGGCGCCAACTTCAGCAAGCCCACTTTATATTTTCATAAACATACCATATAGGGGCTGGGGATGTAGCTCAGTTGGTAGAGTGCTCTCCTAGAATGTGCAAGGCCTGGATTGCATCCCCAACACCAAATAACTGGGTGTGGTGGCACACAAATCTAATCCTAGCACTTGGAAGGTGGAGGCAGGGGGATCAGAAGTTCCAAGTAGGTCATCCTCAACTACATAGAAAGTTGGAGGTCAGCTAGAGATAATAAGACCCTGCATAAATAAATAAATATTTCTTAAATACTTCACACACACACACACATGAATTCACCATTAGGAGCCTCAGAACTTCTCAAATGATTAACATATACTCCCCATTTTACAGACGAGGAATTCGAGGCATGGAGAGGTTAAGGGACTGATTTGAAGTCACACTGCAAATAAATGATGAGACAGGATAAAATCCCAGAAGAACCAGGAGTCTCCCATTCCATTGTTGCCTTCCGTGGGCACCCTCCTGTGTCACAGGGGGTGACGCAGTACCAGCAGAGCCACAGGCCTTAGGAACGCTGTTTAAAGATGCATGTTTTCCCTTTATATGTAGTTTTTTTTTTGTCAATAAATTTGTTTTAAGTCTGTGAGCTACCCTGTAGAAGAAGCCCTTCAACCTATTATGGAATACTTTGACATGAGTCTGTAAAATTGATTGAGACAGTTTGCCAAAGCAGCCGGTCTTAATTAATGACTCACTATAACCTCCGGCTTTATTAGGCGTATATTTCTAGTATATTGGCACATATATTAATGACTGGCCTATGCATAAACTGACAGTTTTAAAATGATATAAGATAACTTGTTTTCTTAGGAGGAATTCACTTTTGCCTTGGATGTAGAGTAAGATTACTATTAGTTCAGTAAATTATGACCCCTGTTTTGTCTTGATCCCCAGCAAAGAAAGACCATATTTCCTTCCACGATGAAAATGCACTTCACGTGAGTCTCTTTGGTTAATCTCATGCTCCAACAAGCAAGACCGTTGGCTTTGTGGGCAAGAAGTTTCCAAGTAGGGGCTGGCAAGATGGCTCAGTGGGTAAACGGGCCTGCAGCTGAGCCTGGTGACCTGAATTCAGTCTCTGGTACCCACGTGTTAGAAGGAAAGAACCAACTCACGAGGCCTGTCTTCTGACCTCTCCATGTGTGCCATGTCACATGTATACCCACACATGTTCTCACAAAATAAGTAAATAAAATGTCATGGAAAGTTAATGTGTTCAAGTAGAACAGCATTCAATCAGGGATAAGGTTTCCAAGTAATATCCCATGCTGGTTTAACAATCCACAGTATTTTCTCATATCTTAAATGATACTCAGACATTTACACACATACACCCATACACACACACACACATTTGCACACTTCATACACACAGATCTGAGAAAACTTATTTGGGGAGTCTCTTTAATTTTTTTTTTATAAAATGCATATGGAACATTCTAGATTAATATAGGCTGTCACTACAATAAATGTTATGAGCCTTAGGACGGAAAGATTATCTACTGTCCTGGTTTAGTTTGATTCATGTTATGAGGAAACACTGACGGTACCAGCCTAAGGAGGAAAAGGTTTATTTGACTTACAGGTCACAGCCCATTGTGAAGGGAAGACAGGGCAGGAAGCTGGAGGCAGAAACGGAAGCTGAGAACACAGAGGAGTGCTGCTTTCCGGTTTGTTACCCATGGCTTGCTCAGCCTGATTTCTTATACACCATTGGACCACCTGCCCATGGCTGTCACCACCCACAGTGGGCTCCAGCCCTCAGACATTAATCATCAATCAAGGAAATGCCTCCCCCCCCCAGACATGCCTACAGGCTAATCTGATGGAGGTTTCTTCTTCATAGATGACCCTGGCTTGTCTCAAGTTAACAAAAAACTAACCAGCCCACGTCCCCATGGGAAGGATGTTACAATGTTACCCCCCTGTGGTTGCTGTGGAGACAGAAGTACCAAGTACCACTTTAGGGGTTGGAGAGGTAGCTCAATGGTCAAGATCTAGTACTAGCCTCCCTGAGGACCAACCAGAGTTCAGTTCCTCAGTGGGCACATGTACTCACATGCACACAGACACACACAATTAAGAACAATAAAAGAAATCCTTTTCAAGGACTGACTCGCTGTTGAATTCCCTCATTTTCCTGCCTCTGTTACTTCTTCTAAAGCAAACTTCAAAATTAACGTGATGACTCCATGTAACAGACTGGTCAGTTACAGATTGCCAACTCTATGGCATTCAGCAGGTTTTTGTTTTTGTTGTTGTTTGGTTGGGTTTTTTGTTTGTTTGTTTGTTTGTTTGTTTGTTTGTTTGTTTTTCAAGACAGGGTTTCTCTGTGTAGTTTTGGTGCCTGTCCTAGATCTCGCTCTGTAGACCAGGCTGGCCTCAAACTCACAGAAATCCGCCTGGCTCTGCCTCCTGAGTGCTGGGATTAAAGGCTTGTGTCAACCCTGCCAGGCAGCATTCAGCAATTTAAGTTTTTCCCAACAGTGGAAGGTAATCTCAGGATGATTTTCCCGAAGAGTTGACAGAGGTAGCTGGTTTTTTTGTTTTCTGGCTGAAGTGGTACCATCAAGTGGCGAGTGAGGAGCCATTTCCCATTCACTGAATGAGGGAGGTGGCCTAAAACTCAGTCTCTTCGGCACTTTTTCACATTTACATTACTTCTAATTGCCTGCATCAGGAGATTCAATTTATATTTTTGCATTTTGTGATTTCAAGTTACTATATTTTAAACATTCATAAAAGGTGCTTTGCTGTGGGCTTTTTTAAAGTTTTTTTTTTTAATTACTTTAAGTTATGTGCCTGTGTGTAGGCGTGTGCATTGTGAGTTCAGGTGCCCACAGAGGCCAGAGCTGTCCTGTCCTCTAGAGCTGCCAAGCAGGGAGGGGGGGATCTGACGCCCTCTTCTGGATTGCATGGGCACCTGCACACACACACAGCGAGAGTTTTAAAAAAGTAACAATAAATGTTTCAATGAATTTCTCACTGTTCTGGAGGTGGAGAGGTTCAAGATCAAGCATCTGTCATCCTCTGCTACCCCGGTACAATGTTCTCAACAATTCCATGGGAGCATTTTCATTTTCTTTCTTTCTAACCACACTGTCATAGCTACATTCAGGTGTACTACTTCTGAAATATGGGGAGACAAGAAGGGAAGTTTACATCTCCTGAAGGTGAATATCATACTTAAAAGTATATCATTTCACAACTGAAACGTTCACTTGCTCGAACAGCAGTTTATGACCGAACTTGACACACCTGGAGCCACTGGCTAAATTTGCTCATTTTTAAACAAAATAAATAATAAATAGCATGGGCAGGGGAATGGCTCAGCAGGTAAAGCTGCCTCCCATCAAGCCTGGTGAGCTGCATTTGGTCCCAGGGACCCACATAGTGGAAGGAGAGAACTGACTTTTAAAGGCAGTTCTCTGACTTCCATACACATCATAGCGCGCGCGCGCGCGCGCACGCACACACACACACACACACACACATATACACACACACACACACTACTACTATATGTAATTAAAATGTTAGATAAATAAATGCCAATATCCAAAATAGTACTTTAGTGCATTGAAAATTCCTCTGCTGGTTACTAATTCCATAGGTTCTGTTAATGATAAATCACTCTCAAGAAAATCTGAAATTTTTTTATATGAATTTAGTTGACAATGGGAAGGTTGCCGTGCCCTCTGCCTGTGTTTCCATTCCAAATGTACCTGAGCCTCCAAACCTGGATTTCTCGACTTCCTTGACTCTAGAAACATTCCCTAAGAACACTTACAAGAAAACTGGATCCAAATTGAAATCCTTCCGCTCGGGTACAACCCTGCAAACAGCCAGCAGAATTTATTTAACCTTCAGCCATCTGCTCAACCAAGTTGAAATTATTGATGACCCATCAGCGATGATCAAGATGGAGAGGCCAGATGAAGAGGTGCCTCTTCTTCTTCTTCTTCTTTTTTTTTTTTTTTTACAAGAGAACCATTGAACTGGTAACAAGACTTGAAATGCCGTGTCAGCTCAGCCCGCATGGTCACCGAGCTCAGCTGCTAGAGGGAAATAAAACTGTTCAGTTAGGGCCACCCTCCAATCTGTCAGAAGGGTAATGGTGTTTGGCTTCAGTCAGGTCGTATGTCAGCAAATATACATCTCCTCGACAGCCCCTAAGAGCGCCTTAAGATCACACTTATTGTTTTATATAGATAGGGGTAGGGTGCTGATGGATGGTAACCAGAGGCCACTGAAATAAATTTTGTCACAATCAGCTGGTAAAGTTCATCTCAAGCCTAGAGAAGGAGAGAGCTGTTCTGATAGAATATTCATTCTGCTCACAGTGCTGGGACACTTTCCCTCTGCTAATGTCGTGTGCAGGCCACAGGGAAGGAAATATCCTCTGCTCTCTGAACCCCCTCTGCTCTGTATGAGGTCCAAAGGGAGAAAAGGAAGAGCAGTGCAACCTTGGGGTCACTGGGGTTGAACAGTTCTTCCAAAGGAACAGGGGTAATCCGGCCAGGAGACATAGAAATGGGAAGTGGAAGGAAGGGAGGGGGGGAGGGAGGAAGGGAGGAGGGAAGGAGGGAGGGAGGGAGGGAGGGAAGGAAGGAAGGAAGGAAGGAAGGAAGGAAGGAAGGAAGGAAGGAAGGAAGGGCTGGTATAGTGAGTTGTTTGTCTCTGATGCTGGGTCCAGAAAGCAGCCTTGGAGGCTGTGATGGATGGGTAGTTTTAAATGTCAACTTACCACAAAGTAGAATCACTGGGGAAGACAGCATCAGCTGAGAATTATGTAGATCAGGCTGATCGATGGGAATGTCTGTGGAGGATTGTCTTAATTGTTAATTGATGTGGAAAGATTCAGTTCATTGTGGGTGGTACTGTTCCCTAGGCAGGGAGTCATGAACTATATAGGACAGGAGAAATCAAGAGGCAGGCAAGCAGTAAGGAGACAGCATAACTCTCTCTCTCTCTCTCTCTCTCTCTCTCTCTCTCTCTCTCTCTCTCTCTCTCACACACACACACACACACACACACACACACACACACACACACACACACTGCTCTGCTCTGGCCTGTGTATATGATGCTTTAAGTTCCTGTCTTGGTTTCTGTAGCAGACTTTCTTTGGGGCCACCAACCAGCTCCCAAATAAAGACACGGAGGCAGCCGGGCAGCGGTGGCGCACACCTTTAATCCCAGCACTCGGGAGGCAGAGCCAGGCGGATCTCTGTGAGCCAGCCTGAGCTACAGAGTGAG
The DNA here is from genome assembly GCF_049852395.1 of Peromyscus maniculatus bairdii. Lineage (NCBI taxonomy): Eukaryota > Metazoa > Chordata > Mammalia > Rodentia > Cricetidae > Peromyscus > Peromyscus maniculatus. The sequence goes on from NC_134858.1 coordinate 67,503,091, forward strand.
TTCCAGGAAAGGCACCAAAGCTACACAGAGAAACCCTGTCTTGGGGAAAAAAAAAAAAAGACTCGGAGGCTTAATATTAGTTATGGCTACTTGGCATTACCTTATCCCACTCTTATAACTTAGTTTAAGATGTTGCCTCAGATTTTTTTACCTTTCTTTCATTCTGTCTGTCCTACACCGTGTCTGGCTGGCTGGTGGCTGCCTAGCTGGCTGGCCCCAGTTGTCTGCCCCCCACCCCCAGCTCTCCCCTAGATTCCTCCTCCTACTTAGTCTCTGTGCCTGCCAACCCCGCCTACCCCTCTACTGCCTGGCTATTGGCTGTTCAGCTCTTTATTAGTCCAATCAAGTGCCTTAGTCAGGCAAGGTGAAACAGCAACACATCTGTACATAATTTAACAAATGCAGCATAAACAAAAGCAACGCATCCTTACAGAGTTGAAGTAATATTCCACAACAGGCTTCCTCACAATAATGGACTGTAACCTAGAATTGTAAGCCAAGTGAATGAGCATAACTCTCTTCTGTTACTGAGCCAGATGAAACACAGGCCTCAGTCCGGTGATATACACACTCAGAGGAAAACCAGTTCATCACTATCTCAGGAAGCCCTTAAGATCTAGACACCAAAGCCAGAGCTCTGAAGTTTCCAGGAGAACAATTGGAAGATGTCTTCTGTGACAGAGCCTGTGAAAATCTGAGTATATGATAGTGTCCCCAAAGACAATCTGACTGTCACAAGAAGTTGTTCCTGGGAATGAGAAAGGGGACTCAGTAGGAATTGGAAGGCGTGGTATTCATTGGAGAAATGAGAAGACTTTTCCAAAGGACTCTGTTCTTGTCCCCAGGCCAAGGATTAGCTCAACTCCTGAATCAATCTGTATGCTGACCAGCTCTCAGAGCCCATTCTTTTTTTTTTAAATTTTTATTATTAAAAAATGTTCTATTCATTTTACATACCAATCACAGATCCCTCCCTCCTCTCTCTTCCCGCCCCCCAGCCTTCCCCCAACGCCCCCCATTCCCACCTCCTCCAAGGCAAGGTCTCCCATGGGGAGTCAGCAGAGCCTGGTACATTCAGCTGAGGCAGGTCCAAGCCCCTCCCCTTGCACCAAGGCTGTGCAAAGTGTCACACCTTAGGCACTGGTCTCCAAAAAAGCCTGCTCATGCACCAGGGACAGGTCCCAGTCCCACTGCAGTTCAAGCTAAAGAACCGTCTCGAATATCTAGCCAGCCTAGTCCAGTCCCATGGGGGCTCCACAGCTATTGGTCCACAGTTCATGAGTTTCCACTAGTTTGGCTGGCCATCTCTGTATGTTTTCCCATCATGATCTCGATGTCCCTTGCTTATACAATCCCTCCTCTCTCTCATATATTGGACTCCTGGAGCTTGGCCTGGCCCCTGGCCATGGATCTCTATATCTGCTCAGAGCCCATTCTTGAAGCCCCCAGAAAGCTCAAGGAGGGAGAAAAAAAAAAGGGGCAATGGTGGGAGCAGGTAATCCTGGTGCCCAGAAAGCTGAAGGAGGAGCACAACCTCAGGTCCAAGGCCAGCCTAGACTACACAGTGAGTCCTGGGCCAGCCTGGCCTATATAGAGTAAGAACTAATCTCAATATGACATGAGAGATGGCTCAGGAGTTCGGAGTGTTTGCTCTTACAGAGGGGCTGAGTTTGGCTCTCAATACCCGTGTCAGATGACTCATAACTGCCTAAGTCCAGTTCCAGGGGATCTGATGCCTTCCACTGGCTTCTGTGGGCACCTGAAGGTATGAGATATACCTCTACACACACACACACACACACACACACACACACACACACACACACTCACACACACACACACACTCACACACACACACACACACATACATGCAGGCAAGCATGCACACAAATAAATCTTTAAGAAAATAAATAAAAGTAGCCTTGAACTGAACTTATGCTGTGTATAGTGGATACATGAACAGAAACCAATCCATTCAGCAACGAATTCAGATTCTTTAAGAAAGCGCTTGGTAGCCAGTTGTGGTGGCACATGAATTTCATCCCAGCACTTGAGAGACAGGATCTCTGCTGAATTTAAGGCCAGCCTGGTCTACATAGTGAGTTTCTGGGCCAGCCAAGGCTACATAGGAAGACCTTGTCTCCAAAAGCAAACAAAGAAGAATGTGCTTGGGGCATGAGAGAAGGCTGGGGAGAGGGCTCTGTCCGCTCAAGCGCTTCTTTACAAGCATGAGGACCAGAACTTCAGGCCCCCAGAAGGTATGGCAGTGTGCACTTGTAACCCAATGCTGGAGGCAGAGACAGGTGGATCCCTAGGGCTCAGCCAGCCAGTCCAGCCTGAGAATGCCAAGCCAATGAGAGACCCTGTGTCAAAGGAGATGGACAGCGTTCCTGAGGATGACCCCTGAAGTTGTCTTCTGGCTTCCACACCCATGCACACATGTGCACCTGTATACATACATGCATAAAAATGAGCTCACCTGGCTGGGCAGTGGTGGCACACACCTTTAATCCCAACACTCGGGAGGCAGAGGCAGGTGGATCTCTGAGTTCGAGGCCACCCTGGTCTATAGAGCGAGATTCAGGACAGCCAGAGATACACAAAGAAACCCTGTCTCGGAAACAAACAAACAAACAAATGAAAAACAACAACAAAAATGAGCACACTTTACCTCCCTGCCTGTTGCTTTATAAGACTGGAAAAAAAAAAAAAAAAACAGAATTCTAAGACATTTTGACTTCCAGCTTGATGGGGAATGGGAAGAAAAGAGATGAACATCTCCCTTTCTCAAGTAGTAGCCTGTGCTTTACCAGCATGTTCACACACTTGCATTCTTTCTCTGAGTGCAGAGTCATACACCTCGGTGTCTTCAGAGTGTAGATGACACCTCAAGATCAGGGACATTCAAGCCAGCAAAGCACCAGAGCAAACATTTACCAGCATCCTTCATGAAGAAGCCACGCAGCAGGCTGTTGTCCAAGCATTAAGTATCCTAAGTGGGCCAATTTTGGCATCAGAAACAAAGCATTATTTATTATAATTGATTCTGAGTTCTATTTGTATTTTATTTTATTTTATTTTATTTTTTGAGACAGGATCTCATGTAGCCCAGGCTTGCCTCCAACTCATTGTGTGGCTGACGATGACAGTGAACTTCTGATCTATCTGCCTCTACCTCCCAAAAGCTAGTATTACAAGCATGTGTCACCACATTCAGTTTATGAAGACCTGAGGATGAGTCCCAGGGCAACTGAGCTACATTCCCAGGTTTTATATTCCTTTTTTTTTTTTTTTTTAAGAAAAAGTGACTACTATATTGTCCCAAAATTTGGAAACCATTTTAAAATGCCTTGATTCAAAGCTATTCCTGTAAGTACAGATCTTTTTTTTATAGAAACATGTTGTACAGTGTAGTTTTCTGGTAAACATGTACTGGGGATGTGCTGTTTAGTTTTTTGTCAACTTCACACAAACCAGGGTCATCTAGGAAGAGGGAACCTCCATTGAGAAAATGATTCCATCAAATTGGTCTGTAGGCAAGTCTGTGAGGCCCTCTTTTTGACTGAAGATTGGTGTGGGATGGCCCAGCCCACTGTGGGAGGGGCCACCTCCTAAGCAGGCTGTTTTAAGAAAGTCAGCTGAGCAAGCAATGAGGAGCAAGCCAGTAAGCAGCACTCCTCGAGGTATGGTCTTTGCTTCAGTTCCTGTCTCCAGGCTCCTGCCTTCAGTTACTAAAATAAACCCTTTCCCCCCCACATTGCTTTCGGTCTTAGTATTTATCACAGTAATAGAAAGCTAACTCAAACAGAGGGCTATAGAGAAGATGTTGTGAGTTAGTGTAAGTCTTGACTACAGATTGAAAAATTTGCTATCTAAATCTTTGTAAAGATGCATACTAATCCTTAATGAAGTCTTGCCAAACAAAGACTTTAGACAGTCTTTTCTTTGATCAAAGAATTAATTTCTTTGAAGAATGAATTAGTAGAGTTTAATTTGATAACCTAATCATTTATTTGTAGGAACTGACATCTAAGAAAATCTCATGTAACCTACACAGGCTTTATGATCCACAAGGCAACCAAAACAGGGCGAAACTTCTAACCGACCGTCTGTGTGGGTTAGTGTGTTGTGAAGGTTGGACAGTCACTGGCTTTCCTGGGTGAAAAGAAGCGTGTGTGGAGGGCTGGACCACATCAGGCTCTCCTGAGTGAACATCTCTTCAGTTCTTTTCTTTTTATATGTTTGTAGTCAACACAGAGTTCAGCTTAGTCTGCATACTGAAGAGGGATGTACAAACTACATGTAAATGGAGTTCAGATTCCTATATTTGGGTTGAGTTTGAAGTGTGGCACTCTAAATTGAAAGCTTTAGAACTATGCATGCCAACTTGACAGTCTCGCTCTCAGGAGTAATAACTGGTGAAGGACTCTACCAAGACTCAGTGGAAGAGATCCATTACATGGAAGCAACTAATGTCCATGAATATATTCAATGGAATAATATATAACTTTAAAAATGGCCTTGCCAGCAATCATTTAATGGCTTGAGATGATAACAATACATTAATAATATTTAGGTGGGCACAGGGTGTAACTATGGGGCAATATACTTCATTACATGTGTAAGACCTTTAGGTTTTACCTCCAGAACTGGGGAGGCTGAGATCACTTCTGACTTTATTTTTTTAATGTTCTCAGTTCTAATTTTTTGGAGATGGGGTCTTATATATCCCAGTTGGCCTTGAACTTGCTATGTAGCCTTGAACTCCTGATCCTCCTGCCTCCACCTCCCAAGTGCTGGGATTACAGGCATGCACCACCACATCTAGTTTTATGTGGTGCTAGAGATGGAACTCAAGACTTGATGCTGGACAAGCACTTAACCAGCTGAGCTACATCCGAGCTCCAGTGTTTTTAAAATCAGGTCCAAAGTGGCCTAGCAGGACCAGGGGACTGGGCTTCATAGAGGTAGATAAAACCATGGGTGAAGGGTCTTTGTATGACAGGTCTTTGTGTGAGACTAGGGAGAACTGTACTTACATATGTTTGAAATAATTTCAAATTTTTAAGATGATATTAAATGATATGCAACTAAAATCTTGCCTTTTAGACATTAGATATAATGTGCGTGATATATAAAATCAAAGAAAACACATCAAAATAAGACTGTTTCTGAGTAATAAATATTTCTGTGTTTTTCTACATTGTTTTTACATAGCTTTCCCTTATATGTATTTTGTAAATGTTAAAAATGGACCTGTATTACAGTTTCAGTGCATAAAATTAGTTTTGCTTTTTGGTATATGTCCATGTACATTAGTAACTTCCAACCTTGAAATTATGAGATTATATTATAAAACATAATTGTTTCATCTATAATTCAATTAACCTCCACAATATATAATGTACTTCCATGTCACTGTAAGATGTTCTCCTCATATAAAATATGGAAAATGGGTCATATTTGGGGATATTATTTATCATCTCTGTTACCTATGGCTCATTGATCATTTTCCTGTTTGAAAAAAAAAAAACCCTCTACTGGAATTAAATCAATTCCTTTGCATTTCACAGCAGAGCCTCTACAATAAAGCAACTCCTCTAATTACTATTTATCTGGATGTAAAAGATGCTAAAGCCAATGCCTTTGCTACTGTGGGTCTCTATGGCTTTTTATCGCCCTCTCTAGTCTGCTCAGAATCACGTTAAACAATAGTTAGAAATGCTATTGATACTGAAATGACTAGTAAATTTGCCAAGATATGCAATATTTCTTGTATAGAAAAGTTTTGCTAAAAGACTCGAGGACATAGAGATTTGGCTACATGGGTAAAAGTGTGTTGTGCCCAAGCCTGATGACCTGAGTTCAGTTCCCAAGACCTAGACAGTATGAAAGAACCAACTCCTGCAATATGTCCCTAACCTCCACACACGTGCTGTGGCATGCAAACACTCTCCTTCCTACCCCGTACACTAAATAAACACAGGTAATTTTCAATTTTTTTTTTTTGTTTGTTTGTTTGTTTTTTCGAGACAGGGTTTCTCTGTGTAGCTTTGCGCCTTTCCTGGAGCTCACTTGGTAGCCCAGGCTGGCCTCGAACTCACAGAGATCCGCCTGGCTCTGCCTCCCAAGTGCTGGGATTAAAGGCGTGCGCCACCAATGCCCGGCAAATTTTCAATTTTTAAATAAAAGAATTTGCGTGGATCGGGGAGATAGCTCACGCGGTCAAGTTTTTGCTTTGCAAGCACAAGGACTAGAGTTTAGCTCCCTTCCCCAGCACCCGCGGGAAAGTCCAGTACTACAGCAGGCCGGCAGTCCCAGCGCTGGGCGAGGCAGAGACAAGGGGAGCCCTTGGTCTCATTGGCCAGCCAATCTCACCAAATCAGTGAGCTCCAGGTTCAGCCATGTTGGGCCCCTGTCCCCCATTCCTTGGGGAGCTGTTGCCTTGCTTGCTGATCTTGACCAGATGTCCTCCCTATGCTAATTCCCTGCCGGTTCCATCCCTCCTAAACAGCTTGCGGAAGGTTCCTTGTTTGCGTATCCTGCATATTGGTGTAATGCTAAAATGTAAAACAGCTGTAGCGAACTTTTGCCCTCCCAGGTTCTTCCACTGTGCTGTAAGTCTGTATTTAAGGCCTCCTCCCTCCTTCAATAAAGGGTATTCTACTGAGACGAATGACCCACTGTCTTGTCTCTCTTTTTAATCCTCAGCCCCTCACTCGAACGTGGTGAACCGGTAGTAATACGGGCGTTGCTACACAGCCAAAAACGCTGTCTCAAAAACTAAGGTGGAGAATGGGTGAGGAAGACACCAAGACATCAACTTCTGGCCTTTACACTAGTGTGCACGTGAACATGTACACGCAAAAGAAAAGAGAACTCAAGACTTGTTAAAGTGTACTGTTTAAAATGAAAGTGTTCAACAGACCTTATCACTTATAAACACAAAGCATTTTTTGGCCTGTGCGTTATAACAAGGATCTTCAATATGATGTTCATGAATCAGACCTTAAAAATGAGATTTTTGGAGGCTGGAAAGATGACTGGAGATGGCTTGGCGATTAAGAGCGCTTGTTACTCTTGCACAGGACCTGGCTTTGCTTGCCAGCAACCACATGGCAGCTCAGTCATTGAGTGATCTGACGCCCTCTTCTGACCTCCACGGGCACTGCACATACCTGGTACACAGATATGCAGCAAAGCACCCATACATACAAAATCAGGTTTTTTTTTTTTTTTTGTTTGTTTGTTTCAATACAAGGTTTCTTTGTGTAGCCCTGGCTGTCCTGGAACTTGCACTGTAGACCAAGCTGGCCTCGGACTTGGAGATCTGCCTGCTTCTGCCTCCTGAGTGCTAGGATTAAAGGTGTGTACCACTATGCCCAGCTAAAATAAATATTTTTTAAAAGAGATTCTTTGTTGGATTTTATAAAGTAAATTTGCAATTATGATTATTGGACACCTAATATATGAAACACTACATTAAAATATAAATATATGTATATAGTAATGTAGCATTTCATATATTAGGTATATAATTACCATAATTGCATATATATATACATATATATAAAGTTAACCTTTTTTTTTAACATGAAAACCTTGAAGACATTCTTTGAGCCAGTTTAGCTGAAGAGAAAATAAGCATATGGTTTTTGTAATCTACTCAAAACTGGATGGAAACACAACTCCCACTAACTAAAACAGGACCTCCCAGTATGCTTTGAGTGAAGAGGGAATTCTTTAATCCTGTCTTTGCATTTGAGGAACATAGTTCTAACTGCATTGTATCAGAATGTCATACCATGAGGTAGAACATTTAACGGAGTTGAAAACAAAACTGTCTCTTCTAGTTGCTCTCTGTTGATACATCATTCCTGTACTGGTCTCACGGCACACTCTAGCTTTTCTAATCTGCACACAATCAATATTATTCCCCTGAAGTAAGAAAACAGGTTGAACTTGTTTTGTGACTCTGAAGTTATTGAGCCAGGCATGATAGCACAAGCTTGTAATCTCAGCACAGGGGAGGCAGGAGGATCAGGAGTTCAAAGCCAGTCTGGGCTACATAGTGAATTGAAGGTCAGCCTGGGTTACATAGAGTATCAAAACAAAAACAAGCCCCAGATCCCATGTAAAGCAATCAAGCCATGGTGGCCCACACTTGTAAACCTGGTGCTGGGAAGACAGAGACTGGGATCCCTAGGGCTCCCTAAGGTGCCAGTTTCCTCTGATTGGGGCGCTCACACAGGGAGAGGCTGTCTCAAAAATAAACAAATAAATAAAAGAAGGTGGAGGGGTACCTGAGGACCAAATGACAGATGAAGTTGTCCTCTGGCTTCAGCACACACACATACATCCCCAACACACACACACACACACACACACTACTTTCTTCCCTAGAAACTAGAAGCCAACTGCATATATAATGAAGGATCAAACCTAGCACCATGGGATAAAAGAAGGCATGAAGCTGAATCATTCATTAATTCAGTTTCCTGAGAATAAGAGTAATCCCAAGAGTGACTAACTACAGATGCTCAACCACCCATCCCCCTAGAAATTTTGATGCAGGAAGCCTTGGGAAAATCTGGATGAGTACCCAAGTCACTCTGATGGTGTGGGTCAGTGGAATCACCTTTTAGTTTGGATTAAACTGTTAGCACCTTAAGGACCAGCAGTGTGTCTTAGATTCCTTTTGTATCCCACAGAGGTTCAAATTACGAGATCACTTTAAATGAGTTAGGTCACTGGGACTGACCGAAGGATGGGCAGAGCTTCCGGCTGAAAAACTATTCGCTAGCTTGATGCTCACTGATAGCTCCACTGTTGAAGGTGTTTGACGTTGTTTAGGAAACAGGCACGGGAAACACAGAGGCTGCGCTATATAACATTGTTATCGTCCAGTAGGGTATCCAATTTGTTTGGAAATAATGCAAAGCAGAACTTGATGGGTTCCACGATATGAAGAAAGTCGCTGAGAGAGTGAAAAGAACTACAAACGGTTTAGCTCTGTCTTGACGGGCCAAGTTAGAGTTCAGAGAATGATGGAAGAGGGACTGGCTACTCTGTAAACACGGGCATGTGTAACTAAGCACCCGCCACTGCCAAGACTGGATACTAACAACTGGACAGCGTACAAAAGAAAGTCCCTGTTTGTGTTCTAAGGCCGCAGTAAGCCTGGAAACAAAGAGAAAGATGCTATGCTGTACTTGACAGTGTTCCTCACAGACAGCAGCTGTATGGGAGCCTGTCTGGGAGGGAGGAGAGAAGAGACTGGGAGGCTCAGCTAGGAGACTGGGGTTAGAGGAAGACATGGCAAGAACCCAGCTTATGGAAGGCAGTGAGAATGGAAAGGAGTTGGTCACAGTCACTTTTTGTAGATTTGTTGTTGTTGCTTATGGGTACACACCGGTCTGTGTGAATTAATGTGTACCGCGTGTGTAGGTGCCTGAGGAGGCCAGAGGACATGCAGTCCCCTGGAACTGGAGTTACAGTTGCTTGTAAGCCACCGGATACAGTGTAGGGAACTGAACCCAAGCCTTCTTCTACAAGAGCAGTAAGTGCCCTTCACCCCCGAGCCCCCGCCCTCTCTCTCTCGCCCCAGATTCTGGTCATTTGAAAGACAACATGTGGAACTGGGGAGATGGCTCAGAGGTTAAGAGATCTTTTGCTGTTGTTGCAAAGAACCTGAGTTCTGTCCCCAGCACCCACATTGGAGGGCTCACAGCTGCCTATAATTCCAGCTCCAGAGGTTCCAACACTCTTACAGCTTCATGATTGCAGATAACTAGCATTTAATGATTTCATATCATCTTCCTTGTACTTATGAGTACAATGAGTACTCAATACATCTCTATCTCACTGGTCTGATTCTTTTTATTTTTTGATTTTCTCTCTTAAACAATTGTTTACCAGCCACCCCAGCATGCAATTTCAATTAATTTAATATTATTGCATTTTATTCAATCATCCAACTTTATCATGCTGAGGAGATGGCTCAGCAGATAAGAGAGCACTTATTTGAACCTGAGTTCAAATCCCCAGAATTCATACCAAAAGATGGATGTGGCTGCTCACATGTCCGTAACAAATCATAGTGACTTTAAAAGAACTTGGGGTTATGGAAGCCTTTAAGGGTGTCTGTACAAACTGGCTCTAAAGAAACTGATGAAATGGTCTGCAGAATGGAATTTTGTAGAAAACTGGTGGCATCAGATGCTTGCAGGACAGATAACCAAGAGCCCAAGGGAGTTTGCTCTGTATACTTTTTGTACTCTGAGAATCTTGAAACTTGAGAATATTTTTTTTTTTTTTAGATGTGGCTGATCTGCAACTAACTATGTAGTTGAGGCTGCCCTGGAACTCACAGAGATCTGCCTGGATTAAAGGCCCTGGGCACAAATAGATTTTTTTCAGTCACAAGCAATGTAATTAACACTTAAGAGACTAACAATAAAACAAACTAATGTTGTAAAATATGGTTGGGACCCAGAGATTAGCCATTGCGTGATAAGGTATCCATCACTGTGTTAGTAAGTAAATGAAGGCTGATTATTTTTCGTCCAGTATCACTCTCTCCTGCTAATGGGACAGCCAAAGTGTTGAGCTAAATGGAGGAACACAAATGGAATGCAGCTGTACATGAGAAGTGAACTCACTACCAACCTGCCTCTTCCATAACCAACAAAGCCGGCCTTTTCAAAGTAGCCATTACCTTAGTGAGACTAGCCCGTCAGTAACTTCCTCAGAGCACATCAAGAGTGAAGGATCCAGGCAGTAACAGTGGTTACAGACTGGATCCTTGGTATGCAGAGATCTGTGGGTGCACCTCACAAAATGGCAGGGAAGGATGTTCTGAAACAGGTTACAAGAAGGAGAAGCAGACACAAAGCCCCATCCAATTGATATTTGCTTGCAAGGAAAATCAGTTTTCTCCAACGGAGTGTCACTGCGTACATCAACCACAATCCAGGGCAGATCCCCATGCCCAAGTGTAGTTGACAAACAAGAAACAAACGCCATGGTGGTTTGTTTTGTTTTGTTTGTTTGTTTGTTTGTTTGTTTGTTTGTTTTTGAGGGGGAGTTTGTTTTGGCATTTTTTTGGTCTGATTAGTTTTTTGTTTGTTTTGATTTTGTTGTTTGCTTTGGGTTTTTTTTTTTCCAAGAGGAAAAAAACAAGAAGTTGAGTGAGTAGGGAGAAGGGGATAGTCTAGGAGGTATCGAGAGTGAGGGAAAATATGATCAATGTTTACTACATGAAAAAATTACTAAGAATTCATTGAAAAAAGCAAGGAAATAGTTTACAAATAAATGTCCCGATACTGTCAAATGACCAGGGCAGCTCGGCTGCTCTAGTTCACCCTCAGCATGAAGTCTACCGAAGACCAACTGTTTTAGTTGCTTCTACAGCTCAAGGAGGTTGCACCCTCACTATTCACAGACATTCAGGGTGCTGAAGGAACACTCCACCTCAAAATTCTATCTGTATCAGAATTTCTTCTGACTGTGGGTCCCAGGGTCATTATTTCTCTCTCCCTTCTACAATATATGAGATTAAATGAGCATTCAAATCCCATCAGTACTACCCCCATGGAGGGGTGCTGATTTAAGTGGGAATCTATACATTTACACCTCTTAGAAAAAAAATACAGGTTCCAGATATAATGACTTGAAATGACCCTTTGTGCCATGGTGAGGGCTAATTAAGCTATAGATGTCATCTCTGTTTGCCAAATGAGGGGACAACTTTGAAAAAAAAAACTGCAACCCACTCTCCCCATACCCTAATTTTATCTGTCTGGATAAATATAATTAGGTCCTGGATGATGGTTTGTTAGCATTGTATTTCCTGTGTTTGCAGGGCATTCGGAGCAATTGCAAGGCTCACAACAAATAGGATGGGTTTCTGACTTTCATCAGGAAGTACGTGACTTTTGAGAGTCACGTGGGCCAGGAGTGAGCATTTGTGCAAATTAACTCTTCTTGTATTCAGACAAGGATAGAAGAGACTTTGTCCTAGCTGATTTGCATGCACTAATTGCTGGTTCTGAGTTAATGCAGAGTGATCACCTACATGATCGCATTCATAAATTAATATTTTTACTTTGCATTTACACACAGAAAGAAACAGTATAAATAATTTTAAAGCTGTGACTACACTTACATAATGAAGTGGTTAATTAAAGTAATGAGCTGGTTAATGACAAGCACCCTCCAAATTTTTCATAAAATATCCATATAAGGGAGAAAGAAATATCCTTGCTTGGATAATTATCATAATTGCCTCAATATTTGATTTTACTTTTTACATGGATATATGCCCTAAATGTCACTCTGGTTATAAATCTGAATTATTCTTGCTTTTCTTGTGGACATATGGATATAAAAGCTGGATGCCAAGACTAAATGCCAAGGCAACAGAGGTACCACACAGGATGGAGAGAGCCCCATCCCGGTGGGACTGAGCACAAGCTGGTTCAGATAAGCAGGAGATCCTGAGCACAGAAAAAGAGATTTAAGTTACAGTACACTACCCATTGTCAGTACTGAGGGGCTTCCTTACCACCTTCAGCCCAGAGTGCACATTCCAATTTTCAAGGAATCCACTCTTCTAGAGAGCTCTGGTCCTCTGGTCTAATAGACCCTTCGCCTTAAATGTGAGGGAATGGGGAGACTGCAGAGATAGCTCAGTGATTAAACCACTTGCCCTGCTCACATGAGGAACAAAGTTTGGATCCCCAGAACCTATGGAAATGCTTGGTAACCATCTGCATTCCAGCCTCAGAAAGCAAATAGGGGGTTCCCAGAGCAAGCTGGCTAGCAAGACTAGCCACAGCTGAAAGCTCTAGTTTGACTGAGAGACCTGACTCAGTGTATAAAGTGGGAGACCAAGGATGAGTCCAGACATTAACCTTGGGTCTCCACATGTGTGCATTCTTTGGCCCTTCATATTTAAATCGTGTGTGTGTGTGTGTGTGTGTGTGTGTGTGTGTGTGTGTGTGTGTGTGTGTTGGTGTGTTGGTGTGTTAATGTGTATGAGTGTTTTGCCTGCGGTACGTATGTGTATCACGGACGTGCCTGGTGCCCTCAGAGGCCAGACAGGATGCTGAAGCTTTTAGAGTTGGATATACAGATAGTTATCAGACAGACACAGGTGGGTGCTAAGAACTGAACCTGGGTCTTCTAAAAGAACAGCAAGTACTCTTAACCACTGAGCCACCTCTCTAGCCCTCACACTGAAAAAAAGTATGAGGTCACTCAAACACAGGACTTTGGGCATTTTTATTCCTGTGTTACATACCCCCAGAGTGGTCTCTGCCAACAGATACACTCGGGTACCTGAGACAGGTACCTTAGCAAGGTCTGTGGAACCTTCTCAGGGTTGTCCTCCCATGGACAGGAAATGCAGGAATGGCTGGCCATTTCCTGTTTAAGTGTGGCCTGATCTAAATGTAGTTTCTATACAAACAGAAGTAGATGACTGTAAGATCCCTCCATCTCTAATCTCATGGAGGAGAGGCTATCCATTTCCTTCTTGTGATTCCACACAAGCACACAGAGCTCCCCTGGGATCTAAATGGCACAGCTGAACAAAGTGGGACCAGCTGGTGTCAGGGTGGAGCAGGAAGGAGCAGTAATAGTAGTAGGGAACTGGTCAATGTATTAACACTCACAGGATGTTAGAAACGAAAACCAAAAGAATTCAATTGCGGCATGACAGTTCTTAGCAATCTCCATTGACCTGGCTTGGTCCTTTGGTTTCCTTTTCTATTCAAGCTAGGAGGTACAATGTGGTTTGTTTTTTTCCTCAATGATTAAATACTACTCCCTTTGAGGATAGAGGAATTTGAACTCTAATTTAACAGTGTTTTCAATAACTACATCCCCATGTTCAATATTTTCTTAAATAATGATTATATACAACAGGCCATTCTGGAGCATAATAAATGACGGATTCTAAGTTCTAAGAATGGCTGGCATTACTTACAACCCTTTCTGTGGCAATGGCCAATAAAAAGATCATATTTTCAGCACACACTTCTCATTCTGAAGACCCTAATGCACAGAGTCTATTTCTTTAATTTATAGGAATGTGAAAGCCATTCTGAGGATAACATTTTATGAGTCAACGCTCATCAATATCTGCTACTTTTAATTTCTTTTCGAGCATCTCGTTTCCATTGTCATGTCTGAATTACCTAGATTATTGTATTTTACCTATTTCAATGTCTACTTCTTTCCTCCTGAAAATGAATTCACTCAGTGAAAATCAAAATGAGCCTAGAGACCCTTCAGATTTAAAACACACTTTAAGTCGTCATCTATCCTACTGGAAAATCAGATATGGCCCTCTCTGTTAAGAATTTTGTTTACACTTATCTCATCATTAAATCAGACTTATGAAAATAACCTTCTAACAGAAATAAAAATAGAAATGCAAACTAAAATTTGATTGCTTTTCAGGTTTTGAACTCTTTATTAATAAGTACTGTCATAACTACGTTTCCTTCGCCACACTTCTTTTTTACTGAAGAAAAAAACATGGTGAAAGATTTAACCTATATATAAATAAATCTATCTAAGAATGTATATATGTGGACATATAAACATACATATAAACAGCAGACAGTGCCGTAAATGACTCATGACAATCTGAAGGTAAAGATGCTTCAGACAGCAGAGCTCTAGAGTTATCAGAAATAGAGTAGAGGAAGACATACTGCATTTCAGGTCGTCCTTCACCTGGTCAGTTATAATCATGAAAACGTCATTCCAACTTTTCATGCATTGCCAAGGTTTCCCAAGTAGACATTTTGTAACAACTACGAAGAATGCCCCAGTGTGTAAGGGTGCGGCCAGTGTGTTCACATCTTCCTTCAGCCCACACTGTGAAAATCCAATAGTTTAGCCTTCTATTTGAATGGCTGAGAAAACTAAAGCAACAGGGCTTTGTTTTATTAACACTGAAAGTCATCTAAGAAGTTAGCTTACTGTGCATGGCTAAAAGTTTGACCCTGATGAAGAAAGTGTATATATTACTGAATCATGTTATGCTATCAGTTATAATGTTCCAGGAACATACTTAGTATTTTCCATTCTCACCTATTCCTTCAATAAATTTTTCTTCTACTAGTTTGTTTTAATTTTCTTGCTCACTTTTCCAAATATAAACTTTATAATTCCTACTATAGAATGAATAAAATATTTTTGAGACAGAGGCTCCTGTATTCTAGGCTGGCTTCAAGCTCTCTAGATAGTGAAAGATGACCTTGCATTTCTGACTTCTGATCCTCCTGTCTCCAAATCCTAAACACTGGGATTACAAGCATGTACCACCATACCTGGCATAGAATGAATAAAATTACCTTGTTCTAATAACCCACACGTAACTAGTATAGATACTATTAAATGTTAATACAATAATAAATATACTACATAAACGATATATAGTATAGATAAATCTAAAATGTTACAACATTAAAAAAAATAAGTAGAAACCAGTTACAGACACTGATTTCAGGTTTTCAAAGGTTTACTAGATATGGTGGCATCAGGTCCTAGCTAATGGAAACTTAGAACAAAATAACCCTGTATACTGATGAACAATAACAAAGTAACCAAGCAGGACACAGAGACTTCTCTCATGGACAGTCTCACCTCCTGGTTAGAGGATCAGCAAGCAGTTCAAGAGAGTCCACATAATGTCCACAGCACCTCATCAGGAGATAAATGTTAGGAAATAAACATTTGGGTTGATTTTGTAAGATCCACAGATCTTTGTAATTATGTCTATCTCCAAATGAAAGATGATGTCATTTCAGACAGACATCTGTTGATATGTGTGTTTTTATAAGTGCCGCCCAAATACAGCAACTCAATTAACTTTTCTCTTGTGAATTTCTGAGTTTACCTCTATCTGGTGTTTCATCTATGGGGGAAATGAGAGCTGCTGACCATTTCCTAGACAGAGCATCCATCTTCTCAACTTAGCACCGATGACTAGTATTTTATTTTACAAAACATCTTTTCTTCCTAATTTAGGCTTTCATTTTCTGACATGGTTTAGACAATTTAGGCTTGTAGTAGAAACAAAATAAAAAAATTTTAAATGTGCAAATGAAATGAAGACCACCAACAACAGAAACTGTTCGGTGCATTGGATAATGGAGTTTTAATGTATCTTTGCTGTCGGGTTAGTGTATTCGTGTGATAATTTTATGTGACAGTATAATTAAATTGTAAAACAATTCCCATTGCCTATGTATTTTATCTATTTATCATCATTTATTTCTTTACCTCTTTTGCTGCAATAAATATTATTGTAAGGAGAGTTAAATAAGTTAAACCAATGCAATTACTTTTACAGATTGAAATTAACTTCATATATCAATTTGTACACATTTATACAAAGTACCTATAACTGGCCTGGTATAAATAAATGCATTTATTGCAGTATATTTATGATGTCACTGTGGTTTCCATGTTTGCCTTCCTTTTGAGTAATGATATATATGTTTAAACTTGACATTTTAACAGTTTTTTCAAACAATTTCATTCATTATCAAATAACCATTTATTACACTGTGGCAATTTCATACCATTTACTGAACCCTTTAGGCACTCCTAAACAATGATTTATCAACCAATATACAGATTTTAATGCTTATCACAGCAAATACAGAAAACAACATTAAGTAGTGACCTGACAAGAGATAACTAAGTTATCCTTTTAAAAATCTCGAGCCATTTTTAGTGATCACCAGCAAGCATTTACATACAGCTGATAGAAATTAGGGGAGCCATAGTTGACTGTTATATTCTTCACGTATCAAATTGGCTAATTATAAAACAAATATGGATATTAGCCGAATGACCCCAATTGTTGATTTTAGAGGGGAGGAAGAAGGGGTTTTGAAACATCTTGGATGCTGGCCTTCTTGGTAGTCTTTTGTACCGAGGCCTCTCTCTAGAAGGGAAAATATTCCTGCTCAGAAAAGTCTTCCCTGGGTAACGGATCAGGGATGATCCAGATGGACCGTGTTGTGTGAGATAAATGACTACTTAAAATAATCCGATCTGCTCACTGCACACAAGGCACAGCCCGACCGTTTCAATCCTCAGGAGGTCTGACCACATCATCTTCACTGGAGCATCCCACCAAAGTTATGTGGTTGGGAACTTTTATTAGAACGAGGAAATTGAATTTCTCAATCCAGAGAAGCCCCGCCAACAGCAGAAGCATTGTCTGTGTGGGATCCCACAATGGATCCATTGAACAGTTAGCCCTGAGAGAATCCTGAAAGTTTATTGAAAAACAATTAACAGGGACTGAAAAGGAGGAGGGAAGAACCAGGACAAGCTTTTCAAGTGGGGTCATTTACATAAAACATTAAACCTGATAAAGGTGTCTGTCAGCCTGTGGGAGGGTCTGTACGTCTTCAGTTATTCGAGTCCAGAGTGAATTAATTTGACACTAATTGCAGAAGGATTAAATTTATTCCATCTCTATAGGCTACTCCTTGACTATTAAAATTAAATGAAGATAAAAATGAATTATTCTTTCCTAGCTCAAAAATTAAACACCAAACCAATTTATGAGTGTGTGGGAGAAGATGGGCAATCAGGATTACAGTCTGTGCTGTTTTGTTTTCTAAAATAAATTGAAATAAGAAGTGTGATTTTAGACTGATTTATTAATTTAACCAAAAGATCCCTTATTTGGGAGACCCCTGGGATACCTTTGGAATTACAGCTTGGTAGAAGAACCTTAAAAACATAAACATTTTAATTAGTACTTTAAAAATACACAACACAGCTCATATAAGTACATTTACTACAGGATGGTTTTAATAATCAAACTAAGCAAAAATTATTAAAGTGAAAAAGTGTATTTCAAGTCGTTTCAGCACTGGGGTGAAACCACAAGAAATGGTCTTATAAACCAAACTTCAAAGGGACTCCCCATTTCCCAAACGGTCCTTAAACATAAATGACTAGCTCAAGGACTAAGACCCCTTGGGACTCCCTGAGAATGATGTCTGGTTCTTCATTGGCTGCCGCTTGCTCTCTGGTCTAAAGGGATGGATGCAGGGAAAAGGATGGGGGGAAATCTACGACTTCCATGATCAGACTGGAATTCTAAAGGGTGTTTGCTGATTCTACGTCCATGGCTTTATCAAGTACATCGTGCAAACTTTCAAACCTCAAATATGACTTATAGATATTCAGACTAAGGCACCTTTCTCTTTATGGGACACAGGATTATATATTAATTTGGATTGTTTGGTTGCTTATGCCATGGTTTTTAAAGATTGAAAAATAGACAAGCAAGATGTGATTTTTTTCAGATATTTATACTTGAACACCTATATAGCATTTTGTGAATTCCTAAAAAATAATATATTCTTATCCTACCTTCCACAAAATGACAAACTAGATTTTAAAAAAAAACTCTTTAGGACCTCATAAATACATATGAGGAAATGAAATTACATAACTTGCCCAGTGTCACGGGGGGATAGCAAAATAAGGTCTAAAGTGCCTCCTCTCACCTCAATGCCTTCCACTTCAGCAGAAGCTTATGCACAAAATTCTTCTATTTTAACATGGATCAGTGTCAGAATCTAATTAAGGAAAGACTAACAAAGTAATTTCGGGCATTAGTCATTCTACTGGTTTAACCCTCCCTTCATACTCTCTCATACCCCAAACTACACACAAGCCACATACAAATATAAAGTGTACATATAGTCCCATATATGAATGAATGACCTCCTAAAGGGCAAGGGCCCCATCAATATAAGTCTAGAATTTTAGAAATCAAGGATGTTTTAAACGTTCATGTGAAATTTGTCATTTCATCTCTTCCTATTCCATATGTGTGTGTGTACATTGTACATGTGTCTCTGTCTGTCTGTCTGAACTAGAAAATCTTTCTTCCTTTTTCCAAACCAAAAAGAATGTGGTTCTTTAGAAACTGTACTGGAAAAAAGTGTTTATCTTCATCATAAGAAAACTATATAAATGAAGGATGTGGTAATATTCATAATTCCTCCTGAGCTGTAATGAAAGTTATTAAAAATAGTTGAAAGTTATTAAAAAGAGTTGTTATGAACTGGGGAGATACTTCAGCATGTAAGGTGTTTGCATTGAAAGCTTGAGGACTGAGTTCAAACCCCAGAATCCATGGGAGTTTTTTCATTTGTTTGTTTTGTTTTGTTTTTTAAAAAGCTGGGAATGGTGACACTCTCAATCCCAGCACTGAGCAGGTACAAACAAGTAGATCCGGAAGGCTCATTGCCTAGTCAGTCTAGCCTGCTTGCACTTTCAGGTCAGTGAGAGACCCTGCCTCAAAATCACAACAATGACAATGACAATGTAGGCAGATCCTGAGAAATGACACCCACGGCCATCCCCAGGCCTCCACATGCACGTACACACATGTGCCTGCATGCGCACACAGAGAATTGTTAGTAAGATCCCATTTTCTTGTTTTTCATTTGTTTTGACTTTCTTTTTCTTTGAGAGTCTTAACTACAGAACTAGGCTGGCCTGAAACTCACTATATAGCTCATAGTAGCTTTGAATTTATCATCCTCTTGTCTAGAGCTCCCAAGCATTGAAATTATAGGCCTTCACCAATATGCCTGGCTTTCTGTGCTTCACAAGACAAATAATCCCTTAGGTTCTCTCAGTTGAGTAAACTACTCTCAGGATGTGTGGTAGTTTGGCTGAGAATGCCCTCATTAGCTGATGTCCTCCCTTTAAACTACAGTCCTGTTAATGCTTTGTTTGGCTAAATATGATTTAAAAAAAAAAAAACCAATTACTGCAGCAGTTGCTTGTGCATCTTGCAGTGGACTTCTTTTCCCAAAACAGAGGTAGACTACACTCTAAAGAAGATGAAGAACTGACTAACCCTCTGGTGGATGACGGCGGTGCAGCTTTGTGCCGATGTGGATGAGGGTTCTATAAGCAAGTCCTAAACTATCAACTGCAGTTAACCCTCATGCTTAGCAGAGCCAACACTGTGAAAGCTCTACTGCAGCTAAAACCATCACTGTCCCAGCAGCAGTCAAGCAAACTCCACATCTTTTCTCGTTTGTTCTTTGTTTTTGTTTTGTTTTGTTTTGTTTGGAATGTTCATGGTGCTGCCAACACTTCATGCCGTTAAGAAGAGTGCAGTCTACCTCCCTCTTCAGGACTGATCCTTATTTTAATCAGGAGCTAGTGTCTTCATACTTTTGCAAGAGTGTTTCTTATTAGGTGGGGTGATTTTTTTTTGCCCCTTTTTGCAGTGTTTCCCGTATAGGACAGGGGGTCTTGGGTACTGTTTCAAAGTGAAGGGTCAGTGTAGATGAATTCCCTGTACACAGATCTCTGCCCACATGGCAGCTATGATAACAGGTTGCTGTGATTTTGCCAAACCTTGGGATTTGTTTATTTGTTTTGAGACAGGGTCTGTCTGTGTAGCTCTCTCTGTAGACCAGGCTGGCCTCGAACTCACAGAGATCCACCTGCCTCCACTTCCTGAGTGCTGGGGTTAAAGACCTGCACCACCATGCCCATTTTAGGATTTTGTATTATAAAATGAAGATAGTTTTAAACTTGCATGTGTCATTTCTACACTTTATCTCCCCCATGTGTGTAGGTGTGTTTGTGTGTGTACCAGCATGTGCACCACCTCCATGCATTCACACATGTGAGCACACGTGGGGGTCAGAGGAGACATTGGGATGTTTTCAATTGCTCTCCATTTTATTTATGAGGCCTGGTCTCTCACTGAACATGAAGCGTACCATTTGGGGAGCCAGCAAGCCCCCAGGATCCGCCTGTCTGTCCTCCAGCTCTGAGGTAACAGGCATATACCACTACACCTGGCAATTTTACTTGGGAGCATCCTCCTGGCCCTATTCTTTTAGACTCAAGGAAACATCTTACTCAAAATGTAAACATAGCCTCTGATTAGCCTCATTATTGGTTGTGATAGGTAATCTAACCTAGTGTTAGCCTCTCCTCACTAAATGATGAAGACCATACCTCTCCTATCCCCAGCAAACATGGCCATACCCAAATCTGAATTCTCTTGTACTTGTATAACTTCAAGTCACAACCTACCTATTCTAGAGTGAGTTGAATTCTTAAAAATCCAGTGTACTAGAATACTCTAACAAATAAGCCTAGCACTTCCCAGGAACAGCTACAGTCCAGCTCTAAACATGGGGATGTCTCTTCAAAATGTGTTACTGGTTCCCTCCAGTACTCTCTGGGATAGAGAAATGGTACACAAGGGTGACATGCATAGTACAATTTGGCTTTGTGAAACAGGAACACAGAAATTCTCTCCGGAACAATTTCTTTGACAAGCTCATAGAAAAATGGAAACATTCATCATGCCCAAGAAAAACTGCTGCTAGGTTTAGAATTTTATAAAGTGGTAAGTTTAATATATATGTATATATACATGCATTTAAGGCCGGTATTATCAATAATTAAATGAATATATAATTGTATCCACTTTTCTCCTCGGCGTTACCAGCAAAGACATCTTCGATCCATGTAAAAAAGGGTATTTTGTGGAGGTTTTTCAAAGATTGTGAAGGAGCTGCCAGTGTCTGTGAATTTATGATTCTTTTAGGTAATACATCTTATGCTTCATGAATTGGGAATTATACAAGCAATTTCTACTATTATTTCAAATATCTTATCTTCATCATGTCTTAGCTTTTCTGGGCCCAGGTTTGAAGAGCAGGTCTAGGAGTGATACTGAATAGCATCTATGAATGTATCTAGACAGTTTTCATGTTAGGACCAGTCCCTCCAGAGGTGCCTTGCTGGCAGAACAAGGCAGTGCTTCTATTAGAAATAAAGGGATTGTATTCACATCTAAGATCTTGGTGGGGAATGAGGGCCAGTCCATACAGCACTTGGAAAGGCAGCACTCACTCCATCTACTGGGGTACATGCTCTAGAGCAAGGCTCTGTCTGCCCTGGAGAAAAGAGCGGCTTTTGAAAATTTGAAAAAGAAAGAAAAGAAAAGAAAGAAGGAAAGTACCTGTGTGAGAATTAGAAAAACAAGCAACAGTACTCATTTCTCAGAGATGATGGTTCTCTTGCTAAAGAGCCTGCTGTGTGCGCATGAGGACCTGCGCTCAATCCCCAGAAGGTGTGGTGCACACACTGATAACCCCAGAACTGGGGAAGCAGAGATGGGAGGATAATTGGACTTCACTGGACAATCAGACTAGCTGAATTCATGAGTTCCAGGTCCCGGGGAGAGACCTTGTCTCAAAAATAAGTAACAGGGGCTGAAGCGATAGGTCAGTGGTTAACAGTGCTTGTTGCTCATGCAGAGACCCTGGGTTTGGTTCCCAGCATAGACATAGTGGCTCACAATCATCTTTAACTTCAGTTCCAGGGCATCCAAACCCTTCTTCTGACCTCTACCGCACACAAGACATACATGCAGGTAAAATACCCATACACATAAATGAATCTAGAAAAAATGAGGTAGATACTTTCTGAAGTATACCTTAGGCTGGTCACAAACACATACACACACACACACACACACACACACATTCACACACAAACTCTCAGAGGCACAGACACATACACACATGCAGACACACATATGCAGACACACTTTCTCACATGGACACATACACATATGCATGCACATACATGCACACAGAGAGATATATACAGACACACTCATGCCAGACATGAACACACACACACTCACACATGTGCTTCTTACTACCCTTGGCCCAAGGAACTTCACCTAACCAGAAGGAATTCCCAGGGCTACTCTGTAGACAACTGTCTCTGAGAAACTTTCTTACTCTAATAGATAACCCTGATTTTGCTATATGCAAGGCAGGATGTACAGAGAGATCAGGGAAAGCTGTGAGACTATATTTTTTTTTAAAAAAGATTTATTCTCTTGCTGCACTTTATGCACATTTTACCACCTTAGAGAAAGAGCCCCAGGATTTTCCCTCCTGTGCATTTTCATCTTGCTTCTTCGTGGCCAGTGATGCCAGCTGAGGTTGTCAGGACAATAAAACCAAACCTATGGGGTGGGAACAGATTATCCTGCCATTTTCCTAGGTCCTCGAGCTGCACATCAAATCTGGGGCTGATCCCTCTACACTTGTTTAACCTGCCTGTGAGGCTCACACTGACTTTCTTAGCTCTGTGACCATCAATGACTTCAAATTTGTCAGTGTAGTCACGCTTCATTACTGAAGTCAGGGTCCAGAGGGTGACTTTGGAGAGTGGCCTGGTGTTTGCCTCTCTTTGCAGCCTTGCTGACGCTTGAGAGCATCAACCAGGGCTTTCAGGCACATCAAGACGGCAATGTGCAAAGACTACATGTTTGTAATTATGTATATGTGTGCAGGTATGTGCATGTGAATGCATGTGACCCACAGAGGCTAGAAGAGGGTTGTGTTAACCCCTGAAGCTGGAGTTACAGGTGGTTGTGAGCCCTCAACTTGGGTGCTGGGATCAAAACAAGCCTGGGTTCTCTGCAAAAACAGCATGAATGCTTATCCACTGAGCCACCTTTTCAGGCTTTTTCGCCATTCACAAAAGTCATTTAAAGGAGTACAGCATTCCCTTTAAGACAGAATAATACCACATCCCAAAGGGAGGACTGACGGTGGGAACAGAAAATTACAAAGCAGAACAAAACAATCCAAGAAGCTGAGTGCCCCAGGACAACCCCCTCAGGCTTCCCTGAAAGAGACCACATAGAGAGGGGAAAGAGACAGAAAATTGCTGTGGGATGTTCTGTATGTCCTGTGGGAGCCCATTCTCAGGTTCTTTGTGGCGTTACCCAGCAGGTCCGTATAGAGGATGATTAGGACCATGGGCCTGAGTGCAGGTGTTTGAGATGGTCTGCACTTGGCTGTGCTGGGGGATGGTCTGTATGTCAAGTTGCTCTGATTGGTTAATAAATAAAATCTGATCGGCCGTGGCTAGGCAAGAAAGATAAGCGGGACTAACAGAGAGGAGATATAAAAGGACAGAAAGGCAGAAGGAGACGTTGCAGCCGCCGCAATGACCAGAGAGGCTGCAGCCGCCGCAATGACCAGAGAGGCTGCAGCCGCCGCAATGACCAGAGACACTGCAGCCGCTGCCATGACCAGCAGCATGTGAAGACGCCAGTAAGCCACCAGCCACATGGCAAGGTATAGATGTATGGAAATGGATCAATTTAAGATAAAAGCACAGTTAGCAAGATAAAGGAACAGTTAGCAAGAAGCCTGCCACGGCCATACGGTTTGAAAGCAATATAAGTGTCTGTGTTTACTTGGTTGGGTCTGAGCGGCTGTGGGACTGGCGGGTGACAGAGATTTGTCCTGACTGTGGGCAAGGCGAAAAAATCAAGCTACAGAAAATGTATACACCAAGATCATGGGGCTGGAGAGACAACTGGCAGTTAAGAAAACTTGCTGTTCTTGCAGAGGGCCCAGGTTCAAGTCCCAGCACCCACAGGGTAGTGCAGCCACCTGTAAGTCCAGTTCCAGAACTGATACTCTCTGCTGGCCCTGGCAGGCACCAGGCACACACATGGTACACATACATACATATAGAATAGAATAAATCTTTTTAGAAATGTCTTGGTTTACACATGGAAAAGTTATCAACACATAACAACAACATTTAAATGAGGGGCAAAGAAAGTGAGTAATTAGTAATGCCCACGCTATCGATGATCCTTTCTTGTGGAAACCACGTGTCTAACAGCAGACAGAGCTTCCCAGCGAGACAGTGCTCTGCCACCTACACTGAGACACTGTTATCATTCTAACATCGAAGGCACCAGAGAAGGTCCGGAGAGACGGCTCAGCAGCTAAGAGCACTGGCTGCTCTTGCAGAGGACCTAGAATCGGTTCCAAGCACCCACACAGCAGCTCACAACCATCTATAACTCTGTCCCATGGTATCTGATGCCCTTTTCTGGCCTCTGCAGGAACCAGGCACACAGTACCCAAACATACATGTAGGCAAAATCCCATACACACAAAATAATCTTTTAAAAAACACATTAAATATTACCTCCAAAGTCTGTTAACACAGGACTGAAACAGTATTCAATACTATTTTAGGTTAACATTTGGATACATTGGTTTAAAGATATTCTATGTAAGTTAAAGAATGTATTATCTAAAAATGTAACTAATGTATTATTTTAAAATATGTTAATAGTCCCTCGTTCCTCACTTTTTGGACATTTTTGAAGTGTTTTTAACTATTAAAAAATTGAGCTAGTTAAATGTTGAATAAAGGACTGGTAATATAATGATGAAAACTAAGCAGGAGGTGCACTCCTGTAATCCCTGCACTTGGGAAATGAAGGCAGGAAGATCAGGAGTTCAAAGCCAGACTCGGCTGCATAGCAAGTTTGAGGCTAGCCTGGGCTACACCAGATCTTGACTTTTTTTTTTTTTTTTTTTTTTTATTTTCGAGACAGGGTTTCTCTGCGTAGCTTTGCGCCTTTCCTGGAGCTCACTTGGTAGCCCAGGCTGGCCTCGAACTCACAGAGATCCGCCTGGCTCTGCCTCCCGAGTGCTGGGATTAAAGGCGTGCGCCACCAACGCCCGGCTCAGATCTTGACTTTTAAAACTGTGAAATAAATGAACGAATAAATAAATGTGATGAAATGTACTTATAAATGTGAAAAGGAATTCATGATATACTTAAAAAACCAAGGGGAAAGGAGCACTAGAACTGTAGCTCAGTGGTGGAGTGCTTGTATCCAAGGTCCTGGATTCATTTCCAAGCACCATAAAATAATTTTTCTAAGAAAACTAAAAAATACATTTAGAAAGATTTAAATAAAATACATTGTAAACTTAACTACATTATCTGATTTTTAGAATGATATGCAATTAATATATGTATATCCAATCTCAAGTATATAAATAAATGTAACTTCATAATGCTTATCTTTTTGGTTTATCCATTGTCTCTAATGTTTCTAAAATAAGAATAACTAGTTCATGAAGTGGAGATAAAAGGAAAATGTATTGGTGTGGTTTACTCAGAACCAAACATAGATCAAGTTTATTTCATGACTAACTTAACGATAATGAAGAACTAAAGACCACAAAAACCTCACTCCTTCCATGAATGCAAACGATCTTCTGCCACCCTGTGGGGAACTCTGCACACTGCAGAACTGAAATTAAAATGGGAACTATGAACCTGTAACTGAAGAGGAAATGCTTTTCATGACCCAAGTGGTTTAACTAAAACTTTATCAGTCTGGCATCTGTTCTCCCTCCAGCAAATTACTAGGAAATTACTAGGGGAAATAATGACGCCTAGGGGAAATAATGACGCCTAACACCCGGGATCGCAATGTTCCAAGCACTCATCTCATAAATATGTACTGTTTTACCTCAAAAAAGCCCTGTCAGGTAGGTATTCTTTTTCCTCCTATTTTATAGGTAAGTCACAGAACACCTAGCTCTACCAACAGAGAACAAATCTGGACTGTGACTGCAAAGTACTGTTTGGGGTCAATTTGAAAAAAAAAAAATTGACTTTACCATTTCCTTTAGGAGGACTACCTAATAGAATTGCCCAAACAGTTAACTGCTAGACCTTTTACAGGTTGAGCAAGTACAACTTCTAAGAGGGATGCTAGGTCCTCCAAAATAATAGTCCCTTGAATTTTTTAAAAAGTATGCTTCATAGACTGGAGCCCTTCTGAAAATCATTCCTGGTCCACACAGAAAAGTACAGAAATTGAGCTCCTTTGAGGCATTTTTACAACAGCCAATTTTAGGGTTGTTGACTGTGTAAATAAACTGTTTTTACGTAAGACTTCGGGTTTTTTTTTCCTTCATATATCTATTTTTATCAAGCTATGACCCGTAAATAATTGGGAAAAGTATGTTCAAAAGGTGAGGAAATGAGATCTCAGAAGAGCGCTTACCAAGCAGGCAGGAAGCCCTAGGTTCAGTTTCTGCAACCACTTAAATGGTGTGCTAACAATCATGTTGGTAATCCCAGCACTCTGGAGGCTGGGGCAGGAGGATTAGGTCAAGGTTATTACAGCTACACAGGGAGGAGTTCAAGGCCAACCCCGACACATAAGATCCTGGGGGGTGGAGGGTGGGGATAGGGGGTGGAGGAAGGAGGTGGGGGGGGTAATTACTCCCAGAAGCACTGCTAGAAAGCAAAGCTCTTCACATTGGAGAATTCTATCAAAGTAGGATTCTTCTAGGACCTGGCTATCCCACATAAGACATCGGCTATCTTTCACACCGTTTGCATTCATTTTATAACTCAGCTAACGTCATGTTAAGTAAAGGCAAACAGAAAGAAAGTACTGGCCCTCCCAGACAGCAAGGTGATGTCGCTACAGACATGGGAAAAGACTCGGCAGGCTGAAGACAGCAAACCCGGACGAGAACCGCGCGTGCGCAGAGAGGAGGGCCGCTGGGGATTTGGTGATGACGCTCCGTCTCCGCTTCCTCCCTCAGCCGCGCCCGGCGCCGGTCCGGAGGTGGTCACTTCCGCCGGGGCGTGCGCACTGAATCCGGGTCAGCTGCTGCCGCCGGGACTGCAGCTGCCACCGGCCGGGAAGCGCTGGGCCCCGTCTCCACCGCCGACCAAGGGCAGCGGGCTCTGCCCGCCGCCGCTTTCTGCGACCTGGCCGTCAGCCCCACGTCGCCGGCCTGGAGGGGCAAAGAGGACGAGGGGGCCGCGGCTTCCTCCGGGGTGAGCGAGGCCAGGGGGAGCGGGCCGGGCTGGGGCGCAGCAAGCTGCGGGAGGACCGTCAAGGCCAGGCGGGGGCGGGGGCCGTGGACTGGCATGGTCGCGTTCCGGGTCCTGGCGCTGCCGGGCCCAGCCCCGCCCCGCCCCGGGCGCTGGTGCCAGTCTCGCGCCCCCTTCCTTTTCCGTCTGTGGCCGAGTGCCTGGGGCGGAACCTCCCGGTTCCTGGCTTCCCCTAGCCACGTTTGTTCCGTGTTCCTATCCGGCGTCAGTCCGGAGCCGAACAAAGAAACTTGGGCGTGTAATGCACCCCATAGCCTCGGGGGATGGACGCAGACAGCATACACAAACAGCATCCTATAAGTCATCAGGCTCTCTTGCACCGTCCTGAGAGTGCTATCCCAGGATGGGGTGTGTGCGTCAATGTCCGGTCCTTGCTTCTTTTAGGACACTTAACCTCTTCATTTAAATACTGGCCCAGATGCTTTGGATTTCTATATGCACCCGATGCTACGGAAGTGGCCTTCTCCCTAGGTCAGTTGACGTTCAAGCGGAAACTTATTTGGGTCTGTTATATTGCTTTGAAACGTCCTTTGTCCAGGGAACTCTTTGAGGACACAGCTTTTGCATTGTTTATCAAGGTAGTTATAGTACCATCCATCTGCGATTGTATTCTTTAGCCTCACTTTTAGGATCTTTTCTCTTATTCTTGAAATCCCACCTTGAATGAAACGCACTTTGCCTTACGACTTATAAGAATCCTTCTGCAATTGTAGAATTTCTTTTTCCCCCCCTCAAAGATTGTTTTTGTAAATGTTCTTGTGTCGCATGGTGTGGGCAACTGCAGAGGGTATCAGAACTCCCTGGAACTGGTGTTATAGGCTGTTGTGAACCGACAGGTGTGGGTGGTGGGAACTGAAATAGGGTCCTCTAAAGAGCAGCCAGAATTCTTAAACACTGAGCCAGCCTTCTAGCCTTCACTTGTAGAAAGAAACTCTGTAATTTATGAATGGATGTTTCTTCAAAGTTAGAATTGAAGTTATCTAGTTAAGTTACCCATACATGAAGTTACCAATGCTTCATTACTGTGCACATTTTTTGCTTGGTTCTTTTCATTTTTGTGTTTTTGTGTTTTTTCTTAGGGCTATTCTTAGTCTTCAAGTCTTTTCTATCTGTAGCTTTATGTTGTTAGACTGTGTGTATAGAGTAGGAACTAATTAGCATAAATCAGCATAGTTCCATCTTTAGGCATTACAGTACCTTTCACACTAAGTATAACCAAATCTGGTTTTATAGACCTGTGTGTGGAGTTGGTAGTGAACTGGAGACAGTATGCTATATTGTGAACAGTTCTGCTATAGATCTGAGAATCGGCATGTGGTCTTTTGCCTGGTGTCTAAGATAAAGGGGTAATAACATCACAGTCTATCTCACACATTTGCTGGTCAGTTGAGTTATTGGTTACTAATGGGTGTAAAAAAAAATGGTTAGTAGAGGTGAAATACTCTTTTGGCCAGTGGTTGTGTTTGTTCTGACTGGAGTGATGAAAATAAGTATGTCTCTCCAGACCCAAGAGTGGCCTTAGCTGACAATAGTCAGGTCTTTGGTTAGGCTCACATCCTATGAAGCAAGACAGTAGTAGTACTGCTAATTTTAACTTTACATTACAACCAGCTTAGAACACTAGCAGACTGTTGGAGATCAGGTGTGAGGGTGTAATCTACTTAAAGGTGTCAACGCATCTCCAATACCTTCTGCATACTGACAATTTAGTAAACGTGTTCTTAGAGATGTGTGTGTGTGTGTGTGTGTATCCTCTGCTATGTTTTCACAATTTTGAAAGCAGTTAGCACCATTCTAGTTTGTTGAGAGAACATTTTTGTGGAAGCATTTCATTTCATTCTTGAAAAACCTACATGATGGTCATAGGGGCGATGGATTGGCCAGTAAAGGCACTTGCCTGGAAAGCCTGAGCCCCTGAGTTTGACCTCTAGAACCCACATAAAAAGCCAGCTATAATCCCGGCAGTACTGTGGCAAGATGGGAGGAGGAGACAGGAGAATCACCTTGAAGCTCGTGGCCAGCTAGCTGGGAGCATGGAATAATCAAAGGAAATAGAAGAGAGACCCTGTCTCAAAACCAAGTGGACAGAGAGGACCACACCTGAAAACTGTCGTCCTCCCTCCACTCTGCTGCCAAAGCACACGCCTCTAACCCACCCACCCCAGCTGTGTGCACCAGTGCGTGTGTGTGTGTGTGTGTGTGTGTGTGTGTGTGTGTGTGTGTGTGGCGCGCGCGCGCGCGCGCCTGTTTAAAAAAGATAGGATTTTAGAATAGTGACAAGCAAGTGTGGAGGACGTTTCCGGGGATTTTTCGTTGGTCTTCATGGGCATATAGGCTGTTGTTCCTAATGAATGGAAATAATAAAGCAGAGCCTTCTGTGTCCGTGCTGGCCTCCTGCCACCTGTGTTTGGTTTCAGCATCGCCTGTCCCTAGCAGCAGTGCCCAGACTACGTGATAGTGAAGTTACCTTGGAGAACTGTCAGTCACAGCCTAGGTGGGTCAAAATAGGGTCCTCATACTTAATTTGGCTCATCTTCCTAAACTGCTTGTGGCTTTCTCCCTCTCCATCTCGGTTGGATTCACACCTCTCCTCTCAAGTTGTGTATGGAGGAATCCATCATCTTTGATTTTTAACCTGACTGGGGTCAAGGACTGTTGACTTGCTTATGAGTGCCACAGATAGCTGGCATAAAGATGTGCCACCAAGCTATCGAGACAGATTTTCCCCCTGTGGAAGTACGTTATTTCCCTATTTTAAAGCACTAAAAGCAAACCTGGGAAATAACCAACCAACTGTGAGTCAGAGGCATCCGGATTCCCTCCCGAGCAGTTGTGCGGGTTTCAACTCCTTTCTTGCTGTTTTCCTGTTCGCACAGCTGCTTGGTGATAAAGTGCTTCCAAGAACAGAGCTCGATTGTTGCCTTTTGTTTTTATCTACCTAGTGGGCCGCCCCCAAAGTTCTTGATGAAATGGTGGAGTTAGTCTCGGTTTCTCTCTGTCCTCTCTTTGTTTAACTAGCCTAGATAACCGTCCCCATAACTAAAATCCCACAGCGATACACAGAGGCATCTGGACATCACGTGACTGAGGACGTTAGCATAAACTTGAGGAAGTGGGCTGTGAGGGCACAAGGACTTGGGCTTTTTTGTGTTTGCCTGTAGTGCTGAGAATTGAATTCAGGGCCTCATGTGCTGAGCAGGCAGTCTCTGAGCTACAGCCCAGCCCTGCCTTCCTGCTCGAGTTTGAGACTGTCTAACCGAGAGGCTCAGGTTGGCCTTGAACACACAGTCTTCCTGCCTCAGCCTCTGAGAGAGCTGGGGTTACAGGCCTGTGTATAAAGAGTTCCTTTTGTTGTTTTAAGACAGGATCTTGCTGTGTAGCCCAGGCTAGTCTCGAACTCAGCAGTAATCCCCCTGTTGTAGGCCCCAGAGCACTGGGATTGCACACCTGAGCCCCGTGACAAACTTTCGAAGGAGTTAGTTTTCAAGTGACAAAGCAGTTAAGAGGCATTTCACAAGAGAAATATTTCCTCCAGCAAATAAGGAGTAATTTTACCAACAGTAATTTATATTGTGTGTATTTATGTTCTCACACTTTTTAAGGAAAACTCATAACAGGAATCCATTTATATAGTTTGAAGACAGCCTAAAGGGCAAGAACATGGTTCAGAGACAGAAATATAGTTTAGTGCTCTCTGTAGTAACTTACTCTGTAGATTGCTCTAATGTAAGTGAGGTGAAGCTCAGTGATACCTCTTGTTGTTTCTGTTGTGTGTACTTTTTACCAACTGATCATCGTGACTTCTTTTTTAAGATTTGTTTTTTATTTTATGTGTGAGTATTTTGCCTACATGTCTGAACGCCATGTGCATGTAGTACCATCAAAGGTCAGCAGAGGTAGTGTGATGCCCCTGAAACTGGGGTCTCAGGTAGTTGTGAGCCATCATGTGGGTACTGGAAACTGACCACTGAGCCATCGCTCCAGCTCTTCTTCATGACTTCTTAGACTGTACTTCAAATGTCTTATTCGGTGAGACAGAAGGTAAGTCAATGCTCCTCCTTATAAAGTGAAAATTCTTACAGTTTCTTACAAAACTAAAGTTAAACTCCGGGGCTTAAGTTAAAATGTATAGTTGCATATAAGAAAGCATCACGAACTTGAGTGCTGAGCTCAATGAGAGAGGTGTGGTACAAATGGAAGCACATCAGAGATTCGTACAGTTCATTTGCTGGCCAAGCTCCTGGGTAGACTCTAAGTGACTCAATGGAGAGGGGAGCTGTACACACTGCATAGCACTGTGCTCTGGTGCCTGTAAGTTACTAGTGCACTTTCTAGAATCACCCCATCCAGAACACAAGGCTTAGTTAGAATTCTGTGACAGAAAAGACATTTAATTATCTGAGATAGGGTCAAGTTTCAGCCTGGTGAATGGATGTCCTAACCAGATCACTGAGCTAAAGCCCCTGTGGCTGCTGGAGTGGAGATGTGAACTTGGGTGGGCTTTTGCACCTTTGCAACAGATGAAGAGGAGAGTGGAAATCGAGCTGTTGTCCATCCTTCCCTCCCAGGACCTCGGCTGCCTGGATTGCCAGGAGCTGGAAGTTGACATTGAATCCAGGCTGAGGATGGAAGGTGTGGAGCTGAAGGAAGAATGGCAGGATGAAGATTTTCCAATGTGAGCAGCACTGTTTCTTACACGGGTTTGGAACAAAGCATCAGAATTACTTTATTGAGTGTTCAGCTCATGTATGTTGGGCTTCCTTTAAAAGGTTTCAAGTGAACGTCATTTTCCAACTAAATATGTGACTGGTTGTCTTTCATATTTGTTTTAATCACTTCAACTCAGATTTTCAGCAAGCTGTGCTTTACGCTGAAGGCCTTTAGAGGAATGGGTATCAGTCGTGTGCAAGAGTGAATGGTGTCCTCCGTAACCCCAGCACTGGGGAAATGGAGACCAGACCCCCAGGGCACACTGGCCGGCCAGCCTGGGCTATTTGCTCAGTCCCAGGCTAGTGAGAGATGCTGTCTCAAACAGTGGCCGGCACCTGAGGAACATCTTGGGACTAGCTTCTGACCTCCTCATACATGCATACAAACTGATTTGTAGAGCTTAAGAAACACGGCTTTAGTCCTTATAACTGTGAGCAATATTTTTAATGGACCTTTGAACATGGAAAGGATTGTTTTGAATTTCTGGGTTAAAGAGTATGCTTTCGTCCTTTAGACCTTTACCAGAAGATGACAGTATTGAAGCAGACATACTGGATGTAACTGGTCCAGACAGCCAACCTGGTAAGAACTACTGACTTTCCGTGAAGCTTGTGTTACTTTTGAACATATCTCTTTGTAGAGAGGAAAACAAAACAAAACACATCGAGCTTTTATTCTCATAGAGGGAACCAGAGTTTTTGGTTTTGGCAAATCCTTGAGAAATTTAACTTCATAAAAAATATGCCTTTGGTTTTGGAAATTTTTGTAAGGAGTGAAAGAGACCATATTAATAAGAACTGACTAAGAAGTCTGCCTCTGTTATTTAAAAGGACATTGATACATTCTTGATCTCGTGACAAAGAAGCAGTAGTAAATAAGTCTTTTAAGAGGAGAGAGTGCTGTTCTCAGAGTGAGTCCACCTCAGGTATCTCACAGAGGAGGAGAGTGCTGTTCTCAGAGTGAGTCCACCTCAGGTATCTCACAGAGGAGAGAGTGCTGTTCTCAGAGTCCACCTCAGGTATCTCACAGAGGAGAGAGTGCTGTTCTCAAAGTGAGTCTACCTCAGGTATCTCACAGAGGAGAGAGTGCTGTTCTCAGAGTGAGTCCACCTCAGGTAACTCACAGAGGAGGAGAGTGCTGTTCTCAGAGTGAGTCCACCTCAGGTATCTCACAGAGGAGGAGAGTGCTGTTCTCAGAGTCCACCTCAGGTATCTCACAGTGCTTATAACTAGTTCTCTGGGTCTGGTGTCATCTCTTGGACTCTGCAGGCACTGCACTTGTGTGCACATACTCATACATAGACACACACATATGCACATATTTAAAAATATAAATAAATTGGATCTGAGGAGATGGCCTAGCAGTTAAGAACACTTGCTGCCCCTGCACAGAGCCTGGGTTCAATTCCCAGCATCTGCATTGCAGTTCATAGCCATCCATAACTCCAGTTTCAGGGGACCTGATGAACTCTTCTGGCCTCCTCAGGTACTATACACGTGGTATATAGACATACATGCAGGCAAAACATCCATACACATAAAATAAGTAGAATAAAAATGTATCTTTTTTAAAAAGCAGTGATCACAACCAAGTTTTATGAATTCTTTGGGATTTTCTTTTAAATGTTTTTCTTAAGAATGAAGCGACTGAAATGTTTCCCTTTCATCTGGGGCATCTGAGCAGTCCAGTCTTCTTCCTTGTTTTCTAATTTCAGGCTCATTAGAAGTTAATGGAAATAAAGTACGTAAGAAACTAATGGCCCCAGACATCAGCCTGACCCTGGATCCTAGTGAAGGCTCTGTGTGGTCGGATGATTTGGACGAAGGTGGGGAGGTTGATCTGGAAGGCTTAGACACCCCATCAGAGAACAGTGATGAATTTGAGTGGGAAGGTAATTCACTGTTTTTATATGAGCTTTGTGAATGGATGTTTATATTACATAGTGTTTATCATGGGATTCTCTTTAGGAAAAGTAGGATGTGGCCAAATCTTAAACATGAAACCTGCTAAAATCCATTGAAGGATTTTGTTTGAAATATGTTATTTTTTCTGCAGTTCCTAAGTTTGTTACTAAAGTAGAAGATTCTGAAAATACTTGAAGTTTTCAAGACTATAGATAATGCAGGTAGCTTTCATTTAGTTTAGTTTTGTTTTGTTTTTCCTTACTTGACCAGTATTGTAATTTGTTTTTCCATAGTTGCTTCATAAGAATTGCTTAATATTCTAGTATATTCTTGTTAGTCAATCTAGTAAGGAAAAGTCCTCTAAAGAGACATATGAGGAATATACTAAAGAACACCTAGGGGCTGGGCACAGTGGCACATCCCTTTAATCCCAGCACTCCAGAGCAGAAGCAGAAGGATCTGAGTTCCAGGCTAGCCTGGTCTCCAGAGCGACTACACAGATCCTGTCTCTAGTAATAATACTGATAAATACCTAAGGATAGGCAGGAGAGGTGCCGAAGACAGCCGCACCTGTACAGCTGCCGCCGCCTTGAAGTCGGGAGTGTTGGCCCCAATCTGACGGTGCCATTGTAATCACTTTGTGTTCAGAGGCATTGGTGTGTGTTTTGCTTTGTGTGCTTCCTAGAATTAGGCAGTGGTTGATTATACTATTTAGACAAATGTTAACCTTTTTGTTTCATCTTTAAAGTG
Organism: Peromyscus maniculatus bairdii; assembly: GCF_049852395.1. Taxonomy (NCBI): domain Eukaryota; kingdom Metazoa; phylum Chordata; class Mammalia; order Rodentia; family Cricetidae; genus Peromyscus; species Peromyscus maniculatus. The sequence goes on from NC_134858.1 coordinate 67,538,256, forward strand.
AAGTATGCATCAAAACTGTACTTAAAAGCAGTAGACACTTTTGGGTAATGAAGAGTGATACTCTGTAGCTTTTGTTCTTTTTTTCTTCCCTGTTTTACTGGTTCAATAAGCAGCCCAGTAAGAAGCAGTCTTTTATACAGACACTGAAATAGTTTTCTGCCTGTGTGTTTTGTCTCTTCTCTCCTTAATGCTGCTGTAGTCATTGCCTGGAAGGATATTTTCCGTTAACAGCTTTGTCTTGGAAACAACTAACATGCAGTAGGTTTCCCCTCCCCCATCTTTTGGTAAGGACTATCATACTAAAGTTTTGAAAATCATAGCTTCATTTCAATCAACTAAACTGCAATCTGCACACATAAATTGTACGTAATCATTGGTGCTTTGGCTAGTGTTAATTTATATAAATTTTTGCATGTATTCTTCAGAAAAGTACGTGTCAGCTTTATAAAATTGATCAAATGGAAAATGATCACTGAGTAGTTAACCACTTTCTATCTTGTATTACAGTGTTTTATAATTAATGTATGTGCTAAAACACAATTGGTTACTTGAAGTAAGCTGTGCTAGTAATTCTAATGGACACCATTGCCCTGAATGAAATCTGGAAAGGCATGCAAGGCCAGTGTAGCAAGATTTCAATGGCTGTATCTTTGCTGAGCTGGTGTATGATGCACTATAACTTGTGCTTTGTTGAACTGGGCAATAGAAAGTTCTGGTAAACTGATTTTAAAGACATAAATTGGCCTTAAGTAAAAACAAGCCTCTTCTTGTAACGTAGGTGATCATTTCAGCTAGTGTATTAAAAATTCTTTGTAAATAGTCGGATGTGGTGGTGTGCACCTATTCTCCCAGATACTGGGAGACTGAGGCAGAATCACCTGAGCCTGTGAGTGTGAGGCTAGCCTGGGGAGCACAGCAGGACACCAAAAAGAAAACAGAAACACTTGGAATAATCTAGATAGTAAAGTGGTTAACATACAATTTTGATTTTTATTGTGTAAATAACAGTTTGTGATTCAAAAGCCTTTTATTTTAACAGATGATCTTCCCAAACCCAAAACTACTGAAGTCATTAGGAAAGGCTCAGTTACTGAATACACAGCCACAGAAGAAAAGGAAGATGGACGCCGCTGGCGCATGTTCAGAATTGGAGAACAGGACCACAGGGTGGATATGAAGGCAATCGAACCCTACAAAAAGGTTATTAGCCATGGAGGTAAGGCTTTGGGAGGATCCTCTGAATCTTTAGACACAGTGTCCCAAATCTAAATGCTGTCAGAAAATGTGCCTAGAGATAGTAGCTTATTTTGAAAGAATAATGAAAATTTCTCAACTCATTTTAAGAATATAAAAGGGTTTTTGTCTGTTTGTTTGTTTTTTGTTGTGTTTAGGGGGGTCGTTTGTGTTTTGGTGTTTTTTCAAGACAGGGTTTCTCTGTGTAGCCTTGGCTGACCTGGAACTCACTTTGGAGGCCAGGTTGGCCCTGAACTCACAAAAATCCACCTGCCTCTACCTCCTAAGTGCTGGGACTAAAGGCATGCACCACTACCATCTGACCTTGTTTCAACTTTTTTTTATGTGGATGGATATTTGTAGTAGGAAGGTTTCTCCTGTTCTGCCAGACCCCCACAGTCTCATGACTCACTTATAAAATAATCACTCAAAAGCTTATATTAATTATAATTGCTTGGCCATTAGCTCAGGCTTATTACTGACTAGCTCTTACACTTAATTTAACCCATAATTCTTAACTATGTTTAGCTGTGTGGCTTGTTACCTTTTTTCAGTTCTGCCTTGACATCTTGCTTCTTCTATGTCTGGCTGGTGATTCCTAAGGCAGCCCTTCCTCTTCCCAGAATTCTCCTCGTCTGCTTGCCCTGCCTATACTTTCTGCCTGGCTACTGGCCAATCAGCGTTTTATTTATCAACCAGTCAGAGCAACACATATTCATAGCATACAGAACAACATCCCACAGCAGATATTTTGTCTATATATGTCTGGACACCACCATTTCTGTGTGTCATGTCTCCATAGAGTCCAGAAGAGGGCATCAGATTCCCTGGAACTGGAGTTAGAAATGTTTTAGAGCTGCAGTGTGAGTGCTGGAAATCAAGCCTGAATCCTCTGGAGGAGCAGCCATGTTCTTAACTGCTGAGCTGTCTCTCTAGCCCCAGGAATATAAAAGGCTTGAAGTAAAACAATAGAAGGACAATTAAGAATTATTTATGTAGGAGCTGGAGAGATGGGTCAGCAGTAAGAATACTGGCTGCTCTTTCAGTGAACCCAAGTTCAATTTCTAGCACCCACATGGTAGTTCATAGCCATTGGCAACTCCAGTCTCATGGGACCCAATATCTTCTTATGGCCTCTGCAGGTACCATACAAATAACTTTTTAAAATTATTTTTATATGTTTACTATAAGTTTAAGAAGTATAGTAGTTTCACCCTATATGTTCACTTCTCAAAAGGACTTAGGTTCTTAAACCCTTTGTAAGCATTTACACTTTATCTTAATACATAGATAAGTTTCAACAAAAGCTTGTATGTCTCTCAGTATATATAAACATGTATGTAAATGCACACATAGGTATGATCCATGCTCATGAAGAACATTTCACTTTCTCCAGGAAGCTCTACACCCCTTTGCAGTAAGCCCATCCTCTCTAAAAGCCACTACTCATAATGTGCCCCGTAATCAGCCTTGCCTCCGAAGCATGGGACTAGTCTCACATGGTGTGCAGTTCTTGCACTGCTTGTCATTCAGCATGCTTTTGAGCTTCATCTGTGTGTGTCTGGTTTATTCGCTATCACTGAATATTTCGTTGTCCATGAAAACTGCATCTGCATCCGTTGCAGCACTAGGTGTAAATTTACAGTTTGTATGCAGCTAGCGTGCTGCAGTGTTGACACAAGCTGCCTCTTGAGCTTTGACTGCAGCCTTTCCTTTCCTTCTAGCTAGTGGAGTGTGCACTGTTGATTCCACATGTTGAGTGGGGCACCCACTTGGCTTGGTTATAGGCTACACAAGATAGTTCGTTCCCCTAGAAGATTTGCAAGTGAGTCAGAGGGCTAGGGAACTGCAGTTGTCACTCTGTTGGTCCGACTGTACCATGTAGGAATTCTCCCGGATGCTGTGCAAATAGTGTCCACATCTCCATTACCAGAATGCAGTGCGCTCTGGATAAACATGTCGTATACCCCAAGTCCCAGCACTGGCCAGGTGGGCTTTTCTTTCTCATAGGAAATTGTTCCCACTTAATTTACTTGGCCAGATGCATCCCTTGGTCATCTCTATGGTCTTCATTCATCTGGAAGCTCTGTGTGTGCGCGCGCGCGCGCACACACACACACACACACACACACACACACACACACAATTAAAAATGATAATCCTTCAGAGTAAAATTGTGCCAAAGATTTTACCCTTCTTTTTTTTTTCTTCTCAGGCTATTATGGGGATGGTTTAAATGCCATTGTTGTGTTTGCTGTCTGTTTTATGCCTGAAAGTGGCCAGCCTAACTATAGATATCTGATGGACAATCTCTTTAAGTAAGTATGTCTTAACAAGATATTTAAACAGAATTCTGAGCTAATGAGTTTATGCTAGTGAACTAAGTCTTGTAAAAATGAGAAAGAAGCCAGCTTGATGGAGCAGGACAATAATCCTGGCTATTTGGGAGGTTGAGGGAAAAGGATCACAAGTTGATGGCCCAACTGAACTGCATACAGATCAAGGTTAGTGCCAACTTGGGCAACTTAATGAGACCTTGTCTCAAAATAAAATGTCAAAAAGACTAGGGTGACAGCTCAGTGACAGCTCTGGCCTGGCATGTGTATACCCCAGTCAGACAACAGTAATAACAAAATATAGACGTTACCCTGTTTCTGAGTCCCCAAGTCTTTATCCTTTAGCATTATGAAACTGCATTTTCCAACTCAATAGAAAAAACATACTTCTTAAAATTAGTATAGATTATCTGTTCCAACTCTGTTATTTGGAAACGCATTGCTTGAAAAGGTAACTAACTGACCATCTCAAAATTGTATGACTAAACATCTCTCCCTGGGGACTCAGCATGATGGATGAGCTGACTAGGTTTTCTTTAATTTCCATAGTCACTATTTTTCTTGGCTTAGTCTAGTTTTCCATTTTTTACTGCAAAGTTCTGAAGCATACACAGAAAAGCAGTGTGTGTCAAACCCTGGTCCCACCTGTCCCCTGACTGCACACAGTGCCATTCAGTCTGTATGGGTTTGGTGGGACTTTGTTTTAAACAGTCACATTGTCAGCTACTACAGGTGTTGGCTCTCCTCATGGGGGCAAGAAGGGAACTGTGTTATTTTGGGAGCCTAGTTCAGTCCTGAATGGTGACATTTAAGACATGTACTTAATTGTCTTTATAGATATGTTATTGGCACTTTAGAGCTGTTGGTAGCAGAGAACTACATGATCATTTACTTAAACGGTGCGACAACTCGAAGGAAAATGCCCAGTCTGGGATGGCTGAGGAGATGCTACCAGCAGATTGACAGACGGTGATGTAGACTTGGCTGAGAGATTTTTACAGTAGTTCTATTGAAGTATACTTTCTGTTGCTGTTTAAAGATAGCATGTCAATTTCTTCAGTTGTACTTATCAATTTCTTAATGTTTTTATTTTCTAAAGATGGCATTGTACAGTGTCATGGAGAATAACTTGAGTCTGTGCTTTGTTAAGTAAGAGTGATTTTAATTCTTCAAAACACACACGATTGTTCTCCATTCTTTCTTATGTCATTTGGAACTCATTCTTACTCATCTTGGAAAGGATGGAGAATGTTTCTATACTGCTTTGCACAAGTTCTGTGTGGAAGCCAGGGGTCAACCTAAAGTTATTACAGTCACTGTCCACTTTATTTTTCAGAAAGTTCTGATTCAGCCCTGGATCTCATTGACTAGGCTAAGCTTGGTACCTAGAGAGTCCCAGCACTGAGATTACATGTCTGCCACAACATGCTTTTCTCTTTGTATCTGGGTTCAGGGGAATGAGACCCAGGTCCCCAGGCTTACACAGCAGGCACTTTACCTACGAGGCTATCTCCCCAGCTCACAGGTCTTTTAAGAAGACTAGCCCAGCTATAGTTTCCAGAACAGACATTACAAGTGTGTTCTCTTGACTCATTTGTCCACGCCAGTGGGCACCTTTACTCTTGCTAATGGTTTGATTTTGCCTTAGCTGATTCAAATGGTTTACTCAAATCTGTTAATAGGTTTCCTGTTAATAGGTTTCATATGCAAACATGTTAGTTATCCTTTGTGATTTTTTTAAAATCATATACAAATGCCTAAGAAAGAGGTTTTACTTTTTAGTGAAGATTTTTAAACCTCTAGAACGCGCTTGGGTCCGATTCCTTTGCTCTCTCTTTTGTCTTCCCTGTGCTGTCTTTACAAGTCAGTGCTTTTCATGGTGTTAGAAACAAGAGCCTGTTTCTCCCAGACTCACAGAAAAAAATGGTATAGTTTTAGGATTTTACTTTTCTGAGCTCTTTTCCTGCTGGTCAGATGTGGATACCACTGTATGTGATAGGAGCCATTGAAAACAGGCAAGCTAAGACATGAATTTGCCTAGATGAAATAGTTTGTTTCACAGCATAGGAGTGATGTTTAGAATTCACAAATGCATTTTCTTGTCATTAGAAGTATTGTACCAAAATGAAAAATTTGGGTGACTTCTTTTTCAGTAATTTTGTACAAACTTGCACATACTTGCTTATGGCTAACTTTTTGTGTTATAATTTATAGAAATTTCTATAACTTTTTTTTTTTTTCTTTTATCTCCAGATTACGGAAAAACCTGAAGTCTCTAATCATTGTCCACCCTTCTTGGTTTATCCGAACACTTCTGGCTGTGACAAGACCGTTTATCAGGTAATTTTCTGAGGACCCTTTAAAAAAAAAAAAAGTCATTGAAATGTCAGTTTTATGTGTCAGAAATATTGAGGTAATTGTTTGTGTTTTCTTCTCTAGTTCAAAATTCAGTCAGAAGATTAGATACGTCTTTAATTTGGCGGAACTGGCGGAGCTCGTCCCCATGGAGTATGTTGGCATACCAGAGTGCATCAAACAGTACGTCTCCGCCCTGCTCTCATTCTGCCCCTGTTTCTGTGCAGGACGAGCGCTTTCCCTCCACCCGGGATTCTAGAACAGAGCGGGGCTTTGTAACAAGTCAGGAGAGGAGAGACTTTGCCCACCCCTTCCCCGTACATCAGCATTTTTACCTTAGCAGAAGTCATGGCTGGTCATGAGTCCTTTCTATGTTAAATGCTCTTTACAGTCTAAGAGACAGTTTCCTGAAGGACCGACCAGTCCTGAAGAGTCACTTCTCAGCTTGACGTATTCCTCTCCCAGATGGAATGAGTTTATCATGTTACTGAAGTGACTCATATTGCTAAAGAAATGAATTGTTGCTTAAATCAACTTGGTCTTAGTATTTCCAGAGACTAGACTTTTCTGTTTCACAGTTCACTTCCACCTGCCTCCGAAGGGATCAGTAAGACTGTCGGCGTAAACACTTGGCGTCACAGTGCTGTGGTGTGGGAAGGTGCTGGTCTCAGGGTTTAGGCCTAAGTGTGTCCAAACCAGAGTTTACTGAGTCAGTTTTTATTTTCTCCGTCATGTGCAAATCTTAGCACTTTGGAGTTGTGCCTGCAGACTTACACTTTCAGACTTTTTTTTTTTCTTTAATCTCATAATGTGCATTTACTGAAATAACTCTTCCCTACCAAGGTATGAAGAAGAAAAGTTTAAAAAGAGACAAAAAAGGTACATGCACACCTTGACTGGGTTGCATCTAGACTAGTCCATTTGCATCGCACAGACTAACCCTGCTGCTGGTTGGTTAGCTCGCAAACAGAGAGAATAGCACTTGTAAATATAAATGTTGCCCGGAGCCCAGTACAGAGCGCACCTCAAGCTCCTTCTGCCAAACATGAGCATACTTAATGCCTGTTAGCAACCAAAGCTCTTCTTCCCCTTGTGCTGGTCGGAATACGATGCTGAACCCAAGGAAAGGGCTGGGAGCCCTCTTTCAAATCCCAGGCCTTTGAAGACTGGTTCTCACTTTGCTTTTGAAATAGTTACACATTTTCAGCAACAGCTTATTCCCTCGGGGCCGATGGTTATATTTACAATGCGTATACTCTTTGGCTAACCAACATTGATTTTCTTTATATGCTTAAATGAAATAGCCTGCTAACCAGTCAAACTCTACATGTGATGAAATCCCTAAAATCCCATGTACCATTTAACAGTTAAACACTCCGATTTCCACTTGAATTTTGAACACTTTTGCTTTGAGTGTAACAACCTCTCATCTGTTAGTGTTTTTGCATAAAGGTGAAAGGTGGAGTATAAAATAGTTTACCATTTTACATAGTAGTTTAGAAAAGTGGAGGCCTTGGGTCTAATGTAGTCGTTTTAGGCTTTTGGTTTGGTTTGGTTTGGCGATGGTCTTACTCTAGCTGACCTCTCTCTGTCTCCTGCCTCGGTCTCTGAATGGGAGGTTAGGGCTCTCTACCGCCACACCCATTGTTAACCAATTTTATTTTTTTTAATTTAACAACAACGTTAGTAAAATATCATTTACTATGATCTTAGGAATTAAGATGAGAGATTTACGTGTATTACTTTACCCATCTGTGGAACCAGTTAGAACCTTGGCTGGTATAGTCTTCATTTTGAGCACTTTGATTCTTTGGATGAGAACTTAGCTTACCATGTAAGAGTCATAACTTGACGTGTCTGTACGCCACTCTACAGTTGAACCAAGACTCACTAAGTGATGTGAGCAGTGGCTTGGGTATGGGCTCTGCTTTCCTCTCTAGGCAGTGCTATGTATGTGCCAGAGGAGGGGCTGAGACTCAAAATAGCATCCATAATTGTAGAGTAGTTTGAAGCCACCTTCTACCTTCTGGACTTTAAAATGATTGGCTGGGAGTTGGAGGCTGGCGCACGCCTTTAATCCCAGCACTCAGGAAGCAGAGGCAGGTAGATCTCTGTGAATCAAAGCCAGCCTGGTCTACAGAGTTAGTTCCAGGACAGCCAGGATGACAGAAACAGAAATCCCATGTCAAAAAAAAGAATTGCTTCTGTTGAGGAAGTGTGCTGGTACTTCCCTTTTTTAAAAGGTTTTATTATTTGATCAACTGTCAAAAATAATTCAGGCATCACATAAAAAGTGAAGCTCAGACATTTAATTTTTCTTGTTTGAAACCTGTCACAGTTACTTCATCTTGAGTGTTCCTCCCTTGGAGTTCCTTCCACTCCCTCATCTTTCCTTATCTGTGTTCGCTCTGCTAATAGATACACACATGTATAAAATCTTAGTTGCCCTCCCCGCTTGCTTGTGCTCAGTCCTCAGTAGGGTCATTACACATACACATTCTAATTCTCATAAAACTTTCGTTAGCATTGAAAGGTCAGTTTGAGACACTTTTTCAATCAATTAGCTTTAAATATAGGAATATGTTTAAAACAAAACTTGGAGTTGTGGGTATGGCAAGCATGTTAGCGGTGGAATTCTGGATATGGGGGTTTCCCAGTGTTTGGTAGGAACTAAGGGTTGAAGTATAGTCCTTTGAAATTTTTCACCTGTTTCTGCAACTTGGTGTCTGTGGCCAGGCAGGTATCATGTTTCAGCAATGCCTACAATTACTTCTTAACAATAGTTCATATTGACAATATGAGCCATAGAGTGTAGGCCTTAACAGGAGTAGGTATCTAATCTTTGATGCCAACATACTGTAGTTTTACAACAGACCAGGGCTTTTTACTTTTGATTGACAGATCATCAGTGATCATAGGATGGAAACAGGTGTGAGAAGTACCTTCCTGCTTTGTCCCAGCATGACTTAAACATCCCAAACCAGCTATTGAGACTATTAACAGAGAATTAGAACTGTTATCATGTTATCTTTTCATCTCCATGTGCTTCAATTTTGGTAGGACCTTTGACCAACATTAATCCAGTGAGATTTTGTGACTCATGTAGATATCTCTGAATGTTGAGTTTCTGTAGGTTACTATCAAAATAAATGGAAGGCATTCATACACAGTGTACCAGTGAATTCCAGAAAATAGTTACCATTCTGTAAAGCACAGTTTGGTTTCTAGATTTTAAAATGTTAATTGGTCAGTTGGTGACTTTAGTGATATATTTAAATTTCAGTTAACAGTCAATTTTGAGAGAGTTTATTCCTCTCGACAGTTACCCACTAAGCTTCCTGCTGTAGTGGAATTACAAGTCATGGGCTCTCAGGATGTTTATGGCTATGGACATAAAGTATCTATAGCCATAAACAGTGACATTTGTATCCTTGCCAGTGTACTGTTGCTTAGAAAAATTCTGTTTCTTTGGGGAAATAATATGTGTTTGTTTTTTCTTTCTACTGTATCTGCTTTGTTTGCCAAGCTTTGTTTATTTAACAGAATAATCTGCTAAAAGTTGTCATTTTTCAGAAAGAAGCCGTCCAGTTGCAAGTTTCTTGGTTATTTCTAATTATCTGTGTTTCTCATTGAACAGAATTGATCAAGAGCTTAATGGCAAACAGGAACCACCAAACAGTGAGCAGTAGGTCAGCGTCCTGCCGGATGAGACAAAGAGCGCCAGGGAGGCGGGGCTCTTGTGCTCAGTGTGCATTCATGGCTCCAGTTTTTACATAATCTGTTACAAAATTTACTTGACTCCTTTCCAAATGGACTCTTGTACAAGGGACTGTTCACTGCTGTAATGGTTGGCAATTCTTGAATTTAGCTCTTTAATGACTAATTATATTGTAATCATTTTATATTGCTAAATAGCAGAGAACTACACTTTATATAAAGCAATTTTTGCATTTGTTTATTTGAATGATGCATCTTCAGTAAAATATTTATATACATAAATGACAAAGGAAAGAAATAATATATATTTTTTATGTTGGGGGCAATATTTTTTAGTGTGTACCTATCTCATGGAAGAATATACACACGCTTTTAAATATAAAGTGCATGTAAGACTTGTTTTTGTAAATGGTTGGACACATTTCCTGGGTAACTTAGGCTGAGTTGTCCTCAAGCAAGGACAGTTAAGCTGACACGGAGTCCCCAGGGTCGTGCACATGATCTAGTCAGTAGTAGCAGCCCAAGCTTCTCACTGGAAAGCACACTGCTTCTTAATGTGGTGGAAGAGCCTGCAAGTGAATGGCTCGCTTTCCTCTCTAAAGACGTTTTAGAACCAGAACCAGAGATTTTGAGAAGCTGGTAGTTAGGGTTTGTATATATGTATATAAGGGACATTTTATTTTACCCAAAGTCAGAACTGTTAAAAAAAGAGAGAGAAAGGAAGGGAGGAAGCTCTTAAGATGTGTTCACTAATGTGAAGCGAGCTGTGTCCGTGTGTGTGAAGCAGTGAGGTGGTGCAGAGCTGTGGTGAGTGTTCAGTCAGCTGCCTCTGGAGAGCAGATGGGCTGGTAGTGAAATGCTCTCGCGGAGCACTTTACCAGAGTACTTCCTCCTCAGTTATTGTCACAGTGCTGTTTGACCTAAGCAGATAGGTGGCCACATAGCTGTTGGATGGCATGACAGTGCTTGCTATACATGGGTGATTCTGTAAGTGTTGGAGCACCGCTGGTCTGCACTCAGGATGACATTTATTGTACATATGTCATGTGGTTAAGTGCTTTGACTGAACATTGAAATAAAATTTATTTGTGCCTCCAAACAGGGTTTAATTACCTACAAAATCATTCTAAACAACTTCTAGTCTTGTGTCATGAACTTGCCTGGCATATACATAAACTATGTATCAGCTTCGTACCACACAGCCCTTCCTGTAAGCTGTTTACAAGAGTGACCTAGCAAAGCAAAATTGAATCAGGTGTGATCTAAACTTAGAAGATTATTCCCTCCCGTACTGAACACCTGACCTTCACTAGTGTCAGGTTTTAGTGTTACGCTTCTATTGCAAAAGGGAACTTTTCTTTATTTCTTTGTCCTTTGCAGGCATAAATTTGACCTGCTAAGTTAAAACCAGTTACGGTCAAGCTGGAGGACTCTGGGTAGAACATCCTCACAACCTCCCAGCTTGGATCCAGCTCTCCACGCAGATCCTGTATTAGTGTCATTGCAGTAAATGGAGCCAAACCCATTTTATTTGTGTCGGTGAAGGAAGCTTTAGGAGTACTGTGTAGAGCCAGGCGTGGTGGCATCCCTCGTTAATCCCAGCCCTTAGGAAGCAGAGGTCCACAGAGCTCAGAGTTTAAGGCCAGCCTGGGCTATAGAGCTCTGTAGATCCTTCTGAACTTAGCCCAAGAATCGCGCACGAGGAGCTTGTAGAAGGTCTCATCTGTCTCAACTCAGAGTAGACTGAGCTTTGTCTTTGCTTTGCCACATTAAGTGCTAAGTGCTTGGACCTTTAGTTTCAAAATACAGACAGTGGCTACAGCTTTTTGTTGTGTTTACTTTTTTCAGAAGTGATTTTTTTTTCTGTAAAATTTTAAAAAGAAGTAGCCCATATTCAGTTAGAACATTTAAGTTCAAAGGACTGGAGAGCTGGCTCAGTGATGGAAAGAACACTTCCAGGTTTAGTTCCCAACACCCATAGCAGGCAGTTCATGCCTACCCATAACTCCAGCTGGTGGGATTCGATGCACTCTCTGGCCTCTGGGCACCTGTATACCATGGTAACACACACACACACACACAACTCAATCTTTTTAAAATGAATAAAATTCAGAAGGGACAGCCAAGTATCATGGCACATGCCTTGAATCCCAGCACTAGAGTCTGAGACAGGAGATTCTAAGTTTGAGGTCCATCTAGGCTACATAGCAAGCCCTCAACTCAAGGAATAAAAGGGATCAGCGCTAACGCTTGAATTATGGGGAAAACTGCTTTAACCTGCACTCGAATGACATGTGGTGCAGGGGTGCGCCCACCCTAAATGTAAATGCCTGTGAGACTGGGTTGCTAACTAGTCTGCTAGAGGAAGAGCCATAGTCAGTTGATTTTTAATTGGTAACAATAGAACATCCTCCTGCTTCATTGTATTCTAATCTCCATTACTAATTGAGTTGCAAGTGCATAGAGTAATTCTTTGACTTTGTGCTGGGGTCATGGATAAACTTAACAGGTTTAATTTATGTTTTTATTACCATCTTTGTTGCACTTTGGCTCCAATTGCTCCTTTTTTTATCCAAAGTTTTTCTTAGAAGATAATGTAATTCTGTGTTGAGCTTGATTGTGTGCCTGAAAAAGCACCAAGGGAAACTGTGATGTCCCTACATATTGAAGCCTTTAACTCAGGAGGCAAGAGGTGTGCTGAGCAGAGTTAGAAGATAAAATGAGAAAAAGGCCATTATAAACAAAGACTTGGTTATTAGCTACATGCCACCGAAAGTGTCCCTCTTAAGGGAAGTACTCTGTATGGCAGCGGGTGGTTCCATTTCCTGTACCCACAAGGAAAAGTAGAGGTCACAGAAGGTGTGGCTTGAAAAGGAAGCTGCAGATGGCACTTGTGATGACAATCTTGTTCTTTCTTCAGATAGAAGTGGGTCTGAATGGTGGCAGAGTAGCTACAGGGTCCAAGTTGAGACGCTTACTGCCTTCCACAGTTGGTAAACATTAATGTTGGCTTCTGTGCCAAGTGTCCCAATTTAGTGTCACCAGCTCCTTGACAGTATTCTTCCAGAGGACTTACGTCACATCACTGCAGCCATTCATGTGAGTGCTCAGGGAATTTGAAGAGGCAATCTCACGTAGAAGTGTTCGTTCTTTGCAGTGAACTATTCAGTTGAGAATTCGCACTAGGATACTTTAGTAGAGCAGGCCAGTTTCTTGATAGAATTGGTAGATCTGCATGAGAGGAAGCATTGGCCTTCCTTTTCCTGTGTTATAAGTAGAAAATTGTTGCCAAGTGGTGGTGGTGGTGGTGGTGGTGGTGGTGGTGGTGGTGGTGGTGGTGGTGGTGGTGGTGCAGGCCTTAAATGCCAGCAGTCTGGGAGGCAGAGGCAGGCAGATCTCTGAGTTCAAGACCAGCCTGGTCCTCGGAGCAAGTTCCAGGGCTACACAGAAAAACCCTGTCTCAAAAAGACCAAAAAGGGGGGCGGTTGGGGGTAGAAAATTGTTACCAGTGTTAAATGAGATTTGCAGAGACAGTTGACTGCGGAGGTGGCCACCCCATCTGCTTTGGTTTTGTCCTCTGTGTCTCCCTCCACTCGTCCCCTGGCCCCCGTTTTATTTAGATATTTCAGAAATGGATCTATCAAATCTCAGAGGGCTGATATAGGAGGAGTCTGAACACTTCCAGGCTGATACTCGTGCTAGTGAGTTTATCTTGTCCTAGGGGATGGGAATTGTGTAGGGAGTTGCTGAGACCACGAAGAACTGGGGCAGCAGCAGCAGCAGCAGGGCACTGTCTGCCCAGTGTTCTAAGCTAGTACAGAATGACCGGTCGGAGGAGCCCTTCACTCTCAGCTCCCCTTCTGAGAGTCTCAGTGAATTCAGAATCAGGTCGGCAGAAGCCAAATAATGGAGCTTTAAAGTCCTGAACAGGAACAGGAACAAAACAGTATGGAACAACAGTAAGGGATGACTACCATTTGAGTAGGACATTTTATTGCAATTATAAATAATATGTAATGCTTGTGGAACCAAATTTAAAATGCTATGAAAAGCTCACATGCAGCACTTGAAATCAAGTACTAGATGAGTTTTCAGGCCAAGCTTGATGGCATGTGCCTGTGAGGCCAGTACTCTGGAGGCTAAGCAGGGAGGATTGGGAGTTTGGGGCCAGCCTGGATTGCTTAGCAAGTTCAGGACAACCTGGCGGGTGTACACAGTGAGACCTGCCCTGGGGGTAGGACGGGGTGGGGTGGAGTAACATTTGGTGCATTCAAATTAGTAAAAACTGATACTAAGGTATTTGCTTCAGATAGCTGTCTAAAAGACTCCTACAGTAGTTTAAAACTTTGGGATTTGAAGTTTTTATGTATTTGTATATCCAGTTTGACAAGAACTTGATAACTGTCAGCTACTCCATTGGACCTTTGTATACAGAATTGCAAAAGGTTAATGTCCTCCTGAGAACTGCTTCATATTTCCTTACAGAAACCTAACTAGTAAATATTGACGTTCAGGGCTGCTGGCTTTCACAGCCTTGGGGTGCTGTTCACACACACACACACACACACACACAATTCAGAGTTCATCAGACACTATTGCACTTTGATTTATACTTCAAAAGTATTTTTATAACAAGCTCACATGTTGTCATTTAGACAAAGTTAACTCGCTGTGACCTTTTTTGCTGTTCTTAAATTGTATTTAACTAGTCTAGTACTGTCATTTCAGTGAGAATTCAGTTTGATTGTCTGCAGGATACAGGTTGTAGTTCTAGTCAGTGAGCAGCCCCTGATCAGCAAAATGTGCTGTTTTCTCTTCTTTTGACTTGTTATGAATACAGTGGTGTGTCCTAATTTGTTGCACGTATTACTACAACAATGCATTTTAATAAACTAGTTGGAATATACATTGGTGCCTTGTTTTCATCTTTAATTGCGCTAACTTTTTACACGGAATTGTCTGGTAAGCCTTTAAAATAGCCGGCCTTTACAGCCCTGCAGTGCGGGCACTTCTGATTCTTTTGACCCATAACAAGTTCAGCCTGTTTAAAATCTTAACGTTATTTGAACTTTAATCAGATTATTTTATTCTGGGATGCAGGGGTATGATTTTAAAAGGCTAAAAGCACTTGGGAAGCAGAGGCAGGCGGATCTCTGTGAGTTTGAGGCCAGCCTGGTCTACAAAGTGAGTTCCAGGATAGCCAGAGCTGTTACACAGAGAAACCCTGTCTCAAAAAACCAACCAAACAAAAAGGCTAAAAGGGAAACACAGCATGGCACAAAGGAGTGCCTGTTCCATTCCCAGACCTCGGGTTTTGCATTGACCCCAAAGTGACAATTCAGGTGCTCAGTGGCCATCTGCTGTGCACACAACTGCTGTTTCCAAAGCAGAACCCCAAGCACCCCGGCTGATACCAAAAGGAGTCTGAGATTCTGAAATTGAGAATAGCTACGTGTTTGCTTCACTGTTAGGCACGAAGTTTATACAGCAGGTCTTCCGAATGAAAAGGATTCACGAATCCCAAACAGCTCGCTGCCGTAAACTGCAGCCCCATACACCGGCTGGCAGGAGGGGCGCCCAGATGGGAGGAGCCACGCCCCTTCTCGGAAACTGAGGTGGGGCCACCGGCGCCTCTCGTGGCGTCACCTCCGGGTCGCGCAAACACATCCGGGTCACTAGCCCAGTGCTGTGGTTTCCGTGCCTGAGGAGGAGGTCGCGGCGGGCGCTCTGCCCGGCTCTGCTAGCGCCGCGGCGGAAGCGCCTTCCCTCAGGTAGGCGGCGGTGGGGCCGGGAGCGGGGGAGCCGCGGCGGGCGGGCGGGACCGAGCGCTGTGCCCGCCGGAAGCCGCCCCCCAAGGCCGACGCGGCGGCGCGGGAGCCGCCTCCTTCCCGCTCTCAGGCCGCGCTGGGTGGACGCGCGTCTGCCTCGGAGAGCGGACAGGAGCGCTTCCGCCGCCGTGAGGAGGGCACCCCGCAGTTCTGCAGCCGGGGCCGCCTTCGGGGAGTGGAGGTGGCGGGGCAGCGCGCTCGGGCAGGCGTTGAGGTCGCTCCTAGCTGAGGTCTCCGAAAGGATGCCCAGGTGTCAGGCGGGAGGGTGACCCGGCTCTCCGCCGGCCCGTTTTCAAGTGTCCGTCTCCCTGACCTCCCCCGGCCCCGGTCCACACGCGTGTGCTGACTGGCGATTACCTTCAGCGGACTCAGTGTCTCGTTTGACCCCCGCCGCGGGTCAGGTTCTGTGCCCGGCCCGCAGGTTGTCTCAGCGAACAAAACAACAAAGATCCATGCCCTCGTGGGCCCTACATTTATGCAGAGAAGAAATAGAAGACCGTTATGTAACTTGGCATATGGTGCCAACAACAACAAAAAAAAAAAATTTGAGCGAGCTAAAGGGTACGGGGAAGTTCCATAGTGGGTGTGATAGTTTCGTAGTGTGTGGTCCGTTTGGGTGTTATTGGGTGGGAGCTATCTGGGCAAACGTGAGTTCTCTGTGTTAGTCAAGTTCATATCTGAGCAAGAACGTTTCAGGCAGAACAGCCATCAGAAAGGCAGAAACATGCCTGTGGAGCTCAGGGAAGTTAGGATGTGTTGGGAGGAAGAGGAGGAGGAGGATAGCAGATAAGACTGGACATAAAAGGTAGCCAGATGTCAGTATTGAAGAAAGCTGTGGGAGAAAGAGACATTTTCTAGCCCATGTTTTCAAACAATAACCCCACTGTAAATTAAGATGAATGTGAGGAACGTATAGAATAAAGGAAATCGGGACACCATTTCGATGATCCAAATGACTTGTAATAGTGGCTTAGAACAAGGAAGTAATAGTAGAGGTGTTGAAAAATGGTTGATACTGGATCTGAAGGTTGTGTTCACATGACTTACTAGGAATTGGACATCTTTGTGGTTTACATGACTTTGAGAGCGACTTCAAAGGTATTGTCTAAGCCCATGGAAGTATGGTGTGACTTCAACTGAGACACAAAGGCCACGTAGAAATTTTGAATAGGAAGTTAGTTCCAGAATTGAGAATTGATTGGAAGATATATGAATTTGGGGATCACCAGCTGGTGTTGAAAGCCACAAGAATGAATGTTAACACTTCATACATGTATGTAGAAAGAAAATTGTAAACAGTCAAAGACTGTCTTGTGATTGTAAAGAGTGGGGAAGGACCAGGCCTGGTGGCATGCACTTTTAATCCCAGCACCAGGAGGCAGAGGCAGGCAGAACTCTGTGAGTTCGAGGCCAGCCAGGGCTACAAGGAGAAGAGGGTCAGTGAGCAGGATGAACCATTGAATCTAAGACAACAACCGTCACAGTGAAGTACCGAGCAGAGACCCTGGAACCGCAAGGAGTGAGCTGTGACAGATGGCTAGTCTGCTGAAGATCAGCCTTAGCGGTGCCCTCGATGGCCTGCAGCGTGGGTGTCATTACAGTCAGAGCTGAACGCTTGCTGTGACTGGGGGAAAGGGAGAAGGGGAAACAGAGTCAAGTGACGCTTAACTTTTGCCAAACAGGAGTAGAAGGGAGGTGGGGGGGAAATGGATTTGAGTAGTGGTGGTTGTTGCTCTCCCAACGGTGGTAAAAGTAGCTGCCAGTTTGTTTGCTGACAGAAATGAGGGAAGAAAGGGGAAATTTGATGATGAAAGAAAGAAGGAACTTGTTAGACAATATCGTCAAGCATGCTAGAGAAAGAAGGCCTGATACAAAGGTGGATACATTGCATGTAGATAAAAGCATGTTGACTACAATGACCGAAAGGCAGAGTATATGGGTATAGGCAGTGGTAAGTAGGTTAGTAGATGGATGTGGTTGTGAGATTCTAGTTTCCATTCATTTGATTTCATCAGTAAAGTAGAAAGGTGCCCTCACGTAAATATATTTCTATATTTCTAATGCTTTTTGTTGGTACTTTGACATGCCAACAAGTTTTTTTACTCAACAAATATATTTTTTTAATGCTACATACATTGTCCTAAGTGGTAAATACATAGCTGAACTAGATTTCTCTGTCTTCATGTATCATCTATTCTGGTAGACAAAGAGTACCTTAGTTATTGGAAGGAGTGAAACTCTGTGTGTGTCTGCCTGCCTGCCTGTGTGGTCTGGGGGGGCGGGGGGAGTATGTGCTAGCACACATGTATATGGGTGCTCATGGAGGCCAGAAGAGGACATGGGATTCCCTGGAACTGAAGTTACAGCTGGTTGTGATCTATCCAATGTGAGTGCCTCAGAACTGAACCTAGGTCCTCTTCAAGAGGTCCTCTGCAACCGCTCTTAACTGCAGGAGAGATTTCTTGGCTATTTGATCTTTTTTTTTTTTTTTCAGTGTAAAATAAACATTTTTACATGTGGGTACAAAGAAGTGAGGACGGGGATAAAAGTTTCAGAGTGATCAATACATAGATGGGGTTTAGCACCATAAGCTTAGATGGAATAACTGGAAGCCAGTGAAGAGAAGACTTAAGAAGCCTTTAGGGAGCCAGGCGGTGGTGGCACACGCCTTTAATCCCAGCACTCGGGAGGCAGAGGCAGGCGGATCTCTGTGAGTTCGAGGCCAGCCTGGTCTCCAAAACGAGTTCCAGGAAAGGCGCAAAGCTACACAGAGAAACCCTGTCTCGAAAAACCAAAAAAAAAAAAAAAAAAAAGAAGAAGAAGAAGCCTTTAGGTAATTCAGGAGATGGAAGTCAGGGAGCTGAGGAAGAATTGCCAAAGAAAACAGAAAATATAGTAGTTCCATGAGCTGGGAGGTAAGAACACAGAATGATCTGTTGGATCAGATGATAGCCAGCTGTAATGTGAAGATGCTGGTCATTATTTTGGCCAAATCTTATCTGATAATGACTGTTTGAATGTTTCCTTCTGTCCATCTCTGGAGTCTAAGTAAATATTTGTCAAATCTGTACTCCTGTAATCATTTTCAGGTCCCTCCCGTAAGCAGGGTTTTCTGCCTTTCTTGTCTGAAATGTTGTTTCAAGGTCTTTTTGTTGCCTGCCATTCTGTTGTGGAGCAAACTCAACCTGCCCTCTACTTCAGCGTCACCAACTGCTACTGTCTACTCACACTTACGATTTCCACAAACCTTACGCTTTCACACTTCTGTGGCTTCTCTTGCCCTCCTGCCATCCTGGAATGGCTTTCTTCCTTTGCTTGAAGAACGGGAAGCTTTCTAAGCCAACTCTGTCCACAAGCAGCCTACATGATTGAATGTGTCACTCCTTTTCACACCAAATTTATCCTTTTTATAAAGTGTCTGTTACCTTTTGTAGAGTCAGACTTTTAGGACCAGGAGTTCATCTTTATTCATCTTCCTGTCTCTGTTGCCTGTCACAGTGCCATCCTTTTGGTGGGAACTCTAATGGAATTTTAAGAAAACATAAAAATAAAGGGCCCAAATGCAGATATCACGTCCCTCTGTGACAGCAGGTAGAATGAATGCTATGTAGAAAATTATAAACTAAGGGAAACCTGTGGGGAAAATAAAAATGCACATTTTAATGAGTATGTCAACATACTGAATTCAAAAGATAAATACCATACTGGTGTTAAAATCAGAAAAAATCAACTTTGAACAAGTCTTTGAAATTACAAAATAATTAATATAGTAATTTGTAATTGAGTTCTAATAGTTCCATGTTAGAATACATGAAATAATAGACTATTATTTATAATTTACATTGTTACAGGTTGGTCTTTTATATTAAATTTGTAGGACATCAATGCAAGCCTGAAGAAAAAGTAATTGCTCCATTTTAAGCCATGGCATATCAGTTATACAGAAATACGACTTTGGGAAACAGTCTTCAAGAGAGCCTTGATGA
This sequence comes from Peromyscus maniculatus bairdii, assembly GCF_049852395.1. NCBI lineage: Eukaryota > Metazoa > Chordata > Mammalia > Rodentia > Cricetidae > Peromyscus > Peromyscus maniculatus. The sequence goes on from NC_134858.1 coordinate 67,557,711, forward strand.
GCTCATACAGGTGGGGGCCAAACATTAAACATGCTCTATAAGTCTTCAAACTTTTTTGTTAAAAAAATTTAAAAATTAATGGTTTTCACTTATTAGTGATGAACTATAGAAATGATCTCTGAAAGTATAGTCTTCTCATCTCAAATTTAGAAGAAAGGGATGTTCTATCACTTTAAAAGTAATTCTGTCCAATATAATAAAGTTTTTTTTGAGATTTGAGTTAGAAATTTTAATTTTTATTTCAGTTTTAGAAGAATTCATTTTACTCAAATTACACAACTAAGAAAGTATTAAATATTTCAATTTATGTTCTGTTGGGGTCTGGAGGGAGGTGTGGGAGCAAGGTTGTTTTTGTTTGTTTTTTTTGAGACAGGGTCCAGGCCATCATTGAAAGTGCTCTGTGCTTAAGAATGGTCTGGAGCTCCTGGTCTTCCTGCCCTTGCTCCCCACCTGCTGGGATTACAGTTGTGCAGCACCAGGCCTGACTCCTCTGTTTGGGCATTATTATTATATAGACTTTGGGAAGGTTTGTCTTTGTCTGTTCTTTAGTATAGGTTTCATGTCTTTTACTAAGAGAAAACTTGGATCCCATCTGTTGAACACTTTGTCCAGCCACTGAAGGAATAGCAAGAGTTTTTCCTGGCTTTGCAAACTCACTGCAAGTTTCCTTTTTTGTCAAGATAGTGTAGAAGTTATTCTCAGGCTTTATTTCATCCTCACTTAGAGCACAGGAGAATAAGGACTTCTGCTTGAAGTTCTGGTTAACTTATGTTAACTTTTAGACTCTAATTAATATACTTTGTCTTTAATGTTCTTCCCTTAGTGAATTTATATGTACATTTTTTTTTCTCAGTCTCAACAGATCACCCCCCAGCTTGCCCTTCAAGTTCTGCTTCAGTTTGATAAAGCTATAAATTCAGCATTGGCTCAGAGAGTCAGGAACAGAGTCAATTTCAGGGTAAGGACATTTCCTGTATCTGGAAGTCTGGACCAGGTACTCTGAGAGCCTACATGGACTTACTCAGCATAACAGGAGGATTGGGTTAGTCTGGTCGGGAACTTGTTGTCTTATAATTGAATGATACGCTATTTTAAATCAGCTGTACTAAGTTCATCCATTCCATGTGATACAGAATTGCTTTTAGATTTTAAGTTCATTGCTTCACAAATCATCCTGTATATGTTTGGCTTTTTCCTCCCTGGAGAATTACTGAGGTTTCAAATGCCTGAAAGTACTGTCTGCAAGACGGAAGGTAAGTGACGGAGTAATTCTTAAGTTCAGTTATGGTTTTCAACCCCCGACCTTCCAGGAAAGGTCATTTTCTGTAGAATCTTTTTTTGCCGCCATCTCCTCTTAGATAGCTAGGCTTTTAAAGTCTATTCTGGTAGTGGGCTGTCTTTTGAATCATCCCTGCTTTGAACAAAATACTGCTGTCAATTTTGTGGTAATTTGGGGTTAAGAACTCATTGCAAAATGTGGCAGAAGAGTTTACCATGTGATGTTGGGGAAACACATTGTGGATAATGGTGTTTGCTGTTACCCTGTTATAGTTCTCTAGTATCTTTTTTTTTTTATTTAAGATTTTTATTTATTTATTATGTATATAGCATGTATGACTGCATGCCAGAAGAGGGCACCAGATCTCATTACAGATGGTTGTGAGCCACCATGTGGTTGCTGGGAATTGAACTCAGGACCTCTGGAAGAGCAGTTAGTGCTCTTAACCACTGAGCCATCTCTCCAGCCCCCATTCTCTAGTATCTTAAGCTATGTTACAAACTACAACCCTACTATAGAAATAAATTTAAAACATAAGAAGACCAATATAGGAAAAGAATCTGTGAGTTACATTGAAGAAAACCTAGGTGTTGGGAGCTCGAGAGATGGCTCAGCGCTTAAGAGCTTCTGACTGCTCTTACAGAGGTCCTAAGTTCAATTCCCAGAAACCACATGGTGGCTCACAACCATCTGTAATGAGATCTGGTGCCCTCTTCTGGCCTGCAGGCATACACGCAGACAGAACATTGTATACATAATAAATAAAAATCTTTAAAAAAAAAAAAGGAAGGAAAAAAAAAAGCCTAGGTGTTGAGGCAATACAAAAGAATGTATTGTATTATGCTTAAGCATTTAAGTGCCCATTAGGTAATAGACATTGTTCTAGGTATCAGAAATGCAAAGGTGAACAAAATAGATAAGGTCCTATTGGCTTACATTTTACTGAAGAGATAAAATATGCATTTATGTTATATATAAATGTGTATCAGTTTTATATGCTTAAAAATTACAGGCATAAATAGTCAAATAGAAAATTATCAGCTAGGCATGATGGCACATACCTTTAATCCTAGTACGGGAGAGGCAGAGACAGGCAGATCTCTGCCTCTGCCACCAGCCTGATCTACAGACTTGAGTTCCTGGACAGTCAGGGAGGGCTTCACAGAGAAACCATGTCTCAAAAAAAGTCTCTTAAGAGTATAAAACTTGACAAGTTTTTCTTGGATTTTAATAGTAGGGATTCTGATAAAGTTGTTCTTTATAGGTAGGAATCTGCCCAGCTTAAAATTTCAACTTTTATTTTAAATTGATCTATGTTAAACCACATAAGTTTGGGCTGTTTAGAAAACTGATGATACGAGACCTTGGTAGTCTTCTAATTGCTCTATTAAAAGTGTCTAGTGTGGGTTTCTTTTGCAAAAATTAATTGGACACTTGTATTTCTCATACATAGTGTTTTTTTTTTTTTTTTTTTTTTTTTTGGTTTTTTTTTTTTTTTGGTTTTTTCGAGACAGGGTTTCTCTGTGTAGCTTTGCACCTTTCCTGGAACTCATTCTGTAGCCTGGGTTGGCCTCAAACTCACGGAGATCCACCTGCCTCTGCCTCCCGAGTGCTGGGATTAAAGGCGTGCGCCACCACTGCCCGGCCAATGTTTTCTAAGTCTGTTAGTTTTCCAAGAGTTAGCCCTAACCAAGTCTTAATTTTTCAGTTTACTTTTTTTCCCCCATTGCTACTGCTGCAGCCCAGGATTCCATAACCTGCCCTGTATTATAGCAAACTAGACATGCAGAGACATTCTATTTAGCTTAAAGACCAGCAGAATGGAATCAAGCCTAATATGCATTATATGCACATGCATACAGTCACATGTGAAATTCAGCACAAGATATTTAAACAGAAAAATCTTTAAATAATTCCTGCAGTATCATCCATATTGGTGAAAACTCTTTGAATCTAAATATAAGGATGTTTTAAAAAACTGCTGGCTGTGAATGAATGAGTTAATGAATTTAGTAGACATGAGTAATTACTGTGTGCTAGATTCTGCTAGGCTCTGAAAATACAACAGAAGTACTGGTCTCTGCTACCAGCGTAGTTCAGCGAGCAGACCATTAAAACAAATAAGTTAACAGTGTTAGGATATGTTACTTGGTTCAGTGGGAGTACAAGTATGGAAGACAAGATTGGCAGTCAGCTAAAGGAGTGGTGCTACCGTGGAAAGGAAGATAGCATTTGGAATATGGTGGGAAGTTCCAGAAACAACTCTTCAGTAGGTTCTAATGTGATGGGAACCTCAAAGACACCATAGGACTCCCCAGCAAGTCCACACCCTGTACTAATGTTACCAGGAGGTCAATGAAGGACTGTTAGTCACAGGAGCCACACAATTATATTTGCCTTTTTGGTGCTCACATGAAGAATGGGTTACAGGGAATGAGGCTAGAGACAAAAGACCATGCCTCTTAGCCAGCTGAATCAGAAGGCTCAAAGTAGCTTCACTTAACAGTTCTAACAAGGGATGGCTAGAAATGGAAAGATTCAAAAAGGCACATCTGACAGGACTTGACAACTATGACATAGTTGAACATAGAATTCAACTATGGACATGGTAGAAAGGAGAGGCAGACTGGTAATTTCAAGTTTCTGGCCTGAGTGACAGTAGAGTCACAGAAAAAGCTGATTGGAAGTAGTCTCAGTAGATGATGCATCTGAGCCAGTTATGGGATTTAAATTGTCTTAATGTTTCTTAGGAATCTCTGCTTTTGTACAAATTTAGAGAATGAACACCCAGTGAAATATGGAGCTTTAAATATTTGTAAAAAATTCAAATGGAGCCAGGTGCATGTGTTTAATCCCAGCACTTAGGAGGCAGATCTCTTGGAGTTGGAAGCCAGTCTCAACTAGGCTGGGGAGAGTTTAGTGGCTAAAAAACTCTTATTGCTCTTAGAGGAAATATGAGTTTGGTTTCCAGCACCCATATGAGGTGACTCACAACTACCTGTGACTCCAGTTCAGGGGATCAGATTCCCTCTCCTGCCCTTCACAGTCATCTGCATACATGTAGTACATATAAACTCAGGCAAGCATGCACCAGATTATATGCATGCATATATAAAAATAAACATTTTTTTAATCAAATGGACAGGATGTAGAGGTACACACCTTTAATCTCAGCATTTGGGAGGCAGAGGCAGACAGTTCCAAGACAGCCTGCTCTACATAGTGAGTTCCAGGACACCCAGGGCTGTGTAGAGACCCTTTCTCAAAAGAGAGATCAAATGAACTTTAGCAATTTATCCACCAGAGGGCAGTAGACATACAAATTTAAGCTTTCATGTAGCTTTTCATTTCAGGTAAGTAATTTGCAGATTGTTTTAGATTGCTAAAATATTTAGAAAAAAATATTTTTAAACTTTTCCCTAAGCTGACTTATCCAGGTTTTCTCTTACTTATTTCTAAGTAGATAAAATTAAATAAATTAAGCTAAGCATTAAGCATACTGTTTTAGCAGGTATATACTTGGTAGCTAAATTCTCTTGGATTACTTTAGAATAAAGTATGAGGGGAAACAATGGCTTCTCATGGCATTTCTTAATGTTTTGTTTTAAAGGGCTCTCTAAATACATACAGATTCTGCGATAATGTTTGGACTTTTGTATTGAATGATGTTGAATTCAGAGAGGTGACAGAACTTATTAAAGTGGATAAAGTGAAAATTGTAGCCTGTGATGGTAAAAGTAAGTGCTCGCCTAATTACTGTGAAAGCAAAACTTGTTGAAATACTTTTTCTCCTCTTTAATTATCTTGATCTATCTGAAAACCTCAGATAAAAACCTAGCTTCTGGATTCTCCATCTGTCTTCTTACTGACCTTACATCTGCACACTCACATGACACATAATACAGATTAAATTTAGATCCAAATAAAATAAGCTAATGGCTAAATTTCCTTCCATAGAGATGCTTGTTTGAAGCAGTCATCAGGTTTCCCGATGCCCCCTTTCTCTGTAAGAAAGTAACGTGTAGCTTCAAGCGTTTCTCTTAAAACTTCTGTGTTGCTGGATACCCTACACTTTATATATAAGAGAATTACTTTAACCCTGATTTAAACTAATCATGAACCTTGCAGTTATAATAGGAGATACCCAGTCCTCTGATTTGTTACATTTGTGCAAGGGAATTTTCCACAGCAGACCTAAAAGTCCTTAGACATTTTAAAGGTGGCACATCTGCCCCCTGCTCCGTGACTGCTTGTTTCCTTTTGTTTATTTTTATTTTTGTTTTGTTTTGTTTTGTTTTTTTGTTTTTTTGTTTTTCGAGACAGGGTTTCTCTGTGTAGCTTTGCACCTTTCCTGGAACTCGCTTTGGAGACCAGGTTGGCCTCGAACTCACAGAGATCCGCCTGCCTCTGCCTCCCGAGTGCTGGGATTAAAGGCGTGCGCCGCCGCCACTGCCTGGCTTTGTTTATTTTTAAAAAGAACCCAAGGCCTTGTACTTGCTGGATTTGCACTCTGATACTGAGTCATGTCCTAGCCCTGTGTTTTGTTGTGTATTTACTTTAATTGATAATCTGAACAGCTTGTGTTTAAAGCACCAGTCCCCAGTGCTTTAATGATTGCCACTGTAAGAAGGGGAGGTTCTAAGAAGCAAGAGAAAGAGAAATAGAGAAAGTAATATCTCCATATCTTGTGTTACTATCAAGTTTGTTTTGTTTTTGTTTTTTGAGACAGGGTCTCTGTAGCCTTGACTGGCCTGGTATTCACTATGTAAGCCAGGCTGTCCTCAGATTCATAGTGTACCTCTGCTTCCTAAATGCTGGGATTAAAGGCATGTGCCACCATGCCTGGCTACAGTTTGGATTTTCAAAGAATATCTGATCACTAAAGAAATGTACAGAATACAGAAAAGCTCCATATGTAAACCTGTACAGATAATTCTTCACCTTCGAAAGTAAAGACTTTCAAGTCTTAAGGTTGTATTTTTATAGTAACATATCTGTGCACAGAGAGAGACATGTTTACACATAAATTATTTTTTCATATAGATTATTCTTTTTAATCTGATTTCTGGTGGCTACATAAAATTTTCCGCCCTTTATTGATTTTGATTTTGATTTTTCAAGACAGGGTTTCTCTGTGGAGTCCTGTCTGTTCTAGAACTCGCTATGTAGACCAGGCTGGCTGAACTCAGACATCCACCTGTCTCTGCCTCTGGAGTGCTGGGATTAAAGGCTAGCAAGTCTTCCAGATGTCAAAAAGTCTAGGAAATTAACGCCATTACATTGACTTATCATCAGAGCTAACTGGGAATCCTCCAAAGTAGTTCTAGAGACTTTTTAGTATGACCAGCAGATACTTAAAATCTTTTATTTTTTGCTAGGGATAATGAACATTTGAGCCTTTTTGTTTTAATTTCCATTTCTACAAAGGTGGTACTATTTGCTGTACCATAAGATAAATTTCTATATTCAAAATAAGTTATACTTTCATGGGTTTTTTTTTCCCCATGTAATTTAAGCTAGTAGCATCCTTATAACTCCTAGGTTTTTGTTTGTTGGACCATAAAATTTGTGCATTATTTTATAGTTCCTAGATATTTGTAAATTAATTGATATAAATGGGCCAGTTGATACAGACCTGTAATCTTTGATACTTGGGAAGCTAAAAGAGAGATAACAACTTCAAAGCCTGCCTCCATGATGGAATGAGCTCAAGGCCAGGCTGAGCAACTTAAACCCTGCCTAAAAAAGTAAAAAGGGGGTTGGAGATGGAGCACATTGATAGAAGGCTCAGCTTGTATGAGACCTTAGGTTCAATCCTTAGCCCTGGTGGAGGAGCAGAGTGATGAGCACCAGTTCTGTTGAGGAGAGTTTGTGTATGATGAAAATGTGCTGTGTCTGCAGTCCATAGTAGTCATGCTTGGCCCTAGAGCACTTACAATGTGACTAGGGCAACTACAAACTTTTTCATCTTATTTCATTAGATAATTTGGATTAATTTAAATTTTAAACAGCTGCATGTTGCTAACCAGTCAACTACTGTATTGAGCAGGATAGATGTGATTAGTAGAGGGTCAGTTTCAGTCATTTGAACCAAAAGTCTCGGAGATCCCCCTGTGGGGTAGGCGTGTTTATTTCCAGGAGCTTCTGCCTGGTGATCCTTGGTGCTGTTCTTTTTGAAAAATACAGATTTTTTTCCCAACCACAGACAATAAAAAGTAGCAAATTACCCTTATCTACTTCAGTTAGGTGGTCACTGCAGAGTTGCCCTCATATAAAGCAAACCATAATAATTGATCTTCAGCAAAGATTTGAAAACTTAAGAAATGGGAGGCAGAGGCAGGCAGATCTCTTGAGTCCGAGGCCAGCCTGGTCTACAAAATGAGTTCCAGGATAGCCAGGGCTACACAAAGAAACCCTGTCTCAAAAAGCAAAAGGAAAAAAAAAAGAAAGAAAGAAATGGTTGTGGTGGATTCTTTTTTTTTCTGTTTCCATAGGAAAAGTTGAAATCTTAGACAAGGTTAAAATATAGTTTAGCATTTAAAGATTAAGTTCAGTTAATGAGGAAAATTCCATTCTTCGGTGATTTTGAATAAATCAGGTGCTGCTGTAAAATTTCATTCTTCTAAAATTAGCATCCTAAAATTAAGCTGTGTTCTCAATAGAGTAGCAGAAGAAAAGACAGCAATAGCCAGAACCAGAAGATTGCTGTAGTTCCCAGCAGGATGTGGCCTGAAAAAGCTGTTTACACTAGCCCAGAGCAGACACCTGGAGGCTTAGGCTGTATCTTACCTCTGCCTTGGGAAGGAAGCTGTTGACCTTGGCAGGGCCTTTCCAGAGTGCCCCTCTCTACCTGCTTCCTCCTCCTCCTCCTCCTCCTCCTCCTCCTCCTCCTCCTCCTCCTCCTCCTCCTCCTCCTCCCACACACCGCTGTGTCCTTTTCCTAGATGTTCCTAAATACTGATACTTAGGACTTGCTCCTTGAATTGATCTCTTTCCTGTTTCTAGATACTGGCTCCAATACTACGGAATGAGTAGAGAAATGCAGCTTGTTTATGCCACCTTCTGTTATTTTCATCGATTGTTGAAGAAAAACATAGAAGAGACTTTTTTTTAATTTATTCTCACGGTGCAGAAATGACAACACTGTGCTATACTACCCAAGGGTTCCACAGAGGAAAAGCATGTGACTCTGTTCTCTTTCATGACCTTTAGTACACAACAGAAAGAAATGTAACTTTTTTTTATGACAAATCAAAAGTGGTTGCCTTCCTAAGAATATTCTTCAATAAACTTGTTTTAAAACTTGTTGTGAGTAATAATTGATATAGCTCGTTAGCAAGGAGTTGTCAGAATACCAGGTAAACTTAAGAGAGACTTGGAAAAGGTGTCCTTCTAATGAAATCATGTTCACTTTGTCAATTGTAATTTTACCCATTGAAAACACCAGGGGCAGACCCAAATGTGGATCGAATTTTACTAAGAAAATCTCACACACACCCCTTTTTTACCAAAAAACAAACTCAAAGATTATTATCAATGTGAGCAAGCTGAGCTGGGGCCGTGAGGTGAACTTTAGATAGCTGCTGTAGCAGAACCAAGGCCCTGCTCCAAACAGCATTCCTGTGTGGCATGCCAGTTCTTTTTGACCTGGCCCTTACTAGTGTTCATATATTTTTAAATGAGCTATATCTTACCAATTACTGGAATTCTAATTTTTATCCAAAATCCTGGGGCTGGAGAGATGGCTCAGCAGTTAAGAGCATTTGTTCTTACAGGGGCCTGAGATTGCCTCCCAGCACCCACATGGTAGCTCACAGCTGCTCTGTAACTCCAATTCCAGGGATCCAACATTCTTTTGACTTCTGAGAACTCTAGGCATTCATGTGGTTAACATACATACATGAAGGCAAAACAAGATAAATCTTTGAAGTCTTACCACAAGTATATTACATCTGTTTCTACATCTCTGTACTTGAAGGAAAGGTGTCTGTTGTCAGACTAGAGAAATACTATGAAGAACATAGCTATTTATAGACACTGTTGAGAGATCAGATACTAGGTAGTTGAGGTGTGGATTTAGTGCTGACTTATCCAGACCTTATATAGACTTGGCCCTTTTGGTTTTTCTTGATGCGGTTTCCCTGTGTAGCCTTGGCTGTCCTGGAACTTGCTCTGTAGACCAGGCTGGCCTGGAACTCAGAGATCTGCCTGCCTCTGCCTCTGAGTGCTGGGATTAAAGGCATGCACCACCACCACCCCAAGACTTGGTCCTTTCTTATCACTTAGTAGAAGTGAACATCTGGCATCCCCATGTTGTGGCCAACTCCATTTCATCTATTTCAGCACTTAGGCTAACACATTAGGATGATAATTAGAATCAGAGCTGGGGAAAGAGACCTAGAAGACAGCCTAAGCCTGGTCCTGTTTGTACAGCCTAACAAGCTAATGTAAAACCCTGGCCCCAACTTTCATAAGGCATCAGGTTTTTTGTTGTTGTTGTTGTTGTTTTTAAATACTATTGTTTTGACTGAGACAATAGCCAAGACTGACAGCTTGTCCAGAGATCAGACATGGGACCTTCAGCAGTCTCAGCAGATAAGTCACCAAGAGAGCTGCAACTGTGTCTCTGGTAGCTAAATTCCTGACACTGACTTGTTAAGCATTCTTAAGGCCACAAATAGGTGGTTCCTGCTTCACCAAAACTAAGGTATCACATGTGACCTAACAAAGAAATCTTATCCTGAAAAAACTTCAGCACTGTAATTTACATTGTGCATTTTTCTAAAGACTTTGATTGTGTGTATAATTGGGAGTCAAGGGCAGATGTGTGCCATAACATGCATTCAGAAGTCAGAGGACAAACTTAGGATGTCTGTTTTCTTCGTCCGTCTTCACATGGGTTCTGGAGATTGAATTTGGGTGGTTAGGCTTTTGTGTCTGAGCCTTTGCCTGCCCCCTATGTCATGGTTTTGACACATCCCTTTTGTGGGTTTTTCTGGAGGATCATGGGAAAATATACCCTAAAAGGGAGATGTGGCCCACCATGATTTGGGCATATTCATGAATATGCCTCTCACTTAAGTATTTCATACAACTTTAAAATCCACAATGCAGAACCTGCTGTTCCCCTTTTGGACAGCCCACCCCAATTTTTGGAGTGCTTGCTTTATTCAATAAACCTCAGTTTAGCCTGCAGTGGTGGCACACACCTTTAATCCCAGCACTTGGGAGGCAGAGGAAGGCAGATCTCTGAGTTGGAGGATAGACTGGTCTAAAAAGCAAGTTCCAAGACAGCCAGGACTGTTACACAAAGAAACCCTGTCTCCTAGGGGGTGGGGGTGGGGAGTTAAACTTCAGTTTAAACTTGTGCAACTCAAACTGGGGAGATGGCTCATTAAGTCAAATCGATTCTGCTCAACCATGAAGACCAAGAGTTTGAATCCTCAGAACCCCCACAAAAGCCCCTCAGTGAGCACCTGGAATCCCAGCCCTGGGGAGGCAGAGACAGATTCCTGGGACTTGCTGACCAGCCAGACTAGCCAGAGTGGCGAGATCCAGGCTCGTCTCAAAGAACTGAGGAAGACATCTTGATGTCAGCCTTTGGCCTCCACATGGATGCACACACCCACACATGCATTGCATTGCACACAAAGAAAAGAAAAAAAAAAACTTAGTCTGAATTGAATTCCTTTCTTTGAGAGAACACCTCCATAGCAAAGGGGGTCAGTATTTTTCCTCTGCTAAGAGATAATAAGTTGGCAAAAATGTTCAGCAAAATAGCTTTTCATAAATGTATTAAAATATCCTTCCCTGTGGACCTGAGTTCCATCCACAACACCCACATTGGAAAAAATAAATAAATTAACAAGGCTCTCACTGGGAGCTGAGATTTACCATGTAGGGTAGAATGGGTGGCCAGCAAGTCTGGAGGATCCTCCTGTCCCTACTCCTCCAGTGCTGAGATTACAGGTGTACTTCGCCACATCTGGCTTTTTAAGTGGGTTTTGGGGTCAGACAGGTCCTCATACTTAGGCAACCAGCACTTTGCCGACTGAGCCCTACTAATTGTTTAGTAGCTTCTTGTAAGGCAGCACTCAGGCTGCGGGGGAGAAAAAGGTGAAAAATGGTGTGATTCAACCCATTTCTCTTCCAAATCCAACTTTGTACTATGACATGATCTGTACTTAGGGTTTGCTCAGAAGCTGAATGAGTGGCCTTTGTTGGAATACGTTTTTATTTCAGGTCCCTAGAGTAACTGGGCAGCTAACTGGAATACGATGTCTAACCTAAGTTCTACATTCCATCAGTTGATGGAATTCTTCTTAGCCACAATGCACACCTGTTTTTGCCAGGCGCATGTTACAATTAGTTACAATTGTTTCCATACACTATACATCATATGACCAACACTTGCTCTGTAGTGTATCTTTTGTTATTACACTTCTATTTATTTGGTGTGGAGGTCAGAGGACAATTTGTGGAAAGCTGTTCTCTCTTCCACAATGTAGGTTCAAGGAATCAAACACATGCTGTTGGTCTTGGCAGCAAGTGCTTTTAGCTGCTGAGCCATCTTACCATCCCTGTGGTGTTGAATCTTCCCATAGGTTTTAACAGGGGCTCTCCTGAAATTGGAGGAAAGGGTCACACAAGAGCTTACCCCACAAGGCCAGGCTCCAGGATTGAAGTTCAGTTATCCATCAGTGCACAAGAGGAAAAACTAGCTCATCTAGTTTAGAAACAAACTAAAGATAAAGCTGTGTTTTGAGATCCAAACAATAGACAAAGAATTGTCTCTTCTGTAGATTTAATAATAGATGAGCAATTGGCTGATATTTGTGGTCATCTACTGTGAGTCAGTTTGAGGCATCTCAGTTGCTATTCAATTGCTGTGAGGAAACATCATGGCCAAGGTAACTCTTGGGGGCTTGCTGACAGTCTTAGAAGGTGAGTCCATGACCACCATGGCAGGGAACAAATAGGCATGACACGGAGCAATAGCTGAGACCTTTACATCCTAACCTGCAGGCAGAGAGGAGAGAATGGACCTGGCTGTGAGCCTTTGAAACCTCAAAGCCCACCCCCAGTGGCACACCTCCTTCAACAAGGCCACACCTCCTAATTTTTCCCAAACAGTTCCACTAAGGGGACTAAGCATATGAGCCTATGGGGGCCATTCTCTCTCAAACCACCACAGTAAATAGTTCATCTCTTAATAGACCTTAATCACAGTTCACAGTTTGTCATTAACACTAAAATTCTGAAATCATAAATGGATAGGTATATGAGAAACTAAATGTACACAGACATATACACGTGTGTGTGCCTAAACAAATATGTGTCTCAACTAAGTGAAACATTTGCAGCGTAGTGAAGAAGTGTGGATTTGGTGAGATCAGAATACATGGCAAAGGGGAATAGAAAGCACTTCATTTTTGTATGCACAGAAGAATCAGGGTAGGTTACAGGAGGCCTTTATATCTGGGCATGGAAATTCTTAAGCACTTCGCTGGCTCGCTTTCTTTCTTTCTTTCTTTCTTTCTTTCTTTCTTTCTTTCTTTCTTTCTTCCTTCCTTCCTTCCTTCCTTCCTTCCTTCCTTCTTTCCTTCCTTCCTTTCTTTCTTTCTCTCTCTCCTTCCTTTCCTTTCCTTTTTCCTTTCCTTTCCTTTCCTTTTTCCTTTCCTTTCCTTTCCTTTTTCCTTCCCTTCTCTTCCCTTCCCTTCCCTTCCCTTTTCCCTTCCCTTCCCTTCCCTTCCCTTCCCTTTTCCCTTCCCTTCCCTTCCCTTCCCTTCCCTTCCCTTCCCTTCCCTTCCCTTCCCTTCCCTTCCCTTTTCCCTTCCCTTCCCTTCCCTTCCCTTCCCTTCCCTTTTCCCTTCCCTTCCCTTCCCTTCCCTTCCCTTTTCCCTTCCCTTCCCTTCCCTTCCCTTCCCTTCCCTTTTCCCTTCCCTTCCCTTCCCTTCCCTTTTCCCTTCCCTTCCCGAGTGAGAGACTCTGTCCCTATGTAAATCTCTGGCTGGCCTTGAACTCACAGAAGTCCTCCTGCCTCTGCCACATAAGTGTTGGGATTTACAGTTATGCATCATCACACATTTGGTGTGCATGCACGTGTGTATACATATCCCAGTGCATGTTCATACAGAGGTGTTTGTTTTGTGTGTGTGTGTGTGTGTGTGTGTGTGTGTGTGTGTGTGTGTGTGTGTGTTGTATATGTACCCAGTGCATGTTCATAAAGAGGCCAGAGGAGTTCAGATGGCCTACCCTAGCACTCTCCACTTTGTTCCCTTGAGATAGAGTCTCACAATGAACCTTAAGCCTCCATTTTGCCCAGATTCCCCAGATCTGTCTGTCTCCATCCAAAACCTGGTCCTCTTAGCCCCATCTCCCTAGCCCTTGCACACCCAATTCATCATGGAGCCATTTAATAATGGTCTTTGTGGCTAAGAATTACAAAGAACAAATTGGAAATATTAAGGAAAATTTTTTAAGCCTTCAGACAAGATCTTAAATTAAGTTTAGGAGGTTAATTATAGGAATGAGAGAATCCCAGATCAGGGAATCTTCCATGAAAAAATCAACAGAGCCAGAAGTTCAGATTGTTAACAAACATGCCACCATTAATTAATCAAGACCTACTGGCCAAGATGCCAGCTCATGATCACGGATGAGGTTCATAGATCAGCAATATTAGAAGCTGATGGCACTCAAAGATGGATCCAAACTCCTCATTCAAGTGCCTGAAAACAGTGAAACTCTAATAGAAGTCTACTTCTATCAAAAATTCAATTGGGGGGAAACTGGCCATGAAACTTCAACAGCTAAAAATGAATGCATGAAAATATCCCAGCTGTCCTTTGTGATCTTGCTAATTATGGAAGCATTTTAAAACCCTGCTGCTATGGGACATATTATATAGAATGAAGTGAGAATCCACTGGATTAACAGGCTCTTACTACTAAAAAAAAATTTTTAAGACGTGGTGTCTACCATTTCAAAAAGCATGAAGGGTGAGGAGTGGATATTAAAATTGGCCATGAGTTGATAGTTGTTGAAAGAGTAATAAGTAAATGGAATTCACAATACTCATTAAGCTCTTTCAGCGCTTTTTTTTTTTTTTTTTTTGACAGAGTCTCTTGCAGCTCAGGCTGGCCTCAAACCAAACATGTAACAGAAAATGACCTTGAACTGATCCTCCTTCCTTCGCCTCCCAAGTGACAAGTGTGCACCACTACACCTGGTTTATGTGATCCTGGGGAATCTAGCACAAGATTTCATGCATGCTGAGGGAGTGCTCTACTAACTGAGCTATATGCCCGGCTCTGTTTCAAAGGGTCTCAAAAGACTTAAAAAACCAGTAAGTGCAATCTACAGCATTTAGCCTAAAATGCTTAGGACTTGCTTATTCTCTGACCACATTATAATAATATCACAACATGTATAAAGCTACTCTACATAACTGCTTGCTATCTGCTGTTATATTCCAGGGGGCTCCAGGATACATTGATTTTGTTAATCCATTCTAAAAATGCCCTCTACTTTGGTTAAAAACTCCTATGTCTAATTTTTTTTTTCACAATGTAATAAAATGGTTTATTTTTCTGAGTACATATGTGAATGAAATCTGCCTGGAATTAGGAGTAAGCAAGGTGTTTTTTTTTAAAAAAAAAAAAAAAAGGTTCAAGAGATTGCAACATGTTGAAAGAATCAGGTGGGCTTAGCTCTCTGGATCACTGTGCACTCTCTACTGACTATTCTCCAACTCTTAAGTCTGTGAAGCTCCTGAAATTCGAGTCCAGGAGAAATTGCCTTTAAAACTGTGCTTTTGAGCTGAAGAGGTTGCTCAGTGGTTAAGAGCATGTCCTGCTCCTACGGAGACCTGAGTTTGGTTCCCAGCACCATACCAGGTGACGCACAACCACCTTTACCCGATTCAAGGTATCTCATACGCTCTTCTGATCTCTTTGAGCACTGGCAGGCAGAATATTGGACATGTTGGTGAAACAATTAGTACCCCTGTTCCCTGTTGATGGGAAAGTAAAACAGTGTGTGGTAATGTCACTACAGAAAGGGCACAGAGGCACCCTGGGATGCTGGTCATGTTATGTTCTGTGATCCGGGTTCTACTTATACAGGTGTGTTTACTTTGTAAGACGTCTTCTATGGACATTTTGTACTTTTCTACATGTATAGTATACCTCAAAATATGTTAATGAGAGGGAGGCTAGGAGAGGCTTCAAGTCAGTAAGTGCCTACATGGCAAGCATGAAAACCTGAGTTTGCTCCCCAATACACATTAAAAAAAATAAAGCCAGCTACTGTGGCATGCACCTATAATCCTGGCACTGAGGAAGCGGAGACAAGAGGATCCCTGGGGACTGCTGGCCGGCCAGCCTAGCAAAACGTCTCTGGGGGTCTCTTCTGTGTTTTCTCCTTTGTGGTCTTGCCATGGTTTGAGTGTGTCACTCATTTGTTCATGTGTTGCAAAACTGGTCCCCCGTGTGGGGATAAAAAGGGTGGTAGATGCTGTGAGAGGTGGAGCCTTGTGAGAGGGCACAGTGGCTGCCGTTAGGAGAAAGTGATATCATTTTATGAGGCCTCTGTTAAGCCTGGCAAAAGGCTTCTTAGAAAGGAACAAGATTGGCCCATGCCCCTTGCTTTGGCTTCCTGTCTTATCATCTGCTCTTTCTCCCTGTATTCCCACCATGATGCTGTCCACCATGATCTGATGCAGCCAGGAAGACCCTCACCAGAGACCAAATCACTAAATGAATGACCCCCTTTTCTTTTCTTTTCTTTTTTTCTTTTTCTCTTGGTTTTTCGAAACAGGGTTTCTCTGTGTAGCTTTATGCCTTTCCTGGAACTCACTCTGTAGACCAGGCTGGCCTCAAACTCACAAAGATCCGCCTGCCTCTGCCTCCCGAGTGCTGGGATTGAAGGCGTGCGCCACCACCGCCCGGCCCAACCCCTTTTCTTTATAAGGTATCCAACTGGTCTTCCTCTCCAGTCCATGTGAATTAGCTTCCTTGATGTTCTGAAACTTGGCATGTGTGTTCCTGCTGCAAGGCCTTGCAGGTCTCTTGGCCTAGAACGTTCTTCTTTCATTGATCCCCATGAATCATTCCCCTGCCTCCTTTATACCTCTTCTAGAAAGTGCTGTTTTCACTGGGGGCCTCCTTGACTACCTTAAAAATGTAAAACAGCCTCACACCTCTGCACCCTGCTATCCCAAGGTCTCCATCACTTCCCTTGGTTTTTCTCTGGCACTTGGCACTTTTGATAATGAATAATGTGAGTGTGGGAATTTTCACATTTTGCTGACATTTTACTGACCTATTCCCAGTGTCGATAACAGTATGTGAGGCCAGCAAGGTGGCTAAGCAGGTCTTGCCACAAAGCCTAGTAAGCTGAGTTCAGTCCTGGGACCCCATGGTGGAAGGAGAGAACCTTACTCCCCAAAACTGTTTCCTGACCACCTCACCCACGCCATGGCATGTGTGTGTCCTGCTACCCACCCCATACATAAATGTAACAAAGAATTCAATAACAATGTGTGATAAATAACAAGAACTCAGTTCATATGTGTGGAAGGAATGATTTTATTGGTTGTCAGTACATCAAGATTTATAAAAGTGAGAATTATAACTTATTCACCTTTGCAATAAATAATGACTAAGTGGAATACATAGATCTTTGGTTTGGTCAGTGAAGGCACTCTAAATAGGCAAGCGAAGATATTAATCTCCATTTTTAAACAGCTTACCTGACCTCTCCAACTAAACTATATGTCCCAAAGTTAGCAGCTGCTTTTCTTCTCTCAAGAGACGACTGCCACCAAACCAAGAACAAATATAATGAGCAGCACGTGCGACAAAGACACAGTTATTAAAGTACAGCCCAGTGATGGCCAGACCTCAGAGAGGAGGAAATGAAGCCTTGGAGGGTGATACAAGTATAATAGCTCGATTCAGTTATGAGGCTTTTCCTTCCCAGAGAAAGGTTACAGAAACAGATAAGACCCGGGAAGGAAAACTCAGCAGATGTGCTGGCTTCCCTGTGTGACCTTGAAAGTACACCCAGCAAGGTGAAGTTTGCTCCTTCTGATTAGATGGGCTCATGCTGTTCAAACAAACAAAAACCCGACTTTCATCCACCTGCTTCGTTTTCAAAAGAAACTTTTAATTTTGGAAAATTCCAGAAACTTGTTTCCTAGAAAATGACAAGTCCACAGACCAATAGCTTGAATGTATTTATATGAAAAGCTACAGCTCAGTCATATGAACAACGCTTTCAGGGGACCTTGACCATGAAGCCATGAAGACGTAACTTCTGGGAGGTCTCCCTACACACATCCCACAGGGCAGCAGCCCCTCCTCCTTCCTCCTCCATGAAGGGCCAGGAATAGTCACTGCTGCTGGCAACAGATTTCATGACACTGTCACCAAGCCTGTAACTGCCCACTAGTCACCTCTGAGGTAAGGCTAGGAGCAAAGGACTCAATGTTACAGTGTTGGGTAAGTCTGTAGTGATAATGCCCATTACCCAGGGTGGCCAATATTTAAAAAAGGGAATTGCTGACTTTGAAATAGAAAATTCTGCTGGGCAGTGGTGGCGCACATCTTTAATCCCAGCACTCGGGAGGCAGAGCCAGGCAAATCTCTGTGAGTTCGAGGCCAGACTGGTCTACAAAGTGAGTTCCAGGACAGGCTCCAAAGCTACACAGAGAAACCCTGTCTCGAAAAACCAAAAAGAAAAAAAAAAGAAAGAAAGAAAAAGAAAAATGAAAAAGAAATAAAAGAAATAGAAAATTCCACCAGGCATGGTGATGCACCCATTTAATCCAGCACTGGGGAGGCAGAGGCAAGTGGATCTCTGAGCTCAAGGCCCACCTGGTCTACAGAGCAAGTTCCAGGACAGCCAGGGCTATATGAAGAAACCCTGTCTCAAAACCGAAAGAAAAAAAAAATTCCAATCACACGCTGTTAGGGGACACAGGCACAGTAAAAGTTGGCTATAGAGAGAAAGCCTTAACTGGGTCAAGATTTGAGATGAAGAGACATGTTAACAGAACATATTGATGGAAACTTCATTCAAATTACACAAGTTAATTTGTACATAAATCCCTCTTCTGGGACACATACATAGGAAGTCGGCTATACCACATTCAAAGGTTCTGCCTATAGTTTTTAGTGTCCCTTGTTCATTACAGAATAGAATGCATACTGGCCAACAATTAGCTCTGGGTCTTCAGAGAGAAGAGATTTCACAGGGGAATGTATACCTGTAAATGTCCATATTTTAGCATGTATACATATGTATGTTCACACATTACTGTGTCCCCACAGGGAAATGCATGATCTACAGAATGGCAAATGGTGTGCCTGATACTCACATGATGAAACAAAGCAGCTTTGATTCAAGAGGTTTAAACACAGAATACTTAGGCATCTTGGTTTAGCAAGACAGAGTCACTTTCCCTTTCCAGCCTAATTATTAACAGCGCAACCTCTCCCCCTAAGTAAATGAGCTCCAGTGAAATGGCTGCTGGTACAGGATGGCAAGCTTTGGCCAGGAAGCTTCCATGCACTTCTCCTGAACACATAGTGTTCAAGCTAGTTAAATCACTCTGTCCTTCCCCTTATGGAAAAGTCAGAATCTGCCAGTGTAAACAAAATTAGGAAGGCTTTCTGTAATGAGAGAATTGGCTCTGTGATTCAGTTTGCCATCTACACAGGATGTAGAAGACTTTCCTGCCAGCCACTAGAGACTGTCCTCAACATATGAGAAAAGTCTCACACATTTTATCTGTTTAGATTATCTCTGGATTCATAGACAACACTGTAAGGATAGGACTTTGGTTTGGAAGCTATTTATTTTAAATTAACAGTACAAAAGGGGAGGGTTCTTTCCACTAAAGTTCCCCTCCTATGATCAACCCCAGGAATATTTAAAACAGAGTCTCTGTAGAGAACCCGTAAGAAAACCTTCAGCCAAACTCTAGAGTCCCTGGTCACGTGTTTTTACCTTCTTCTCCTAAGTAACAGTTCTTGCTCTAGCTCTGTGAGGAAGCCAAAGAGGGGCTCTTGGGGAGAGAACTGGGGAATAGCCACATTCACCAGCAGTAGCTCACGGGGAGCAGAGATCTACTTACCCATGCTCCAGTAGCAGCCCCCTCATCCTAGGGACACATGGAGTCCAGAGCCCCAGGCCCACCCCACGTGGCCCCAGTAAGTCCTGGCATTTTCCTGCCATGCAAGTAGCAATTGTCTTGCAGTGTGTCTCACAGTTCAGTCCCGTAGATGGCTTTGTGACGTAAATATTCTTCTAAACACTGAAGAACATTATCATCCACCTTTGGGTCAAACTTGTTGGCCAAGAGGTGATGGTTCTGAAGGATCCAGTGCAGGTCCCCAGACCCATAAATACAGACAGCCCGCTGGTGGATTCCTGAGCAAGGGGTGTAAGGCGCCCCACGCTCAATGTCTCCCTCATGGCCCTGCCACTTGGTTAGCCTTGCAATAGATCTCATGTCTGAGAGGTCAAATTTGGGGTGCAAGGGAGCCGATCCAGGCATCCATGAGGCACGCTGGAGGGTGGCCCAAAGGTGCTCATCAGGACTATAGGTGTCTTTTACCCATTCGATTAGTTGTTGGGCTTTGGAGTTGCTTAATACATGTTCAATGAAGTTTCGAGAGGCCACCATGTAGGCATTCCCCGTGAACATGGTTATGTTGTTAGGTGGAGGGGTCTTCTTCTCGCTGGTTATGTGCAATGTGTCTCTCACCTCATAATGATATCTCCAGCGGGACGTTTTGTGTGCAGGGGGTACCTCTGACTCCATGCTGTTCTGCCCATTCAATAGCTTGAGGGCCTGGACCATCTCAGCATTGGTCTTGATGGGAAAGTCTGTCCCACAGGTGTTCAGGAGGTATTTCCATGGCACAGAGCTCTGGAGCAAGTCTTCCATGCAGTTCAGGTCAGCCTGCACCCTGGACCAGGAAGCATAGACCACTGACACCAGCTTACTAGCTATGAAGACATTTGGGAAGCATGATGCAATGGCCCTGACTGCCTGCTTGAAAGTATCTGGGGACTTCTGGTCCACATGGACACAGTATATGTTCTGAGGGGTGTACACAGCTCGCAGCAGCCTTTCAAAGTTCTCAATCTTCTCATGAACCACCATGGAATACGCAATGGGGAAGTCGACCTCTTCTTTGCTCAGCGGGAACTGTATGAATTTCCTTTTAGTCTTGAATTGTTCACAGTCTGCTGTCATGCTAAGGTAGTCAGCCTCTGTGAGGGGTTGTCGATTCTTCTTAGTCTCCAGGTTATTCAGCAGTGCCTGGATCACTGCTTCATGTTCCCCTCGGGTGACCCCGGAACAGTTGACGGACCTGTTTGCTGGCAGCTTCAGGGTCTTGTACAGGAAATCCCTGCAGTGCCGGCTTCGAAATTCCTTCGAGTCCAGATCCATGACATCGAAGTCACATCTCAGTCTGAGGGACAGTTTCAGGGCAACGACAGCCAGCAGCATGTAGCAGCCCAGGGTCCACACATGATAACGCCAACAGAGCTTCCTCCATGAAATCATCTTCGCAGGTGGGGACCATCCAGCCCTGCCCAGCAGAGGAGGTGGGTGGGCTCGCTGAAGAGAACAAAGAACTTCTGGTTAAAAACTAACTCAACATGTTCCCGGGAATGTCAAAGTTCAACTCCAAACTGGAGGCAGAAGAGATTTCTTCTCTGGAGAAAAAGCTCAGGAAAGATCAGGCAAAGCGCCTGTCCACCAGGTTTGCCCAGGGAGACTCAAAACAGCCCTACCAAAGCAGTTGGCCAGACTGCCACAGGGACCGGCTCCACCCTTACCTCTGCGAGAAGCATAGAGCTGGGCTCTCTGAGTTAAAGGTGCAATTAGCTGGAGGAAGTCCCCGCCCTTCATCCCGTTCCCTTCTTCCCACCCCTGGGAGCCCTAGACAGAAATTTGATCTGGGGTTTAGAATTTCTAGGTCTGGAAACAAAATTCATACAATTGGCTCTAGCATCAATCAGTTCTAGAACCAAGTCCCTTCACAAGGAGACCCTTGCTTCTCTTGGTCAACCTCCATAGTAAGACTTCTCAGGCCATGTCACCCAACACTCAGATCTTGTGTCTGGCTAACCTTTCATTTTAAAATGCCCACAAAGAAATACTAATTAGCTGGACATGGTAGCACACATCTTTAATCCTAGAACCCAGGAGGTAGAGGCAGGCAGATTTCTGAGTTTGAGGCCAACCTATTGACATAGTGAGTTTCAGGTCAGCCTGGGCTACATAGGGAGACTCTATCTAAAAGAAAAAAAGAAAGAAAGAAAAAGAAAAAAGAAAAACAAGTAAATAGCTAACTAAATAAATAAATATAAAGCAACTCAATATTCTCCAAAAATTAACAGCAGTCAGTCAAATACTACATCTAGTTTAAAATGTATCTCTACACAGAAGTGAGCATGCTCATGTGCACAGAACATTTACTATTGTCTGTGAATGAAGACTATTCCTTTACTGTCCCATTCAATCTTTATAACCAACTAGTTAGCACTAAACTCGTTTTACGACAGAAAAACAGAAACTGAGTGAACTAGCAAATACCACTGCCTTCCTGAGTCTTTATATCTGTGAGTCTAATGCTTATTACACAAACTGTGCCTGCCTTTTAAATCCAACATAAGGTATGGAATACCACAAAGAAAAACAGACTTACAAGGGAAGAAAATCTCAAAAAATAAATTAATTAATTAAAAGTATAACGCATCCTTCCAGCAGGTTCTTTTCCTCGGTTCATCTCTTTGTGAACGTAAGGTTGTATCCTTTTCAGTAATAACTTTTGGAGTAAGATTTAAGAAAAAGAAAAAAGGAAACTCACCTTTCCTAACTTCTTGGCTGCTTGGGGGAGATTTCTCCAACCTTACGAGTCTGTGGACTGAAGGCTGGTTTGGTTCTATGTAGACAAAAAATTAACACCACAGTCCTTGCCTTCTTACCTTCCAGAGTGTATTTGCGGATGTTCACAAGACGGCCAAAGAGCACGTCCAGGCTCCTCTTGAACCTATGCAAAGGAGAAGCAGCAGGTGGCTCTGGCACTCACCTTTTGACTTCCTGTTCTCAGAAAAGGGAGTGCACTTAGTAAACCATTCAGGACTGGGTTCTCAAGCACTAGTCATCCCGGGAGGTGAAGAAGGCAGGAAAAAGCTGGCTGCATCTGAGAAAGCAAGGAAGTATTTCAACCAGAAGAGCCCAGTTTCTGCTGTGATCTCCCGCCCTGACACTGTTCACCAGTGCTCATGCAAGAACTTACCAGCCTTTCCTCTCCCACCCAATACACAGGTATACCCAGTCTCCTTTTGTGTGGAAGTAAAAATGTCACTCCTTATGTTCCTGGAACATCTCAGGAGGCAGAGACACTAAAAATACCCAAGGATTTTGCACACACACACACACACACACACACACACACACACACACACGAAAACCAGTTCAAGTTCATTCTTGAAAGCAATTTACTGCTGAGTCAAGAGGAAGGAATAAAAAGATACAAATTAAAAAAGAAAGCAAATTGCCTGTTTTCAAGTGATAGGACCCGACGCATTCAAGACCTGAAGCTTGCAGAGGAGGAAGATACAAATCAACAGCAAGTCAGTGGCTTTTCTATGTACCAGCAGCTCACTGTGAAAAAAGTCAGGAAGCCAGTACCAATCATAATAGCCTCAAAAACAAACAAAACCAATTAGGACTAAAGCTTAGCCAAAGACGGTAAAATCTGGACAAGGAAAGTGTTTAATCTGCTGGGCATGGTGATGCTTCAGGAGGCAGAGGCTGGTGGATCTCTATGAATTCAAGGCCAGCATGGGCTACATAGTGAGTTCCAGGTAGCCAAGGGTATATAGTGAGACCTTGTCTCAAAAAAAAAAAAAAAAAAAAAAAGAAAAAAAAGAAAAAGAAAAAGAAAGAAAGGAAGGAAGGAAGGAAAGAAGGGAGGGGGAGGGAAGGGAAGGAAGAGAAAGAGAGAAAGAAATTATGAAGCACTAAATGTATACTAGGGTTTCAACACCAGATGAATGCCAGGGGGCACAGTAAGAAAGTGCTAATGGGCTGGAGATGGCACTGAGTGCTCTTCCAGCGGACCAGGTTCGGTTCCCAGCACCCACACGGCAGCTCTCAACTGTAACTCCAGGGTCCAACACCCTTACACAGACATACATGCAGGCAAAACACCAATGCACATACAAATAAATGAGTAATTTTTTAAAATAGAATTACATTTTTAAAAAAGGAGGAAAGAAAGAAACTGCTGACATGACAACCCCATGGTATAGTTAAGGGGAAAATTTTTTATTAGCATGAGAGAGAGAGAGAGAGAGAGAGAGAGAGAGAGAGAGAGAGAGAGAGAGATCCAGAGTCCAGAGCAGAGAGAAAAGAAAGCAGACCGGACATGGCCATGAGAGAGAAAATATCCAGATGCATGCATTTGGAAGAATTCAAAGCAAAGAGAAAGGAACAGACTGGACATGACCAGGGCTATATGTAGAGAAAGGTGAATAGCAGGGCAGAGGAAAAGACCTTGTCCCTTACAGAGGAGGGAGACCTGAGGAGAGCTAGGGTGCTAGTTTGAAATATATAACAAGTAGAATATGGGAGCGAGTAGAATTGTAAAAAGGGACTTAGAGCCTGGACACCAGCATGGTCTTTGATATGCAACCAAGGTATGGACCCATATGCCCCTCCTGCCAGAAATCAGGGAAATTACTTATTTGGCAGATCCAAACCACCTTCACGAGTTCCTGAGTACTGCTGGCTTTTACCTAACCACCAGAAATTCTCCTGTAGTCCAACTTGAGCTCCTTTCTAGACATGGACAGCCTGACCCCTAAATATGGACTGTCTGAGACCAAACACTAAAGAGAGACACTTGAAAATAGAAATACTTCACATGTTTGGCAGAATATTGAGAAAATGGCCATTTAGAAAAGTGATCTACAAATTCTTTGCAGTCTTCATCTACAACTGAATGCAATTCTAAAGAGAAACAGGGGGGGGGCTCTAAAATTTATATGGAAATACCAAAGGCTCCAAATAGCCAAAGCAATCCCAAAGTGAGGAATAAAAAGCAGTACTAGACATATCAAGTGCTTGACTTCAAAGAATATTACAGAGCCATTGTGAAAAAAATAATAGCATGCTCCTAGCATAAAAAAAGACACATGGAACAAGGAAACAGAAGACTTCAAAATAAGTCTACATTGAGCTGGGTGTGGTGGACACGCCTTTAATCCCAGCACTTGGGAGGAAGAGGCAGGTGGACCAGCTTGATCTACATAGTAAGTCCCAGTACAGCCAGGGCTAGATAGAGAGACCCTGTCTCAAACAAAACAAAACAAAACAAAAAAACAAAAAAAACAAAAACAAAAAAAAAAAAAGAAACTGACATCTAGTTCTTGATAAAAGGGCAAAAAAAAAAAAAAATGCACTGAAGAACAGACAACCTCTTTCACAAATGGTGCTATGCAAAAACTAGCCCCGTACAAAAAACAACTCAAAACAGGTCAGAAACCTTCATGTAAGACCTGAAACTTTGAAACTGGTAGGGGAAATAAGACCAAGAATTGACAAACAGGATTACATTAAAAAGCTTCTGCATAGGGGCTGCAAAGATGGCTCAGTGGTTAAGACCACTTCCTACTCTTGAAGAGGACCAGAGTTGGTTTGGTTCCCAGCACCCAGGGCAGCCTGTAACTCCAGCTCCAAGGGATCCAGTTCCCTCTTCTGGCCTCTGCAGGTACCTGCACATACATGGCTTACACTCACACAAACACACACATATACACAAGATAAAAAATAAATCTTTAAGAGGTTAAGAGCATTGGCTGCTCTCCCAGAGGTCCTGAGTTCAATTCCTAGCCACCACATCACAGTTCACAACCATTTATAATGAAATCTGGTGCCCTCTTCTGGTGTGCAGGCAGAACACTATACATAATAAGTAACATAGATCTTTTAAAAAAAAATTTTTTTTTCGAGACAGGGTTTCTTTGTGTAGCTTTGCGCCTTTCCTGGAACTCACTTGGTAGCCCAGGCTGGCCTCGAACTCACAGAGATCCGCCTGGCTCTGCCTCCTGAGTGCTGGGATTAAAGGCGTGTGCCACCACCGCCTGGCCTCTTTAAAAATCTTTAAAAATAAATTCAACAATAAATAATCCAGCCAACAAATGGGCAAATGAACTTAACAATTTTCCAATCAAGAAACACAAATAACCAATAAGTACATGAGAAAATGTACCCATTCATATCAGGGAGATGCAAATCACTGAGATTCAATCTTACTGCAGTCAGCATAGCTATTTAAAAAAAAAAGCAAATGTTGATAGGGTTGGTGAACCCTTGTACATTTATAGTGGGAATGTAAATTAGTCCAGCCACTATGGAAATCAGTATTCAGATTTACAAAAGAAAAAAACGAAAATGGAACCTCTCTGTGACCCAGCTATACCATTTGTCAGTATCCACCTGAAGGTACCAAAGTTAGCTTACCATGGAGATGCTTGCAGACTCATGTTTATTGTATCATAATTTACAACAGCCAAGTTAAGAAATCCACCTAGATACATGTCAATAGATGAACAGAAAAAGCAGGTTCAGAAAATCGGGTACAGCATGTTTACTCTCCTGTGGACTCTGGCATGGGGAGGGGACCCGACATGGGCGTTTATGAAAATAACAAGGGGCCATTAAGGATAGAGAAGGGGAAAGAGAATGTGGGGGAAGACGAATATGATCAAAGCACATTGTGTACATGAGCTGTCATAATAAAACTCTTTACCTTGTACAATGCTCACTAATTTGAAAAACTTATTTGTTCACAATAAGACATCAGGAGTCCCTTATGTCTGTCTGTGGTGGCTATAGTAACCTGTAGGTCACAGAACGAC
This sequence comes from Peromyscus maniculatus bairdii, assembly GCF_049852395.1. Classification (NCBI taxonomy): domain Eukaryota; kingdom Metazoa; phylum Chordata; class Mammalia; order Rodentia; family Cricetidae; genus Peromyscus; species Peromyscus maniculatus. Next base: position 67,583,944 of record NC_134858.1, read on the forward strand.
CCACAGCCATCCAGGGTAGAACTAACTCACTGTGACATCTGACAGGAGTGTTGCTGACAGTCTGGAGAATGAATTACACTTTGGGATGTCGGGCTTCACTGAACACATCAGATGTGGTCTTTGCAATGAAATGTGGGAGGTGTCTTTTTCAAAGCTGCTGGTGTCTGTTCCCGCCCCAGCTACCTCTAACAAAGGGCGCCATTCCCTGGCAAATTTCTGAAGAAAACAATATAGGGGGCTTATCTAGGAGGTTGGGAGTGCAGATCTGCGGTCGAGTGCTTGTGTGGCATATGTGAAGTTCTGGGTTCAATCACCAGCACCCCCAAACCCAAAGGATCAAGGTATGAAGTAATAACTGATATGGGGGGGGGGGTGGCATTCAGGTAGAAGCCATTGGAAGAAGCTACTACTCTACCACTCTTTGGCTGGAGAAATCAAGAAATGGAGAATTGTCAAAATTGAAATTTGGATAGAGAGCCCCTAGAAGCTTAACCTCCGACCTCTGAGGAAGGGGTCACTGCTCAACTAGAGCGAGGTCTCTAAGCTCAGGGGCCCTAGGCTAAGGTCCAGACCTCTCAAAGGCAGCAGAGGTCGTTCCTGTAAACTGGCCATGGTGCAGCTACAAAAATAAAATGAACGGCCTCTAAGAGGTCAGTAGGCGTTGACATGGTGATGCTCACAGAAACAGGAAATAGGAAGAGAACCGGAAGTCCCTCCTCCAGTCTGGCTAGTTTATCAGCGCCCCCTACTGGCAGAGCCTAGCAAGGCACTGCTGGCAAACCAGACTGGTTTCAGACCTGCTGCCAACATTGCAAAATAAAGTGTAGAGAGACGGGTCTCGTCTGAGACAGTAAATGTACATTTTCACTATTTTAGAAGTAGGGAATATGTCTTCTTTGTTTGTTTGCTTTTTTTTTTTTTTTCGTTTTTCGAGACAGGGTTTCTCTGTGTAGCTTTGGGCCTTTCCTGGATCTCGCTCTGTAGACTAGGCTGACCTCGAACTCACAGAGATCCACCTGCCTCTGCTTCCCGAGTGCTGGGATTAAAGGCATGTGCCACCACCGCTCAGCTTGTATGTTTGCTTTTTCTTGTCCTTCTTGCACTTTCTGAACAGAGATAGAAAGCAATAGAGGTGCGTAGGGTTCCTTGCGCCCCTACTTTCATTGGCCTGGCTCTCTAGATTCTGTCTTCTGTCAGCATCCGGGCTCTTTATTCCTATGATGTTCCATTGTTGGCCTGTAGAAATCTCTGAGGCAAAAATATTAAAGCATAATATCCAAGTCTAGAAAAACTCTTTCCAATATCCTTTTAGATGGTTTTTCTCTGATAGCGCCCTCTAGTCCCTTCCTCCCATAAAAACCTACATTATAGAGTCAATAAAGAGAACATATTTTATTCTTAAGATGACCCAAAAAGGTGCTTGAAAAATGTATGTAAGAATCACGTTAGCCAGCTATGGAACTATTTTGCGGAAATAATCTGCATGTTAACGACACTGCATGCAGAGCAGTTAAAAACAAGTGTGGGACTTGGCTGAAGAGGCCGGGTCTGAATCTTCGTTATACTGGCTTCTGCCTGGAGCAAATGCTTCCAGCAGTCTGTGCCCTGGTGACGTCTCCCGTACAGTAGGTACTGAAACCTGAATTACAGGCTTTTTGTAATGACCTCTTTGTTTTTTTTTTAAGGATTTTCTTACACACACACACACACACACACACACACACACACACCACACACACACACACACACACACGATGTATAGTTGTAAGTACTCAGAAAAACAGAAAGGAGGTGTCACAGTCCCACCCTGGAGCTGAGTTACAGGCGGCTGTGAGCTTCCCTGCATGGGCATTGGGAGCTGAACTCAGAGCCTCTGCCAGAGCAGTGTCTGCTTTCAACTGCTGAGCCATCTCTCCAGCCCCTGAAGATGTTTTTAATTGTGTGTGCTCGAGTCTGTGTGTCTGTGTGTGTGTGTCTGTGTGTGTGTGTGTCTGTGTGTGTGCGTGCAAGTGCCCTTAGAAGCCAGAAGAGGGTGTTAGAGTAACTCCTCTGGAGTTGGAGTTACAGGTGGGTCCAAGGTACCTGACATGGGTGCTGGGAACTGAACTTGGTTCCTCTATAAGGATATGCTCTTCATCACTGAGCTGTTGCTCCAGCCCCTGTTGTAACAATAACACATGAAGAGCTGGGCAGATGCAGCCTGAACACTGGCAATCCCTCATTGAAGATTATCAGTAAATTCTCAGTGTCAGCCCACAAAGACCAAATTTACTCACAGAATAACTCAAGAAGGGTACAAATAGCATTTGTGAGTCAAGACCAGTGGTTCTCAAACTATGGGACAAAACCCCTCTGGGGTTTAACCAACCCTTTCACAGGGGTGGAATGTCAGATAGCCTGAATATCAGATATTTACATTATGATTCATAACAGTAGCAAAATTGCAGTTATGATGTGGCAATGAAAGTAGGTTTATGGCTGGGTTCGCCACAGCACGAGGAGCTGTATTAAAGGGTTGCAGGGTTAGGAAGGTTGAGAACCCCTGCTCTAGACCAAGCTATAGTATTGGTAGATGTGATGTGGTGACGGAAAAGACCCAGAATTCACCCACGATACACTGGAAAGGAACCCGGTGTAAGCTGTCAGGTGTAAGGTTTCCCACCCCCAGAGAGAATGCAATCAAGGACGAGCTGCATCTGACTGTGGCAGGTGAGGAGAGGGACAGAATGTGTGCACAGGGGACAGAATGTGTGCACAGGGACGGAATGTGTGCACAGGGACGGAATGTGTGCACAGGGACAGAATGTGTGCACAGGGACAGAATGTGTGCACAGGGACAGAATGTGTGCACAGGGACGGAATGTGTGCACAGGGACAGAATGTGTGCACAGGGACAGAATGTGTGCACAGGGGACAGAATGTGTGCATAGGGACAGAATGTGTGCAGAGGGACAGAATGTGTGCACAGGGACAGAATGTGTGCACAGGGACAGAATGTGTGCACAGGGGACAGAATGTGTGCACAGGGGACAGAATGTGTGCATAGGGACAGAATGTGTGCAGAGGGACAGAATGTGTGCACAGGGGACAGAATGTGTGCAGAGGACAGAATGTGTGCACAGGGACAGAATGTGTGCACAGGGACAGAATGTATGCAGAGGGACAGAATGTGTGCACAGGGGACAGAATGTGTGCAGAGGGACAGAATGTGTGCACAGGGGACAGAATGTGTGCACAGGGACAGAATGTGTGCACAGGGACAGAATGTGTGCACAGGGACAGAATGTGTGCACAGGGGACAGAATGTGTGCAGAGGGACAGAATGTGTGCACAGGGACAGAATGTGTGCACAGGGACAGAATATTGGGGAAATTATAAAGGCCACTCCACGTAGTTAAAAGGAAGATTTATTTAGTGGGTGACTTATAAATGAAGGAATAGATAGGTTGCGGGGGTCTGGGGAAGGTGTATCGCAGTCCAGCGGTGTTCTCTGGAGCTCTGCTCAGACAACCTCCACCATCTAGGGTCCAGGAACAGAGAGAGCGCTTGCCCATCCAGGTCTCGGGTCTCCAGATGCCTCCCTTGGCCCCGCCTCGTAGGCGTGACAGTTGCCAGAGTCTCAATGGGGGTTGGAACTTCCAGAACCAAGCTGGAATAGCTACCCACTACATCTCCCCCTTTTTGTCTAAATAAGAAGGTTCTAAACTAGTACAAGACTATATACAAAGGAATGGTTATCAAATATTGTCCAGGAATAATGAGGGATAATGACCTAGATAAGATGGAACTACAACCAATGCAAACAATATCAAGCAAGAAACACATACTAAAATCCAGAGAAGTATAGAGCATAGGTAAATGGCATGTTATAAAGATCATTCCAAAAGGTGTCCTATCCTAAAGAACCTGAATCTAATACTTAATATGTTCTATCTAAGATATTATATATACTAAGTTGTAACTATAACTGCTAGTCTTCAATCCCATCAAAGACCTGAGAAGGAACATAATGGGGGTTGGAACTTCCAGAACCAAGCTGGAATAGCTACCCACTACAGCAGAATGTGTGCACAGGGACAGATGAGAGCCCAGACAGCTGCGGGGATTGGACGACAGGAGGAAAGCTTGTCAGTGAGACCCACTTTTGAATTCGTGTTGGCTCTGATGCGGAGATACACGTGACTCTGGCAGGAAGGCAGAAGGGCCAGTCCCCAGCTGGAATCCCAGGCACATCTCAGGGCAAAACCAGATCTTAAAGACAGGCCTGTCACTGGGCTCCTTTACCTCCCTGACAGTAGAGCTAAATGAGCCTGGAGGGAGCCTTCCAGGGTCCAGGAGGACATGAAGGTACTTAGAAACTTTTTAAAAAACATCATGGTGTTCACCACCCTAGAGTGTCTGAAATAAAAGCTACACACGCTAAGTATGAGAGCAGGGGTTCGGTTCCCACCAAGATGACCACTCTGGGGCTGGTTGTTGTCGTTGTTCGGTTGGTTTGGTTTGGTTTTTTGAGACAGGATTTTTCTGTGTAGCCCTGGCTATCTTGGAACTCACTTTGTAGGTCAGGCTGGCCTTGAACTCACAGAGATCTGCCAGCTTCTGCCTCCCAAGTGCTGGGATTAAAGGCATGCGCCACCATCGCCTGGCCTGGTGCTGTGTTTGAGACTCTTCCTAGTCAGACCCAAACGCTTACCTCTCCATCCTAAATTCAGTCTGTGTGTCAGGGAAATGGCTTCGAATTAAAAATCAGTGTGTTTCTAGGAGAGTTGGAGTTCCAGATGTAAGAAGCAGAGGCAATGAGCCAGGATCATCCTGGGGGATCCAGACAGACAGTGAGGTTTAGTGTTAAGCTCCGTGGGAATTCAAGGGATACTGCAGACCCATAAGAACAGCAGCCAAGAAGGGCCCAGGCGTCAGAACCTAACCAGTTGGCCCTGGATTTATAGATCAGCAATCACTTTATATTTATTTTGCTATGGCAGCATTTACCTGGGCCAGATGTGAGTTTTATGGTCATGGTCTTTGTTTCTGCTCCCTCTCAGAACTTAGTCATAGGCAATGGAATTCTGAGGCTTTTCAGAACAAAACAGTTGTTTGCAGGGTGGGTCATGGGTGCCAAGGGTCATGGGTGTCGAGGGTTATGGGTAGCATGGGCAGTCCCAGTTGTCTTTACAGAGGAGACTGTGACTCAGAGAGGCAGTACCTCAAAGCCAGATAAGCAGAGAAACCAAGTTTGTGTGTTGCTGGAGTTTTCAAGAGGGAAGGGATGATGCACAAGATGGGGGGGAGGATGTTTTCAACTCTGATCATAATATCTCAGGTCAGAGTCCCTAGCCAGAGAAGTAGGTAACAGACCCAGTGAGATCTACTTGGTTTGGGCAGAGTAATAAGATATAAAAGTACAAGCTTGGGCTGGAATGGTAGCTCAGTGGTTGAGATCTTTCAGGGGACCTAGGTTTGATTCCCAGCAACCACATGACTCCAGTTGTGGGGGTTCAACGCCCTCTTCTGGCCTGTGTGGGCACCACACACAAGTGGTGCACAGACATATTCAGGCAAAATACCCACCCATACACATAAAATTTTTTAAAAATAAAAGAAAAAAGTTTAGAAAGAGCATGCTCAGTTGCCCTTTACCCAGCATTAAGGGCACCTGTCTCCTCCTCTGCCCTCCACCCTCTATAGAAACTCAGATCTCTCCACTCCTAGACACACTCCACATGGCCTAGAGTGAATCAGGAAGAGAGTGCTCCTCTCAAAGAGTATTTGTTTGCATGCAGAGGAGCCAAGGAAGTAAGTGTAAGGTCCTGGCCTTCCCATTTTATTGCTACAAGAGAGTGATTTTGGGTGGCACGATCCACTCATGGTGAACAGGTGATGGTAGCGGGCGTTATCGCTACAAATGGAGGTCCCACCAAGATTTGAACTCTGATTGCTGGATTCAAAGTCCAGAGTGCTAACCATTATACCATGGAACCATCTCTTACTGATGTTGTTGCTAAGATAAACCCATAAAAAATAATCTCTTACTGATAAAGAGGTTACAAAATTATTTTTCCAGTAAATAAAATACAGGTAAATTGTTTGGTCCACATTGTTAATAATTGGCTATTTGCATTAACGTGTTATTTGAAATCTATAATAAAGGATCCTCTTTTTAAGATTTTATAAAAATATTCCAGAGTATTGCCAAAAATTACCTCTTCAAATCCTAGATAGATTGTATTTAATTCTTTTATAATTGGCATATATAAAAAGGACCATGGAAATAGATGCTGGTGATAGAATTGCTCAATTATTATTGCTTTCATATTTTAAATGCAAAATGGCACCTATATATATAGAACTGGAGGCTTTGGAGAAAAGGTGTTTTGACAAACAGTTATCAATGATAAACAGCCTAAATTAAAAATAAAATTATATGGGATTGAGATTGAAAGATTACTGGATTCTGGTGCTGGACATATCTATAATTTCACAAAATTCTGAGATCCCTACTGGCCTCTACAAGAAGTCAGGAAAATGGTGGCTATTACAGGATCTTAGAGCTGTAAATAAAATCATGCTTCTCATGGGAGCAACACAGCCTGGTTTGCCTGCCCCTGTGGCAATTCCTAAACATTGGCATTTAATTATGATTGACTTATGGATGACATTTTATTGGCTACTAAAGATAAAAAACTTGTTTTTGATGCCTTTTCTAAATTACAAGAGGTTCTTAGCCTGGCTAATTTACAAATAGCCCTAGAAAAGGTACAGGTATCCTTTCCCTATCATTATTTAGATCATGAATTGTTACGTACAGGCATCTCTCTACTTCCTTATTATATTTGATATTTTGTTTTTCTCATTTACCTACTGGAGTGTTTTGGCAAACAGGTCCCATTCTATGGGTATATTCCCCAGCTTCTCCAGCAAAAACCATTACTCTTTATCCTCAGGCTGTTGCTCAGATTATATTTAAGGGAATCAAGATCAGTGTTCAAACTTTTGGTAAGGAGCCAGATATTGTGGTGACCCCATACACACAGTCTCAAGTAGCATGGTTGCAAGCTAATGATAATGATTGGGCCATATTGACATGCTCCATGCAGAGTCGATTTGATACTCACTACCCCTCCATTGATGTGTGTCAATTTTTTAAATTGCATCCTGTTATATTTCCTAAGATAGTACAGATGACTCCTATTCCTCAGGCCCATGTGGTATTTACTGATGGCACTTCACATGGTTTTGCTGTGGTGGTTTCTGGTAACATAGTAAAGAGAATAAAAATCCAGGGCACTTCTGCCCAGATGGCAGAGGTACAGGCACTGTTGCGTGCTTTACTTATGTTTTCTGATGAGCTTCTAAACATTTATACTGATAGCCAATATGTGGCACATGCAGTTATGCCTTTGGAGACAGCAGCCTACATACCATCCATTTCTCCCTTTCATGAATATTTATTGCAAGTGCAAGGACTTATATGGTCCTGCTCACATAATCTTTATGTGGGCCATATTAGAGCTCATACTCAATTGCCTGGACCTCTAAGCGAAGGTAATCAGAGGGCTGACACATTACTCATATGGCTGTCACATTAGTTTGTTCTGCTTTTGAAAAGGCTACTCAGTTGCATCAATATTATCATCTTAATGCTGGGTCTCTTCATCATCATACGGGCATAACCCAGGAACAAGCCATCCAGATGCAGTTAAATCATGTCCTATTTGTGCTGAATTTTTACCTGTTCCTCAGTTGGGAGTTATTCCCTGAGGACTTTTACCTAATCATGTGTGGCAGATGGACATCACACACGTGCCTTCCTTTAGAAAATTACAGTATGTCCATGTGTCTATTAATACATATTCCTCTCTAATTTTTGCTTCTGCCCATTCAGGTAAAAAGGTTAAAGATGTAAAGAATCATTGTCTTCATGCTTTTGCTTACATGGGAGTGCCAAAATGCATAAAAACTGATAATGGTCCTGCCTACAGCAGTATGGGATTTTCAAAATTCTGCCGAGATTTTTTTTTATCATTAATAAGACTGGTATTCCTTATAATCCTCAAGGACAGGCCTAGTAGAATACTGCCACCATACTTTATAAACATATTTTGCTAAAGTAAAAAGGGGGGAAGCTAGGGGCTCATCTCTCCTTTCCACATTCTATTTTTTCCCTTGTTTTACATATTTTAAATTTTTTATCGGTGGATTCTGTGGGAGTATCTGCTGCAGATAAGCACTGGAGGGCTCCTGTTGCAAATCATCCTCTGGTGCAATGGAAGGATCTTTCTACTGGCACTTGAAGGGGGCCCGATCCGGTGTTGGTGTGGGCCTGGGGTTCTGTTTGTGTCTTTCCACAGGACAATGAGGTTCCTCTTTGGGTTCCTGAGCGCTGTGTGCGCCCTGTGGCTGCTGCTGAATACCAACATGGCAGAGACCTATTGGACCTTTGTGAAGAACTCTCCCCTTCTGATGCCAATGGGGATTGAGAGCCCAATACGGCTATCCTTGGCAAATATTAATGTAAGTCTAGGAACTGTAGCCATGCAGTTGGATTCTTCAGAAGGTAATGTATGGTAACTGCTCTTTCAAGTATATTTGAGAACGTGTCACCCAGACACCTTGGAGTTTAAGGATAACCATGAAGGTCACTGACCTCTATTTGTTAACAGTAGCATGCCAGCTAAGTCTTTTCACATTTTGCAACCCTCTTGAAGTTGGTGTAGTACCTACTTTTCAGGAGTGGCTCTGTGCAACATTTATTGGCCTCCTGAAATTCATCTAGCCTCCTTTGAAGATACCTTTAAAATTTGTGAGCCTGAATGTAGCCATTAATGAGACCATTAGTTCTGCTCCTTGTTTGCTGTCTGTTTTTTTCTTTATGATTCTTAGTTGTTCTTTTGCAGAGCTGCCAGCTTAAGTCATGCTGGGGTCAAGAAAAATGGGCCTTGGCGGTTCGTGTTCCTGGAGCTGTGTCCATGCCAGTGGCAGTTAGACACAGATGATGCTCACATGCTCCAGAGGAGAATCTGACATCGCTGCTGCCTTGTTGCTGTTATAGCATGGTGGCCACTGCTGCTACTGTTTCTGGGATTGCCATTTCTTAATTGGTTACTACAGCTAGCACAGTGGAGACCCTGGAAGCAAAAGTAGCTACCGCAGTTAATTACTCTTTCATTCTATCGGGCATGATAAATTTTACATTTCGATTGGCTTTGAAATTTATAAAACTCAAGTTTCATTTGCTTTTGGGATACCATCTTAGGAGGACTCCAATTTGCATAAGGCTGGAAGGAAGGGAATGGCTCAATTGCCTTTAGCCTCCTGGCTATGGATGGGTTAGGACTTCTGTTGGTCTTTCCTGTGTCGCACAGATTGCAAGCCCAGCGCCACTTTGAGATCTTTGGCAACAGTTAACTCTATAGCTCACGTGGTTGAGCCTGTATGATAATGAGTATTCAGAGACGGGTAATGCTTGGGGGGCGCTCACCAATCTAAGACAGAGCACCTGTGTGGCCTGGGCAGGTGTGTCTCCACTATGGGTAAGGTGACCTGCTGACGTCCCACGAAACCTAAGTCAGAAGCTCATTTTTTAGTAAAAAGGGAGGACCTGTAAGGTCCTGGCCTTCCCATTTTAAGTAAGCTGTTACCTGCTTGTCAACCTTGACCAAATGTCCTCCCTATGCTAATTCCCTGCCGGTTTCCACCCTCCTGAACGCTTAAGGGAAGTTCCTTGTTTGTGTATCCTGCATATTGGGTGTTAACAGTTTAGATGCAAGATTGTAAACGTCAGTAGCGAACTTCTGCCCTCTGGGGTCCTCCCATTGTGCTGTAAGACTGTATTTAAGGTTTCCTCCCTCTTTCAATAAACCACATTCAGCATTCTACTGAGGCGAGTGACCCGCTGTCTTTGTCTCTGTTTTTTCGATCCACAGCCCCTCACTTGGACATGGTGAATGGGTGGTGGTAGCACGGGCATTATTGCTACAAGTAAGAGAGTGATTTGGGGTGGCATGATCCACTCAACTCCTTCTTGCTGTGCACTTGGCCGGGTCACTTGTTTCTTCTCTCTCCAGCTTTCCGCCAAGGCTGGACTGCACACTTCTCAGTGTCCTTGTTGTCTCCATACACTGTACCCCGATGACAGCTGCGATCATGCTGTTTTCCTGTCCTCTCATGCCAGCTCTTTCTGCTGCTCCCTGAACTGTCAGGAGCTTCCCAAGGGCAGTGACTGTGCAGCCCTGTTCTACCTTCCCCACAAGAGACCATGAACTTGGTGGCGGTGGATTTGCCTTGACTGTTGGAGCAGCTACCTCAGTACGCTGAGAGAGTGAGCAACCTTTGAAGTCCTAGAACTGTGGCTTATTGGTAACTCTAGGAATTCATAGACAGAGGCTCCCTGAAGCCAGCCATACCTCAAAACCTTTGAGCCAAACTAATGGTAACTAACATGACATTAAAGGGATCCACTCTGCTTAACAGACTTTTGTTTTGTTTTGTTTTTCAAGACAGGGTCTCTCTGTGTAATCCTGGCTGTCCTGGAAGTCACTCTGTAGCCCAGGATAGCCTCAAACTCACTGAGATCCATCTACCTCTGCCTCCTGGGTGCTGGGATTAAAGGCATGCGCCACCACCACTCTCCACCTTCCAATTTAACAGACTGTTTTAAAAGACAGGGTCTCTCTCACTTTGTAGCCTAGGCTACCCTAGAGTGTTCCATCCTCCTGCTTTACTTCTGAGTGCTGGTTCTTAACCAATGTTCTTGGAAGTCTCCTAAGATGGGGTTTGAAGCTGTGTTAATACTGACATTAAGCTGACTCTTCTTGGGAAGCAACCTTCTGAATAGAGCCAACAGCAGGTGATGTGGGATATGGAGACCTGATCCATCCTTTTCCTCCACTCCCATGGCCTGCGGTGCTGCTTAGGGAAGAAGCCTCTGAGTTGTTGTAGAGCTGAAAGACTGACGAAGACAGTCCTGGTTCAAAAAGAGCTCAAGTCTTTCTTGTACAGTAAGAACACTTGAGAACAGATCATTACCACTCCCTGTATAAGTATAAAGAGCTATGCACGGGATACAATGGAAGCCCAGAGGTACTATGAAAATGTAAGTGCAGGGTTGACAAGATGGCTCAGTGGTAAAGACGCTTGCCTGACAACCCGAACTTGACCCCTGGGACACCTATGGCAGAAGCAGAGAACCGACCCCTGAGAGCTGTCCTCTGCCCTCCACACAGGCACCGTGGCAGAAGCATGTGTATACACACACACACACACACACACACACACACACACACACAATCAATCAATCAGTCAATCAAATAAAGGCAACAGTGGGGACACAGAACATCAAAGACACTAACACAGTGGAGGCATTGTCACAAATGTCGCAAGTCCTGGGCTGCAGACCTCTGGGGCTTCATTTGTGTGAGGGAGAAGTGGTTCCTACCATTACTTTTCAGGTACATTCACAAATTCCTAGCTCATACAGAGTCATTTTCTAAAGAAGGGACCTTCAAACTCACAAGAACCTAGTTCCGAGTGAAGGTCCAGGCCAGAGGCAGGCCCTCCCTTCGCTCTGCCACCACCTCCTCTAGCCCCAGCACGGGGCCACCTTTGTCTCTTCTATACAAACCCGTGTCAGGGAGGCACTGTGTGAGTGTGGTGGTGCCTAACATCACCACAACGCTGTGGTGAGCTCGGCGGCGGCGGCGGCTTTTCTGCTTCTTTGTATGGTTTTATGCACGGACTTCTTCCTTCCTTCCTTCCTTCCTTCCTCCCTCCCTCCCTTCCTCTCTCCCTGCCTCCCTCCCTCCCTCCCTTCCTTCCTTTCTATTTTTTTTTCAATACGGGGTTTCTCTGTGTGTAGTCCTGATTATCCACCAATTTCTAAAAGTCATTTTGAACTCACCTTAGGAAATATAAACCAAAAGAGTATTTCCCTTAACTGCACAAACCTAGCAAGTGTTTATTATCTCTCCGGGGCAAGTGTGTGTGTGTGTGTGTGTGTGTGTGTGCTAGATCTTGTCTGCCTTATTGGAAGAAAGGGGTTTCTATGGATGGGTGTGCTTAGCAAGAATAGTGTGGCAAGTACCAAAAGGACCAGGTGACCTCCATGGGAGACTAGAGATCCTGGAGGGCATCTAGGCAGAAGTAGCACTGAGGTCCATCCCTGATGGGGAAGCAGATGGCAGCCAGGCAAATGGTAGAGCTGGGGGTGGGGGAGGACTGCCAGACTGCTGGCCTAGCCACACTCCCTCACCTTCAATGCCACATTTTGGTTTTCTTTGCCTCCATAGGTACTATTGCCTTTTGTCAGTTTCTAGAAATGACCAGGCTCTTTCCCAATGCTGAACCTCACTTCGGGCTATTCTCTCTCCATCCGCCTCCTCTGAGCCTCAGGGTAAGTTGTACTTCGGCTGATGGCCCTTCCCTTGGCACCTAGGCTGTAGACAGCCTCTTTCCGGGGCTCCTGACTCTATCTACCAAGGTGAGTTGTGGAAGGGAAGGGAAGAAAGTGACTTGTCTAAGACGACAGAGCTCCGTGTGGTGGGTTCACCTCAGGCAATCCAGTGTGTGTGTGTGCGACTGGGGATCGAATCCAGGGACTCCAAGTGCTCTGTCCCTAAACTCCACCCACAGCCTACAGATCAGCTTGGAGGTAGTCTCATTAGCTCCCCTCTCCCCCATTTCCTTGGGTGAGATGTCTAAGTGGTTGGAAGGATGTGCCCTGCCTGGTTCTATAGGAAGAAAGATGGAAATGTATTTCAGTCAGGCTTGGTGGCTTGCACCCACAGCCCCAGCACTTGGGAGGCTGAATCAGAAGGATTGCTGTGATTTTGAGGCCAGCCTGGGCTAGACAGCAAGTTCCAGGTGCATCTGGACTGAGAGGATGACAGGGTTGCAGCCATCTTAGAGAGAGATCAGACTGTGGGCAGCAGGCCCTGGGAAACCCACCAGAGGATGTGCTGCCCCTAGGCCCAGACAATTAAGAGCCATATAAGAAACAGTTCCAGACACTTCCTGCCATAACCTAAAGGACATGATAGATTATATACCATAGTGTCAGAGGGAGCAAGTTTCCTGCAGATGAGAAATGGGACATCTTACTGTCAGAGAAGATGGGCCTGCTGATGATATGGATGTGATGACATAAACTGCTAGAGGAGATGGCCATTGCCTTGTAGCTGCAACTCTCCAGTCAGTTCAAACCAAGCGCCTCTAGCCTGAAGTAAGCAGCAATCCTGAGCTTGTGACTATATAGAGTTGGATTTCCCCCAGATCCCCTACCCTAACCATTCTAAAAAACCCTACTTGATTGCTACTCAGGGTCTCTCCTGCTCAGCTGCTGCATCAGATAGAAGGAGGGTTAACTTGTAAATAAAAATTCTTTGCTTTTGCATCAGTTTTGGTCTCTTGGTGGTCTTTGGGGGACTCTGGGTACAATAGGACTATAGTTTGAGACCCTGTCTCAAATGAGAATGAACAAGGACTGGCAAGATGGCTAAGAAAGGAAGCTTGACCCCAAAGTGGATGACCTGAGTTTAATACCCAGGACCTACCTGGTGGAAGGAGAGAAAAAACACACGCCACCAGTGATCTTGGGGGGCGGGAGTATAATCCTGCCCATAGCAAAGAAAGCAAACAAATCAATCTTAATTGCCATAAAAGATTGTATTTCCTCCATTAGGAACTAGTTTATCTCGACCAAACTAAACAGCACCTTGTGTGTTATTTAAGCAAGATACTCTTTGGGCTCTAAATAAGTTCCTGCTTTCAGTGAGGCTGACACAAAACTTATTGTGAACTGCGCAATAGCTCAAGAAATGAATGGTACAAAGCAAGCACTGAGCTGTTATGACACAAGCCGGATGGAATATTTTAATTAAGGATTAACTTGCTTGTTCTTTGGGGGAGAATAATAAAGGAGGGGGGAAGAGGAGGAGGGGAGGGGAGGAGGAGGAGGAGGAGGAGGAGGAGGAGGAGGAGGAGGAGAAGCAGTAAGACAGAACTGTTAGCAAAGAAAGACAGAGTGCGACCAGCAGGTCAGAGGCTGAAGGGAAGCAGGAACACCTAACAACAGCAAACAGGATTAAGGATGGGTGTTGTCGGGGTCGCAGGTCAGTTCAAATACAAGGCACTCCCAAGATGAAATTGTAAGGCCTATGTAGCAGCAGGAAGGTCCAGCCTCTTCTGATGGACTGCACCCTGAGCAGCCAGTACAAAGGGGTATTTATTAATTGTTACACAAAATATCTCTTCATACCAGGGTCCCTAATCTAATTCACATGTCTTACTGAAGAAGAGCATCACATGCCTCCACGACTCCAGTCCTTTATTATGTATGTGTGCAACACACAATAAGACAAGAGCTTCAGGTGTGCCTGAGGCGTCTTGTGACAAAGGTGAAGGGATGGCTGCAATGTCCCTTCAACAAAATAATCACTGTTTTCCACAAGGATTCTTCAAGGTCAAAGTACTTCTAAAAAGCAGCTGTTCGTTCTAATATCTACCACATACAGTGATCCTGCTAAATTCCTACAACAGGGAGTATTGGGAAAAACCAACCACAGGGACAAACAATTGGCAGAAGACCGGAAGCCAAAGCTTTCCAAGCAGGAAGCAGGAAGGAGCCTGGTGTCAGAGCATCTCGGCTGCACTGCAGGATGTTGACTGGAGCCAGAAAGCCCCTAGATAGTCGGCACCCCATTTTCCAGGGCTGTTAATGGGAACCTTGTCTCTTGAGTACTTCCCCAAAGGAAGTGGATAAGGAACCAGATAATATCCAGGCTTTCAGCCCAATATCATTCCAGAAGACCCTCTGCATGCCAAACATGATTAGTCAACCTCTGAAAATCTGAGTTCTTGGACTAGGGATATGGCACAGGGATGGATCACTTTCCCAGCATTTGCAAGACCCTGTGGTCAAGGCTCGGGGTTTCTAGAAAGAAAAAGGTCTGAGCTTTTTCTAGATTTCCATTCCCTCCACGTGCAGAAACCAAACCTCTGACTCTGAGCCTGAGGGACTCCTTCGTCTCTTTGCTCTTTGGTCCTGCTGCCCCACACCTTTGTCCCAGGAGCACTGGGTCACAGCCACAATTTCAGAGTCCTTATGTGGCAGCAGAGAAAGAAAATGTGAAACATCAAAAGCCAGGAGGCCACCTGGGGAGCTAGTGCCCTAGTCAGCATGGACATGGAGAGAACATAGGCAAATGAGCCATCCTGAGGATGAGAATGGGGAGGGCTGGGAGAGGAGGACCTGGGCAAAAGTGCTGCAGGGGGTAGGGATGGGGTGAGATGTCTAAATCTGAAAACCTTCTGACCCCAAAGTTGACCCTGGCAACCTTGAGCTCAGTACCCAACCCGAAAGGAAACACTGGTGGCAAAATAGAACTTTCCCCAAAGTTAAAAACATGACTTCCTGTACATTTACACTGGGCATGATAAAGGCTGACTCAACTCAGTGATGAATGGGACAAGCAGTCAGATGGCAGGGCCGGTTTAAAAGCATGCTGAGAAACTGGATTTCTGTAGACAGTTCTAGAGGAAAGTTCCCAGGTTAGATCCAAAACTGATAAATGGCCTGCAGTCACGCAAACAATGATAGGTCCAGCCTATATTGTTTGCTCCCAGGGTCAGTGGAAAAGTCTAACAACCAGGTGAGGATTCTAATCTGAGGGATATTCAATGAATCTAAGCACACTGAGTTCTTTAGTCCATTCACTTTATTCTTCTAAGTCAATTCTATCTGCACAGTTTCTTTTCTGTTCTCTTGCTTAGCTCCTCTCAGTCCCGCCTGCTCTCGGTCCCTTCTGCCATTCTCTCATCATTCTACCTAGTTCTTTCCATCTCAGTCATCCTCATCTTTGTTCTTCTCCATCAATTCTCTGCCGTGCTCTCTGAGAACCAGTATATATACACATGCAGTCATTCTTTGGCAAAGCAATGTGAGGCTTGAAGTTTTCAGGGTCACAGAGAGGGGTAATGAGGATCCACTCATAAAGCAATTAATTGTCAGCTTCCAATTACAACCCGAAAGGGGAGTGACTACAGGAGAGTTCTCTGGTAGGGTCAACTAAAGGCTAAGATCAATTAGGGAATTTATGTGCTCAAACTATAACCTAGAAATGGCTAGGTAGAATGTTAGGGGTCAGTAAGTCACAAGAAAGTAAACTGTCTTGGGCACCACTTTTCCCGCTCGCTCGTCCAGGCTGCAGCTGCTTTTTGATAGGGAGGGGGACATATGCTAGGTGGCTAAGCAACCTGTGTCAGAGCATGTAGTATTTGGTTAGTAAAAGCACTTTCACTCAGAGTAATTGCTGAGGAGAAAATCTAGGAATAGCACCTGGCTGAGGAGGAGTAAAAACTTAATTTGCACAAGAAAGAAGTTTGGCCCCTGGCACCTGCCTGGCCTTGTAGGCAATCTCCTTGGGTCAGTGGGAAGTAACTGCCTTAACTCAGTAATTAGCAAGTGGCTAAAACTTCATCCCAGGAATGGGAGCAGTAAATCTCTTAAGTTAGGGTCCTGTGTAAATAACCCGGGGTGGAGGTAAGCAGTTGAGGATTTAATTGTTAGTAGTTCTTTTCATTATCTGTGGGTGAGATAAGTTAATGCTTATTTCTCTGCATTTATCCTTGGAAAAAAGGTATCCTTGCTGAAATACTTTTGTCCGGAGAATGGCCCTGGCCAGGTATATGTTAATGAAAAATAAACACAGCTGGGGACAGTTGTCTAATTACCCCAAATGTATAGGAAAAGCTGTCCCCAAGATTGAGATGCAATCGTGAGATTACATGTACACATAACATGGAAATGCAAGGTAAATGGGGAGAATCATAGCTGTTATTGCATAAGAAGTTTACAAGAGACAGCCAGTTCATTCAAAAGGCAGTAATTCCATAACGCCTTGCATGATGGTTTCCTCTAACAGAACCCTTAGTTCTGATAGGTTGACCTTCTAAACACTAGTTGTCACTGCTTATACTCTCATGGACTTTTGCTACCACTGGCTCTCAATACTACGGGGTGACACAAAACAATACTATTTGGTGAAATGTCTTCCACTGGGCAGAAAGCATTTGCCTCACTAGCAAACAAGATCTAGAAGTTAACATGGAGTTTTACCAAGTGTGAGCCTAAGTGTTAGTTCAAACTAACAGCAAATACCAAGGTCATATAAAAGCATGGTGTCCTAGATCAGTTGCTCCCTACCAGGGCAACTATGCCTCCCTAAGTACATGAGACAGAGATATTTTGGGTCCCAACTGGGGTTTGAAGGGGTTATCCTAGTGAGTGGCCACTATGGATGACACTAAACAGCTCACAGCAAAGTGGACAGTCCTGACAACAAAGAATTAATTACCTGGTCCAAAATTCCACTAGTGTAATGAGTAAGAATCCACACCCTGGACAATCCTATTATCCTTCAGGGATTTTTTGGGATTTCTTTTAAATTATGTGTCTGTGTATGGATGGATATGTATATGTGAGTGTGGATGCCTGAGAAGGCCAGAAAAGGGTGCCTGATTGTCTGTAGCTGGAGTTACAGGTGGTTGTGAGCCACTTGAGGTGGGTGCTGGGGACCAAACTTGAGTACTTGCAAGAGTAGCAAGTGCTCTTAACTGCTGAGCTGTCTCTCAAGCACCCCCAAGGGAGTGTGAGAGAATGCCTTTGGGGACCACTGAGTGGGTAAAAGATCTTGCTGCCAAGCCTGACCGCCTGAGCCAGATCCCCAAACTCCACGTGGTAGAGGAGAGAACTGGCTCCTATGAATTGGGTGTTTCTAGGTTCTTGGCCTCTGTCCTAGGTTTCATTGCTATGAAAGAGACACCATGACCATGGCAGCTTTTATAAAGGAAAACTTAATTGAGGCTGGCTTACAGTGGAGAGATTCAGTCCATTGCCATCATGGTGGAAAGCATGGCTTTCCCAGCGGAGTAGCTGAGTCTACATCTGAATTATCAGGCATCAGAAAAAGAGCATGCCACTGGGCCTGACTTGGGCTTCTGAAACTTCAAAGACCACCCCAGTGACACAGTTCCTCCAACAAGGCCACACCTCCTAATAACGCCACTCCCTATGAGGGCCATTTTCATTCAAACCACCACAGCCTCTCAGCCAAAGAACTGAAAATAAGTTTTCACACAGATTGATGAAAGAAGCAAGATAACGTTATAAATGATAGTACTGATGCAAGAGGAATACTCTCAAGACTGAAAGTGGCCATGTGAGTAAAAGTGTTCAAGGGTTCCAGGCTACAGCCTGGGACCTCTTTTTATGGGGTCTAAAGGAAGGAGGGGCTGGTTACTAAGGGCCATAGTGAGATGGTTTCTATTTTGGTTGACATATTAGATAATAAATTCACATTTTCAGTTGGACATGTACCTTCCCATAATGCATCTGATTTTAATCATATACACACATAACCATGCATAGGTAAACAGGGGACTCTCCCTGAAAGGTGACTTAGAGAACATGGTTTTGCTTCACTGCATGTCCAGCAGACACCATTTTATGCCAGATCAGCCTGCCTATTCTTTACACCTGAATAAGTTGGGAATACTGTTGAATAGAGACTGTCTAAATTTGATTGTTACCAAGGATGAGGAAACATGTACTATTGTTCAGAGATGGAAGCGAGTGCAGTTAGATGAGTGTTAGGGTAGAGGAGGGTCTGAGGTTGCTAGGTGCATTGTTTAGAGAAGGGTTGTGTGTATATACATGCGGGTGTGTGTGTGTGTGTGTGTGTGTGTGTGTGTGTGTGTGTGTGTGTGTAACCCAAACCTAATAGGGTCCCAGTCTAAACTATGCACACAAACACACACACACAAACAAAATGTAATCTAAAAAATGAATACTCTTTGGGTCGTAGAGATGTTTCTTTTTGGATCCCTAAAAGCTATGGTCAAACACTAGGTGGACATGGTGACCTGCCTACAATCTCAGCATTGGGAGGTGGAGGAAGGTCATGCCCTGTAGTTGTTTTTGTTTTGGTTCTTTGTGTTGTTCTTTACTCATTGGGGGTCCACCACTCAGCTCTGGAATAAATACACAGCGACTTATTCTTACTTATGAATTCCTGGCCTTAGCTTGGCTTGTTTCTAGCCAGCTTTTCTAACTTAAATTTTCCCATTTCTTTTTAACTACGTTTTGCCTCTGGGTTTTTTATCTTTCTTTATTCTATATATCTTTTTTTCCTTCTTACTCCATGGCTGGCTGGGTGGCTGAGTGGCTGGCCCCTGTCATCCTCCTCTCTTCCTTTTCTCATTCACTCTTCTCCTAATTATTCTCTCTGCTCACCAGCCCAGTCTATTTCTCTCCTGCCTCACTATTGGCTGTTCAGCTCTGTATTAGACCAATCAGGTCTTTAAGGCAGGAAAAGTAACACAACTTTACAGAGTTAAACAAATGCAACATAAAAGAATGCAACACATCTTTGCATCATTAAACAAATATTCCACAGCATAAACTAATGTAACACATCTTAAATTGATATTGCACAACAATCCCCAGAGCGAGCAAGCTAACCAGGGTAGCTGAAAGGGTGAGCTCAGAGTTCTGCGAGAGACCCTGCCTCAATATGTTAGAGGGAAGGCTATCAAGGAAGATACTCAGCATCAACCTCTGGCCTACACATGTGTAGCCACACACATGCGAACACACATACATGTACACATCACACACATATACACACAAAAAATAAAGAATGCCCTTACATGATACACAACAAACATGTTGCCCACCTTTTATTGTCATTTCCATTTATTAAGTAATTATCTTCATTGTAATAATGTTGAGCCATTTTTCTTCAGAGAGAAGTACATTTCTAAGAAGAGTGTAGTGGTTTATTACTGTGATTGAGAGTATCAGGCCAGTCAAGGCTACACACCAAGTCCTACCTCAAAAACAAAACAAAATAAACGAAAAACAGAGGGAAATGTAGTTACAGCCTGAAGTCATCAAGAACATTTGAAATGTCCTGTCTTGAACTGATGAGAACACAGAAGGACTGTTCAGGATTGGCCAACCAGGTGGGTCTTCAGACTAGATGCTCTTGATGTTGCGTGTGGCTGTATTCCTAAGAACAACGTTGATGGAGTCCAGGGCATCTCAGAGGTGACAAGCAGACACATCTCATTCAGTGGCTTTGAAGCTGCTTTCTGTGTCTTTTCCTAATTGCCACACTTCATGTCTCTGAGCTCCTGGGTTATAATAAGAAGCATCCTTGTGCTCTAAGGTGAATGCTGCTGAGTGAAGCTTTCTAGTCACTGGGCGTGTTTACTTTCCACTTGCATGCATGCTTGGGTGCCAACAGCCCAGAGCCTGCTTGTGTTCACTCACTCACTCAGCCTCTCTCTCTCTCCTCTTAACATCAGCAATGTGATGTGGGGGGTCTTAATGATCCCTGGGGCATAGTCGGAATTTCCTATTTGGCTGCACTTGAAATAGTCTTGAAAACAGCCTTCTGCTGGAAGTCAGCAGACATGTCTAACAAACTCATGACCAGCGAGCTCCCCACTGATGGCCTCCCAGTGCATGAGTCAGCTGCTGGGCATGTCACTGCTGCAAAGCTTGTGAGAAATTCATCTTCCATGTAGTGCTGGGGACTGTACACGCTCCACAAGAGCTGGACCAGTGAGCTGCCTTTCCCAGAACTGTGGACTTGGATGGATTAAATGTTGGTTTTTGGTTTGGCAGGTAGTGCTGGCTATGTCCTGAGTTGTATGGCCTGAATGGTACTTCCATCATGGAGTCAGTTATGCTAAGGTCCAGAGGCCTACTAAGGTCTGGGAGCCCGCTACATTCTCCACACTTCTCAAGGGTAAACCAACCCAAGTATGTCAATCTTGAGCTAACATGAGTTGTCCTGAGCCAAAGCCTCTGAAGCCTGCTGTGGGATGTTCTGTATGGCAAATCTGTTGCTCTGATTGGTTAGTAAATAAAACACTGATTGGCCAGTAGTCAGGCAGGAGGAAGTATAGGCAGGACAAGGAGGAGAAGAATTCTGGGAAGTGGAAGGTTGAGTCAGAGACACTGCCAGCCACCACCATGACAAGCCGCATGTGAAGATGCCGGTAAGCCATGAGCCACATGGCAAGGTCTAGATTTCTAGAAATGGGTTAATTTAAGATATAAGCACAGTTAGCAAGAAGCCTGCCACGGCCATACAGTTTGTAAGCAATATAAGTGTCTGTGTTTACTTGGTTGGGTCTGAGCGGCTGTGGGACTGGCGGGTGACAGAGATTTGTCCTGACTGTGGGCCAGGCAGGAAAACTCTAGCTACAGAAGCCTACCCTTGTCCTGTATTACCTGGGGCGTGTCTACTGGGCTGCCTTGGGGAACCATAATTTCCCATCTTCATCGGCTCTCCTGAACCTTTCACTGGCTGAAGAGCTACTGAAGAGAGCCATGCAGCTGCCCAGAAGAAGCACTACTGATATCTGGTGGTAAAACAAACAACAACAACAACAACAACAACAACAACAAAAAACCCAATCTCTGTTTTGGAATCTTTCCTAGTTGTTTGGGAGTTGGGAAGTGGAGGCCAAATCCCTCCCTGGGTGGGGAAAGTTGAGTTTGAAGACTCATCTTTCTTGAGAGGGAGCTGGAAGTCAGAGAGGAGGCTGATGTGGAGAGGCAAGGATTCCTTCCTTCAGAGCAAAGGAGAGGAGAGGCCTGAGCATCTGTGGAACAGAATCGGAAGGGAGGAAGCCTTCCAATAACCCTCTGGTTATCCCCAAGGATCTTTATTGGCTGGAGAGCTTGTGTCTCTGTGTGGGGCAGGGATCTTGGCCACTTAGAAAGAGTGTTTCATGGTCCATTATCCTTCCTGGGAAAGTCTGGAGCTAGAGGGCTCCCGGAGGAAAACCATCCCAGGATGGACAAGCAGGGCCACTTGGCCTGAGAAGACTCTCATATACTTGGGAAATGCCTGGCAGAACATTGTATTTTCCATATACAGCCACAGGTGATGTTATCTAGGTGAAATGGGAAGAGTGACCCTTCTTGTGGCCCAGTCGTGAGACCCCCCCCCTCCAGCAAGACCACCACAGAGCCGATATCTGATGCAAAACACACAGGGGTTTATTGTTAACAAGCAAGCTCAGGCTTGGTCTTCTTCCAACATCTGATGTAGCAGGTGAAGGAGGACGGCCCTGAGCTCCCAGGGTGATGGGTTTTTAAAGGGGAAAACCGCAATCAGGGTGGTACAAGCCTTGGTGTCATATGACTGAGTGACGGTGTGTAACCTTTGAACTTACTGGTTGGGAGTTACAGTTATCAACTTGGGGGCAGGCCTGGACAAGTCCCAGGCTCTGTCCTTGAGCTGCCATGGGGGCTGGCTGGCCTAGCATGTGCTGACTGTGGGGGCTGGCTCAGTGGCCCAGGCTCTGTCCTTGAGCTACCATGGAGGCTGGCTGGCCTAGCACGTTCACATTGACCCATGCACGTAGCTCTAAGCTGGCTGGTGAGGGGTCCCAGACAGTAAACAACTGGCTGAACCTTGAACAGTACATGCAGAAAGGGAGCTACTGCAAGGACTATGTCATAGCCCTCCCAGAAACTGCTTGCTCAAGTCTCAGGAAACTGAAATTGAGGCCTGATCTCTGAGAGAAGACTGAGCTGCCTGTTATGGCCCTGCTTGGGCCTTCCCCCCCTACCACCTGGGGCACTTAGGGACTTCCAGGTAACGTGCATCTTCATCTCAGGAACCTGCTCTGTTAAAGCTGCACCTGGATCCTGCTTCAGGATGTCTAGCCCTGGCCTCTGAACCCCCATTGCATTTTATAGAAACCAGATTGCCTTAGGTGGTTCTTTCAGTTTGCTTTCTGTGATAAACACTGTGAACAAAAAGTAATGTCGGAGAGGAAGGATGGGTTTGTTCCAGTTTACACTCCCAGGGAATGGTCCATACTGAGGGAATTAGAGCAGGACTCAAGCAGGAACTGCAGCAGAAGCCATGGAGGAATGCTGCTTCCTGGCTTGCTTGCTTCCAGGCTCACAGTCAGTTAGCATTTTTATACTGCCTAGGACCACCTGCCCAGAGATGGCTCCACCCACAGAGAGCTGGGGCCCTCCCATACCAATCAATCAAGGAAACTCTTCTTAAACATGGCTACAGGCCAATCTGATCGGGGTAATTTTCCGGTTGAGTCTCTCTCAGATGACTGTGGACTGTGTCAACTTTACAGCTGAAGCTAACTAGGACATTGGTGTTTTTAATTTACCCAGAGTGTCTTTGTATAGACTCTTGTCTGAGAATGGTGGATATTAGATGGATGGGTGGATGATGGATGGATGGATGGATGGATTGATGGATGGATGGATGGATGGATGGATGCATGGACGTATGGATGGATGCATGGGTGGATGGAAAGCTGGATGGAGAGATGGGTGGGTGGGTAGATAAAATGATGATAGATAGACAGACAGACAGACAGATAGATAGATCGATGGATGACAGACAGACAGGAGCACCAGGGAGATAGCTCAGCAAGTAAAGCATTTGCCACCAAGCCTGATGACATGTGTTTGAACCTCGTTAATAGAACTCTCCTAATAGAAGGAAAGAATGGACTCTACATAGCTATGCTCCACTTTCCACACACCTGATTTGACAGGCAGGTGCCCCCTACACATATCATGTGCATACACACACAAAAATAAATAAATCTTTTAAAAATAGATTGTTTTGAGAGGACAGGGGAAAGGTGGAGGAGGAAGACAGGGAGAGAGGGACTTACTCTAAAAACTTGGAACACACATCAAGGATAGAGGAATGGAAAACTTCACCCACTTCCTCAGGACTGCAAATCATTTTGTCTTTTTTGATGCATAAAGACAAACCTCTCCCTGCATGTCATACACTGTGAAGACTCTGTGCAGGTGTGACCTGAATGTATCTCAAGGAGCTCAGCCTGAAGGTTTTCCTGTTCATATTGCTCACCCTTAGACACACTCTTGGACCCTGGATGAGTGAAAGCCTTGTCCTCCGGGCAATGAGAATGTTGAACGGATTCATCTTGACTTGTAATACGCTGAAGAAGAAAAGCCAATAGAAAGCCTCCATTTGGTCACCTCAGGATGCCCACTTGTTTATTCGGTTTCTAGGCTTCTGCCTTAGTTACTGTTCTATTGCTGTGAAGAGACACCAGGACAAAGGCAACTTATAAAAGACAGCATTTAATTGGGCGCTTGCTTAGAGTTTCAGAGGGTGAGACCATGGCTTTCCTGACCGGGAGCGCAGTAGCAGGCAGGTAGGCAGTAGCTGAGACCTTACATTGTATCTGAAAGTTGGAGGTAGATGGAGTAAGACTGGGCCTTTGAAATTTCAAAGCCTTGTCAAGTGACATAACTTGCCCAACAAGGCCACATCTCCTAACCCTTCCCAAAACAGTTCCACCAACTAGGGAATTAATTATTCAACTATATGAGCCTATGGGTGCCATTCTCATTCACCCCACCACAAGCAGTAAGTTCCTTTACCTGCTGAACCATCTCTCCAGCCCACATGCAAGAGTCTTTTCTCTTAACAAAGAATTTCTTTTTACCGTATGTGTATGAGTGTTTTACCTAGATGTATATATGTGCACCTGCACATATCTGGTGCATACAGAGTTCAGAAAATGGCATCAGATCTCCCAGAAGTGGAGTTACAGAGGGTTGTGAGCTGCCATGTAGGTGCTGGGAACTGAACCCTGGTCCTTTCTGCAAGAACAGAACTGAGCCATCTCTCCAGCCCAAACTGTCTTCATTACTAGGGAGTCTATCATTAGCTTCTTAAATGTCCATGAGATGGGAAGAAGACTAGCTAGCTGTTGAGATTCATAAATAATACTTCGTCCAAAAGGAGAAGTAAAGATCTCAAGAAAGAAATGGCCTTCACAGAAGTGCTCTTGGATTGTGAAGTAGAAAACATTCATGTTTCTTGTCATATGTCAACATCAGTAGCTCATGTCTTACCAAGCAGAGGTAAAGCCATTTCTTCTTCCTTACCTAAAGGGCTAGTGTTAGTGGGGAGCAAGCCCAGGGAAGAAGGGGCCCCCCCTTCTGAAGCAGCCCTGCCCACAGTGGGCATTCTTGAGGGCTCTGCTTGCTCAGCAGAGGCACAGGCACAGGCACCAAGGGACCAGGCTCAACACTTACCTGGATACTCCTCAGGGCAATGACGTAATCGGCTGAGTCCCTGAGCTCTTGTGAGCTACCAGTTTCCTCATCGAGAATGGCTTCCAACTTCCTTAAGTAATAATAATAATAAAACAGTATCTATGAAGCCATAAGATCATTTTGAATTATACATAGTGGTATTGTCCATCAAGGTACTTACTGAACATCTGTGGAATAAGTGACTATAAATAAAATTATACCCACAGTGCATGTCATAATACAAAATACACTTCGAATGGACTGAAATGAAATAAAACGGGGAGTAACCAAGCACAAACACAAACAGAAGACTTTTCAGGTTTTATTAGGGTCTCTCCTGCTGACGGGAAACCACGTAGCTATAATAAAGACAAGCAATATGCCCTGCTGTTTGTTGGCTCTGTTCCACCGGTGATGCTTGTACACACATGGGCAAGGAGTTCAGCAGCGAGGTTTACCTGGGGCTGCAGGCTTGTGAGGCTGAAAAGGAAGTCAAAGGTGAGAAGACAAAAGGACATTTATGAAAACTGAGAAGTAGTTAGGCAGAAAGTCCAGGTGAGAAAGAGAAATGGGAAAAGCGGGGAGAACGAGGAAGGGTGGGGACCACGGGCTGAGATGAACCGTGAAAGAGGCTGTAGAGAAGACACAAAGGGTCACTTGCTGGAGAAAAGAATTCAGGGTTTGTCATGCAGGTTCTGCAAGGGGACCTGTGTGCCTGGTTGCTGAAGTCGGGTAGAGATCGGACCACAGTGAGGCCAGGACTGGGTGCAGTCACGCCGTCTCTGGACATGCTGGGTGACTGCCCAGGACAGAGATCCAGGGGCCAAGATGCTTAGTGCCTGGGAGACTGGCTGCTGTGAGCTGGCCATCAGACCACCAAAAGCAGAAAGGGACAGGGGAGGGAGGGTTACCGTATTGGCCCCAGCATGCAGGGAGGGAGGGAGGAGGAGACACTCAAAAAAACAGAAAGTGGTGAGGCTATGGCAGTCTGACTTTGGAGCCCAGGCTGCCCTCCAACTCTCAACTCTCCTGCCTCAGCTCCTGAGTGCTGGGATTACAGTACAGGTACATGCACATGTCCAACAATATTTTAAAGTGTGCAGTTCAATAGTATTAAATATATTAACGATCCAACTCCATAACTCTGTTCAGTCTATAAAACTGAGGTTTGACACTGGAGAGATGGATTAGCAGGTAAGACCACTTCCGGAGACAGGTATGATGGTGCACACCTCTAATCTCAGCCCTCAAGAGGCAGAGGCAGGTGGATCTTTGAGTTTGAGGCCAGCCTGGTCTACAGGCTGAGTTCCAGGACAGCCAGGACTACACAGAGAAACCCTGTCCTGAAAATCACCACCATCTCCACCACCAATAACAAGAAAAAGAGAGCTTCCTGATCCTCCAAAGGACACTGATTCTGTTCCCAGTACCCACGTTGGGTGACTCATAACTACCTGTAACTCCAGTTCCAGGCATCTGATGCTCCCTTTTGATCTCCACAGGCACCTGCACACATGTGCACACACACATAGGTAACACATAAGCACACAATCAAAAATAAAATAAATCTTTAAAAAAAAAAACACCCTGAAGTAGTAAAAAGCAACCCCTCTTTCTTTCCCCTCTCTGGTCCCTGGTAGCCCCCACACTGCTCTATCTTCTCTGGCTGTGACTACTTGGGCTCTCTCGTATAAGAAGACTCAGGCACCTACCCATCCTTTTCTGTTGTTTATTTAACTTAGCACAACATTCTTGAGGTTGTAAGGTGGATCAGAGTTTCTCTATAAAGCCAAATAACATTTCATTGTATGTGTGTAGCAAATTCTGATTTAGTTTGTGGCTTTACATATGTTCTATCCTAAGGGGCAGGGAGCCCTACAGGGCTTAGAAGAGTACATACATGTGCTGTGATGGCTGCACAGAGACTTACGTCAGTTCGGTCTGCTTGGCTTCCCGCGCTGCCTCCGCCCTGTCTTTTCTCTGCTGTCCTTTCCGGGGTTAAGAGGGAGCTACTCAGGTGTCCCCCTAGCACTGAAGCCTCGCCTTTCTCCTTCAGCTCGTCGGTGTCGTGTCCTGTATTTCGGGCTCTGTCCTGAGCGTGTAACTGCTTGTAACTCAACACTGAATCTTCCCTCTTTGTCACCCAGTCTTTTCCTTTTGTTTAAGATCTATCTTCCTTTTAAACATGACATTTATCTGGGTGTGTACATGGTCATCACATGGCACACACTTACGGAGGTCAGAGCATATCCTGCAGGAAGTTGATTCTCTCCTTCCATGATGTGGGCTCCAGGGATCAAATCCAGGTCATCAGGCTCGGCAGGAAGTGACCTTGTCCACTGAGCCATTCTGCCAGCCCTCGGGTCTGTTTTATCTGGTATTATTAGACTCATCCCTGATATCTTTTGCTTACTGTTTACATGGAATATTTTTTTCCATTCTGTTTATTTGCAATCTGAAGTGAGCCTCTTGCTTATAGTTGGAGTTTGTCTGTGATGGGATCTCACTATATTGCCTAGGCTGGTCTTGTTGTGGGGAACCACCAGAAAGACTGCTTAGACATGGATGGAAGCCAATAGAAAGTCTTTATTAGCCAGGCAGCAACTACCATGGGTGTTCAGGATCCCAGTGTAGCTCTGAGCCTTTCTCAGGGGAGCTTTAAAGCACAAAAACCATGTTCTGGCCGGGCAGTGGTGGCACACACCTTTAATCCCAGCACTCGGGAGGCAGAGCCAGGCAGATCTCTGTGAGTTCGAGGCTAGCCTGGTCTACAGAGTGAGATCCAGGACAGGCTCCAAAGCTACACAGAGAAACCCTGTCTCGAAAAAACAAACAAACCAACCCATGTTTCGAGTCAACATACTTCAGGTAACAAGAACAGTTAGCCAGAAGCAGAACTACAGAGGCCAAAAAGCAAGGTTAGTACATTTAGAGACTTTTCTAGAACTATGAATGTTGATGGATTAGTCCTTTGTTTTAGTTTTGGCTGGTGATGCTGTCTATGTGCTGAGTTTTTTTTTGTTTTTGTTTTTGTTTTTGTTTTTTTGTTTTTGTTTTTGTTTTTCGAGATAGGGTTTCTCTGTGTAGCTTTGCGCTTGGTAGTCCAGGCTGGCCTCGAACTGTGCTGAGGTTTACAGCCTGAATGGCACTTTCATCATGGAGTCAGTTGTGCTAAGGTCTGGGGCCCTGTTACAGCCTTGGACACTGATCTCAAATGTCCTCTCCCTAAATCCTCTCAAATGCTGGAATTATAAGTGTGTGCTACCATGCTTGGCAAACTGGGTGATTTTTCTATCATTAAGATACTTTTGCCAGACGTGGTATCACATACCTTTAATCCCAGCACTCTGGAGACAGAGGCAGATGGGTTCCAAGTTCCAAGCCAGCCAAGGCTACATAGTGAGATCTTGCCTCAAAACAAACAAACAAAACAACACTTTTTTTAAAAAAAGTTTTTAAATTTGTACTTAAGTGTATGTGTCTTGGCATGGGTATGCATATATGTATGTAGATGCCGTCATAGACCAGAAGACATCAGATCCGTGGACCTGAAGTTACAGATGGTTGTGAGCTGTCCTTGTGGATGCTGGGAACCAAACCTGGGTCCTCTGCAAGAGCAACAAGTGTTTTTTAGTCCAGAATCACCTCTCTAGTCCTGGACAGTTTTTTGTTCTTCTCATTTTAGTGGGGGGGGGGGGAGGGAGACAGAGAGAGAGAAAGAGAGAGAGAGAGAGAGAGAGAGAGAGAGAGAGAGAGAGAGAGAGAGATTATACCTTTGTTTATGGTACAAACCTGCAGCTTTCTACACCACAGCCCTAGATTAGATTTTTATTCATTTTATCAATCAATTTTTTATCTATCTATCTATCTATCTATCTATCTATCTATCTATCTATCTATCATCTATCTACCTACCTACCTATCTACTTATTTTTGGTTTTTTGAGACAAGATTTCTCTGTGTAGCTTTGGTTGTCCTGAAAATCGCTCTGTAGAGTCAATCTATTTTTTTTAGAGTTTAATCTGTTCACATTTAGCAAAATTACAATAAAAGAGTTTCCATCTTTGTTGCTGTTTGCTTTCCATAGGCCTTAAAGTTAGTCTTTTGTCCTTTATTTCCAGCAGCGCTAACTCCTTCTTATTAATCCTTTTGGAGTGAAACATTTCAGTTCCTTTCTCATTTGCTTTTATGTGTCCTGTGACTGTTTTCTTTGTGATGACCACAGGAAGTATGTTCAGCTAAAGTTACAGCCTCTGAACTTGAGTTCCTTTCAGCTCAACTTTTGAACATGCTCTGCTCCCCTAACAACTGTTCATAGCCTCTCAGTGGTTGTTTTCCTGAAATTACTTTCTGTGCTCAAAATAGAAGCTAATAATTATTTGAAGTGCATTATTATCCTAAATTATATAAAAAGCAAAATGTGGAGTAATACATCAAAGGTAAAGCAATGCCAGGTTTTTTATTACTTTTACTTATGTGTGAGTGTGCGGGGAAGTGTGTGTGCATATGCCACCATGCATGTATGAAGAATCAGAGGACCACTTATGGAAAGTGGTTCTCTGGGTCCATCATATGAGACCAAAGGATTCAACTGAGGTCACTGTGCTTAGCAGCAAGTACCTTTACCCTCTTTGGTCCTCTTGCCAGCCCATAGTATCAGGGTTTGTTGTTGTTGTTGTTGTTTGTGGTGGTGGTGTGTGAGTGTGTGTGTATGTGTGTTTGGGGAGATTGTTACTGATATTTTTAGAGATAACTTTTATAGTGTTTGAATTGTTAAGGCTGTGGGACTTTTTAAGTTTGTAAAATGCCTTATATTATGATGTCTTTATTAATGTGTGGTCTTGGGGATGAACAAGAAAGGAATGACTTACCAGCAATGTGCTTGTGTGTCGGAGTCTTGTGCTGGCTAGTTTTGTCAACTTGACACAAACTATAGTTATCTGAGAGGAGGAAACCAAGGTTGAGAAAATGCCTCCAAAAGGTCTGGCTGTAGGCAAGCTTGTGGGGGTATATTTCTTGATTAGTGATTGATGTGGGAGGCACCATTGTGGGTGGTACCACCCCTTGGCTGGTGGTTCTGGGTTGTATAAGAAAGCAGGATGAGCAAGCCACAGGGAGCAAGCCAGTAAGCAGCAGTCCTCTGCATCAGCTCCTGCCTCCAGGTTTCTGCCCTGTTTGAGTTCCTGTCCTGACTTCCTTCAGTAATGAATGGTGATGTGGAAGTGTAAGCCAAATAAACCCTTTCTTCCCCAACTTGCCTTTTGGTCATGGTGTTTTGTCTCAGCAATAGAAATCCCAAGAAAGATGGTAATGCAATTTAGAAGCTTTATCCTTTTCTGAGATGTGTAACGTCATGAATATTCCTCTAAATGCTAAAGTTATATATAGTCAGAAGTACTGATACTATGTGTTTTAATCTTTCTTCACTTTCTATCTTCTAATTCCACTCTCGATTTTTTTCATTAAAAACTTTCTTACACTTATTTATTTGTTGGGGGTTGGGTGGGCATGCTTATGACACAGAGTGTGCATGGATGGATTAGTGGACTGTAATACCCAGATCATGGGGACCAAAAACAAAACAAAACAAACAAAAAAAAAAAAAAACCCACCACGGAGACCAAATCCCATATGTAAAAGCAAAGAGCCTTTATTTCAAGCTTGACCTTGGTCTCTCTGTCTGTCTGACACAGTGGTGAGAGCAGAGAGTGCCAAGCCCAGGCAGGGTGGGGTTTTTATCATAATAGAGGATGGGGTGAGGGGACTTCCAGGGTTCAGGACCCTGATTGGCTAACATTGCCTAGGGGTATCTGTAAAAGGGGAAATAGGTATGTGCTAGGTTCAGGGACACCTGGCGATCTTATCTAATTTTATCTGATGAAATGTTTGGGATGTCAGGTTCTTATCCTTCGACATTGGCCCATCCATGGGTGGATCCCTGGGTGGTGTCAGTTTATGGCTTTTCCTGGATCAGGGTGTTGCCCGCAAGTAAGCCTGTCATGGCAGCTGTGTGGTCAAGCTGCTTTGCCCTCCCCCCCCCCCCCCCCCCCCCCCCGGACAACTTGCAGGAGCTGGTTTATCCCTTCCACTCTGGGGGTTCCTGGGGTGGAACTCACCAGGCTTGGGAGCAAGTGCTTTACCCACTGAAACATCTCAGCTGCCGTTGATTCCTTTTTTTTTTTGTTAGTTATTTTGAAGAATGTTAGTGTCTGAGAACTTGGAGATTTTCCTGTCTTTCTGTGTGTGTGTGTGTGTGTGTGTGTGTGTGTGTGTGTGTGTGTGTGTGTGTGCTGTTTCCTTTTATTTGTTCTGTGACTCAATGTCTCCAGCTCAGGCTGGCCTTGAACTCACTCTAGCCAAGGATAACCTTGAACTTCTGACCCTCCTGCCTCTACGTCCTTCCTGAGTGCTGGGATTTCAGGGATGCACACCATACCTGGCTTATGCAGTGCTGGCCATCAAACCCATGCTTTGTTCTTCTGACGGAGATGTGTCCCAAGACTTTGTGTGGTCTTTGATCCTAGTGAGGTGTTTTGCTATTGCACTTACTAGATTGTGAGTGTGTGTGCATGCACATGCATATGCATATAGGCAGGTGCAGCACAAAGCATCTGTCCCCAGGAAATGACAGCCACTAACCATCAGGCATATGGACTTTGAGCTAATTGAAAGTACCATGAGTGAAGGGTGAGAGCACACAATATTGCTATTTGCTGTCTTACATTAGATAAGCGTGTCTAATATTTTAGATAAGTGTTTATGATCCAATATTACATGGATTATTGCCCTGAATGCTGTCAGTCATTGACCACAACATCATCACATAGTAGTGACTGTATAGATTCAATGCAATGGAGTCCAGAAAAGAAATCTCAGCAATGAAGTGGTTAAGATGGTTCTTAATTCATATGAATCAAATTCATAAGATTCAGGAAAAGGAACTCTACTAGATAAAACTGCTGGAGACCTGCTTCAGGGTATATGTCTGTCTGTCTGTCTGTCTGTCTGTGTGTTTTCAGGTACCAAAGAGGATGTGTGGAGTTGGGGGTGGGGGCCACAGACACAGTCTGAGGGTGAATCAGGATGGATGGCTGCCAGTAGTGTTTAATTGGAAAAAGACTAGCCCTTTTATTGCACATAGGATTAAAAGGGAGAAAAGGGACATGTGAGCTGGGGCTTAAAATCAGGGCTTGGGGGAGCTAGCCTTGACCTTGACAGTAGGCACCAGTCATATAAGAGGAGCCATCAATTTCTCTTGCCAGTGATAAGGAGAATGACTGCTTTAGCAAGCTGGACTCTCCTCAGGTCCTGAGGAGCCCCTGGGGGAACAGATACCCTTATCCAAATGCCTGACCTTGGGAAAAGGACTTCTGGGGAGCAGACACTTTACTATAACTTCTTAGTCTTACTTTATGGGCCTGTTCCCCTCATAATGCTCCCAAGAAGGGAAGGTCTTGATGTCTTAACTCTTTTCCCATTATACCTTACCATTCTGATTTCTCTACACTTGCTAACTCAACTCTTGCCTTTAAGGGCCTCAGGCTCTGAATCTGAACTGTAGCCATTTCCTCCTTGGGATCAGGTATGTTTAGTAAATCTCTAACTTTCCTGTTCATGGTGTAATTAGGAGAGCGCAATGGTTTCACAGTGGTGATTTTTTTCCCAAAGAATTATTTTGTTTGGAGAGGCTACCATTGTACACATTTTTATCATTTACCAAAGCCCACACAAAATTTCCAAAGGGAAAGGCATTAATATTGAGAATCCTTCGAAATGAAAGTAAAAAGTACTGGAGAAGTGTGGTCTGCTATGTCCAAATGCTGGAACTTTGTCAAGCAGCAATGGTCACCATGCGGTCCACACCATCTCCCTCCCCGGCCTTTATTTTTAATTTAAACGTTTGGAAATGGGGTTGAAGAGATCTAGTAGGGCTTGTCAGTCGCCAGAGGATGATTGGAAGGAGAAGGATGAGAATGAGCACAACAGTTAGAATAATGTCCAAAGTATTAAAAAATGACCAAAAGGTTTTTCCCATCACAAAGGAATTTAAAGATAATCCTTCTGCCACCAAGGAAACTGAGAGAAATTGTAATTTCACATGACTAATTGCAGTAATTTGGCCAGGTTTACATAACCAAAATGTCTGGATTATGTAGGTAGGGAAGAACCTCTGAGGGAAGGGTAGCCTAGCCCTTGGGCCGCAGAGTTCAGGGTAGAGGGCAGGGTAGATGAGCCATACTTCATAACAGATAGGTACTGAGGGATGATGGGGGAGCCTGGCAGCCTGGTCCAGCTTTGATATGTTCAATGGGCACTTTAGCCTTTTGTCCTGGATTTGAAACTTAACATCTCAATCTTTTTGCTGCTAATAAATGGTCAAGGACGACAAAAATCCAACTTACAAGAACCCTTTTTAAGTTCACAAAAAGAGGCAAAAAGTTTCAGATATGTTAGCATTGCCATTGTTTGTAATCTGTATTGAAATTCACACTGTAGAAAAGTCAGTTAACTGGTGTCCGTAAAACAGCTGGAGTAGATTCATGCCTTGAAATCCTAGCAAAAGCTATATAGCTTTGGGTTAAAAAGCATGGACATTTTTTCCTCTGTCCAGAGAGCCATAAAATCTTGAGCTCATGACTATGATAATCGTAGCTAGTGTTTACCAGAGCTAGATTGATAGCTTATCAGAATTCTCTATTGATTAATGTTAAACTCTGAACTTTTGAAGTCTCAATAAAACAATAGAATAGTGAGAGAAAAACCTGAGATATATATATATATATATATATATATATATATATATATATATATATATATCTCCACAAATTGTATCTACACACCTCAAAACATTCTCAGATCCCAAAGAGGATGTGTGGAGTTGGCGCGTGGCGGGGTGGTGGGGGGTGGGGGTGGTGTCACCAATGGTCACCATGCGGTCCGCACCACAAAACAAATTTAAAAGGAAAAAGTTGAAAAGCAGTATACAAGGTAATAGGTTTCCTTATAATGCTTCCATGTCTCCCAGTTATGGCTGGTTCCCCCGCCCCCACACACGCTTCGTTCTCTCCCTGGTCTCTCAGTCATCATCATACCTCCCAAACCACCCCCTTTTAGACCTTCCATCCCCAGTATTCCCTTCTACTTTGATATCCCCCATACCCCCCTCGTACAGCCTCTTCCCCCTCTCGGGGTCCCCTTTATGGTTTCCTACCCTCTGCCCACGCTCACTCAGACAGACACACTGCATAAAAACCAGAAGCTAGGATCCACATATGAGGGTGAGAATGGGGCATTTGTTTTTCTAGGCCTGGGTTACCTAACTTAGTGTTATGTTCTTCAGCTCCATCTATTCCTTCAAATTTCATCTTTCTTGAGATAGAAGGCCATCCCATTCTGTTTATGGATTACATTTTCACAAGCTGCTTAGTGCCACATTCTCATGACCCACTTGTCTGCTGACGTACACCTGGGGTGACTCCATTTCCTTACTAGTATGAATAGAGCAGTAATGAACACGGATGTGCAAATATATCTGTGGTAAGACATACAATCCTAAGCCGGGCGGTGGTGGCACACGCCTTTAATCCCAGCACTCGGGAGGCAGAGCCAGGTGGATCTCTGTGAGTTCGAGGCCAGCCTGGGCTACCAAGTGAGCTCCAGGAAAGGCGCAAAGCTACGCAGAGAAACCCTGTCTCGAAAAACCAAAAAAAAAAAAAAAAAAAAAAAAAAAAAAAGACATACAATCCTTTGGGAATATGCCCGGGAGTGGTATAAGGGGTCACACATATAATAGTTC
This sequence comes from Peromyscus maniculatus bairdii, assembly GCF_049852395.1. Taxonomy (NCBI): domain Eukaryota; kingdom Metazoa; phylum Chordata; class Mammalia; order Rodentia; family Cricetidae; genus Peromyscus; species Peromyscus maniculatus. The sequence goes on from NC_134858.1 coordinate 67,618,869, forward strand.
TATTTTTAAAGAAAAAATATTTTAGAAACCTCTTCAATGGTTTTCATGGTGGCTATATCCATCCACACTCCCACCAACAGTGAATGATGGATCAGCCTTCCCCAAATTCCTCACCAGGATTTACTGTTTATTTTGTTGGTGACAGCTCTTCTGACTGGGGTGAGGTGGAATCTCAAAGTAGTTTTAATTTGTATTTCTGCGATGGCTAAGGACATTAAACACTTTAAAAACTAGTGATTGGTCATTCGTATTTTTAAAACTGTTCAGTTCATTAGCCCATTTATGGATTGACAGTTGGAATTGAGGGTGTTTATGTGGTGATACAGGGCACTGGAGGCCTTGGTGGGTTGGGCCAAGGTGCCCTGGTAGATAAGGGAGACACGCCATGCAGATGCTGAGGCAGGCTGCTGGTGTGGAGCGAGGGAAAGTTACTCACACTAGGCAGCCGCCAGCCATGCATGTAGGAAGTTTATTGGGGCAAGGGAGAAGGGAAAGGAGGGAAGGAGAAAGGGGAGGGATGGAGAGAGGGAGAGTGAGAGAGGGGGAGAGATGCACACCTCATGGCAATAGACAGAAAGACCGGGAGAGGAGAAGTTTTCTCTTAAAGTGGGCTTTATGTAAGACGACATCAGGACACTGGGTGGGTCAGGGTATTATCTGCTTATTGGCTAGGATTCCAAGAAGTGAGTCTGAATGCTAACATTTTAATCTGTGTGGTTCTTTATATATCCTTTATATAACCCATTCTTCGAAGTATATCTAGCAGAGATTTTTGTTGCTATTATCTGGTTAGCTGTTGGTTCATTCTGCTGATCATTTCTAAAGCTGGGCAGAAGCTTTTTAATGTCATGAAATCTCATTTGTCAATTCTTGGGGCTATTTCATATGGAACTGGAGTTCTAGTCAAAAAATATTGTCCCTGTGATTTCCTCTAACATCTTCAACATTTCAAAATTTTAAATTAAGGCCTTTGAGTCAATTTGAGTCGATTTTTATGCAGATGGATGTTAGTTTTGCCATGTTATTTATTGAATAGGTTATCTCTTTTCCCCAGTATATGTTTTTGATATCTTTGTCAAAAGTTAGATATCCTTAATTAGCTATGTGGGTTTATTTTGGGTCCTCTATCACGTTCTATTGGTTAACATGTCTACTTTGGCTTTAGTACTGTCTTTTGTGTTATTTTGTTATCTTTGTTGCTGTGACTCTGTAGGATAGTTTAAGGACAGGAAAGTGATACCTCTGACTCCCCAAACTTGTTCTTACATTACAAGAATATTACCTTTAATATTAATTACTTGTTCTATAAAATGCAATGACAATATATTACAACTGTCAACCCATATACTTAAGCAAGATTGTGATTACATTATGAATATATTTCTTCATTGATTTAATGGGTGTAGCCAGAGTAACAAACAAAGCTACTTAAATCAGGTCAGACATAGAGACCATAAAGTAAGGTCCACGAAATTAGTTTGTTGTTTTTATCTGTCTGTTTTTAAAGCTCTCCCCCTTCTTTGTTATCTAACCCACATTGTTACATTCTATCAAATGTATCTTGTTTGGAGGAAACTGAGTTAATAGAGAGATAATTAAACAGAACTTTCTCTCTATGCTACCATTAGTGGAAAGAGAATTTGGAAAATTTTGAGTTCTACTTAAATTTTTTTGAGATTTATTTTATTTTATGTGTATGAGTGTTTTGCATACATATATATGTATGTATACCACATGTATGCCTGGTGCCCATCGAGTTCAGAAATGGGCATCAGATCCCCTGAAACTGGAGTTACTAATCTCTGTGAGTCACCATATAGGTCCCGGGAACTGAACTTGGGTCCTCTGCAACAACAAGTGCTCTTAACTGCCAAGCCATCTCTCCAGCCCCTCTGAGCTCTTTTCACTCTTTGAATACGCCAAGTCACACCCAGGCACATCCTATCTTCAGTCTGGGGGCCACACAAGGTCAAGGAAAGCTATGAATAAAACCCAATGCAAAACTGTAAACTTGCTCAAACATTATGAGGCTTTGGTTTTGGGTTGTTTTGTTTTGGCCATTTCTTTTTAATTTTTATTATATTTTCTTTTATTTATTATTTTATTAATCAATTTACTTATGTATCACGGCACATATGTAAAGGTCAGAGGACAACATGGAGGAATAGATTCTCTCCTTCCATCCTGCATGTCCTGGGTGTCAAATCCAGGTCATCAGACTTCATCAGTTGAGCAATCTCGTTGGCTTCTTCTTTTCCTACTTCTTCCTCCTCTTCCTCATCTTCTAACTCTGTTTCACAGTTCTTGAGTATCAACTATATTGTAGATGACAATAGCACTCACTGTGTCAAAGTCTGGGCCCTGGTTGCCTCGCCTATAACAGGAAATAAACTTTCTGCTGTAGTCACAACCAGTTAAGGGTTGAAGGAGTTACAAGGCACAAAGTTTTCAAATTACTCAGTCAGGGTGGAGAAAACCCATGGTTCTAGTCCGGCATCTTCATTTCACTAGCTGGAAAGTGCCAGTCTGGGAGGGTCTGGGGCTGTAGTCAGGTGGAGACAAGATTAGAATCCTGGCTTCTCAGTGGCTCAGGGCCTTAACCAAGCTGCCATGGCACCGGCTGTGAGTGGGTCGGTAGTTAAGCTGGGACAGTTTTTCAAGCAGTCACTGGTGTGGCAGGGGCCAGGTCACAGGTGGGCTCAGGCATTGTCCATAGCCACTGGTGGTCTGCCCTGATTTTCTTATTGATCCAAGATTGATCCCGATGGGTCCATCTATGCCGTAGATGGTATGCCTTGCTTCCCTTAAGAACCTGAGAGAGCTCTCTTTCTCTCAGACCAGGCGGCCTCGGCGGTGAGCAGCTGAGCTATGGCCAAGATTAAGGCTCGGTACCTTCGCGGCAAGAAGAAGGAGGAGCTGCTAAAACAACTGGACGGTCTGAAGGTTGAGCTATCCCAACTTCGCGTCGCCAAGGTGACAGGCGGTGCCGCGTCCAAGCTCTCCAAGATACGAGTCATCCGCAAATCCATCGCCCGTGTCCTCACCGTCATTAACCAGACTCAAAAAGAAAACCTCAGGAAATTCTACAAGGGCAAGAAGTACAAGCCTCTGGACCTGCGACCCAAGAGGACTAGAGCCATGCGCCGCCGGCTCACCAAGCACGAGGAGAAGCTGAAGACCAAGAAGGAGCAGCGCAAGGAGAGGCTGTACCCGCTGCGCAAGTACGCAGTCAAGGCCTGATGGAAAGCAATAAAGCACAAGGCGGCTGGAAAAAAAAAAAAAAAAAAAAAAGAACCTGAGAGAGTTGTTCTAGAGGAAGTTTACACAGGCAGTCCTGAAAGCAATTATGTTCTAAAATGTTATCTGTTTGTTCAAGTCCTTTTACCTGCTGAGTAATCTCTCTAATCCCTAAGATATTATCAGAAGGTAGATTCTCAAATACACACAGATCTATTACCGAAGGCCATAGAACAGGCAGATTATATAAATCCCCAGCCCCATTCTTAACCCCCACAGTTTCTCAATGGCTTTCAATCAAGTTCAAATTCCTTTTCTTGACCCTCAAGATTCTGTCTGTAGTCACCAGTCATTGTCAACGCTCTGAGAACATGCCATCAACTTACTTGATGTCCTGCCCTCAGTCTGGACCTTGGTCATCCTCCACAAAGCATCTAGAGAGACCAAGATAAAACATCAATCAGATCCCATCTCTCCTCTACTGACCAGCATCCATTGATTCCTGCCCCAGGCAAAGCCTGGTGTTTGGCAAGTCATTGCTTACATAGTCTGCCTGCTACCATATATATGACCATTTCTTCTTTTCCTACCTCTCTCCCCTCATCTCGGGTCGTGGATCCCCTGGCCATTTCTCCCATACCAGCATCTCCTTCCCCAAAGCCTTTGTACTCACCTGTGTTCTCTTCTCCATGTGTATATCTTTGTCTCTGTGTGTGTGTGTGTGTGTGTGTGTGTGTGTGTGTGTGTGTGTGTGCGTGTGCACACACACATGCACATGCATGGGAGTCACTTCACGTGTACTATGTGGGACCCAGGGATTGAGCTCAGGCCATCTGGCTCTACAGCAAGAACCCAATGAGACATCTTTCTGGTCCCTAAATGCTCTTTTCCAGTGAAGGAAATGGCTGGCTCTCTCCTTAGTCTTCCCAGCATGGCCACTGGCCAATCACCCACTTTATAATCAACCCCTTTTCCCTGTTAATTGGCTGATTCCTTGTGTTTATTGTCTGCCTCCTTCCACTATGAACAAGTTGGTCTACTTTTCTTTCACTGATGTATCCAAAGTGCCTGGAGCAGAACATATCACACAGTAGGTATTTTATAAGCATTTCTTGACTGAATTATGGCCACAGGACCTCATGGATAGTAAGGGATGGAATTTGTTGAAGTACTTTATCTAGCTACCCACCCAACGAAAAGACAAGATGTAGGTAGACTGTCACGTTTCAGAGGGATGTTTTCAAAATTGGAGGAGTTTGGGAGGGGGCAGGGTGCATAAAAGTTTACTTAAGGAACTTAGGAGGAGAATCAACAAGAAAAAGGAATAGAATAATTCACTAAAGCAGACAAGAGTTTATGGGCAGGCCTGAGTCACAACGAAGCTACTCATTGTGGGAAAGGGCTGGCAGCTGTCAGGGCTCAACCCCCAATGTCAGCATCCAGGAGGAAGACGAAGAAATACTCACGCAACCAGCACACAAGGAATCAATAGAGGCATTAAAATAAATACAGATATATAGACAAGAGGGGCGAGATTAAACATTTACCTTGTGCTTCAGATAAATGTTTGGGCAGAACACAGAGGCTGGGGAGATATTGGGGAACTTGCTATGTCAGTGGGGCCAGATGGGACTCAGTGACTGTCTTTCCCCTGCTAAAGTCACCACTCCCTCCTCCTTGGCGTCATAGTGACCGCCAGGTTTACAGCTTGTGGCTGAACATGTGATTGATGGTATATGTTCTGACTAGATTCGGGTTTTCTGGGAATGCACTATCAGGACAGGTACCATCGACAGGTCATTTCCTTACTGGAACGACAGTGCATGGGTCACTGTGGGGTAGAGAATCATGAGGGGAAAGACCATTAGACACTCCCCATCAATCAAATAAGAGGAGCTATATTACCTCCAGCCCGCCATGTACACACTACCCATGGGCTCCTGGGCCACTGTGGAGAAGGCTTTCCGTTGCTTGGCTCCTCTACAGGGGGACGTGGAGTCTAGCTCTCATTTTGCTTTGAGGAGTTGTTATGTCCTCCGTTCTCCTCACAACGCTCCCTTCCTCACTGCCTCTTCTGCTCCTCTCCCCCACCCTTCCCCTCGTAGACTCCACAGGGTTTTTACCCACTTATGTTTCTCTAGTCCGTTTCCAGGGACCATCACAGGGAACACCTTTGAGTTGAAGGGTGTTCATTTGAAAAAAAAAAAAAAGTTTTTTCTTTCATCTGGAGTCTTGGCAAGTCAGTATTCATTCAGCTCCTTATCAACCTTACATCCAAGCCTCTCTTCAAATGGGGATTTCATTCAAATACCCATCAAGCACAACATAGCAACAAGAATTAAAAGCAAGATGATGGGACTGGAGAGATGGCTCAGCGGATACAGTGCTTGTTACACAATCATAAGGACCTGAGTTCAGATCCCCAGGAACCACTTAAAAACCAAGCATAACCATATCCGTAATCCATAGATGGAAGACAGAGACAGGTGGATGCCTGAGCTCACTGACTAACTAGTCTAGCCAATCAGTGGGCTCCAGGTTCACCTAAAAAAATTAAGGTAAATGTCTGGTGTGGTGGCACATGTCTTTAATCCCAGTACACAGAAGGCAGAAGCATGGGATCTCTGTAAGTTCAAGGCCAGCCCAGTCTACATAGTGAGACTCTATCTCTAAATACATATATATATGCATACATACATACATACCTTACATACATACATACATACATACATACATACATACATACATACCATAAATACAGTAGAGAGTGATAGAGGAAAACACATGATATCATCTTCTGGACTATACACACACATACACAGGCATGCACATGCACACACAAGTGACCTTCAAGAAAGCCACAAATTCAGCTCTAAATCTTCTAGCCAAAAAACTCCAAAAAGCGTGAATCCTGGGCTTAGTCTGATTCAAAATGAGCAAGGGGGTTGGAGCAACGACTCAGTGGTTAAAAACTCTTGCTGTTCTTCAGGTGCTAACCTGAGTTCCATTCCCAGCACCCACATCAGGTGGCTCACAATCACCCCCAACTCCAGCTCTAGGAGAATCCAATACCTCTATCCTGATCCCTGAGAGGACCCACACTCATGTGTGCACACACAGACACAGATACACACAGTTAAACATATTAAAAAAATAAATCTTAAAAAAAAAAAAACGAATAAGTAAAGCTGTCTGAGAAATGCATTTCTTCCTGGTGCCTTTCACCAGAAGTGTGTTTCAGCAAGAGGGGAATGGACATCTTCAGAAAGCCTTGGGTTTCATGGAGCTATGTCTACAGTGTCCTCTAAGGAAAGCACAAACTCTCACCACTGGGCCAGTTATTGACAGTACACACCCAAGCTTGCAATCCACAGAGGACTTTTGTTTAGCTAGGACTTTGTGATTTTTATGGCTATTGTTTCAAAGTCAGCGAATGCCCTTGGCAGGCAAGAGCATGCCTCAGCTCTTCATCCTCTGCTATTCTCAGCCCACCCACTTCATACATTATCCTACATGACTAGCCCATGGAGACACCCCACCACTGAGGACCCTCCATCCATCTAGTCATTCAACATATTTTGGGGGTGTGGTGCATATGGTGGCAGAGGTCCACTGAAGGGAGAGGGGGGGGAGAGAGAGAGAGAGAGAGAGAGAAAGAGAGAGAGAGAGAGAGAGAGAGAGAGAGAGAGAGAGAGAGAGAGAGAGGAAGAGACATACAGGGAGAATAAATAAGAGAATCCATCTCTTATTTGGAAAAAAGGAAACAATGAGCTATTCTTCAGGAATTTTCCCACAACCGTGGGTGGCTTCCTGCAGACTCGATAGCAGGACACCCAGGCAAACACCGGATATGGCACCATTTCCAGGAAAGCCATGGGATTCAACTGGTAGACCTGAGACCCCAAGAGCCTAAGCCGAGGAAGCAACCAAGGAGACACCAGGTCTCCTGCCTACCTCAGCCCACTCTACCAAATGTGCAGAGGCATGGGTCTGTGGGGCAGAGGGTGGAGAACTTTCTCTGGGCAGGCTGCAAGCACCTGTGGCCCTAAGGCAGGCATCCAAGGAGCCAGCGTAACAACGGTTTATCTCAGCTGCCTATGGGACATAGGTCTGAGCAGTTATTTCCTCATGCGCCCTCCAAGACAAACCATCAGCAAACCAACTGGAAAGTAACCGAAATCAATAACCAGCTTCCCGGGATTACAATAATCAGCTACGAGAAAAGCAGACTCTGTGCCAAGGAGCTTTGAACATGGTAAGAGCTTGGAGAACAATACTCTCCTTTTTGGTCCAAAGGTAAGCGTCTCCCTGTGTCCTAGTAGCTAGAAAATGCTCACCACAGGTGGCCCAAGACTCTGAAAAGGCACTGATGAAGAAAGAGGTGCCCCACCCCACCCGCCACCCCCTGCCACTCACTGGATGGGCAAACTGGGAAGTTACTGTGCTTATATAAACCATGCTCATCTGTAGTGTGGGGTCTATGGGATTATAAAGGTAAGAGACCCAGCTAGGGTCACTCGGTGTGTCTCAGTTCCCTCTCTGACAGAGGTAAGGACCCAAGCAGAACCCAGCTCCTCTCTCAAGCACAGCCTGCTGCTTTTCCTGACTCCCCTCTTTCGGGGACAGGCAGAGGAAGCCAGAGTCCTCTTGTCTGTGAGCAAGGTCCAGGAAATCTTCCCTGACTTAAGGTGCCCTGCCCATTTCTCCCCACACAGCTCCCTTCCCTGCTGTCTCCCATAGACACCTCCACCTGAGTGAGCACCCAGATGACCGCAGAAAACACTCCAGAATCTAAGCCAGCTAGGTTCTCATGAAAGCCCAGGTGCCTGGAAACTTGGAACTTGGGGAAATGATTCCCTACATCTTCCACTGAGTGTGGGTGTACACACTTGTTGTGTGTATATGTGTGGAGGCCAGAGGCTGTCATTTGTTGTCTTCTTTACACTCACTTTACACCTTTGTTTTTTTATTTATTTAATTTATTTATTTATTTTTGAAATAGGGTTTCACTAGGTAGCCCTGGCTGTCCTGGAACTCTCTATATAGACCAGGCTAGCCTTGAACTCACAGAGATCCACCTACCATTGCCTCCTGAGTGCTGAGACGTGGCCTGGCTACCACCCTATTTTTTGAGACAGTCTTCTACTGACTCCAGAGCTTGACAGTTCAGCCAGGCTGGTTGAATAGTGAGACCCGTGGGTGAGCCCCGTGAGTCCTCCCGTCTCCCCTCCATTGTTGTGATTACAGGCAGACACCACCACACCAGGATTTTTTTTTACATAGGTACGAGGGATTGAACTCGGGTCCTCATGTTTTCGTGGCAAGCACTTTATACACTGAGCTATTTTCTCAGCCCCTCTGAATGTTTCTCTACAGTAAATAAAGTAAGTGTAAGGTTGTCTAAAAGGGCCTTATGATTCAAAAGCACAAGTAGAGCAGACATTTCTTCGTGGATGAGAAGCATTTTTCTGGGTGTTTCATTTGCAAACGAAACCTCTCTTGGATAGAGATAACGTGAGTGCCCAAGGTCTCCTAGAGCTGGGAGAGGGAGGGATTGGTACGAAGAGGATTTCTGCATGCTGGTCTGGCTACACAAGACACAAGCGTTGTTGGGAACTAATGGGTAGAGAGAGGAGAGACTCAGACACATAAAGAGGAACTGAGTCACATGAACAATCCCTAGGGGCACCCCAAATCAATTCCCTCAGAAGGTATGAGCGAAGCGCCAGCCACTCTAAGGCTTCCTCGGGAGGTTACAGGGTCAGCCAGGGCTGAGAACCCTGCTTCGGAGGCTTAGTGTTCAGGCCTTACCATTGAGAGCACTGCTCAGATCAACGGGAGGCATGCTCAGTTACCTCAAGCTTCTCCAGCCAGTTTCAGGGCCCATTTGTTCTTGGCAGCTGCCTCCACCGCTGGCTCCTTTGGCGGCCATTACAGAACAATGGTTACAAATGTCATTCTGGGCTGACATGATGGCTCAGTGATAAAGGCGCTTGTTGTCGAGCCTAACCTGAGCTTGATCCCTGGAACCCACATGGTAGAAGGAGAGAACTGACTCCTGAAAGTTGTCCTTTACCTCCTATGCATGCACAATGGTACACACACACACACACACACACACACACACACACACACACACACGCTACTGTGTTTTTAAAAATTGAGTAGGAATAGAGAGTCTGAAGAGGACAAATCATGTGGATTATAAGAAGGATGAGTAGCTGGGGGTAGGGAAGGGCAGGATGGCAGCATGGATTTTGAAATGTACAATGGGTACTTGTGATGCTGAGGGAGCCTTGAGACCAGCAAGAGCTTTGATATGCTGACAGGTGCCACAGATAGCCATATGTCCCTGTAGCTGGAATTTTCTTTGGGCCACCAACCAGCTCACAAATAAAGACACAGAGACTTATTATTAATTATGAATGCTTGGCCTTAGCTTAGGCTTGTCATGATATTTTAACTTGATTTAACCTGTTTCTATTCATCCACATTTTGCCTCGGGACTTCTTACCTTTCTTTGATTCTGTATGTCCTACTTTCCTGCTTCCTCCGTGGCTGGCAGGCTGGCTGACCCCTGGCTACCCCCTGTTGTCTCTTTTTCTTTCTTCCCCAAGCCTAAATTCCCCCTGCTACTTACTCTCCATACCTGGGAGTCCCGCCTATGCCTCCTCCCTCACTTTTGGCTGTTCAGCTTTTTATTAGACCAATCAGGTGTCTTAGGAAGGCAAGGTAAAACAGCAACAGATCTTCACATAATTAAACAAATGCAACACACCTTTGCGTAGTTAAACAAATATTCTGCAACCTAAAGAAATGCAACACACCTTTGCGTAGTTAAACAAATATTCTGAAGCATGTCCCTGCTACCAGAGGTAAGGGAAATGACTCTTTGGAAGATGAGAACCAGTTTCACAAGTTCCTGTGGAATGTGGGCTTTTATCTCACTACCAGAAATCCTATAGTCCATTTTGAGCTCATTTCTAGACAAATGGACATCCTGAGACCCAATAACATGCACCTTTAATCCCAGAACTGGGGAGGCAGAAGCAAGGGGAGCTCTGTAAGTTCAAGGCCAGCCTGGCCACATAGAGAGTTCTAGGCCAGTCAGGGCTACGTAGTGAGACACTGTCTCAAAAAAAAAAAAAAAAAAAAAAAAAAAGTCACCCGTGTTGTGACTGATGAGAGAGAGCTGCAGTTCGCCACACACACCATGTAGCTGGCATTGAATATTATGTAGCCATCTCTAAGTGAGAGTGAATTCATTAATCCCAGTACCTACGCAGGAGGCTGAGACAGGAAGATTTTTAGCTTGTGGCCAGCCTGGGCCAAATAGTGAGATGTCCTCCCCAAAAGCAGGGCTTCTTTCCACAGGCCTAGCCCTGATCCAGTGTCGCTGTGGGCTCCTCATCCATCACCATCCGCTCCAGTGCTGGGTTTCTGTCCCTCTGCCCCTGAAGCAAGTGTTCCCTCAACCATCTGCGCTTCTTCCTCACCTGTGCCAGCAGAACCAAGTCTGAGCCCCACCCAGCCACCCAGGTACCCCGGATGTGCCCTTACGGTCAGGTCTGGGCTCTCGGGAAGTTTTCAGCTTCCCTTCGACTGCTGCAAACATTTATTTCGCAGTATCAGAGGCTACCATTAGTCATCACCCACTTTCTAGACTGACTCAGTGTTCTATTGCTGTGAAGAGACACCATGACCATGGCAACCCTCATAATGTTTTTGTGTATCCCTGACTGTCCTGGAATTCATTCCGTTGTTGAACGAAAACATTTCATTGGGGCTTGCTTACAGTTCCAGAGGTTTAGTCTGTTAGCCTCATAGAAGGGGGCATGGTGGCTGGCAGGCAGACACGGTATCGGAGAATTCTACAACCAGATCTGCAGGCAGCAGGCAGAGAGGGAGCACCAAGGCCTGGCTTGGGCTTCTGAAACCCGGAAGCCCACCCTCAGTGACACACTTTATCTGACACGACCACACCTACTCCTCCGAGGCCACACCTCCTGATCTGTCAAGTAGCGCCATTCCCTATTGACCAAGCATTCAAATCTATGAGCTTATGGGGGGCTGTTCCTATTCAAATCACCAGATAGACACTAGATAAGTAAGTTTGCGTTCTGAGAGGGGGTTAGTCCCTGAAGACTTGGAATTCACAGCTGAAAGAGGGGCCATCTCACTACCAGTTTTAGTGAGGGAAATTCAAAATAAAAGACCGCCTGAGAAGCTCTGCACAAAGCGCCAAGCCGCGGTGACCATTTACAGTGAATGGTAGAGGACACGTGGCAAGACGGGCAGTGAGGGAAGAGGCTAGAAGTGATACCCAGCAGGCTAGGACTTAGATGTGGGTCCACTGAGGATGGCTGCTACTGCATCTTGGTGACTGTGCCTAAAGGGCAGCTGCCTTTTGTAGCTGAACATCCTTGAAGCTACAGTTATGTTGTTCCTGCTAGCTCAGAAACCGGGACCTTGGCATTTTCCTGGTATCACAGTGTGTGTGTGTGTGTGTGTGTGTACACGCACATATGGAGGTCAAAGGACAACTTGAAAGAGTCTGTTCTCTCCACTGTGTGGTGAATCACACTCAGGAAGGCAGGTGTGGCAGCCAGCACGTTTACCCATACCCAGAAGGCTCACTTCCTGTGTTTCTGAAGGAAAGAACTAGTCAAAGCTAAGCGAAGCAGACACTCTAAAGACAGATTGGAGTGGGCTGCCCCAAGGCAAGAAGTTGTCCAGTGAGTTCTGCACTGTGGATTGTAAAGAAGTTTTTATGAATATTTATGAGGTGGGTGATATATTCATGGTATAAGTGATTATCTTTTCCTTCCCAAATCATGATGGACCAGTTCTCCCTTTTCAGTTATTTCTTCCCATGAACCTCTAGAAAAGGCTACAAAGGGGAGCACATCAACTCCACAATGCTCATGATATTGTGATGACGTCAGGTCTTGTGAGGATTCAGTCCCTCTGTTTAGCGTACAGAGGTGGAAGAACACCATCCATTCCGGCCATCAGGAGACGCGGCCACCAACATACCATTCCCTGTGTTTTTCTTCTGTCACTTCATGTGTGCCTCCCTGCCCATCTGGTATCAAAAGGCAAGAGTTTCACACACAGATGTTTCAAATTCTTTCGCTTGCAGAAAGTAGCTCTCAAGTCCAACAAATGCAGACCTGTGTGCACTGTACCACAGCACAAGGCTCCAACACAGGGCTGTCTTGCTAGAAGCTACCAGAACATCATAGATTGTGGCAGGAAACCACACAGTCTGAAGTCCAAGAGCTGGGTGCTCAGCTCCTCTTCACTCCCTAAGTACCCTGAACTAAGCTAGAGATCTCATGTTCCTATTGTAAAACGGAGACAGGAATTTCTTACTCACTGGGCCGTGAAATGAGATAATGTACTTTAAGTATCTGACGCACAGATGGCAGTCAATTAAAATAAGGAAGGTTGGGGCCACCCAGATGGCTCAGCCTATAAAGGCACTTGTCACCAAACCTGAGTTCCTAAGTTCAATCCCTCGGATCCATGTGGTCAAGGAGGGAACAGACCCCCAAAATTGTCCTCTGACGCCTCACAAGCTACAGGATGCTCATCTCCAATCCCCTGTCGCTTCCCCCTCCCCCAACAAATAAACGTAATAAAACTTTAGAAACAAATAAACAGCCTCTCTATCTGAGAATGAGAACAGTAATGCAGTGATGTTAGAAGGGCTGTGGGCGGGGGTGGGGGGGAGGGGTGAGGGGGGGTGAGTGGTTTGTGAGTCACCAAGTCTTACACCTGGATCAACCTTAGGACAGTTGAAGGAGGGAAGGGGGCGGGGGGGGGGGGGGGGGGGCGTTGGTTCTTGAAACTTTAACTTACTCTGCCATCTGGTGGTAACGCTGTGGCTCTGGGTTTATTTCTAAAACAGCTGGTTCCTGGGTCTTAGGAAATCAGATAACTCTACGTACGCTCTCTAGATTTTGAAACCTGCAAAATACATATTTTTCACATTACACAAAATGATATATGAAACAGGCGAAATGCCCCCAAAGCACTTTGGAGGGGTTGGAAGGCTTCATTCAGTGGTCCCAATAGTCTTACCTTCCTTTTGGGATTTTTTTACCCCCAAATACAGACTCTTCAAAAAGATTATGTAATAAAATTGCATTCATTGGTTCATTTTGTTCTTTTTTCCATTGCTTTTTAAATCACATGTAACTTTTTTAAGGATTGAATTCCTTTCTGTTTTATCTGTATGAGTATTTTGGGCTGCATGTGTGTCTGTGTGCCATGTGCATGTCTAGTGCCTTCAGAGGTGAAAAGAAGGCATTGGATGCCCTGGAACTTGAGTTGCTGGTGGTTGTGAGCCACCATGTGGGTGCTAGGAGCTGAACCCAGGTCCTCTGCAAGAACAGCAAGTGTACTTAGCCACTGAGCCGTCTCTCCAGCCCCAATTTATTTTGTTTTTACTTATGTGTATGTGTCTGAGTGTACGCCATGTATAAACGGGTTCCCACAGAGGCCAGAAGAAGGTAGGGCGCTGGATCTCCTGGAGCTGGGGTTAACAGCGTTCGTGAGCTGCCTGATGGAGGTTCTGGGAGCTGAACTTGAGTCCTCTGCAAGAGCCATCTCTCCGGCCTCCTAAATGACATCTATTTATTTTGTGTGCGTATATGTGGACTTGCATGTGCCGTGATAGTGGTGTACATGTGGATGATAGAGGGTAGCTTGCTAGAATTGGCTCTCTTCCTCTACCACGTGAGTCCTGGGGACCAAACTCGGGTATCAAGCTTGGCAGCAGACACATTCACCCACAGAGCCATCTCACCAGACTGTTGTAGAATATTATTTTAAGATGTGCTACATTTGATTACTATCTTCTAGGCAACAAACCTCTGGTCCTGTGTGTGAGAGAGGTTCTAGATGAAGTACATTGAAGTGGGGAGACACCTCCTAGGTATGGGTGACACAGTTCCATGGGCTGGGGGCATGGACTGACTAAAACAGAGAAAATAAGCCAGGCACCGGCATCCGTCCACTTTCCTCCTGACTGCAGACACACTGACAAGCAGCCAAGCCTCTGCTGCCGTGATGGCCTCTACCTTTATGGACTGACTGTGCTTGAGCTGTGAGCCAAGATCAACCTTCCTATCCTAAATGGCTTTTGTCCGGCATGTTGCCACAGCCGCGTATAAAGTAACTAAGACACTGTAGTATTTTCAGCTAGCATGCAAAATAGTAGGTTTCATTATGACATGTCCATGCCTCTATGCCATTATAATCATTCTAAAACTCGTCTCTCCCTCCCTCCTCACCTCCCTCAACCAATTCTCCCCCCCATAGTCCTCACTTCTGCTTTTATGTCCCACGTGTTCTACTACCCCCCCACACATACCTTAAAATCTCTTCCTCATGTCTCAATCTCTAGTTTTTGTGTCTATTTATTTATTCCCATAGTGTGTGTGTGAGGGCCAGACGACAACTTTGTGGAGTCGGTTCTTGCCTTCTGCCTTTTACCTGGGTTCTAGGGATGAAACTCAGTTGGTTGGGTTTACACAGCAAGCCCCATCCCCGCCCCCAGGAACCCCCACCCCCACCCCCCAGCCAGCCAGAGCATGGCAGACATGGCTCTGGCAGGTCAGCCCTTCTCCCCATTCCCTCTTCCTTGCTAAGAACTATTAGATCACACTCCTAAAGCTAGCCACCTGATTTGCCCACTTCCTCCCCCTAAGGTGGACTGCCCAGGTCCCCCTATCAAAGAATTGAAGTCCACTAATCAAAAGCCCCCTTTTGGCTGCCCAAATTAACATGACCAATTAAAATTAAACCCCTCATCCTATCATGGGGTTTCCCTTTTACCTTTATAAACTGCCATTTACCTATGGACCACACCTGTCTCCTCTCTATCTGAGAGGCAGTCAGTCCTCTGTTCCTCTAGGACAAATATTCCTCCCCCTCTCCCTTGTCCCCTCCCCCCTTCTCCCTCATCCTCTATCTCCTGTCTTTGTCTCTTATTCCCTTCCCTTTGTCCCTCTGGGTCAAATAAATCTCCTTTGTGCTGAGAACTTGGTATTGGGGTGTCTCTTGCCAATACCGGTCCCATGCAGGGCCTGGCAGCACTCACTTGTTTGTTTTCTGTTCCCACCACCTCCTGTGAGACTCACACCTCTGTGAGAAGAACTGTTAATCTGCAGAGCTGGTACTGTTCACACTATAGCTACCGCCCGCTTCCTGTACTGTCATGTATAGCTCCTAGAAAATCTTCTCTACCATTAGTTTGTTGTTCCAGAAAGAGCTGAGCCCCCCCCCCCCCCCCCCCCCCGCCCCATTCTCCCAGGCCCCTTCACTGAGGCAGGAATTAAGGAATGCTTTGCTTCTGCAGATTCCTTAGCAGTTTCCATTCTTGCCATGAGGGGGTAGCAAACACCTTTTCCTCTCTCTCTCTCTCTCTCTCTCTCTCTCTCCTTCCTCTCTCCTCTCTCTCTATATATATATCCTTCAACCTTCACAGTTCATTCAGATCTTTGTGGCTCTACCTAGTCCCAAGAAAAGCTGAGTCCACAAAATTTTCAAAGTAAGCAAAGAATGACAGGAATAAAAACAGACCAGAGACCATCCAAAGTGATCAGATACGCCCAAGACAAGCTAATCATATTTAATGATTGCTGCATTTAGTCCCAGATTTCCATATAGCCGGTCAGGGGCAGGGTTAAGGTAAGGCGAGAGAAGCCCTGAACTTAATGCAAAATGCAAAGGAGAGAGAGCCAGAGGTCTCAGTCATCAGGCTAAATAACACTTGGTTAAAATATGCCTAAAATTAAAAATTAACCAAAAAGCCTGACAAATAAAATATCCAGTATTTATAAATTGTTGCATGAGAGTGTGAAGAATGGCCTCAGATGACACAGACTTTATTTAAATTAAAAAAATTGTTTTATGTGTATGGGTGTTTTGTCTGCTGGCATATCTGTGTATTACATGTGTGCCTGGATAGCTAGCATCTGATCCGCAGGAAGTAGAGTTTCAGTCAGTTGTGAGCCACCATGGAAATGGAGATGCTGGGAATTGAAACTGGGTCCTCTGAAAGAGCAGCAAGTCTCTTGATGCCGAACCATCAGCTCTAGGCATTTACTTAAGAAAATTTTGTCCAAGTGTGTGTGTGTTGTGCATGTGTGTGTGCAGGCGCACTCGTGTGTGTGTGTGTGTGTGTGTGTGTGTGTGTGTGTGTGTACATATGGAGGTCAGAGGTTGATCTCAGGATGGTCTCCTCTGTCGATCTCTACCTTATTTTTCTGTGACAGGGTCTCTCCTGAATAACTTCTCTCAATTTCAACCAGACTGGCTGGCTTGTGAGCCCCTGAGATCCACCTGTCTGCCCTCTCAGAGACGGGGTGCCTGGCTTTTTCCATGGGGACTAGGGATCCAAAGTCAGGTTTTCCTGACTGTGAAGCAAGCCCTTTACCCCCCCCCCCAGAGCCACCTCCCCAGACTCTGTTCAACAATCTAAAATTACTACACATCAGTTGTACAAACCAATATGTATCATGAGATTTTCATACATATATAGAATGTACTTGGTTATATTCACCGCTCATTGACCTCTCTAATTCCCACTCACCCCAGATAGTCTCCCTTCTACTTTAGTGCCTTTGAAACAAAATTCTACATTTTATGTATAAAGAGAAAATAGGTGATATTTGCCTTTCTGAGTCTGACTTAGAGCGATGAACGTGGTCATCTCTCTGCAAATGGTGTAGCTCTGCTCTCCATCGTGGTTGGGGATTATGCCCCCTTCCTTTCTTCATTTACACATTGGTGGGCACCTAGGCTGATCCCATGACTCACTGGTGTGCACAGTACCGTCATAAACACAGAAGTACAGGCACTCCTGTTTTGTGTGGACTTTGACTGCTTCCCAAAGTAGGATGGCTGGATCATATGGAAGTTATTAACTTTTATATTGATTTCCAGAGTGGGTGAGCTAGTTCACATCCCTATAACAGTATATGTTCCTTTAAAAATGACTTATGAACATTTGTTATTTTTGTGTGTATAGATATTTTACATCCCTGTGTAGCATCTGTGTGCAGTGCCCACAGAGGCCAGAAGACGGCGTTGGATCCTCTGGGACTGGAGTTACCACCATATGGATGCTGGGAATTAAATCTGGGTCCTCTGCAAGAACAGCCAGTGCTCTGAACTGTGAGCCACCTCTCCACCCACAAGGGTTCCTTTTTACCCTCTTCTTGCTCGTGTTTGACCATGGTATTTTGTCTTTTGAGACAATTTCACTGTGTAACACAAGCCAGACTCGAACATTCCATTCTCCTGCCTGTGGTGCCATGCCTGGCTATTGCTTGGCTTCTATTTTTAAAATTTATTTTTATTATTTTTTTAAATCATGTGTGTACATGCATGCACATGCACACACACACATACATGCACATGTATGCACACATGAGTGCAGGTGCCCAGAGGGCAGAGGTGTCAGATCCCCTGGAACTGGAGTTACAGATAGTTATGAGGTTTTTTATAAGGATGCTGGGAATTGAACTTGGGTCCTCTGGAAGAGCGGGTAAGTACTCTTCGCCACTGAGCCATTGTTTTCCACCCTTTGTCTGTTTTCCTAAGAACAGCTATTCTGCATGGGGTAATATGGAATCTCAATGTACTTTTGATTTGCATTTCTCTGGTGGCTAATTGTGGCTATGAACATTTTTCATGGCTTTAGAAACCATTTATTTGTACTTCTTTTGGAAATTCTATTGAATTTTTTGATTGATTGGGTTATTCGTTCTTTGGGCATTTAAATTTTTTTAGTTCTTTATATTCTAAATACTAATTTCCTATCAGATGAATAGTTGACAGGAATTCTTTCTTATTCTTCAGGCTCCCTCCAGCATAATTGATTCCTTTGTTGGGCAGCTTTTTAACTTGACACAATATTATATGTCAATTATGTCTGTTTGTTTTTTATTATTTTTTTAGACAAGGTCTCACCATGTAACTCCGCCTGGGCCTGAAATTTCAAACTCAGAGATCCACCCTCCTCTGCCTCCTGAGTGCTGGGATTAAAAGCATGCACCTGACATTAAATAATTGATCATTATAATGAATATTATATAGATATAATAATAATATAGATATAGCTATCATAATTTAAATAATGATTTTTATTTGTTGGCGGTCACGCATGCAATTGCCCAAGTCAGAGGACAACCTATAGGAGTCAGGTTCACCCTTCCCAGTCCATGGGTCCCATGTTATTAGACTTAGTAGCAAACATCTCCTTCCTGGTGGTTAGTTTCTCACAACTTGACACAAACCAGCGTCATATGGGAAGAGAGACTCTCAACTGAAGAATTGACTTCCTCAGACTGTCCTGTGAGCAAGTCTTTGTAGCATCTTCTTGATGCTTAGATTTAATGATTGACGTGGGAGGGTCCAGCTCACTGTGAATGGGCCACCTCTGGCACAGTCCCGGGTTGGTAAGAAAGCAGGGTGAGTCAAATACAGGAAGCAAGCCCGTAAGCAGTGCATGGTGGTCTCTGCTCCAGTTCCTATCTTGACTTCCCTTAGCAATGGAGCGTGAATGACCTGAGAGCTGTAAGCTGAGGTAAACCCTTTCCTCCCTGCATTGTTGATGGTCATGGGGTTTTATCACAGCATTGCTCTTACAGGTCGGTCAAGGTTGCCTTTGCAGTTCGGGGTCATTTGTACTTCCATGTGGATTTTATAATTATTTTTCTATTTCTGTGAAGAATGACATGGGAATTTTGATGGAAATTGCATTAGATCAATAAGTTGTTTTGTAATATGACTTCTTTCACAATTTTAATTCTGCCAATCCATGAATAAGAGAGGTCTTTATACCTTCTAGTACTTTCTTGTTTTCGGTGTTCTATAATTGAAGTGTAGAGGTCTTTAACATCTTGATTAGGCTTACTCCTAGGTTTTGGGTTGGTTTGCTGTTGCTGTTACTTTGAGATTGTTACAAATGAGAATGTCTTCCTGACTTTTGTTTTTGTTTTTGTTTTGTTTTGTTTAAGACAGGGTTTCTCTGTGTAGCCCTGGCAGTCCTCGAACTCACAGAGATCCTCCTGCCTCTACCTCCTGAGTGCTGGGATTAAAGGCGTTCCCACTACCCAGCTTGACTTCCTTTTTAATGACTTAATTATTGATACACAGAAGTTAGTGAATTTAGGGCCAATGAGATGCCTCAGCAGGTAAAGGCCTTACAGCAAAACTCCCTGACCTGAGTTTGAACCCTCAAAACTGTCAGGTCCAAAGCAAATTTTAATTCCAAACTCCAAATGGCAGTCCAAATATCCAGAAATGGGCTCAACCTGGACTATAGGTGGATTTCTGACAGTTAAATAAAAGCCAGCATTCCTCAGGAACTTGTGAAGCTTCTTCGTCTCTACCAAAAGGAGTCATTTCCTCATCTCTGGTGTAAGAGACATATGGCTGCTACCCATGGTGCTTAGTAGCATATCAAAGCTCATGCTCGCTTCCAGGCTCCTTCAGTATCATAAGTACCTGTTATACCTTTCAAAGTTCATACTACATCCTAGCTCTTCTCGCCTTCTCTGCTACCTCCCTCCAGCTTTCTCCTTATAATCCCGCTATTCTCTCTCTCTCTCTCTCTCTCTCTCTCTCTCTCTCTCTCTCTCTCTCTCTCTCTCTCTCTCTCTCTCTCTCTCTCTCTCTCCTCTCTATTCCCTGCTATTCTCTCCTCTCTCACAGTTAGCCCCGGCCAGGTCCAGTCTGCTGGCCATGTTCATTCTACTTCTTTCTCTCTCTGCCCTGGATTCTTCCAGATGCCTCTGGCTGTCTACAATGAAACCTTCCCCTTCACCATACCATGGAGTGGTCACGTCATCCGTGTACACAAAACACACATAGTGGAAGGAGAGAACAGACGCCCACAGATTTTTTCTGACCTCTACATGTGTACCATCATACCCACGCACAGATACACACATGTACTTGTATATACCCACACGAACAATAAATAAAAATATAATTAAAAAATAAGGTAAGTCTGGGCATGGTGGCTCGACTTTCTAATCCCAGCCCTTCAGAGGTAGAGGCAGGAGGATCAGAAGTTCTCAGCTACATAGTGAGTTCAACCCGGGCTACATAAGACTGTCTTTAAAAACAAAGGTAAAGAGACAGGATGGTCAGTCAGGCTGTAAGTGATGGCTTGTCAGATGAGGAGGCCCGGATATATAATCCAGGTGCCTACCAGAATCCGGGCTGCCCCTGCTTATGAGCTGTAGGATTTGGGGCATGCTGCTTCATTTTTTTTGTGACTCAATTTTCTCTGTAAAATGGGGGACAAATAGCACGTAACTAGATACCATGAAATAGATGAGTGAGCACACACAAGAATCTCGGCACAGGAGCTGGGAAGACGGCACAGCAGCTAAGATCACCTGTTGCTCTTCCGGAGAACACGAGTTCAGTTCCCAGCACCCATGTCAGGCGGCTCACAACCATGGGTAACTCCAGCTCCAAATGATCCGGTGCCCTCTTCTGACATCCTAGGGCCAATGCTCATGTACACACATGCACGCACACACGCACGCACGCATGCACGCACACATACATGGGGTTAAAAAATATTTTTTCAAAGTCTCAGCACAGGTCTGTGGCATACAGCCAGGAACTGCTCGATGGTGTGACTCCGGGGGCAGCAGGGACCTGAGACCCTGGTTCCCCGTGGGTGATGCAGTCTGCAATGGCCCTGTAAGGCCTCCTGGGACTCCAGCATCAGATTTCTCAAGAAAGCAAATGGCACCTTTCCTGAGGCGGCTGGCCTGCCAAAGTTTTCACCCCGCACTACAAAACTCTTCCCATTTAAGAGTCCCATACCACACATATTTGGAAATTTTATTCTTTTTATTGCAAATCTCTGGTAAAGGAAAAGACAGGATAGCTGATTCTCCTTTAAACTTTGGCGAGAAGAGTACTCCACTGACTTCGCTGGATGGCTGGCCTCCCAGCTGCACACGGAAACACTGGGGTTGGGGGCGGAGTTAGGGGTGTGATACACACTGATGCAGGTGACTGCCTCCCAGACGCTCTGATGTAATTGGTCTGGAGGTTGTTCAGCATCAGCAGCTCCTTAAACTCCCCGAATGACCCCAAGCAGCCAGGGTGGAGAGGCCCTGCCCCCAGTTCCTTGGCAGGGTTTTGGGCAACATCTTGAGCACCTAGGCAATTCCACCAGCAGCTGTATCACCTGCTGACACCACCCCACATCACCAGAGTTGGCTGCTGTCCGCTGTCCCCCTCTTCCCAGGTGTCATCTGTGCTCATCCTCCTCCCTTAGAGCCCCCAGAGGAGAGAGACCGGGAGGGGGCATGGCCCCATCCCGAGGCTTGTGCTTAATCACTCCAAGAAACATGGTTAGCCTAGCACAAGGGGGGGTGGGGAGGACGCTTTCTGAACACCAGTGACTTCTCCTAGGTGGAAAGATCTTCCTATCTAGAGATGAAAAGATTTGCGGGGAAATGAAGAAATGCATGGATACGTATTCATCACATAACCTCTCATGAGTCCAAATGAAAATAAAAGTTGTCCAGCTACCAAGAGTGAATGAAATATTAGGAACTTTAGCAGCATACCTTACAAGGGTCAACAGTAAGAGCCAGTTAGAATCTCATTGTGATTTATTCTAGAAATAGAAAATGAGTTTTATTTTCCTGAGTCCTTGCAAACGAGAGAGGAGAGGAAACGACAAGGTATTGTTCTGGGAACTTTTAAATGCTCCTGCTCTCTCTCTCTGTCCCTCGGGGTGCCCTCACACTTTAACACGAGTGTCTTCTGTCAGCTATGACACACTCACAGGCGAGCAAACAGCATGGGCTAAAGTCTTCAACAACTCAAACACGGGGACTGAAAACAAAACATCTCCAAGGCGCCGGCACACATCTGGTATGATACGGTAGCATCATATCATGGTATGATAAATGTCACATCGGTTTGACTCTGTCCATACAAAAGTGTGTGTAGCTACTCCATGAATGATGCCGAACGCAGCCCGTCAAGACAGCGATAAAACTGTTAGGACGATTAAAAAGTACACAGGATCCCAGTCTTTCATCACAACCCTGATGTGTTTACCACACTTTCTGTTTTGTTGGTAATTTTTTTTTAAACAAGGGACAGTACGGTGACGTGATAAAAAACCAAGGCACAAATATACAGTTACAACAAATGTCTATAAACCCTAGCACTTAGTGTCTATTTGGGGAACATTAAGGTAAATTGTAAAGTCTGAAAAATTCTCACATTCATTACAATTGATGAACAATTAACTGTGCGATAAACAGACTGCTTAGCCACCATCTCATTATTAAATATATGGCTATTGGCTACACCGGCTGCAAATGGTTCCAAAAATAGCTTTAAATATTAAAATCCGGTACCTCTAGGAGGATATAAATATTGTGCCTTGTGGGATCTAGATAAATGTCGTAAGTTTCCACTTAATTTGTAATCTATATGGCAGTTATCAATTTTAAAAAACTATTCTCATTATATAAATGGCAAGGTTTTTCCCCCAGTGTTAAATCTCTTCTCTCTACAAAAGACAGGTGGTTTACAAGAAAATAACATTTTAAAAAAAATGCATAGACAACAGTAATACAATCCAGATGTGGACTAAAAGCTGAACTCTAATCTACCAGGACATTCTCTTCATATAGAGTGAGGAGCAGTACATATCTGGAACAATTCATTCATTTCTTAATTTAAAAAAAAATCACCATGGCAGCTTTTTTTTTTTTTTCCAAAATAGTCAAAGTCGTCTTGGCTAGAGCATCAAGCATTGAAAATAAATTCTTTTCATTCATAAAAGCCTTTCAAAATCCGAGGGCTCAACTGCACTTAGCTAGGGAAATAAAGTTGTAAAAATTGTATTTAAGAATTTTAAATCAAGGGTGTTTCAATACCGAAGGTAAACGTTTAGACCCATGAGAACACGTTTCTTGGCACATGCACACCCTGGATGGGATCCAGAACGCAGCCGTCATCCGGCTGCAGAGGTGTCTGGCTCTTAGCCCCACGGGCCATCTCCTGTCATGTCCTTGTCCCGGCCCTCTTCACATGGAAGTTTCTGGCTTCTGCATCTGCTGGATCTGCTTCTGTAGCTGGTCCCTGTCCAGCTTCATCTTGGCCTCCAGCACTTGCCTGAGGGATCCTATGCTTTCGTAGATGGCTGTAAACCCTTGAGGAAGAGGCAAATGTCACAGCAGTTAACAGTTTACAAGCAGTGCCCTGCCCGGTTCTACAGCTACAGTAACGGTTGTCTCCCACAAATGTTGACACTCCAGGGGTCAACCCTGGATGGGGGCCTCCACGAAAACTGCTTTTGAGTTACCAAGGGGACTACTGCAGTCAAGACACGGGGCAGATGCTGCTTTTAGCCAAGTGATCCCAGCTCACGCCACTATCACTGAGAAATCGCATCATGTACCAGAGCAGGGCGTCCATCTCTCCTGCGGCATCTCTGTTCCAGGTCATATCATAAGGAAGCCATCAACCGCCAACTGAGGAGCTTTCTGCAAAACACTGCCCTGTTGTCTAAAAAGACTAGGTCTAGGTGCCTCTGTGGGTCAAGAGAGCACCAGGCACTTAGGCCTCCAGCTCCTAAGGGACCAGACAGAACTCTACAGTGAAGTCTTCCGACCCAGTGGCCCCCAAAGGTCCATTCCGGGGCTGAGCTTTGACTCCAGTGTCCCCAGGGTCTCCTGAGAGACTGGAGTTTTGTTTCCAATCATCTCTGGGGTTATGAATGAAGGCTTTTCTGAGGCTCCAGTCCTCACTGCAGGACCTGGCATCTACACTGCTGTGCTCCAAGAGGTCACTTTGGCCTGTCACCCTAAACATGGACCCCCGATAGGAGACAGATTTCACTGAGAAAAATGCTGGGCTCAGCCAGGCATGGTGGCATATGCCTGCATTTCAGTACTAAGGCAAGACTAAGAGTTTGAAGCCAGCCTGTTCTACATAGCTAGACTCCTTTCTTCTTTCTTTCTTTCTTTCTTTCTTTCTTTCTTTCTTTCTTTCTTTCTTTCTTTCTTTCTTTCTTTCTTTCTTTCTTTCTTTCTTTCTTTCTCTCTCTCTCTCTCTCTCTCTCTCTCTCTCTCTCTCTCTCTCTCCCTCCCTCCCTCCCTCCCTCCCTCCCTCCCTCTCTCCCTCCCTCCTTTCCTTTTTTTTGACACAGGGTTTCTCTATGTAACAGCCTTGGCTGTCCTGGAACTCCCTCTGTAGACAAGGTTGGCCTCAAACTCACAGAGATCTACTTGCCTCAACCTCCTGAATGTTGGGATTAAAGTCATGTGACACCACTTCCCAGCTAGAGTTCATCTCAGAAACAAAGCAGCATCATAGAGGAACTGATCCAGATACACAGGACTGTAGTGACATATTGTGTACCCTAATAAACTTGCCTGAGGATCAGAGGACAGAGCCAGCCACTAGATCAGACGTAGAGGTCAGGTAGTGGTGGCACACATCCTTAATCCTATCACTCGGGTGGCAGAGATCAGTCTAGATCTCTGTGAGTTCAAGGCCACACTAGAAACAGCCAAGCCATGGTGGCACACACCTTTAATCCCAGTACTGGGAAGCACACACACCTTTAATCCCAGTGCCCCAACTGGACACACACTGAGAAGAAAAACCGCCACCTAATAAAGAGATCCTCACTCGGGTGCCCCCTCACTCAGGTGCCCAAGCCTCCCTTTTGTGTGTGTGTTTTCAAGACTGTCCTGGAACTCTCTTTGTAGACCAGGCTGCCTCTGTTTCTGCCTGTGCTGGGATTAAAGACGTATGCCACCACACTCAGCCTGCCTTTTTTTTTTCCTTTTTCTTTTCCTTTTTTTTTTTTTTTTTTGAGACGGGGTCACTATGTAACTGCTGAACCATCTCTCTAACCCTGGCTACATTCATATAATGATTCAAAAGGAAAAAAATTAAACACATAAACACAGAATAAAATGGCAGATACCAGGGGCATGATGTGGGCAGACAGGGGAGTAAGGAGACTCAGATCAAAGGGTAAAAACAGCAAAATACATAAAACGAACAAGTCTAGAGATCTAATACACATTGTGAGGAAAATTCAATATATTGTCTTTGGGGTTTTTGATGAAAGTGTTGACTCAAGGTACACACAAACACACATACATATGCACACATACACACCATACACATACACACACACCATGTAAACACACACACACCATACACATACATATGCACACATACATACACACACACCATACACATATACATACACACACATCTACAATACACATTCACAAATATATATACACACACACATATACAATACACATTCACAAATATATATACATACACACACATATACAATACACATTCACAAATATATATACATACACACACATATACAATACACATTCACAAATATATATACATACACACACATATACAATACACATTCACAAATATATATACACACACATACAATACACATTCACAAATATATATATATATATATACACACACACACATATATAGCACACACAACACACATATATCCCCCCATGTGAGATGATGGGTAGCTTAATTTATATGAACACAATAGCTGTTTTGTTACAGATATCAAAACATAAGCTTTAAATATACAAATGAACATTTTTTTTTTAAATTTAAAGCACGTTTGAGGGCCAAAGAGATGTGTGAGTGGCTGTGCTGGCTAGTTTTGTGCCAACTTGACACAAGCTAGAGTCATCAGAGAGGAGGGGTCCTTAACTGAGAAAACACCTCCCTATCATTTGGCTGTAGGCAAGCATTTCCTTAATTAGTGATTGATGGGGGAGGGCCCAGCCCACTACAGGTGGGGCCACCCCTGGGCTGGTGGTCCAGGGTTCTATAAGAAAGCAGGCTAAGGAAGCCATGAGGAGCAAGCCAGTAAAGAGCCCTCCCCTACAGCCTCTGCCTCAGTTCCTGCCTCCAGGTTCCTGCCCTGCTTTGGTTCCTGTCCTGACTTCATTCAATGATGACTGGGGCTGTGGAAGAGTAAGCCAAAGCAACCCTTTTCTCCTCAGGTTGTTTTGGTCATGGTGTTTCATCACAGCAACAGAAACCCTGGCTAGGACAGTGGTTAAGAGCACTTTACTGCTCTATTGGAGGACTGGAGTTCAGATCCCCACACCCACATCAGGTGGCTCACAAATGCCTGTTGCTCCTCTCCTAGAGAGCTAACATACCCCTTCTGACGTAGACACACACACACACACACACACACACACACACACACACACACACAGAGAGAGAGAGAGAGAGAGAGAGAGAATAAAATGGATCTGTTAAAAGAAATTTTGATTAGAAAAAAAATGTTTAAAGGTGGGAGAGAACCAACTCCACACTCCACACTCATGTGCCATGTGCATACTCAGCAGCAGTGCAGAGGTAGCCCTCAAAAATCCCTCAAAGGCACATTGACCCCGGCCATGAACAGGAAGAAATCAGCGGGTGGCACTAAAGAAAATGTCCACCATCCGCAGGTTAAGCATTTTGTTTGCCTGTGTATCATGGAGATGCTTCAGAGACCTGCAACTGAACTAGTACTTTAGGCCTGGGAGTGTAGCTCACTGGTGGAGGGCGTGCAGTGTAGCAACTGGGAGGTGCTGAGTTCAAGTCCCAGCAGCACTATGGTAAATATATTGCTGGGTTTTTGGTTTTTTTGTTTGTTTTTTTCCTAGCCAGCTCAGTCTCAGTTTCAGGGGAAATCTCAGTGACTAGCGTTTTAGATAACTACGCCACACGAGCTGCGTGCGCACGAGCTGCGGGCAGGGCTGGCGTACCGGCATTAACCTCCGCTTTCATTTCCTTCATATCCTCGTTCATCTGTAACTCCAGTTTGCTGATCCGCCCGTGCACCTTCTCCTCCTCCGGCTTTGTTCTCTGCCCTTCCACGTTCTTCTTCTGACTCTCTTCGATTTTGTCAAGCCTGGCCGACATCTGGCTGAGCTTCTTCTCCATGTCTCTTTCACAGGCTCCCTGAGGTCCATAATAAGAATTACACTTGGTTATCACCACAAAGGAGCATACGCCTTGTCTCACACTGGCCGTAGCACTTAACCATCTGCAGGGACCAGAACCACGATGGTTCCTTGTTATATAGCCTGCAACCATTCTCCAAGGTCACCCAGAGTAAAAATGTACACTTTCTTCTGTCTCTTGAGTTTGCTATGGCCATATGATCTAGCCAAGGGGGTGTAAGAACAGTGCATGTGACTGCTTCCAGAAAAAAAAGTTAAAGAACACTTGCTGAATCCTTAATTCTTCCCTTCCCCTTCTGTTTCTGCCTTTCAGTGGATGGCTGGAGCTCTTTCAGCCACCCTGAATGGAGGGGACCAGGGCCACTCTCTGAGCCTGGCAGAAAGCTAACCTAAAAGGATTCTGGGTCACTGAAGACTGACAATCCCTCACCTCAAGTTTCTCCTGTAAAAAAATGCACACCTGTATTTGTTTTACATGAGAGAAAAGTAAGTTGGCATCTTAGTGAATCCACCATTATCCTGGAGTTCATTAGCTTAAGCCAATGTGAAAATCAAGCTGTTAACCACAGACTCCGAACTCCACAAATGTGCCAGGATGCGTCAAGGCACACTAGTAGGTCTGAGAAAAGTAGGAGGAAGAGTCAAGGGAAAGAATCCCGAGTGTTTCCTTGTCTTTGCAGTCCACTATCCCTGTGTTTGGTGAAAGCCTGCATCCAGAGGCTTTAGGGACACCAAACCCTCATCAGGTGGGACATGACACCACTCCTGTGACGGCCTTGATGCAGAGCCCACAACTCAACGAGGCTCAGCACCTGGAGCGAGCAGTCGGACGAACAAACCGCACCAGCCACTTCTGCTCAGTCTAAACCCCCCGGGAGGAAGCTGGGCGAGAAAAGAAAGCCCAGCATAATTTGCCTGCCTCGCACCAGTTCCCAAACCTGCTGGTTTTAAATGTGATAAATGCACGACTTTTGGAAGACATTTTTTGGCAGTTCTGCAAGCCTTAGCTCTTTGAGAGAGGGGGGTGGAAGCAGAAGTAGATGGCGAAAGAAATGGATTCTGCTCGGTCTCCCTGGGAGAACGAAGGCACACTGTTATTACAGTCTGTTAGAGTGGCCTGGAGGACAGAGAGTCACTCAATACGTGAAAGCAAAAAGTAAAAGCAGAAAAACAAGATCAAGTCTGTGACTGATAGCTTTATTTAGAAATGTGTGATAGACAACTGGGTTCATTAAAGTCGTGACTTAAAAACCATTAACTGAAATGTTCAGTTTGTCCTTTGTTAACGAACCTAAATCAAAGCCCTCCCTGTCTTTATGAACAATATGAAGAACGGGGAATGGGGGAAGGGGGCACGGCTGGGTGTTAGGGTTCAAGATTAGCAGATACCATGGCTAGTGTTAGTTGTCAATGTTACAGAATCTAGAACCAACCAGGAGTCTCTGGGGTGTGCCTGTCGGGGGCTATTTTGGTTTTCTGGAGGTGGAAAGACCCGACCACTGTGGGTGGCCCCATTCCATGGCTGGACCCTGAACTGTGTGAGTGGGAAGAGAGCTGAGCAGTGGCCTGTATTCACCCCTCTCTGCTTCCTGTAGTGGAGGCCACATTGACCCCCTCACCACCACAAAGTGTACCCTTGACCTGTGAACCAGAATAAACTCCTTCCCCCTTAAGTTCCTTTCATCAGAGGATTTTCTCATAGCAACAGGAAAAGAAACTAAGATAGCAGGTATGAGAACCTGGGTTTGATCCCCAGAACAAAGGGAGGAAGAGCAAGAACTGGGGAAATGGGAGAGGAAGAAGCAGGGAGAGAGAAGGGTGAAGGGAAAGGAACAGGGAAACGATTCAAAGGCAGGAATGCCTGGACAGCTGTGGGTGGTGCCAGATTAACGAGCGCCAAGTCCTTAGGTCCTGGTGAGACGTGGCGGGCCGCCACTGAGTATCTAGTATTGAAAAACATCAATACCTACACTGTTTTCCTTCACAATCAAGGAAAGGTGGTCGATTTTCTGTAAAAGCTCTTTCTCTATCCGTTCCTGTTCTTGTTGCAGCCAGCTCCGTGCAGATAAAATCTGGTTGCTCAGCTCCTCGACTGTACCTTTAAATCTACAACAACAAAAGAAAGGAAAGGAAAGGCATGTGGACAAGTTGAATGCAAGGCAGTTTTAAGGGGCATTAGACAATGTCTATTCAATGAGAATGGCATGCTTACCTTCTCTGAGGACCACATGCAACATGAAGCTGGTGGAGGATGGAGGCACCACAGGAACTCACCTGGTGATGCTCCTACCCATAGGAGCTGGCAGCTCGGGCACAGAGGTGACACAGTAACACAGAGAGGCCAGGGGCTAGTAACCTTCGCAGCTCTAAGGGTCCACGGTCCTCCTTGCTCAGAGGACATCCCATCCTTCGCCTCTTTTTTTCGGAATCCTCTCCTTACCTGCACCCTCCCTCCTTGTATCTCCCAGGACTAGAGGCTGGCTTGCTTTCTCCCTCTTATGTTTTCTATTGCTCTTTCCCCATACAGACATAGCCTAATTTAAACCAGTAGGAAATAATCTAGGCATAATGGAACATACCCGAAATCCCAGCACTTGGAAGGTATAGCCAGGAGGATCAGGAGTTAAAGGTCATAGTGAGTTCAAGGCCAGCCTGGGTAACTTGAGATTTTGTCTCAAAAAAAAAAAAAAAATCAAACAGAAAATGGAAAGTACCCCTACAACATTTCATACTTTCCAGAATCTTTAAAATAACTATCAATGCATGCTACTTCCCTTAATCAATTTCTTCTTATTTGTATTAACATGTAATGAAAGCATAGACTACATGAAGATATAGGTAGATGTGTAATAGATGTAGCTATGTGATTTAAATAAGAAGAAGAACACTCATTAAAGTCACTAATTGTCCTGAAATGTCTACTTTTTTTTTTTTTTTTTTTTTTTGGTTTTTCGAGACAGGGTTCCTCTGTGTAGCTTTGCGCCTCTCCTGGGACTCACTTGGTAGTCCAGGCTGGCCTCGAACTCACAGAGATCCACCTGGCCCTGCCTCCCGAGTGCTGGGATTAAAGGCGTGCGCCACCACCGCCCGGCTACTTTTTGTTTTCTTATATAAGGAGTCTTCACATGTCACTGGGATACATGGCTGCCTAGCCAGAAATCACATTTACTGGCTTCCCTTGCAGCTAGGTGAATGTGATGGTTAATCTTCTGTATCATCTTGACTGGATTTGGAATCATCTAGGAGGCATACCTTGTATGTGAGGGTGTTTCCAGAGGGATTTCGTAAAGAGGGAAGATCCACTCTGAATGTGTAAAACACCATTCTAATGGACTGGGGTCACATATTGAAAAAAAAAAAAGAGGGGAAGGAGGAAGTATATTGAGCATCAGTATTCATCTTTTTGGCCTCTGACTATGGATGCAATGAGACTAGGCACTTCATGTTCCTGCTACCACATGTTCATCACCATGGTGGATGGTATCCCCTCAAACTGTGAGCCAAACTGTCATCCTCATTACTTAGGCACTTTTTGTGAGGTCTCAGCAATGAAAAAAAGTAGCAGTTACAGTGCAGTGTACCAGTAAGTCGAGTGACACAGTGCACAAAGGAGAGAAGTACATGGCTCTGGTCGAATCCTTCAAAACAGAACTGTCACCCTGGATTTTCCCTCTGTAGCAGCTGAGGAAGATCAAGGCCTGGAGCTGTAGAGACTCCACACTGGGTGGTCAGAGATGCCCTGTCTGTCCTGGAACACTGAACACAGAACACTGAGCCATCCTGTAGCTGAACTAATATAGCTATCTGTACAGATGAGACACTGGCCACCACCAGGACTTAAGAGACCCAAGTGTGCAGCCCAGTCAGTCACACTTCCCCAGAAGTTAGCATTGTCGGGACCTGCTATTCTTTACCAATGCCTTCCTCCCAGGACTCTAGTGATGACATCAGTCTTGCTGGGATGACCCACCCATTTTAAAACCTTCTTTGGGGGCCAGGGAGTAGGTTCAGTGGGTAAAGCCCTTGCTGTGCAAGCATAAGGGCCTGATCCCCAGAACCCATGTAAAGAAAGAGATGGCCTATAATTCCAGCACTCCTATGACAAGATGGGAAACAGAGACAGGAAACCCTAGAAGCTCCCAGGTCATCTAGCCTGGAGTACATGTCAAAAAACAACCACAGACCTTCTCTCAAACAAAAGAGGTGAGAACTAACACCCAAGGTTATAGTCTGACTTCGACACCTATACCATGGTATGCACATGTGTGTGCACACACAGATTTTTTTTCTTTTTCACAGATTTTTTTAAAGGCATTTTTCCCCCTAACCTATGGCCTCACTCATGCTAGGCAAGCACTTTACTCCTGAACTACATTCCAGATGAAGATGCTTAGTCACACCTGTTGCATGATATTTTGTTTGTGTGCTGACAAATAAAGCTTGCCTAGAGATCAGAGAAGCAAAACAGCAGTCACTTAGAGACCTCTTACCTCTATGAAATCTCAGACCAAATGGCTGGTCCCATCTCTAAAAATCCTCAGACTGAATGGGCCCAAGATCCCATCTCCACCCACTGTATATTTCTGTCTCCACCTCCCTGGCGCTGAGATTAAAGGTGTGAGCCTCCCAAGTGCTGAGATAAAAAGTGTGAGCCACCAATGCCTGGCTTCTATGGTTAACTAGTGGCTAGCTCTGCCCTCTGATCTCCTGGCACGCTTTATTTGTCTGAACACAAACAAAATATCATACAATACACGCCTGCCAAGTTCCTTTCCCTAAAAGTTAACAAACATATTCACATGGAGAATTTGGGGGAACCATTATTTAACTTAACATAACCACATACCTATTCCCTGAAGCACCATTAATAATAAATGATACAGAGCACCCTGTTTAAGTCCTTATCTGAAACCTGGCCATCAGCTCCCTAAACTGTAGACTCTACAGGATTAAGAACAAGGTCTGTTTTGTTTTGTTTTTCTTATGGCCTCTAGGCAAGTGCTTAACAAACACATACTAGGGGCAGGGGAGTTGACTTGGTGGGTAAAGTACTTGCTGCACAGACATGAGCACCAGAGTTTGGATGCCCGGGATCCATGTGAAAAGCTAGACATGATGGCTTGCACCTACAGTCCTAGCACTGGGGAGATGGAAAAAGAGTCTCACTAGCCAGTTAATCTAGAAGAACCAGTGAGAGACCCTGCCTCAAAAAAATAAGGTGGAGCGGGATAGAGGAGGATGCCCAATGTTGACCCTCACCTCCACACACTCATGCACCCATTCCACCTACCCCTGCTCGCACACACACACACACACATACACACACACACACACACACACACACACACACACACACACACCACATATACACATCAAAATATAACAAATAAACCAAATGCACATTGAATGAAGAGATGGACCATCATTCATTCAACTGCTAGAAGCAATAATTATGAAGAAAAAGTGACAATGTGCCACATGGAAACCTTTTCTTTTAGCTTTCATTATTGTTTACACTCTGTGTGATAAATAGAAACCAGGAGGTGGGCAGAAGAGATGGCTCATCAGTTAAGAGCACCTGTTGTTCTTCCAGAGGATGAGAATTCAGTTCCCAGCACCCATATCTGGCTGCTCACAACCACCTGCAACTCCAGCTCCAGGGGATCCAATGCTCTCTTCTGGCCTCTGTAGGTACTGCACTCATGTGCACATATCCACACAGACAAAAATAAAAACAAAAATAAATCTTTAAAACAGACAAAGTTTAGACATTATGTTTTAAAATAAAAGCAAGAGGGAGAAAATGTGAATTCTGTGAACTCGGAAAGGAACTCGAGAAAACCCTTTACAACCTGATGACTTACTTAGTGTCCAGGAGCTGAAGCTGGTGGTTGCTGTCTCTGTGGGACATCTTCAGTTTGGTGCTCTGCTCTGAAATGGACAGGTCTACTCTGCTCAAAAGCTGAGAAATCTGGAAAAGAAGATTGGATTATAAAGATCTCACATCATGTCTTCAGGGGCCATTTCAGAAAGCATGGCATATGCTCTCTCCTGGCCCGTGGCATTGAGAATCACTTTACTAATATCAAGAACTAACATTTAGGAGTTAGCCTTCTCTTTCCACCTCTGTTTTCGTGTGTGTGTGTGTGTGTGTGTGTGTGTGTGTGTGTGTCTGTGTGTGTGTGTCTGTGTGTGTGTGTCTGTGTGTGTGTGTGTGTGTGTGTGTGTGTGTGTGTGTGTGTGTAGGTGCATGTGCACACAGGTATCTATGGAAGCCAGAGGTCAACATGAGCATCCTTCTCAATCACTCTCCACTTTATTTTTTGAGGCAGAGTCCCTCATTGAATATGGAGCTCACCTATTGGCTAGCATGGCTGGCCAATAAGTTCCAGGGATCACTTGTCTCCACTACACAGTTCTTGATATTACCACAGTGTCCAGCTTTTGAAAAACATTTTTTTAGGGGCTGGAGAGATGACTTAGTGGTTAAGAGCACTGGTTGTTCTTCCAGAGGTCCTGAGTTCAATTCCCAGAGACCACATGGTAGCTCACAACCATCTCTAGTAGACTCTGATGCCCTTTTCTGACGTAAAGCCGTACATGCAGACAGAGCACTCATACATAAAATAAATATATAAAGCCTGTGAGTAACAAAAACCAAGCAAACAATAAAAATCTGAAGAAGGAGCTGGAGAGATGGCTCAGTAGGTAGTTAAGAGCACATATTCCTCAGAGTTCAATCCCCAGGACCCGTTTCTTACTTTACAGCCACCTGTAATCCAGCTCCAGGGGGAATCCAAGTCCTCTGGCCTCTGGGAGCACCTGCACTCATGTACACACACACACACACACACACACACACACACACACACACACACACACACACACATACCAAACTGGTGAAATGCTGAGTTTCGCTTTGTGAAATAAATGATGAATTTCAAGGTGAAATACCCCAAGATTCCTTGGCCAGCTTACTTGCTTCCTCTCTAGCTTTGGCCTGATTGGGTCCCTCACACAGACCACGTGATGAGTCAGCACATGCAATGCAGTCAGTAAAGAATCAGACACTGGGAAAAACAACTAGCAAAGCCACACTGGGTCACTCACCTGGGCAAAAGGTAGTTTGAGGCGACATAATTTAGAATTTCTGGGGTATATGGATTATTTTATGAATAAGGGGAAAGAATCTTCAAATTGGCACTGTACCAAAAATGCTCTATGATCTGGCTGCCAGGTTCACGGAGGCCCATTCCAGCAAGATGGGAAAGGAAGACAGGAAGAGGTGAGGATTTGCATCAACCCACACTGGGGGCTCCAGCTGGCTGCTCTAGGCTGAGAACAAACTTCCCGCCTCTAAGGTGTCTGTCCGGACCATACCTGTCCTTCTGCATCTTTGATTTTTGTTTCCAGGATCAGCTTGGCCGCTTGCTGTTCCTTGTTCAAGTGCTGGAGCCCCTCGAAGGTCGTCTTGTGCTCTGCAGAGAGTCTGGCTATGCTGGCGTCGCACCTACCCGGGGAAACAACACACAACCATTCCAGTTTAACAGCATGTCAAACAGCTGCCTTGCGATTTCATACTACAGAATGCATCGTGCGATGCAAGGCCTCCTCAGAAACCGAGCAACTGGTTTGTGGAGAAGGCTCAGACCGTAAGGCAGGAGGAACAGTCTGATCCTCAGAATGCTTGTAAAAACAAACAAACAAACAAACAAAAACAAAACAAAACAACAACAACAAAAAAAAAACAGGTGTGGTGCTGGAGAGATGGCTTTGTGGCTAAGAGCATGTACTGCTCTTGCCGAAGACCCGAGTTCAGTCCCCAGCATCCACATCAGGCAGCTCACCACAGCCTATAACTCCAGTTCCAGGGGATCCAATACTCAGGCCTCAACAGGTACCTGAACTCACATGCACACCTACACATAATTAAAAATAATTTAAAAAATATTTTTTAAGCCAGGTGAGACAGTGTGCACTTGTACACACAGTGCAGGGAGGCAGAGACAGGTAGACCTCGCGGGCTCACTGGCTGCCAGTCCAGCCTGCTTGGAAAGCTCAAGGCCAGCAAGTTACCCTCTTGTTTTGTTTGAAGGTGGCTCAGCTGGTTGAGATGGCTCAGAGGCTAGAGGTATATGTGTCCAGGCCCAAGGGCCTGAGTTCAGTCCCTGGATCCCGCAAGGTGGAGGAGAGAACCAATTCCCAATAGCTCTCCTCTGACTTCCACACTGCACCATGGTGCATGCGTGTCTCTGGACCCAAAATGCACTTGTGCACACACACTAAGTTTGGGGCCAGCAGGATGCTTCAGTGGGTAAAATGCTTACTGTGCAAGTCTGAGGATCCAAGTTCAGTCTTCAGAACCCACACAGTGGAAGGAGAGAGCTGACTCCGCCATGGTGTCTCCTCTCTCTCTCTCTCTCTCTCTCTCTCTCTCTCTCTCTCTCTCTCTCTCTCTCTCTCTCTCTCTCTCTCTCTCTCTTTCTCTCTCTCTCTCTCTCTCTCTCTCTCTCACACACACACACACACACACACTATGTATAAAAGGCTGCCTCAGGGCTGCCTCAGTGGCCAGAACACTTGGAGTTCGGGTCACAGCACCCACATGGGGCTGTGCACAGCCACTTTTAACACCAGCTCCCGGGGACCTGACACCCTTTTCTGGTCTCCATGGGCATTGCACACACATGGTACACATACATGTATGCAAGCAAAACACTCATACACATAAAATAAATCTTTTAAAAAATACAGCCGGGTGGTGGCGGCGGCGGCGGCGGCGGCGGCGGCGGCGGCGGCGGCGGCGGCGGCGGCGGCGGCGGCGGCGCACGCCTTTAATCCCAGCACTCGGGAGGCAGAGCCAGGCGGATCTCTGTGAGTTCGAGGCCAGCCTGGGCTACCAAGTGAGTTCCAGGAAAGGCACAAAGTTACACAGAGAAACCCTGTCTCGAAAAACCAAAAAAAAAAAAAAATGTAAACATACAAGGCCTCATAAACAAATATTATCAGCATATTATTTGTAATAGACAAAAAGCTGAGACAGCATATCCACCCAATTTATAAAGAAACAAAATGTGATGTCTCTTAGCCATAGAGAGCAATGGTACACCGACACCCTTTACACAGATGAACCCTGAAAACACTGAGCAAACTGGAAGAAGCTGGTCTTAAAGAACTGTGTGTTAGGTACGACTCCACTTACAGGAAACATCCAGGGGGCGAATCCTAGAGATGGAAAGAATGGACAGGGCTGGAGGGAGGATAGGGGAGTGACTGCCAGTGAACGAACTGTTCTAATGGTCTAGGATTAATTGTGATGGATGAACAGTGAATATACCAAAACCCACCCAAGTGCATGCTCTAAAGTTTTATTTTTAAATTGTGTGTGTGTGTGTGTGTGTGTGTGCGCGTGTGCGCGCACGTGCCCATGTGAGTGCAATTCCTGCAGACTTTGAAGAAGGTGTCAGGTCCCCTGGAGCTGGAGTTTCAGGCAGTTGTGAACCACCTGACATGGATCCTGGGACACGAACCTGGAGGTCCTTTGGAAGAGCAGCATCCACTCTGAAGTGCTAAGTCATCTCTCCAGCCACTCCACCCCACTGTCACTTATATGTAAATTATATATAATACAATAAATATAAATAAACTCATCTGAAAATCATATATCAGAAAATTATGTATGTCATAAAATAAACATAAATATAAAAAATCATAAAATAAAATATAAAATAAAGAACAAGAGAGAGACAGAGAAAGGGAGAGAAGGAAGAAGAAAGGGAGAGAAGGAGGGAGAGGAGAGAGGGAGTACTCTCAGGTCCACTGTGCCCTTTGTGAAGGTCCCAGTGTTATCTCACTAATTCCCAGTTCCCAGGTGTTGGGAGCTTACGCCTTGGCATATGGACATGTCCCCTCCCTCACTCTACCTCCAGGCACACCCCACAACCTGTGAAGAGAAGAAAGAGGACGTGGCCAATGAGTTTTGGGAAAATGCAGGCAATGTGCCAAACACAGGACCCAACATCCCAGTAGGAACTGGGGAGCTAAAAGTGAGACTTTCTTCAGGAAGCAATGGAAAAATCTCTGGCCACATCCTATGTGAGGTTCACCCTGCTGAGGGGGATGAATGTCCCTTGCCTTCAAAGCTAGTTCTACAAGTGAGGAACGAGGACCTGTTTGCTGTTAACTGCATTCCTAATAGATTCATTAAAAACTACACATTCAAACAGGAGATTATATGCCAGCCTAGTAATTTAGTAATATCTCTTTAAAAGCTAGACTTCTTCAACACAATTATGTAATTGATGCACGCAAACCGAAATCTTGCCAAAGAGGTTTTTGGTTTTTTGGTTTTTTT
This sequence comes from Peromyscus maniculatus bairdii, assembly GCF_049852395.1. NCBI lineage: Eukaryota > Metazoa > Chordata > Mammalia > Rodentia > Cricetidae > Peromyscus > Peromyscus maniculatus. The sequence goes on from NC_134858.1 coordinate 67,656,504, forward strand.
TTTTTAATCTCACATGAATTCATCTCAACAGTCTCATTAGCTTTCCAAGAGAAAGACACATATAGCCACCAAACAAACCCCAAATATCCGGTGCCTCTAACAAACACTCCGGGCAGGTCTGGAATCAAGGTGTTTGTTAATGGGGAGGAACAAGTCGGATGGAGAAGGCGAAGAGACACTGAGGCAGAATGGAAGATCCCTGAAGGTATTTCAAGAGACTGCTGTGTCTAGATACAAAGTCATAAAGATGACAGCAGTTTTTGCACTGTTGGCTGAGGTGCCGGGAGGCGCCATTTGTAGCATGCGCCCCCCCACCCCACCCCACCCCCGTCCCAGTTACACACACGCACCCTCAATCTCCACCTGCACCCACAGTGGCATGCTGGTTACTTTTGGTTATCATCTTGACTGGAGCCAGCCACTGAGCACACCTGTGAGAGGTTTACCCAATCAGGCAGTTAGAAGTGAGAAGACCCCCCCAAACGTGGGCAGCACCTCCCTGAGGCAGCCCCAATAAGCGGTGCCTTTCCCCTCACTGCCTCTGTGTCTCACTGACAAGGTCATCTGCCCTCTTGCTGCTGCTGCTGCTGCCTTCCCCACTGACATCACACTCAGGCTCCTTCAGGTTTCTAACAGGGACCCGGGACCAGTGGCTCTCCGGGACCCCTCCAGGCCTTCAGCACCAGGGTGGGAGTACTGAGGCACACAGCCTCTCAGGCTAAGTGATTACCAGATGCTTAGTCCCTCCTGCATGGAGAGGATCATTATCTGAATGTCAGCCTATGCTATATAAACCAATCTAGTCATCACACACACACACACACACACACACACACACACACACACACACACACACACACTGTTCATTCTGTTCTTCTAGAGAAAGACCTCTAACAAATATAGTGGCCATGAAGATCTCCCGCTGTCTCCTTGAGTCCCTGCTCTACCTTGTGGCTCTCAAGTCCTTCCAAGCCCGGGCTGTTTTCTGAGTTTGGGGGTCTTTTAAGAACCAGACTCCACAAACAAGGACTCAGTCTTGTTTTCAAGTTTTCAGTCCTTCCCCGGCAATGATTGTAGCTCAGTCATTCATCCAAACATGCATTTTCAACAGGCTCTGGGCACTTGACTCCAGAAGTGAATGACAGACAGAGAGCCTCGCTCTAAGACAGTCAGGAAGACAACAGAGGGACTGGATGGAGCGTTAAGTGGAGGGGGTACTCTGCAGAGTGGGGGTGTCAGGAAAGACCCTGGGAGGACAAGACATCCGCACTACCCGTCAAAGGTGGTCCAGGAGTTAGAAGAGGAAGTAGAAAGGTACTCTGGGAGAAGGACACATGCCAAGGCCCGGCGGCAGGAGAATTGACTTCTTTGGAGATGAACAAAGGTGGGGCATGGCTGAAGGTGCAAGTGTAGGGAGAGGTGAGGAGATCAGGAGGTGTCCACCACCAAGAGTCAGACTGAGGAGACTAGAGTGGGGTTCACCCTGCTGAGAACAGCAAACGACAGACGGGCCAGGCATGGTGGGACACACCTGTAATCCCAGCACTCAGGAGACTGAGGCAGGACAACATGATGCAAAGCCTGCTGGGGCTACAGAACAAGACTCCAGTTCAGTTGCAAATAAAGAAAACGAAGGGGGAGGTGGCCGGCGGTTAAGTGCGTTCACTGCTCTTGCAGAGACCAGGGTTCGGTCCCCGGCATTCACACGGTGGCTCACAACCTCCTGTAACTGCAGTTCCAGAGGCTCCGACGCCTTCTCCTCACATCCACAGGCCCTTGCATGCACGTGGTGCATATATACACTCGGGCACACATGTGCACATTAAATAAATAAAGACAAACAAAAAGAACAATAGCAAAGAGACAAGGTGGAGTGGTCACTGTGACCCTCATTCAGTCCTCCCAACCCTCCTCCAACCGGTAACGGATCTTTAACCGACAGCTGCCAGCACACATACCCAGCATACAAGACACTCGGTTTCTGCACAAATACACCCTAACATGGCTCTCTCTGCTCTAAAGATGTCCTGGTGGACCCCTGTCCTTAACCGGGTCCCCAGCTCCCGTGTGCTCATTGTCCCCCCAAGCTGGCTGGAAATGTTCCTTTGCTCCAGATTCCCATTAGCTGCATCCTTGCACTTGGCTCTCGGTAGCAGCAGAGGGCAGAAGAGGCCCATACGTGTTCTGACAACTTCATCCCAGCCCGCTAAACATAATCCGGAGGGAAGGTCTCTTGCAGCAGTTCTTAGACATCGGTGTGCCCAGTATCCAGGGATCTCATTAGAAATCGATTCCAATTCAGTGGCTGTGGCACTCGTGGACATGGCTACCAAGGTCCCAGGGTAAGGGCCAGGAGGGTGGTTCAACCCATAAAAGCATGTGCTGCCAAGCCTGGTGATTTCTCCAGACAGGTGTGGTAGAAGGAGAGAATCAACTTCTGCAATTATCCTCTGATCTCCACACATGAGCCACAGTACACACACGTGTGTGTACACATCCATAAATACAGAAAGGTAACTGTAAATAAAATACATTTTTAAAAATCCCGAGGCTCCGGGTTCATGGAACACACCCAGGTAAAGAGAAAATCAACTCTCCACGCTGACAGAAAACACCTCTTAAAATTTCCAGCCTAGGAGAAGTAAAACAGAAAATAACTATAACAAAGATGAACGTTTTAGAAAGCATACAAATAGTAAGCCCTGACTGTATTATTTGATTCAATGACTATACTATTACCTGACCAAATGACATCAGCCAGCAGAGGGCGCTCTCAGATCATTTCCTCCCATGAAGACCTGGCCAGCTTCAGAAACAAAAGTGTGTGTGTGTGTGTGTGTGTGTGTGTGTGTGTGTGTGTGTGTGTGTGTGTGTGTGTGTGTGTAGAAGACAACTTTGTGGAGTTGGTGCCTTCCTTCCACCCTCACGGGGATGCTGGTATGTACCTGAGGTCAATAAACTTGTACAGCCAACCCTTGACTCCCTGGCGATCCCAGAGTCAAGTAAAAACTGTTCTTCAGGAGTAAAGTCTCTAACATTCAAACACCTGCTGTGATGGGTAATCATCACGGACAACATGACTGAACTCAGAGTCACCTAAGAGACACACCTCTGGGCTTGGCGGTGAGGGCGTTTCCAGAGAGGTGTAACGGAAGAGAGCAGACCTACCCTGAAGGTGGGCAAAACCTTCTCAGGGGCTGGGGTCCCAGACTGAACAACGAGGAAAACAATCAGGCTTAGCTGCCGCAGCAGCAGCAGCAGCAGCCAACCCCTTCCGCTTCTTTCTTGACCGTGCACCCCACGAGAACAGTCACCTCATGCTCCTGCCAACGTGTTCCCCACCCGATGGACTGTAACCCCCAAACTGTAATCCAAAACAACCCTGCTTCCTGAAGACGCTTCCATGGGGCGCTCTGAGGGCAGTACCTGGTACGCCTACCTTGCAACTCTTCCTCGGAGATCCCCCAAACCAGAGAGCTGGCGCATCTCCAGCGTCTTTAAGGCAGAATTAGTTCCATAGCTGATGTTGTCCCGGGCACGGATCTGCTCCTGGAGAACCTAGGCAACACAAAGGTCACTCGGGGTCACTGGCAAATTCACAGATGTCCATAAAATATTTCATAATTTGGGAAAGGTCATGAGTGTTCACTTCATATTTTTCATAAGGGAGGTTTTTGTTTGTTTAAAACTAAGGGTCTCATTATTAGTCCTGGCTGGTCTGGAACTTGCTGTGTAGATCAGGCTGGCCTTGCATTCACAGCGATCCATCTGCATAAGGTGCTCTTTTTAGCAGTGAACTGATAAACACAGTTGATCCTAGAGAACCAGGTGGGCCTCAGTTAACACTCCCAACTAAGGGACCCCCAATTTACTAATAAAACTATGCTCTCTTCCCCCCTTAATACGGAAGGGGTTTTATTTTCAGTACAATATTGCTATGCCTTAAGCTGAGTGTGGACTTATTTATTTGTCCTTTGAGACAGTATCTCACTGTGTGATCAAGGCTGGCCTCCAATTTGCCTGCCTCCTGCCTCAGCCTCTGCATTACAGGAATTAGAGGCATATTCCACTATTCCAAGCCCTTATTATTTTATTTTACATGGTTTTAATTTCAGTCTTGAATTTCTCTTTGATTTAAGGATGTCTAAATATCTAAGGATTACTCAGAAGGCTGGTGTGGTGGCGCCTGTGAGTAATCCTAACACTCAGGAGGCTGAGGCAGGAGGATTATGAGTTTGAGGCTAGCCACGGCTACATCACAAGATTTTGTTTTAAAAACTAAAACTAAAAACATAATTTAAATTGTGTTTCTTTATTTCAAGCTGTTAAGATTTTGTGTGGGTTTTGTTGTTGTTGTTTGTGTTTTTTTATAATTTTTATTACATTTTATTTAGTGATGGGTGGGAGATGTGGATCAGAATATGACTTTCAGGAGTCAATTCTCTCCCTACCATGTGTGCCAGGGATCAAATCCAAGTCTTTAGGAGCGGCAGCCAGTGCCTTTTCCTGCCGATTCGTCTCGCTGGCTCTGTCTTACTACTGAAGTCTCGCTGTACTGGCCTAAGACAGTCTGTAAGGCATTTCATATTTTCAATATGCAAAGTTTTCCTTTGTGGCACATGACTGGGTTGTTAAATTTTTATTTATGTATATGTGTGGGAGCCTATGTCTCATGTGTGTGGGTGCCCATGGGCAGTCGGAATTTTCTTTGGGCCACCAACCAGCTCCCAAATAAAGACAAGGAGACTTATTATGAATGCTCGGCCTTGGCTTAGACTTGTCCCACTAGCTCTTTTAACTAAATTTAACCTGTTTCTATTCATCTACGTTTTGCCTCGGGGCTTTTTACCTTTCTCTCATTCTGTATGTCCTACTTTCCTGCTTTCTCCGTGTCTGTCTGTCTGGCCCCTGATGTCTCCCTGGCATCTTTTTCTTTCTTCTCTGAGCCTAAATTCTTCCTTCTACTTACTCTCCCTGTCCAGAAGCCTGCCTATACCTCCTCCCTCACTATTGGCCATTCAGCTTTTTATTAGACCAATCAGGTGCCTTAGGCAGGCAAGGGTAAACAGCAACACATCTTTACATAGTTCAACAAATATTCCACAACACCCACGAAATCCTTACTAGGGTGTCTGGTGCTCTGGAACTGGAGTCACAGGTGGCCGTGATCAGATGGAGGTGGGTGCCAGGAACTGAATCAAGCTGGACCACAGGGCCATCTTTCCAGCATCTACGGCCCCACTCTGCTTCTAAAAACCCATTTTAACCTGGAGCTTAGGGAACTCTTCAGACTTTGTTTTCTTCAACTCACACATAATTTCCCTGTGTAACTAATGTTTCCTCTTCTCTCCTCTCATCCCTGTTTTGGCGCTTGGCGGCACCAAAACTTGCCCTTCTGGACAGCTCCACTCTTGAACCTAACTCTCCTCTCTGGGTTTCTTCCACTTTTTCCGGGGACCCACTACACCCTCAAGTTCAAGGCGGCAGCTTCACGCTGCACTCAGGAGTCCTAAGCGTGTAAATTGCTCTTTTGTTCCTGGTCCACTGTTCGCTCTGTTGGAAGGCATGGCTTTCCTCCTCTGGTCCTTGGATGAGACGGAGCGTTTCTTTCTCTGCTCGTTAGAGGGCTTGGGTGGGTGTTCCTGACAGTAGTGGCAGCATCAGTGGGCTGGAGGTACAGCCAGTGAGGGACCGGTGCCAGGTCCTAGCCGAAGCCTGAGAGGAAAAGTCGGCCTCCAGAGCTGCCTCCACAGTGTCTCCTCGCCTCCTTCACAGGGTAAGAGACTGGCTCGGTCACTGTCACGTAGAGGGAGGCGGTGAGCCTGGCTCCCCCTCAAACTCTGAAGGCCTCACTCTGTGACTTTCCCGGACTGGGGTTTGGCTGCCACCGTTGGACCCTCTTGTCTGTGCTGTCCAGATTCTGAACCACTCTGCAGAATGCTGATAGTGGGCGTAACTGAGGGTGGGGGGCGCTGCAGGGAGCTGTGGGGACGGAGGTGCTAGATATGAACGCAGGGGCTGGATGGGCGCTTTGTCCAGGTGCCCAAGAAGGGGGTACCAGGGCTGGGGCTAGGGAGGAGGCACTGAGTGACCCGTGTCCCTCACCTCCTGCACCAGTACAGGGACTTGTCTCCCCGGTTTTGTTCAGTTTGGTGACACTTATATTTCATTAGTACTGAAAATGGAATTTGCAATTGCCAGACCCGTTATTTCCTAAGGTTCTTAATTTTTGAATGAACGAACCTGCTCTATGGAGAAGAATGCAAAGTAGCTACAGTCACCTATGAATGACAAAACGTTACTCATCTGAGCACATTCCTGCAAGGAGACTTCAGGTCTGACTAATTCATCTCTGGCACTCTCCCACTGATTAAAGGCGTGCTGGTGGAGCGCTCTCTCTCTCTCTCTCTCTCTCTCTCTCTCTCTCTCTCTCTCTCTCTCTCTCGGAAGTGGTATCTATTAGAAGCAGTGAATAAGAAGAAACACTCATGCTTTCCATATGGGTTTCTTCAGACTTTTGTTGATAATAATAAGACACACGGCCATGGTGCTCAAATGCCTCTGGGGTACATACATGTCACCCAGAAGGCCCTCTGCACATGCAGAGTCCCAGGCCCTGTCCCCAGGAAGACGAAACTAAGGAATGGGCCTGAAGGTGAATGCAAGAGAAAGACACAGGCCTCTCCTAGGGTACCACTGCATTAGATGCTCAGAAACCCAGGCTTTGCTTTGGTTTTCCAATCCCTTGATAAAGAAAATGGAAAGGAATTCACAAAAGAGGTGCTTAAAATAATGAACACAGTCAACGTTTCTAGTAAGCAGAGACACAGAGACCATGTGGTGGGGGCTGGGGGTGTAGTCCAGTTGCTAGAGGCCCGCACAGCAGAGCACCTGCAAAGCCTTGAGCTCTATCTGCGGACCAACGGCAGCGGCCGGCGCGGTGGGTCTCTATCCACAACCTGAGAAGCCCTGTCTTGACAAAAACAAAGCTCATCTTTGTTTATTATGGCTCAGCTGGTAAAGTGCTTGCCATTCAAGAAAAATAACCCCAGCTTGATCCCCAGCACCCACGTAACCACCAGGCATGTCCACACAAGCTGCAAACCCAGCACTGGGGAGGCAGAGACAGGAGGATCTCTGTGGGTTCGAGGCCAGCCTGGGCTACAGAGCCAGTTCCAGGAGAGCCAGTGCTACACAAAGAAACCCTGTCTCAAAAAGGGGGTGGTGGTGGAGTGGTAGTGTTTGATATTGAACAAGAACGGGTATAAAATAAACACACAGGTTGGTTCCTGCTGTGTGCTAAGAACCTCATAAAGTAGGGGAATGTTAACATCTTCCTTATTATATCTAGTTGGGGAGAGAGCAGATTCCTCTTTCTTGTATTTCCCACATTATGTTTATAATCAGAAAAAAAAGTATGTAGCTTTTTCTTTTACAGCTTAGAAATAAGAAAAGCTCATTTAACTTTTAGAGTTCCTATGCAGATGGATGAGGCATTGCATTAGCAATGCTTTGAAGATTACAGAAAAAAAATGTTTGAGCTTTACACGATATTCACATTACTAAAAGGTCACACGAAGACGGAAATCATTAGGGGCTTTATTGTTTAAAGAAATTCTAGAGCAAACTGCAGAAACCCGGCAATGTCAGAAACGTGCCCTGAGCTGCCATCTTGGAGCTATTACTTTAGAACGTTGCTGGCCTTTGGCAAGACATGAATTGTCCTCCATTGTCAGTTTGAGAAACTGTCCTTAGTCTGTGCAGATTACCAGACATGCCCTTAGGAGACACAGCAAAGACTACAGGGTGGGCAAGTATATGGCCAAGTCCTTTGGACAAAGAAGCTACCCACTCCAAGAGAGAAGAAGGCCAGCCATCTTGAAAAAGACACATGTCTTTTTCTCCCAAGACATGGCTTCTCACGGAAGAAGCTCCCCACTCCAAAGCCAACATAGAGTGTGGACTCTGTGGGAGCCATCATGTAATGGTGTTCATGCGCACACGGTGACAGTCCAGGCCCTCAGACTTGCTGAGGAACTGCCAGGAGAGTTCTCTACGACTCTCCATCTCCACCTCTTCTTAGATGGAAAGGGATTTAAAAACGAACATGCAACAGACAGAGGCCCCCACCACACAGGGCACCGCTTCATCAAGTGGGGCCTCCCTGCCTGGCTCTTCATCCAAGCAGAGGCTTAAAGCTCTCCGGGTCCAGCTTTGTGTGTGGAATTGATTTTCCGGTATTTCGTTCCACCTGGGATTTAGTGTCGTCATGGACCCCTCAAAACCTGCCAAATCCCAAACAGAAGTCTCTCCCTCCGGCATGCAGAAAGCTCTGGGAACCCTACCTTCAGCATAACTCCAAGTCTACCCACTACTCCCCGTGTCTGAGCGGCTCCCCTCAGCTGAACTGACACTGTTAGCGCTCTACTTGTCTGGGAGCTGCTAGCCTGCTCTGTGCTGCTGGTCTTGTTTGCTTATGCAGTTCGGGGAGGTCAGACCTAGGATTTGGGGCAAGCTAAGCAAGCACTCTACCTCTGAGCTGCATCCCAAGGCCCTTTGCTAGCCATCTTGGTCCTGAACCTTTTCTTTCACAGTCTGTAAGCCCCCCGGGGGGTAGGGGGTGTCTGTCTATCTGTTTTACTGTCTCCTAATGTGTCCTCAGCACCGTGAATATGAATGAACTGTTTTAGCTTTCAAAAATAATGAAGACAGATGTGATGGGACACAGCTATAATCCCAGCTACTTAGGAGTTGGGGTGGAATTGTGAGTTCCAGATCAGCCTGGACTACATAACAAGATACTCAACTCAAAAACAAACAAACAAACAACAAAAAGCAACTCAAAACAAAACAAAAAGCTCTACATGATGGCTTTAAAAAAGAATATATATAGTGTATGTATATAGGTGTGCCCATCATGGTAAACTTAGGGAGGCCAGAGGACAAGGTTCAGGCGTGGGCTCTCTCTTTGCACCCTGTGGGTTCAGGGGACCAAACTCAGATCATCAGGCCAGACTAGCACCCTCACCCTCCAAGCCATCTCAAAAGCCCTAGATAATGGCTTCTACAGCCCAACCCCAAACCTGCTTTTCAAGGCTTCTGAGTGGCCCCTTCTTTCACCTCATGACCCTCCAGGTTGCCGGCTGGTCCTCACTCTACCCCTCTCTGCCTCTGGCACAGGCCACCTGGGCACCTCCTCCACCCCAGCTTGGCTGTCCTCTGCGGTCTTCATCTTCAGTTGCCCTTCACCTGTTACCGTCTTTTCTAAACAGCCCTATAGTCACTCTCCATCCCATTGTCTTACGTTCACTGATATAAACTAGTGTTACTATGGTTACTTAGCCTTCACCGCCCACGTGCCCGCTGGAGTATGGCGTGGGGCTAAAGGCCGAACCTTTATCTCTAGGTAAACATGCTAGCTCCTGTCACCGGAACAGTTCCTGCCTCACCCTAAATTCCTTATCAATGAATGCAGCTCCTCAATCTATGGTTCAGGCCTGGTCTTCCAGGTGGAGGGCACAGATTATCATAGTCCCATTGGTGGGCAGGACCCCGAAGATGAACTCAGACAAACGAAAATGTACTGGAGGCAGGGGTTGGGATGTAGCTCACCTAACATGCATACAGTCCTGGGTTCAGTCCCTACCACTACAGAAACAAAGTCTGTTGACACCTACCTGTAATCTGAAGATGGCAATAGGAAGACTAGAGGGTCCTGGTTATCCTTGGTTTATTAGAGAGTTCAAGGCTAACCTGGGCTATATAAAATGCTGTCTCAAGACACATATACATATTATTATTATATATAATTATATATATGTGTTATTACATATATAGTGGGGGAAGGGAGATAGTTTGGGAGTAAAAATGCTTGCCACCAAGCCTGAGGATCTATGTTCGATTCCCAAAACCTGCATGGTAGAAGGAAAGAACAGACTCCTGAAAGTTGTCTTCTGACCTCCACACATGTGCATATATACATAATAAAAATAAACAAAATAAATGTAATAAAAATTAAAAAAACATATATGACAAAGTAGAAACCATACACTATTTAAAAAATTAATTTGTGCAACACTAAATGGACTCAGCAGGTCATATTTATACATGTATATATATGCACACATATATATGTAGCAATAATAACTGAAGAAAAGGTCACGAAGTTGAGAGGGAGTGAGGTATGACATAGGAGGAGTTGGAAAAGGGAGAAAGTGGGGTGGCAATAATATGTAAATGTGTCTAAAATTCTCTAAAGATTATAAAATGTTAAAAATTAATTTGTACTCAAAATGCTGTGTCAACAGGATGATCGGCTAGTGGATACTCAATTTTGTTTCTCTCCTCTGAGTGAGTCAAGGCTACCGGGTAGAGTAAAAGCTATATGAATCTGGGGGCTGGAGAGATGGCTCAGTGATTAAGAGCACTGGCTGCTCTTCCAGAGGAGGGTTCCATTCCCAGAGCCCACACGGAGGCTCACAACTGTCTGGTAACTCCAGTTACCTGGGATCTGATGCCCTCTTTTGGCCTCTGTGGGCACCATACACGCAGGCGAAACACCTATACATGTTAAAAACAAAACAAAAAAAACAATAGCAACACCATGAATTTGGAGGGCTGAGAACACGGCCCAGTGGCAGAGCACTTGCCTAGCATGTGCCAGGACCTAGATTCAGGACCTCAGGGTCCTCCACTTCTGATTTTTTTGTGGGGGTGTGATAATTAACCTCCAAATCCCCCTAACAGGGATTAGAATAGATCAGCTCATGAAGCTGCAGGCTGGAATTCCCTTGTCAGATAAATACATGAAGTCCAGGAGCCAAACCTCTCACCCCACTCATGGTGATGGGTGCACAGTAAGCCAGGTTCTTACCTGTCACTCAGTTTTACATTATAAAAAAAAAAAAAAAAAAAAAAAAACTACCTATGGTCATGCTTCTTAACAAAACAGTACCCAGTAAAAGTTTAGAGTGAACTGAAAAAAAAGTATAAAACACTAATAAAAAAAAAAAGCCAAGCAGTTTACAGAAGAAACTCAGTAAGAATCTAGCCCTCTGACACAAATACACAAATACAAAACAAATATTGTGTTTGAATACAATCTGAATATATTAATGTCTCTTCATTTTATATATGTAACTATCATCTTTTTTACTACGCTCATCTTCTGTATAATAATAACTTTTAAAAATTATTTTTATTTTTATTATTTGTGGGTTTTTTTTGTGTGTGTGTGTGAGTGCATACATGTGTGCAAGTGCCCAGGAGCTGGAATTACAGGCAGCTGTAAGACATTTGATGTGGGTGCTGGGATCCGAACTCCGATCCTCATGATTGAATATCAAGAGCTCTTAAATATTGAGTCATCTTCCCAGCCACCCCACCCCACCCCAATTTTACACTGCTGATAAGCAAAGAGCTCCTTTTAAGACTTTTAACATTTGTATTCTCCATCATTGTGTCCTCCTAAAACACGTACGTTGAAATCCTAACCTCCAACGTTAGGAGGAGGTCTTGGGAATACAGTTAGAGTATAGGGATGAGGAGCCTAAGGGTTAGGATTCCTAGGGACCCCTGGGCTCCATATGGACCCTGTACTAACATAACGACAACCAGTGAGCTGGGCATGTAGCTCAGTCAAGTGCTGGTCTAGCATACATGAAGCGTTAACTTGTTCCCTAGTACTGCGTACACGGGGCACGGTGAGGCACACCTGTTGTCCCAGCACTCGGGAGGAGGACCCAGGAGGACCAGGAGCTCAAGTCATCATTGGCTAGATATCAAGTTTTAGACCAGCATGGACTACACGATTCCTGACTAAAAAAATAAAATAAACAATAAAAAGAAAAGAGTTTGCTTCTGCCATTTCCCTTGACACCAGGAAGCGGGGCTTTGGACCTTGAACCTCTAGCATGGCAGGAAATAAATCTCTGCTATCTGAGCCACATAACCTGTGGTTATTTGTCACAGCAGCCCCGACTGACTAATACTGCCGTGATTTTCCTTTGAGGAAACTTGGCAACAGTGCAGCAATTTGAATGCCTCATCAAGCTGCTTCTTTTTAGATGTGTCTGGGCAGACACGCTTAGGTTAAAAATACATACAGATCCATAGAATTGGCGTTCCGCAGTGGAATCTTGAGTCTCTAAGACTTCCTTGCCGGTTACTTCGACATGATGTATAATTATTACCAGTGACAAGAAAGTAAACATTCAGATACCCAAAGTAAATTTCCTGCCCAAATTAGATTTTATTCAGTTTTCCACCTCTACAACAGAAATCATCTTTTCATTTGCAGAATGTGTATACTCTAAAAATGCGTGGAAATGGAAAAGAGTGCTTTCTGGATGAAGCAAGACATATCATTACATAAAATGTGTTTCAGATAGTGTAGAATAACAAAACTGTGATTTCAAATTCACCACATTATAAATTGTTCAAAAACTATTTTTTTTTTGAAATGGTTTTGAAATGTAGCCAGGGCCAACCTTGAACTTCCTATATAGTCAAGGATGACCTAGAACTCCTGGTGTCCCTGTTTCTACTTCTCAGGTGCTGGGATTGTAGTTTCTGTTGTGTTTGAGATCAAACCTTGGGCTTCCCACATGCTAGGCTGGCTCTCTACCAAGAGAGTTACATCCCCAGCCCTGAAAACCCTGAATTTATAAAGCTAACTCTGAAATGTTACCCTCTGAATTGGGTAGCCAGCACTTGGGAGGTGGAGGCCAGAGGATCAAAAGTTCAAGGACATTCTCTGCTATATAGCTACCTCAAGGCTAACTGGGGCTATAAGAGACTATGTCTTAAATACAAATAAACCAAAAAACAAGTTCAGGGTTCTAGAAGAGCTCCCCAGGGGCAAAATGGAAAAGGGAAAGGAGTGCATCGGGGAGTAGGTTTGTTTTTAGTCTCAGAATGGGGGTCACTGAGAAGGAGGCACGTTGTATTTCCAGCAACCCCACAGCTGCCTTCACTCTGCTGAGCATCTATTCATTTCATAAGCTTTGTTCTGGGTTAGATAAGAGTGTCCCCTCCCAAATCCATGCTGACACTCAATCCTCATTGTGGCAGTGTTAGGTCACTGAGTCACAACGACAGCACCTTTAAGAATAGACCCTAGACCTTTCTAAAAGGACCCGTGGAAACTAGGGGACGGCTCAGTCACCGCAGTATTTGTTTGAAACACGAGGATGTGGAGCTGGTCCCCGGAACCTATATGATAAATCTGGGCATGGTAGTGAGTAGCCATAATCCCGGCATTGGCGAGATGGCGGGAGGAGTCCTGGGGCTCACGGGCCATCCTGCCACCTCACCTGGGGAGATCTAGGTCAGTAAGAGACCCTGCCTCAAAGAAACAAAGAGGGACAGAGCTGAAGGGATGACTGGAATGACATCTGAGGTTGTCTTCGGGCGCCACATGCACTCACACCCATCTCCACACAAACCCATTACCACAAGCGCACACCCCCGTTAAATACATTCCTGGTCTCTAGGGAGCAACCACTCTCCAGCATTTTATCCCAGCAGCACAAATGGGCACCAACAGCCTCCCCACTCACCTTCGCCTAACACTGTGCTCGCTCGAACAATGGGAAGATGAATCGGACAAGCTTTTACTCGAGAAGCTCACGGTCTGTTCTAGTCGGTGAATGCCTCACTTCACCTCACCCCCATTTACCAAAGCTAACTCGGAGCAGGTCACGAAATCAAATATGAAAACTAAAAGTTTGGCAGAAAACTCCCTAAAAAAAAGCCTCTGCAACCTTGGGTTAGCAATCAAACAGTTTTTAGGCCACAGCATGAAAAGCATGAACCATAAAAGAGGGAAAAGGAAAGGCAGACTTCACTGATGTTAACACGTGGGCTGGGCAAGCAGCTCATGGGGAAGAGTACCAGCCTCGCATGCGCAGGGTGCTGTGTGTATCTCTCTGCTACATAATGAGTTTGCAGCCAGCCTGGAAAACACGGGGTGCTGTCTAAAGTACATATGTGAAGGATTGCTTGATGTCAGGGTGGGAGTAGAGTTCCTATGAATTTGAGGAGGGGACAATGGCAATGTCCTAAAATGAGACAGTGTTAATGGCTGCACAATTTTATAAATTTACTAAAACTCATTTAATTATATACTAGTCAGTGGATTTTTTGCAGTATTTAATTACACTTCAATAAAGCTATTTTAAAAAACCACATCAATTCAGGGTCTGGAAGATATACTTCAGTTGGTAACGTGCTGACTTACGGTGCATGAAGCCCTGGGCTCAATCTGTGCTACAAAAACTGGGTGTGGTAGTACACACCTGTAACCCCAGTACTCAGTAGGCAGAGGCAGAAGGTCAGTCCAAGGCTATTAGGAACTTCAAGGCCAGCCTCGGCTTCATGAGATCTTGCCTCCAAACAAACAAACAAAAATACAAATCTGCCTAGGGAAGCATGATTGAAACACAACCCCCAACAGGAAACAACAAGTTTCCCTGCTGGCCACCAACCTTTTGTTCATATTGCTGAAAATTACATGTGAACAATACTGACCTTGTGTGGAGATAAAAGCCCAGGCCGTGCCTGGTGGGTCTTAAGCTTTCTGAACTGAATTGCATGGCCCCTGTGGTTATTCAAAATTAGAAATAAACTTACAAATTCCAAGAATAGACAATATTGGCCTCGTCAGAACAAATAAAGAGGAGTGTGAGAAGCCATTCAAACGCCTAAACTGCCTGAATAATACAACACGCACTGTGTAATCATTTCAGCCTAGAAACATTTCATCTGGAGCAACCAGGGCTGACCCGGTAACCGAGGTAATAACCGTCTTCAAAGGCACGAAGGTTTACAGGAAAACTTTCTGTCTAGTTCTCCATCTCCACTGAGATCCAAACAAAACAAAATGATTTAATAATCAGCAAGGTAAATTTAAAATAAACACAAAGAGCACTGACAGTAATTGCCATCAAATACTGCGGTGACGTGAACGTAGCTCGGATGTTCCTGCAAGCAGTTTCCTTGGTGATCATGAAGAATAGACAAGGCAGGGCTGGAGAGATGGCTCAGCAGGTAAAGGGGCTTGCTGCTGGGTGGGTGACGAGTTCAATCCCCAGCACTCACAACGTGGAAGGACAGAATTGACTCTTGCAAGTGCTCTCTGATCTCTATACATGCGCCATGGCACATGGACCCACATATGTGAACACACACACACACACACACACACACACACACACACACACAAATAAATAAACTGTAAATTTAAAAAAAGCAAAAATGAAGAGCTAAGACAAAGCATTTTTTAAAAAAGATTTATTTATTTTTATTTTATGTGTCTGTGTGTTTTACATGAATGTGCACCGTGTGTGCCTGATATCTGAGAAGGCCAGAAGAGGGCACCAGATCCCCTGAAACTAGGGGTACTGACTGATGGTTGTGAGCTGCCATGTGGGTGCTGGGAACCAAACCCAGGTCCTCTGCAAGAGCATCAAGTGCTCTTAACTGCTGAGCCATCTCTCTAGCCCTGTGGGGTACATTCTTAATCCCAGAATTTGGAAGTAGGAAGATCAGGATTTCAAGGACAACCTTGGCTACATAGTAAGTTTGAGGTCAGCCTGGGACACATGAGACCTTATCCTAAAGTAAGCCTAGGGCTGGGATGAATCGCAGTTGATGGAATACCTTCCTAGTGTACACAAAAGCCTAGTTTGGGTCTCTCAGACTACCATGAAACCATGCATGGTAATGCACACCTGTAATCCTAGCACTTAACAGGTAGAAACAGAAGTGTAAGGAGTTTTGGTTACACAAAGTTCAAGGCCAGCCTGGGCTACATAAGATCCTGTTCTAGAAATATCTAATACTAATAGACGGGACAGACAGCTCAGATCTGGTGCCAAGTGCCTGCAGTTCTGGCATTTGGGAGGCAGAGGCAAGAGGACTGCTACACGTTGGGAGTTCTGGGCCAGCCTGGGCTACACCGTGAGCACAGGTCACAAAAAGGGGAGAAGGGCTGGAGAGATGACTCAGTTGGTAAAGTGGGTTCTGTGCAAACTGCTGAGCTTATGGGTCTCCAGCACCCATGTTAAGTGCCTAGTATGGTGGTATGTACCTATAACCCCAGAGCTGGGAGACAGAGACAGGCCGATTTCTGAGACTTGCTAGCCGGCCAATCTAGCCAAAAAGGCCAGTTCCAGGATCAGTAAGAGACCCTGTCTCAAAAAAAAAAAAAAAAAAAAAAAAAGGCAGTGTGATAGTTTAATTGTCTATTTGGCACAACCTAGAATCACACAAGAGTCTCAGGGAGGGACTGTCTTCACTGGATTGGCCTGTGGACATGTCTGCGTGGGGGTGATGTCTCAAGTTAATTGACGTGGGAAGAGCCGGCCCACCGTGGGTGGTTGGGAAATAGTGGAGAAATCCAGCTGACTGGCAAGCTGCATTCATGAACTCATTTCTCTTTGCTCTCAACTGGATGTGATGTGACTGGCTGCTTGGAGTTCTTACCTTAACTTCCCCACAGTGACGGACTGTAACCTGGAACTGTAAACTAAAATAAACCCTTTGGGGGCTGGAGAGATGGCTCAACAGTTTAGAGCACTGGCTGCTCTTCCAGAGGACCTGGGTTCAATTCCTAGCACCCACATGACAGCTCACAACTGTCTATAAACTCCAGTTCCAGACTGGACACCCTCAATACAAACATACATGTAGGCCAAACAACAATGCACATAAAATAAAAATAAATAAATTAATAAACCCTTTGTCTCCTAAGTTGCTTTTTGTTGGGTATTTTATCATAGCCACAGAAATAAAACCAGAACAGGTGGAGACGGCTAGAGGAAGAAACCAAAGTCAACCTCTGTTCATGCATGAGTGGGTGCGTACACACACACACACACACACACGACTACTTGACAGCTGAGACTCAGACGTGGGCAACTTGACATGGGCCAGGTCTAGGGAGAGGAAAATGACCCCTTACCTCGATATCCCGATTCAATTGCTTCACAATGGCCGTTATATTCCTGATATGCTCTTCCAAGAACAGCCGGGCTAAGCGGTCGCCTCCCCCTTTACTCTGCATCTTCTGCAAGCTGCTGACGATGTCGTCTTTGATTCGGAAGGCGTGCTCCACCAGTGCTGCCGTGGTTTTCTCATGACAGAGGATCCTGTCTTCCAGCTGCTCCACCAGGCTCACGGAAGAGTAGGGGGCCATGGTCAGGGACTGGCTGTGTCGGGGCATGGTCCTCACTCGCCTGCAGAAGGAGCCACATGGTTACAAGCTGCCAGTGAGGAAAAGGTCATCGTTCCAGCCAGAAGGAAATTCAAATTGTCTGTCTCCATAAACAAATGCGATTAAAGGAAATATTTCTACTCCAAAGAGTTTTCTTTGGGAGCTAGACAGGATTTTAAGGTGACTATGCCCATGGAATTAAGTGGGCTGCTGGCAGGCTCTGTGACCTCCAAGAAGCAGGAAGCTGGCAGAACAGACACACCATGGCTCCCCACATCAGTTGTGATAGCTGTGATAGCCAGATCAAGCTGACCCCAGAGGTCTGTTGACCTACTGCTTCCCCTAAAGCAGTGATCATGAACTCCGATGCCTCTAGGGGCCAGGCCATCTCAGAAATGAGGAACAGACATCAAACAGGATGCAATCAGAAGGGCCAGGGACTCTGGAGAGCTCAAATGTCCCCTGAGGTGCCATGGTTTTGTTCCACCCATAAGAAGATCATCTGAAAATGAGGTCCTTTTTAAAATTTATTTATTTGGAGGGCAATCAAAATGATACTTCAAGATGAGCCAGGAAAATCAGAGGTGGCTGTGAGATCACCTCATTCTGTAAATGGCAGCTCATTTAGAAAGGACTTATGATTTCTGTGAGCCAGTATTTCCCCACAGGCATCAAATATGCAACTTCTGATTTCAAAGGGCTAAGGGGAACATTTGCCCCAAGCTCCACGGAGATTTTACTGTGGGCTGGAAGTTCAAGTCTAGTGCACAGCCACTGTGAAATCTCTGCCTTCTGGGGTCATGGGGTGGTCCACAGGAGCCATGAGAGGGATGCTAAAATGCTTTTCTTGTCCTTAAACAAAATGACCCTTTACAATGTAATGGCCACAGGCTTCCTCAGTCATGACCCTCACACCCTCTAGCAACCCTCGTGGGATTGGTGGAAAGAAAAAGTATACCTTAGATGCATATTTTCCAGATAGTATACCCTTCCTGGGTGGCAAGAGAAGGAAATACAGTGTCCTGTTGGGCCATTTTCTTTTTAATAATTCACATCTGTTGGGGAAAAAAAAAAGGGCTAAATTATCGAACAGTTTATATCTAGGACATAAAGGACCTCACACTCTGATTGTTTAAGATACCAGGAGGCTCCTAAGCTGTGTGGATACACCAATCAGCTGTAGTTGGAAATGCTTTTGACCTCACACATGATCTAAACAGCAAGTGCTTCCCGAGAAGCAGGAACGAGCCTTGAAAACCAGAATGCTTCTGAAACAAGTGCTGCTAATTCCCACTAGACAGAGCAACAAGGACCATCAAATGGAGGTTCCAGAAGCTTCCTCATTCCCCATCTGCATCTTGAGCTTGAAAACTACTCTTCCAGAAGCAAGACCCTCACCTCAACCCCTGAAATATGGGGGCTAGAACCCAGCCCTTCCCACGTGCTAGATGATTGCTCTGCCACCCAGCAACACCCCCATATCCCCCCAAGCAATCTCCTTAGTAGATTTATTCAATCTTGTACTTCTCTGTAGAAATTTTCAATAAGCCACCTTAGTAAATCTGATTTTGGTGAGCAATTAAGAACACTTGTCTCTAAATGAATCAAAAATTAAAAACCATGCATCTTTAATGGAAGCTGATTTGGAGGAACCTATCTATCCATTAAGAGAATGGTATGGATACTCTTAATTTAAAATTTTTGTTATAAAAGATAATCATTCATACCAAATCTTACCTATGCACACTACTTGGCTGTCACAACTCATCAGAAAACTGGAGTTTTTAAAAGATTTTAGAACTTAGGTTTCTCAAGCCCGTGGGTAACTGGCTTGAAACAATGAGTGCGTGGTACCCACAAGCTGATTCTGTAATTAGTCCCATTCCGACACTGGATTGAGAAAGCATTTCTGATTGACACCATTGTTTTGGCATCAATTCTCCAGTGTTTTATTTTTAGACTTTCAAAATGTGAACATTTCACTTTCCCAGACAAAGAACTTCAAATTTTAAACAAATTACATTTAAGGAAGAGAAAAGTAACTTATGTCAAACAGGCTATGATGTTCAACGAGGTCTTGGGTGTAAAAGAGAAGAATTTCCACCATTTAGACAAAAGAGAATCAAGTCCATGTGGAAACTTGGAATCATAGAACGCTTACACTTTTAAGGTTATATGGCACTTCTCTGGGATTTTCATTAATGAAACAGCCCAATTTAAAACTCATTTAGCATCTACTAGGAACCATCCATACATGTCCAGCACCTCCAGTCGGAACTGCCAGCAATGAAGGAATTATCTTAAATTGTAGAGTTCTTTACTGAGACTGAACATCAGTCTCATTCAGTACAAATCGGTGGCCGAATGTAGACTTTGGCCATGCCTTTCACTGAGGCTGATGCCACCCACCTTCCTGAGCTACAGAAATTCCAACCAGATGAACTTTGTGAATGAGCAGAGGACACACTCTTAACTACTAGACAGGCTCTTCCAGCCCCAACACTTCCATCATCCAGCATTGACTCCATGATGTTAAATTCCCTTTAGCATGAGTTCACAAAACACACCGACAGATGCTAAGGGCTGGTGACCTTCCGTGGCTGCTGCAAGGATCTGCTCATTTGTTTAGTCATCTGGTTGGTTGGCACCAGGTCTCTTTGCCACAATAGCAGGAGGGAATCTCTGTAGCAGCTGAATTAGAGGCTGATCATCAATCACTAAAATAAATCCCTTCCCAGGTGGCATTTCCAGATCTTCCCATGGTCAACTCCAATGCACCTGTCTGAAGTTAGCATCTCCCATTAGTTTGTGGATCTGATCTCTGACAAGTGGGTCTAAAGTGTGATCAGGAAGGTCAGGGTCATGTGCTATTCTGATTGTATCGTAAATCCCTGAGGTTTGCTTTTATGGGGGACATGGGCAGCGGTGTTTTACTTTGAGTTGGGATTTTACCCAGCTTGGAAACAAATAGCCTTAACCACTGAGCTATCCCACGAACCCTCTTAACTTCAGGTTTTAAAGATTCTGCAAATTCTCCAATCTTGCTACCACCACTGCCCCAATGCCATGCCTGTTTTCCTTCAGCTCCCAATGGTGAGAAGCTGGCCTAACCTGGCCTAGCACAGATGCCTGGGACAGCAGACCCAGGAGCAAGAGCAAGCTAACCACTGTCCTGCTGTGTGCACAGGCTAACAGTTTCCTGCTCTCCTTCCCTCTCCTACCTGACCCCACAGGCCCCTTTCTCCATACACGACTTGAACAGACCTGAGGCTCCTTTGGGATCTTTTTTGTTTGGTTTTGTTTTATTGTTTTTTGGGGGGACAGCTCCATGTAGCCTAAACCAGCCTTGGCTATATAGCCAAGCATGACCTTGAACTTTGGATCTCCTTGCTTCTACCTCTGAGTGCTGACATTACAGATTTTTACCACCATGCCTGGTTTACACAGAACACGGGGATCCACCTTAGGGTTTTGTGTATTCCAGGCAAGCATTCTACCAACTGAGCTACACCCCGAGTTTGAGATTACTTTTACATGCTATGTCCCTCTTCTCTTACCTTTCACACCCCACACTGTTCCCCCTGTGCCAGATTGCTGGATTTGCCTCTGTGGTGTGTGAATGGACAGGATCTGGCTACTGCCTCTTTGGGTGAGAGGAGAAGAGCTGGGCAACCCAAGCCAGGGTGCCTCATTTCCAAAGCCAACACATCCAGCTTGACCAGACCACAGAAAGAGAACGACCAACAGCCATAGCTGTCCATGAATCCCCAACAGACCTCAGACAACAGGCTAGCACAAGAAATCAGGCCTGGCCTTCTTCTTCATAGGTAGCTTACCTGGCCCACCCCAGGATCAGAAGTTTGGAGACCAGGTGAGCCATTCCTGGGGAAAAAAAAAAAATCCTGGCCCAGCATATTCAAGGATGGAGGTGGCATTTTGGTTGTGAGGTGGACCCAGGAAAACCAATGAGCTGTCAGGACGTATATGGTCTGTGAGGCATGTGTGTCCTCACACCCAAACTTGCTGCTCTGTATATACCTGGCCAATGGCAGATGACTTACGTTCACTTACCATCCTTGACACTTTCTGGATCCTACATCACCCCCCAGAAACTCAGAAACCCCCTCCACTCCCCTGGAAAGGGCAGGACTAAGGCCTGACCACTTCAAGTGTTGTGACAGTAATCTTGCTTGCCATAGGACCTCTCTATTTAGTCCAGGCTGGCCAATAATTTGCTATGTAGCCCAGGGTGGCCTCAAAATCTCAATCCTCCTGCCTTGACTGAGTGCTGGAATGACCAGTGTGTGCCCTCTTGCCCTGTTCTGTAGTAAATTTTAAAAAATCTGTAGTGGGTAGCTGTTTCAGCTTTGACCTGGAAGTACTACCCCCATTGAGGCTTCCGGTAATTGTCATGCCTACCTATGGCCTGCCCCTGAGGTGGGGCTGAGACAGGAGCCCTTAAGACCCGGGAACCGGATGTGCCGGTCTCTTGGTTCCTGGTAATCCTGGATGTTGGATGGTAGACCGAGCGGAGTTCTCCGGAGAACACCGCTGGACTGCACTTCACCTCTCCCGGACCCTGTAACCTATCCCTTTACTTGTTGTAAGTTACTCCCCAAAATAAACCTCCCTTTTAACTACGTGGAGTTGCCCTAATAAATCCCCCAACAGAAATCTACCAAAATGTAACCAATAGCATTAAGCATATTTCTTCTATTCTGTTCTCATTTTCAAACTACTTTAAAAAGCGTGTTATTTTCACAATCACAGAAATTTGAGCAAGTACGTCTCAAATAAAACAACAAAACAACCAGCAGTAACCAATGTAGAAACTGCTCACTTTTGGCTGTAAAAACTGAGAGGCAAGCCTCGTTCTGGGCTCAAAGGATGCTATCTATGGTTCCATTGAACACACATGCTGTCTGTCGGCTTTACCTTCTCCTTCCCCTGCAGGCACGTGATGAGACCTGAGCCTGGTGCCCCTGTCACAGTCACAGCTGTGATTGTGGCCTGGATTACCTGCTCATGGGGACCTGGGCATATGGCACAGACATAGCAGTCCTAAGGCACAGCCACCCAGAGCATTTCCAGGGGCTGGGTGATGGGTTTGTAGGGTCCCAGGCAGGTACCTCCAGTGAAATAAATGGCTTGGAATCCACTGGCCAAGGCTTGTTTTCTTACCCTTCGCTCTATTACATTCACAACGAGCTAGACAGGTGAGGGCTGACTTCCATTGATGCATAACATTGCGTTTCAGAGGACTGGGGATGTAGCTCAGTAGGTGGAACGCTTGCTAAGCATGCAGAAGCTCTGGGTCTCACCAGAGCACAGCACAAACCCAGGGTAGTAGTGTTCATTGGCAATCCCCTAACTCAGGAGGTGGAGGCAAGGGAATCAGGAGTTCAAGGTCATCCTTGACTACACAGCCAGTTCAAAGCCAGCCTAGGCTACCCAAGACCCTATCTCAAATAAAGGGGTGACGGGGAGGCCTGGAGAGAAGGCTCAGCATTTGTTGCTCTGATTAGAAGGCCTGATTTCAGTTCCCAGCACCCACACAGTAACTCCAAACCATCCATAACTCCGGCTCCGGGGAATCCAACACCTTCTTTTGACCAACTAGGTCATGAATGTGATGGATATTACACACACAGACACACACACACACACACACACACACACACACACACACACACACGCAGGCCAAACATCATATACATAAAATAAATTTTTAAAATCTGAAAGAAATAAATTTTCAGGAGCTCTAGAATGCTGAACACATTTCCTGGCCTTCCAGCCAGCACAGTGAGGTGTCGGCCTCTGTTGGGTCATGTGGGTTCACAGACAAACCCCAGAGTGCAAGGCACAGTTTGGTGGTGCTGCCTTAGCCCACTCACCAGGGCTCAGAATGATGTCAGTGTTGTGAGGAGAATCCCTGCGAAAACAGGTTGGTTTTGTTCTCGTCTATTAATATCAGCTATTTTGAAGTGCTATTTAAGTCTCTGTTGTTTATTTGAACTGTTTTGGGGATGAGGGCTTTAGGGCAACAGGGACCGCACCCTATAGGAATCATACCTCTTAGGAAGTCGGGCATCATTTCTCTTCACAGATGCTAATAATACAGATTCATCAGCCTTTTCATTTCTCTAATGGGGAAAAGCCCATCTTTTTTAATTATTGAGGTGCTTGGGGTGGTTTACATAAGAAGGGCCCCCATAGGCTCATTTATTTGCATGCTTAGTCACCAGGGAGTGTGAATTGGGAGGTGTGGCCTTATTGGAGGAAATGTGTCACTGGGGATGGGCTTTGAGGTTTGTTTTTTTTTTTAATGAATTTTTAATTTTTGTTTTATGTGCATTAGTGTTTTGCCTGCATGTATGTCTGTGTGAGAATGTCAGATCCCCTGGAACTGGAGTTACAGACCGTTGTGAGCTGTCATACGGGTGCTGGGAATTGAACCCGGGTCTTCTGGAAGAGCAGCCAGTGTCAACCTCTGAGCCATCTCTCCAACCCCAGGCTTTGAGGTTTTAAAAGCCCAAGCAGGCCCAGTCTCTTTGTCCGTCTGTCTGCCTCTCTCTCTCTCTCTCTCTCTCTCTCTCTCTCTCTCTCTCTCTCTCTCTCTCTCTCTCCCTCCCTACAGATCAGGATGCAGCTCTTAGCTACTTCTCCAGCACCACACCTACCTGCTGCCATGCTCTCTGCCATGATGATACTGGATGAAGCCCCTGAAACTGTAAACAAACCTCCAGTTGAATGCTTCCCTTTATTTAAAGAGTTGCCTTGGTCATGGTGTCTCTTCACAGGCACAGCTCAGTGACTAAGACAGTGCTCTACCCCAGTGACATATGGGTGGCTGACTCAAGAGGCCCCTCCAGCGTGAGTGCGGCAGCAGCTTCGGGTCACCCTGCAGGAGACCCTTGCACTCCTGCAAGTGTGCAGCCACACCCAAAGAAATGTCTTACTATTACTTTCTCCAACCACTATATTCGGGGACTTTTCTCTCTAGCATTAGCGAAGACACATTACCAAATGTTAAAACGGGAATCTGCCAAGTGCAACAGCAAGAGCAGAAAAAATATTATTAAAAGCGGGTATAAACTCTCTACCTACACCTGCGCTGTTGCAGGGTTCACCCGCAGGCGGGAAGGCACGACTTCTGGTTCTCTTGCAGGCAGAAGGCTGGGTGTGTGTGTGTGTGTGTGTGTGTGTGTGTGTGTATGTGTGTGTGACTGTAGGTTTCTACTCTGTCTGACATTCTAACTGAAAAGCTAAGGATGCGGGCTTGGAAGAAACTCCCAGCCTGTGCCCTTGTCCCGGTACCCAGGACACCATTGATCTTCTCTGCCAGCCCGGGAACCTCCTTCCCAGAGATCATCCCATCTGGAGTGACATTGCAGCCCAGCACATTAACACTCTAACTATTTAGAGAGTGCAGGGGAGGACTCTCGAGCCCTTCCACAGATAATTAAAAAACAGAGAGAAAAGAAATATGAAATAAACAAAACAAAAAAAACAAGCTCAAGGCTCCAAGGGGTTTCTGAATAACATCTTCCCGGTTAAACAATTTTAAGAATTCCATAATTCAAAAAGCAGCCCCACACTTTCTCTCCCACACAAACACGCTCTTTATTAAGCCACACTCCAGCAGCGGCAGGATCTCTCTGCCTGTCTTCCTTCCTGCAGCAGCTTCATCCACAAAGGGTGTCATCGCCACAGCCACAAGCCATCAGGGGCTGGGAGCTGGCCACCAGTTAACAGGGAAGAGACATCCAGAGGGAGGATCCTGCAGGACCCAGTCACCTCCTAAGCACACCACCCTAGGAGCTAGGTGTAGCTTCAGGAGACACCCAAGTGTTCATTCCAGCTCTCTGATGCTTCTCAGGCAGCATATTCCCAGTAGCTTTCCTGGTGTAACAGAACCAGAATGAGATAACTACATCCCACTGTATCATTTTTTTTAAATCACCGAGAACCACATTTCTAAAAGATCAAAAGGGCTGGGGGGGTGGGGATACTCAGTGGTAGACTGCTTCCCTAGCATGCTTGAGGCTTTGTGTTCAATTCCCAGAACCATAAAGTAAGATAAGATCATATCAGTTAACTGCTGAGCCATGGAAAAGAAACAACAAAGAATCACCCAACAGTAAAAAGCAAACAAGTCTCCCCTTCCTCCACAGAATCGTCTAGTTTTATATTAGAGAGCCATGAAGATCCTGGGAACCGAGGAAGGGAAGTGAGAGAGAGCACAGATGAAAGCCAGCCATCAGGCTAGCCTGCGTGGCCATCAGCTTTGGTTTGCGAACGCTTGCTTTTGCAGCGGTCAGTGGTGAATGCAGAGACTCATAACTGGTCCAAGGGCTGAGATAAGAGGACGGCCAAATACACAGCCACAAATGGGACAGCTCTGTTTCACCCCCTCCAAGACTCAGACACCATCACCCAAGAGCTGGAGAAAAGTGGGCACCGATGTGGAGTGCCAACCTCTGGCATGACCAAGTCGGTTGCATTCACAGCAGCTGTGGGTGCCCGCACAAGGTCAGGTCCATTAACATCCTGTCATGGAAGCCCCAGGATGCCTGATCCTCTACAAGGATGGTTGCCAGGAGATGGAGATTCCTGGTAAGATACCCATCCATACTCCTGCGATCAAACCTCTACCCACACTCCTGTAAGCAACCCTAGTGAAACCCATAAGGATACGCACACATACATATATGCACACTACACACATGCACACACACGAGAAAGAGGGGCATGAATGCACAAGTGGGTCTCACTAGAAAGAGGAAGGAGATCAGCAGGAAGGGGGAAGGGAAAGATAGCATGATGGAGTAGGTGAATATGATCAAAATACATGATGTACATGTATGAAAATGCCATAATAAAACTTGGCATTATGTATAGTATGTATAATTATTACATGCTATCAAGAAGAAAGTCATGCAAAAGGGCCCCACTTTTCTGCCTCCTGTCCACCCTGACATCACTTACTCTGCCTTGATGGACAGAAACTTCAGGGTACCTCCTGAGCCTCAGGAAGCCCCCATGGAGGCTTGGTATCCCCAAACCTTGTGTCCCTGGACCTGGCTAGAATCTAAGTCTGGGATCTGGCAGAGACACCCTGAGCGCATGATGGCTCTGGGCATCGGCAACCTTCTCAGTCGGGGGGTTGGGGGGGTGGGGGCAGTATCTGACTGCCCAGAGCTCCAGATCTCTAGAAGACAGGCCTGTGGAAGGAATCCCTCAGTGACTGTCTCACCCCAAGCACTATCTGAACACAGACTTGATCAGTTGTCTAGACCAGCCAGGCCAGCGAGTTTGAACATTTCATTAAACTTCGATAATTTTCCCGAAGAAAAAGAAAACCCCATCTAAGAAGACAAAAGCTAAAACCATCCGTGTAGAGACAGGAGGAAGTAGAAATGATTGACAGAAAGGAGCTAGCAGACAAAGTGAAGGAAGGAGGAAGACAGGATGGATGATGACTGGGAAGAGGAGAGAGGGAGACGACAAAGAGGAGAGAGAGAGAGAGAGAGAGAGAGAGAGAGAGAGAGAGAGAGAGAGAGAGAGAGAGAGAGAGAGAGAGACGGTGAAGGGAGCAGGTGTCTCAGTCTCCATGGAGGAAACAGGAGAGAATCCCTTTTCTCTCACATTCAGCTGCTCATTTGGAGTGTGAAGAACCACATGGCCATTTTGAACATGCCGGTAGCTTTCTCTGCTCATTTTCCCCAACTGTACATGCTCACTGTCTCAACATATACCACAATTAAGAGGTCATGGGGCAAACACTTATTTCACCTACAGCATGGAGATACCTTCTCAAGGTCTGGGGAAGGGGCTCAGTTGAGAGAGTGCTTGTCTCCCATGAACAAAGCCCTGGACTCCATCCCCTGAATCACAGAGAACTCAGTGTGGTCCTGCACAACTGTGACCCTAGCACCCAGGTGCTGGAGGGTGGAAAGTTGACGGGCATCCTTGAAGGCAGCCTGGGCTGCATGCGACCCTTTTCAAGGAGCAGGAAGAGGGAAAGAGAAAAAAATAGGAACTGGAGTGATGGTTCAGCCTGAGGACCCGGGTTCAGATCCCAAGCTCTCATGTAAATGTCAGGAGGGCACAGCAACACCCCTGTAATCTCAGTGCTCGGGAAAGCAGAGATGGGAGATCCACAGGGCAAGCTGGTTAGCCAGCCCAGCCCACCAGTGAGCTCTGGGTTCAGTCCAGAGGCTGCCACAACATATAAGGAGATGAACCATCAAGACACCAATGACAAGCTGGCCTTCACGTGCATCAGCCCACAAGCATGCAAACACATATCCACATCACACAGAGAGAGGGAAGGAGGGGAGAGGGAGGGAGGGAGGGAGGAAAGGAGAGAGAGGGGGAACAAGCGATGCACCATTTCGCTACTGATCCTATATGAGTCAAACCCCGGCTGACTCTTGGGATGGACACGGGTCTCACATCTACCAGTCACACTGCAGACCACCTCAGTGGCTGAGAACTCGCTTGCTCAGTGACTGAAGCCAATCCTGTAGTCTGAGACAGGAAAGGGCACAGTGGCCGAAACCCTTCTCTCCCAAGCTTGAGGACCAAAGTTTAGATTCCCAGAACCCATAGAAATGCCAGCCCACTCTGATTCTGCCTCTAAAGGCAGAGACGGGATCTGCAGAGCAACCTGGTTAGCCCTATCAACAAGCTCGGAGTTCGATTGAGAGACCCTTCTCCAATGAATTAGGTGGAAAAGCAACTGAGAGTGAGTCTACCTACATCAGGCTTGGGCCTCCACACACCACACCACACACACACACACACACACACACACACACACACACACACACACACATACACACACACACACACAGAACAAATACTTTAAGTCCAGTTAACAAATATTCACTGAGCCTCCACAATGCTGAACAGGATGGAGCCCTCCTGCTACAGGACCTTCTGTTCAACAGGAAGTAACCCTAGCAAGCCTCCAGCAAGCATGAAGAGGCTGGGAAACACTACATGAGTAGCAGGAACCAGGCTAGGCCGCCAGGCAGATAGATGACAGGGCAGTGTGAAGCAGGCTCTGAGGAGCAGGCATTGGAGCTGGGTGTTCCGGGGTAGCTGAACTGAGGCAGCCCGGGGGGAAGATCCAGAGAGGACCGAGCAGAGGAAACCGTGACTCAGAGCCCAGGGCAAACACAAGGGATCTCGCTGGAAAGCAGCTGGTGAGAGGTGGGGGGATCACTGAGGTCACTGTGCAGAGGACTTCACTCTACACCGCACCGCACCAAGCAGGAAAGACATGGGATCAGAAGGATCGGACCAAAAAAGGGAGGTTGTGAAGGAAACACGTGTGGGCGTGACAGACAGCCATCCCTGGGACTGTGACACTGTGCCGAGTCAGCACAGCCCCAGGGGTTCAAGAGCTGACTCAAGAGAGGAAGGTGAGGGCAGGAAACCCCCTGGGTGGACCTGGGGACAGGACACAGTGCCCCCACTCAGCTATAACTACAGGCCCAATCATAGCGCTCCAACACACCCAGACTGGACCCTTCTTAAGGGTCAAGGTCATAAAAGACCTGGGGAACTGACCCAGATTAAAGAAACCAAGAGAGAGACATCACTGAGCCAGAGGCGGGACGATCAAAAGTTCCAGGTCAACTAGGCTACTTGGGAGACCCTCTCAGAAGGAAGGGAGGGAGGGAGAAGGGGATAGCTAGAGCCACACAACACTAACCAGAGGAGCCCGGCATGGCGGCTCACTCCTGTAATCCCAGCATGTGAGAAGCTACGGCAGGAGGACAGCTGTGAGTTTTGAGACCAGCCTGGGAATAAGATCTTATCTGAAAAAGGGGAGGGGGCAGGTAAAGGCACTTGCTGTGAAGTCTGGTAACGTGAGTTCAATCCCCGGGCCCTACCTGGTGGAGAAAGAAAAGTGGCCTGCTCAGCAAGAGGGAGATTGTAAGAGACGGAGCTTCTGGGGGGCCTCCATGAGAGTCTGCCTCCTAGTAACGTCAGAAGTGACACCCATGAAGTCTCACCAACACAACTGCGTAGACATGAGCGGAACGAGGACAACGACAACAGAGATGCTAAAGTGGACTGGGAAGCCCATGAGGCCTCAGCCCTACGCAAAGAACCATGGGCAACTAAGGAAGGCCGAAGGTGGGAGAAACAGTCTTCCCCAGGGAAGGGCACGCCAGTTGGTTATCCAATAGCAAATGGTCAGCCCTGAAAATATACATACAAGTAACAGTATATAGACTGAGCAGGTTGTATTTAAGAATATGAATGTATGAATATATGCGTATACACACACATGCACACACACACACACACACACACACACACACACACACACACACACACTACAAAAATGGATTGTTTTAAACCCTAGATTGGATCCTGACCCCTAAACCAAATCCTTTTAAAAAGGATCTTCCTCCTCTTCTGTATAAAGATGCTATTAGGATGCCTGACTAATATCTGTAGATTAGAGAATAACACTGATTCAAACTTAATTCCTTGATTTTGACAACTGCTGTATAAGAAAATGTCCTTTGAAAAGAAGATGGAAATACGTGCTTGAATATTTGGGACAGTGCAGGTACATTTTCTCCTTGTTGCTCTGACACAGTGCAGGAGAAATTACAAGCTAAGTGTGTGTCTCTACACACACATCCACAAATAGATGCAAAGAGAGAGTGGGAGAAAGTGCCAGAAAGATAAAACAAGTGTGGTTGAAAGTTAATATTTATAGAATGCAGCTAAAAGAGAGATCAGAACTTTTCAGTTTATTGTTGAAGCATTTCCATAAATCTGAATCAGTTTAAGATTTAAAAAAATTTAAAGGGGAAGGAAATTGTTAAGGAAGCCAGGGTGATAAAACAGCCGTGTCAGGGACCTGAGCCAAGCAGAGGTGGGAGGGAGGGCGGGCTGGGTCTGATGTCCAGAGCCCCCGTCTCAGCTCTGTCCCTAAGAACTGCCTTGAGTTATCCTGCATCCCCTCTACTTCAATCTCTTCATCCACAAAACAAGGGTAAGAAGTGTTGTCCTCCAAGCGGGAGCATCCGCTCCCACTGCGGCACGGGAAGGTGGGATCTGAGTTGGCACTGAGGCTGGGGGGGGGAGAAAAGAGAAGGCCAGGAAGGGAAGAGGGAAAACAAAACAAAACAAAACAAAAAAAACAAAAAAAAACAACCCAAGTTCGGACAGAGTCCCCACAGCTAGGGGCCAGCCAGAAAAGTCACCAAATGAGGGATGAGTGGAACCTGCAGAGACAGGGCATGAAGACAGAAAGAGCGGCACAGGAGGAGGGCAGCAGGGCACCAATCAGGGAGAAGGGCAGAGGGAAGGCTCAGTTCTGCAGCCAAGACTCCTCTAGGGAGCCCTGTGAGGAGGCAGTTTCCACCGAAAGATAAAGGAGGTGCCCCATCAAAGGAGAAAAGCTTACTGAGCCAACAGAGCAGCTGATCCAGCTTCAGCACCGGCTCTGCCCTCCCCACACAACAGCCAACAGCTCCCTGTGGCTATTCCAATTGAGTTTAAGTTCATTTAAAATCCACATACATTGAAGACTCAGTTCAAGCCACGAGTGGTAGAACATGCCTCCATCTTAGCCCTTAGGAGGCTGAGGCAGGAGGATTGTGAATTCAAACATAGCCCTGGCTGAACAGCAAGACCCTGTCTCAAAAATAAGTAAATAAAAGAATAAAAATCCAGGTCCTTGGATGAACTAGTCACATTCTGTGAGCTCCGTAACCGCATATGGCTGGTAACTGCCATGACTTCCTTCACTAGAGAAGGTTCTAGTGGACAGAATGGAGACTCTAACAACGCTTCTTAAAGGAAGGATGGGTTGACTGGTTGATGGAAAGACATCAGAGGAAGGAGGGAGCATAAACAGGCAAAATGAGACTGAGAAATAGAACAAGATCCCAACGTGGCAGGCAAAGCCAGTGTGAAGGAGCGGGAGTGTGGAATGGGTTTAGGCTAGACTTCGGACAGACACGGAGCTGTTCCTGAATTTCAGACCAAAGACATAAGAACATGGGAGACAGAGAAGGAAATACTTGGAGGTGCAAAGGAGGGTCCAGTGGGATTTACATTGGGGGAGGGTGGTAACGGAGAACGTGGACGCTCTCCATCTTATCTGTCAAAGGCCACTTTCTGAAAGGGAACCTGGAGCTGAAGGGATAGAGAGCCGTGGCACAGAGCCAAGTGGATGCCGTCTGAGTTCATGAAGAGTAGAATTCTTGTGTCTCATAGAAAAGCAAGCCTTTGTGAAATTAAAGCCCCCATCAATTTAAAATGGAACCAGTCCAAAGGTCTTTGGGACTTTCTCCTGGATAACTTGGCAGGCTGGGAGAAGAAAATACAGACACTGAGGCTGGTTTGGGGATTGGAGACTGGAACCCAAGGAGTCCAAGGCTGACAGCGTGGCGTATGCCTTTAATCCCAGCACTCTGGAGGCAGAGGCAGGCAGATCTCCGAATTTGAGGGTAGCCTGGTCTACATAGTGAGCTCCAGGCTAGCCAGGCTACATAGTGAGACCCTGACTCAAAAAAAAAAAGTCAGTCAACATGTCAAGACCAAACATGTGGAGCCCTGAAGATGGACTGAAGCATTACAATGCCAGGGAGGAAGGGCTGGAGTCCTCGGTGATGGGGTGATGGTTAGCGCCGGCACAGGAGGTGGACAGAATTCGTGAAGAGGGAAGAAGCCCAAGTCCCGCCTGGCGCTTTCCTAAAAGTGGGAAACCGCAGCCTCAGCACACCTGCGGTCCCAGTGGGAAGGAAAATGCAGGCTGAGCCACAGGGGTCAAGGCTGAGCCACAGGGGTCAAGGCTGAGCCACAGGGGTCAAGGCTGCCGCACTGCAAGGTCACTGAGTGGGGCCACAGGGGTCTGACTGAGGTCACTAAGTGGGTCAAGTCTTGAGGTAAACCCAAAGTCACCAGCAAGGCCAGCAGAGCAGAGAATGAATGCAGGTGCTCACGGGTCTGTGTTCATGACTTCTTCCTGACCTCAGGTGAGGTGGTTTCCCTGCCTGAGTGAGCATCAAGCCAGCTGTTTTCCCTCCTCCCTTCTTTTTTCTCTTTTTAGGCAAAACAAACAAACAAAAAAGAAAAAAAAAAGCTTTTTTGTCTTTAATTGTGTGTGTCTCAGTACATTTGTGTAAGTCAGAAGACGACTCAGGATTGTCAGTCTTTTCTTGTACCATGTAGATTCTGAGGCTCAAGGTCAGGTTGTCAGTCCTGGTGACAGACAGGTGCCTTTACCTGCTGGACCGTCTTGCTGACCTAAGCCTTGTTTTTTACAGAAAGGGTTCTGTTTGGTTGACTGCTTTGGGTTTTTAAGGTCTTAAACCATCCTAATGACTCCATTTTGACTTTTGAGAGAGTCTAAATGAGCCTGTCTTCTTCAAAATGTGCCTGGCACTTCTGAAGAACCACCAGGTTTGGGAAGGGCTAAGCCAGAAATACAAGGAGAGACTTGAGGCCAAAAAGACAGTACCACATTCTTAGAATTAGTGGCTTGGAGGTGACATCAAGGAGCCAGGACAAGGTCATCCTAGCTCTATGAGAGGACCCCAGAAAGGGGTATCCTGGGGGGAAGTTGTGTTCTCAGAGTCCGGTAGAAGGGAGAAAGAGGAGATGAGCTCAGAGACAGAAAAATGAAAATACAGAAGTGTGGCTGCAAGACACAACGAAGGAGAGACACTGAGTGGCAGGAGAGCCACATGGGTTAGCAGCCACAGAGACAGGAGGATGAGTCCTTTGCTGATGGAGGCTCTAAGGTCGAGGACTTGTGGTTCACTAAAGGGCTGTAGGCTCAGCTGACAGAATTCCTGGGTAACAAGGATTTTTGTATTTGTATGATAGATTTCCAATAGGTAATGCATTAAGCTCTCTAAGCCCTCAGGTAGGCATGCTGGCAGAAGTTTGCTCATTAACTGGAAACTTGGCCTCCCAGCCTACCTTTTTACACAGAGGAGTCAGATTCCCATGAATATCAAGAGTATCCTTGAAACACAAAGTCAGAGACATCTCAATCGTCCAGTGACAGGAATCCTGGGCACCCCTTGCACCCCCTTAGAG
Organism: Peromyscus maniculatus bairdii; assembly: GCF_049852395.1. Classification (NCBI taxonomy): domain Eukaryota; kingdom Metazoa; phylum Chordata; class Mammalia; order Rodentia; family Cricetidae; genus Peromyscus; species Peromyscus maniculatus. The sequence goes on from NC_134858.1 coordinate 67,689,805, forward strand.
GCCAGAGAAGTTTATGGATGGAAAATATGGAAAACGGCCTCCTTGTCAGTTTTAGTATCAGCCAGTTCTAAAATTAGAAGAAATACCACAGCCTATAAGTCACCTCTACACACACACACACACACACACACACACACACACACACACCAAGACAGATACAATGTACATTTCTTAATAAAGAACATATTTACTCTCAGAAACCGAATTCGTTAATTTTCATTACACTTATTTGTTTAGCTTGTGTGCCTTGCGTGGGTGTGGAGGTCAGAGAACAACTTTGTGGGGGTAGGATGGTTCTCTCCTTTTACAGTGTGGGTTCCGGAGATCAAACTCAGGTCACCAAGCTTGGTGGCAAGGACATTACCCCACTGAGCCATCTTGTCAGCCCCACCAGCACCACCACCAACCTTTAAAGAGCAAATGTAAATGTTTGCCCCTGCTTCTAAGAGATTCCCTCTGCAGAACCAAACCAGTCCGGCATTATTTCTGTGAAATAATCTCTAACGCCAGCACACACCGACTTGAAGCTGAGTGCACGCATGCGCGTGACACACACACACACACACACACACACACACACACAGAGCTTCTGCACATTGAAGAAATGACTCACTTAATTTGCCACTGCCTGCCACTACTGGGTTTTGATTTTACCTGTTCAGACACAAAGTTTCCTATCAGATCAACTACAGGAAAGAAGTCTTCAGTAGCTTGAGCCTGAAATGGGTTTAGGACTTTAGGGCACCGATGGAATTTTAATCTGTGCCTTTTAACGAGCCTCTCTGGACCATCGAGTGTTCCCTCCATAATCTTCCATAAAATGGTAATATCTCTCGCCACTTTGGGAGCCAGCTCATTGGAAACCCCTTGCAGAATAAACATGGTTAAGTCTTGCATACCCAGAGGGGCCTTTCTTTCCCCAGCTCACAGTACCAGCAAAACAGCCTTGTGCTGCAACTGAAGAGAACCAGAGAACCCGCGGGGGAGCAATGTGGCTAACCCACCCAAGGTCACTCAGCTGGGACTGGGGATGATAGACTTGTCCTCGTCCTGGCAAACTCTGCACACCCCTGGCTCGCCTCAAACAGTCCCTCGGGGGGCTCTGCTGTCTGCTAGCTTGCAGCCCCCGCGAAGATGCAATGCCACTTGCGCTCTGTGCCCAACTTCAGCCCTGCGCGTCAGCATGCAGTTAACCCTCTCGCGTCCAGAGTGTCACACGGGGCACGCGCAGCTTCCCCCCCTCACCCTCCTCTCCCTAGCACTATCCCATGCCTATCCATGGAGTGGTTGCTCCAAGGTCATATCGACGGTCCCTGCGGGAGCAACCGCTGCTTGGATCCAGAGGATCCCCGGCCGCGTGGGGAGGAGAGGCACCCCTGGAGACTCACCCGCGCGCGGATCGGGCACGCCGCGGCTGCCCATGTCGTCGCTGGCGCTCTGGGTGCGGTGGCCGCGAGCGCGGGGCTGTGCGGGGCGAACCCGGCTACGGGCCCGCGCTCCAGTCAGCGCGCGCGCGGCCCGGCCCGGGGTTCGCGGCTCCCCCACCCGGGAAGGGCGCGAGCCGCCGCGCGCCGCCCAGAGCCGCTTCCGGGCGCGTTGCCTGGACGCGGTTGCCGTGGCAGCCCGAGCTGGAGGCTTTCCCCGCGCACCCGCGCCCAGCCCGCCGGCGCCCCTCCTCCCGCCGCGTTCCCACACCCAAAATAGCCTTTCCGCGGCGCCGCGGGTCCCCACCCAGTCCGCAGCAGGGAGCTGGCGGGCGGGGACTTGCTTACAGGAACCTCAATCTTGTCGTAGGGCGCGTCGACTTGGAGGCGAAGATAGGTGTAGAGGATGCTTGAGTGAGAGCCCAGCCTTCCAGGTCGCAAAGTCATCCGTCACCCTCCCCGGAATCCTAGCATCCCTTACGTGCCAAGCCTCATTCCCACCAAAATAGTTATCCGCGCTCTCCACCTCAAACTGAGGAGAAGTTAGGGGTGAGACCACAGTCTGGTAAACAGCTCCCTCCGTCGCCCCACCTGCACAGGTGATGGAACCCTCTAGGCGACCAGTGTCTATGAGGGAATCACCGTGCCTCCCGCATATCGGCCCAAGAGACAGGACCCCGGGAAGAATGCTAGCTGCACTGCTTTTCATCCCATCCCTCCTACCTTCTGTCGAGCTCCCAGAGAGTCCTGTCTCTGCCCTCCTTCCCAATCGGTGTTGGATTCTCAGCAGGATCCACTCACAATTATGCTTCCTCTCCGTGGGTGGGATTTAAGCGGAGTGGGGGATCCTACCTTTGCTCGCCTCACTGCGTCTGGTTCTTAGCTCTTACGTAGAGGCACGAGCTTACCCGGGGCAGGTGCTCCCGTCTAGCGGCCCCCTAGCCCTCTCAGCCCCCCAATTCAGGGGAAGCAGGGAAGAACTCGCGCTATGCAGCCACTTGGACAGGTCTGGTCTCGGAATCCTCGATCCTGTAGTCATTTGTGTGTGGTCTTGGGTGTTCTGCAATTTCCTCGCCTGTAGAGTAATAAGTCCCCCAACACACACACACACACACACACACACACGGACACAGACACGGACAAGGACACGGACACACAGCTAATGAATATAGCATTCATTCAGCCAACAGTATTTCTTGAATGTCTACCAAGTGCTAGAAACTATGCTTTATCGCTAAGGTGAAATGGAGATGAAGATGGAGGAGGAGAAGGGGAGAGGACTCTGCTCTTCTCCTGGTCATTACAGCCTAAAACACATTAATTAGACACATGTTTAAAAAAAAAAAAACCCTGGTGACCAAGTACTGTCTCAGGGAGATCTGACCTAACATTGTTCCTTAGTGTAATGATTTTTCTTTCCATGGTACCTGATACACAGTCGGTAAATGAGTATTGAATTCAATCCTATGGCAGAAGGATCTCTGGGAATTTCCACCATTTAAGACACGTTTGAGGAGGATAAGAAGATAACTCAGTCGATAAAGTACTTGCCTTACAGGCATGAGGACTTGTGTTCTATCCTCAGAACCCACATTTTTAAAAAAAGTCAGCACTCACGTAGTGCACAAATCCTCATGCAGGCTCCCACACAGGCACAAAATAAGTAAATATGGTAAAGCCAGACATGGGAATTTGGTGTGCACTTGTAACTCAAGAGCTGGGGAAGCAGAGATAGGCAGGTGGATCAGGGCTCATTGGTCATTCAGCCTAGCTTTCTGGGCCAGTTCGAAGCCAATGAGAGATCCGGTCTCAAAAAGGTGGACGGACAGTGCCACAGTGTCCGGAAAAACACAGCTGTTACCATGAAGTGCCGGTACCCATCACAGTGAGGCCACAGATGGCTCAGATACCTGTTCCCACAGGCTGCCTCCCAGTGTAGGGAGTGCCTTCAGACACACACAGGACAGTCTGGCCCTGTCCGTCTCTGGTTCCTCCTCCCTCCTTCCCACTCCACTCCTTCCCTATCCTGCTCCATCCCACCACACCCCTATTAGTCAAGGACTCAAGGTCCTAGGAATGAATGAAGCACTGTAGAATAGAGGGGAGTTGTCCCTTCTGACAGCCTTCAAAGTATAACTTGATTTACCACGAAACCTCCACACACTCCGGGAGAAGGAATACCCGGGAAGTGAGGGGGTTTGCCCGAAGCACACACACACCCTTACCAGATTAACATAAGACACCGAATTTTTAAGGATTCACTTGTGAGGCATGGCGACCCATGCTTGTAAATCCTGCAGTCAAGTGACTGAGACTGAGGGGCGAGGTCTGCCACAGTTCAAGGCCAGCCTAGACAGGTTAGCCTGGGGTGCAGAGTGAGCCTGTCTGTCTCTAAGAAAACAACAAATAAAAAAGATTCACTTAATTAAGCAAAACAAAATAAAAACCTTGACGCTGCAATACCAGAATACCAGTCCTAGGATTTCAAAGTGGTGCCCGATCAGCCTGTGACTTCTCACTTCACCCCACCCCAACCCCTTTTTTCCTCTCAGGAAATCTGTTTTTAATCCTCAAGGGTCAAAATTGAGCGCCCCACCATTTAAGCTTCCTCTAGTTTCTTCCCACCCTTTCACACACCTGTAAGGTCAATTTCAATCAAGAACTCAACTTTCCAGAATTGGAAAATTTGGAAATTTTGTAACTTGTTATAAGGAAATGGATTCCTTTGTAACTCATTATAGGAAATGGATTTTTTTTCTTGTGTTACTTTAATTACCAAACCATGAGTGATCACAAATTATTATATGCTGGCAGAGATTATTACTAAGAATGATTTTATCAAGGAAAGAAAACCCGACTTGACTTCCCTTCACGATAGACTACAACTGTAAAATGGTTTTTATCAACGAAAGCTCAGCAGGTAAAGGCTTTTGCAGCCAAGCCTGAGACACAAGCTGGATCCCTGGGCCCCACATGATGGAGGACAGAACTGACTCCTGTAATCTGCTCTCTGAACTTGACACTTGCACCCTGGCGCGCGCGCGCGCACACACACACACACACACACACACACACACACACAAATAGATAAATAAATGGATTTTTACAGATCAATAAAAAGGAAAATAGTCTTACAAGCTTGGTATTATAATATTAGTTGCCATGCTGGGGCTGCGGTAGCACACGCCTTTAATTCCAGCACTCGGGAGGCAGAGGCAAGCGGATCTCTGTGAGTTTGAGGCCAGCCTACACAGAGAAACCCTGTATCAAAAAAACCAAAAAATAAAAAATAAAAATAAAAAAATAAACCAAAAACCAAAAATATTTAAAAATGATATTTGTAAGAATGTAAAGCAGAGCCAGGCGGTGGTGGCACATGCCTTTCTTCCCAGCACTTGGGAGGCAGAGGCAGCTTGGTCTACAGAGTGAGTTCCAGGACAGTCAGGGCTACACACAGAGGAAAGAAACCCTGTCTTGGAGTAAAAAAAGGGGGGGAGGGCTGTAAGCAGATGAGCCAAAAACAACAGGATGATTCAAAGATGGATATATAGGATCGTTGCTTGTCTTATCCTAGACTTTCTCAACAGTATAACTCCTCAGGCATCCAGAGCTCTAGGTCATGTCACAAGCTGCTTATCCCTAGTAACAAGGGGCCAAACTATCGCCCTGTTAGGAATGGTCGCACATGGGAACAAGGAAGAAAAGTTTTCCACAGGGAACAGTGAGGAAAAGCCAGTGATGTGAGGGTTGGCACCATGTCAGAGAGGGAATGGACAAAAAGGTTCACAGGTGACCTTCATGAGTCATTGTCAGATGCCTGGGAGTTAAGGAAGCCTCAGCGGTGGAGAAAGTCAAGGAAGACATTGGTCACTCTTCCCGTGTTTTTTGAGACAGTGTCTCGCTATGTAAACCAGGTGTGCTGGTTGGATTCTTTTGCCAACTTGACAAAAGCTGGAGTCATCTAGGAGGAGAGAATGCCAATCCAGGGTTTGTCTAAAAGACTGGCCTGTAGGCAAATCTGTGGGGCATTTTCCTGATTGATGGTTGATGGAGGAGGGCCCAGCCCACTGTGGGTGGTGTCACCCCTAAGCAAACAGTACTGAATTGTATAAGATTAAGTAGCTGAGCAAGTCCTGGGGGAAAAGCCAGTAAGCAGCACTCCTCCATGGCCTCTGCTTCAGTTCCTGCCTCCAGTTTCCTGCCTTGAGTTCCTGCCTTGACTTCTCTTCATGATGGATTACCACTGTAAGCTGAAATACTTCATTTCTTCCTCAAGCTGCTTTTGGTCATGCTGTTTATCACAGAAGCAGAAAACAAACTAAGACATCAGGCTTGCCTTAAAATTCATCCCTCAACCTTTTGATTCCTGAGATTACATGTGTGTGCCATCATTGACTATTTTTTGTCTCTTGAGTCTTTTATTTATTCTTTGACAATTTCATAAATATATGCAATGTCTCTTATTCTCTCCACTCACAACCCCCCTTCCAGACTCCCCTTCAATCCCAACATGTGCACTTCCAACCTTCATAGCCTCTTCTGTTTTGTTTTTAATGTATGGGTGTATTGCCTGCATCTATGTGTGTGCGGCACATTCATGCCAGGCACCCTAAACAGGTCAGAAAAAGGAGTCAGGTCACCTGGAACTGGAGTTACAGATGGTTGTGAACCACCATGTGGGTGCTGGGACTCAGACCTGGGTCTCCAGAAGAGTGGTCAATGCTCTTAACTGTTGAACCATCTCTCCAGCCCCACGTTTTCATTAATGCCATCTACTGCGTTAATTGGACCCACAGATCTTGTGCAGGTAACCTTAGCGACTGTGAATTTATGGGTGCCCCATCCATGCCATGCAGAAGACGCATTTCACAGTACCCCTCCCCACTCTGCAGCTCTCACATCCCATCTACCTCTCTTCTGCAATGGTCCCTGAACCTGTTGGTCACTTTTTAGGTAATTTCCACAGTGTAAGGAAGGGGAAAATAACCCTCATAGGTTGATGTCCTCTGACCTCCACATACTTTCAAGAATGCACACACACACACACACAAACAAAAAAAGGTAAAAAATTAAATAAAATAAAAAATGAAATCCTCCAGCAGTTATAAGACATCCCACTCCCCACCTCAGCAAAGTGAGAATTCAAACTTTGGGACATTATTCTCTTAAAACTTTGGCTTGACAACTAATTAACCCAACACATGTGATTCTTTATGTTATGGTTTTTCTATTTTTCCTTTTTGATAATTACAACTCAAAGGACATTCATTTTTCCTCTTTTACATGTGAACAGAATGGATATTTATATATTTGAATATACTGTAATTGACTAGTTGTTTTGCTAATAATTACCCTTCATGTGTAAGCTAATTCTCTCAAATTATGTTTTATGCATGCATTTATTACTATCTAGCCATTTCACAAGTATTTTTCAAGCAACAACTAAGCAGAGCACAGCCAAAAAAAGCATAAACTATTGGGAAGATCCTTCTTTGGGGTATTTATGTCTTAACTTACATAATTGCTGGTGTAAAGAGGGCAAATTCAGCCTCGGGTGTGTTTAAATAACTCACAACTGAGACTCAAGATAGCATAATATGACTTGCTACAGAGATAAAGATGTTTTTCCACAAGCGTTTGTGGCCAGAAATTCTAAAATAAGTTCATAACAAAATGCATTCATCCTAAATTCAGTTTCCCACGAGGGAACATGATAGAAATTTCCATTGCATATTGATTTTGGAAACCTTTTCTTCCTCTTTCCAACAGCTTTCAGAAGACAAGCATCTGAGGGACACCCCCCTACTTCTAACAGTTTGGTGCTGTGCTCACTTAGTCCAGCCCAGTCTTGAGGTATTCTTGGATGAGCCTTGGCACCACAGTGCAGACAACAAGGTCTCACACCATCTGTCACTCCTATTGGACATCGATCTTCAGGGGTAGGAGAACTCAGAGATAATTTGCTCAAGAATAAAATGGAATGATGAGCTGAGGGTGTGGTTCAGTTGGTAGAGCACTCCCTAACAAGCACGAAGCCCGGGGAGCCATCTCTAGCATGGCAGCAGTGGAGATTAGTGGCTCATGCCTGTCATCCCAGCCCCTGGGAAACAGAGGCACCAGGATCAGGAGTTTAAAGTCATCCTCAGCTATCTAGGGAGTTCAAGGTCAGCCTGGGCTACAGGGGAAATTTTCTCAAGAAATAAAAATGAAAAATGTACATTCTGCCCAGCAAAAGGCATATGGAACTTCATAAAAATCTTAACAGGGCTAGCTTGGTGTGCAACTCAATAGTAGAACACTTGCCTAATGTGTGAAAGCCATGGATACAATCTCCAACAATAAATAAACTTATAGATGATAGATAGATAGATAGATAGATAGATAGATAGATAGATAGATAGATATAGACAGACAGAGAGGATAGGTTGACATATGAGACAGATATATAGAAGATTAGATAGATGAAGATAGATAGACCCATAGAGATAGATAAATGATAGACAGATGAGACAGATTAGAAAGATAAAGATAGATAGGTAATAGATAGATGAGACAGATAGAAGATTAGAATTATAAAGATAAATAGATAGATGATAGATAGATAGATAGATAGATAGATAGATAGATAGATAGATGATAGATAGATAGATAGATAGATAGATAGATAGATAGATAGATAGACAGATAACCATGATAGACAATACAAGTTAGTTATGGTGGTACAAGCCTGCTAACCTAGCACTTAGGAGGTAGAGGCAGATAGATGAGTAGTTCAAGGTCAACTTCAAATACATAGTGAGTTCAAGACCAGCCTGGCTCTCATGAGACTCTTTCTCTCCAAAGAAAAAAGACAATGCAGATCTCTTACTAAAAAGAAAATAAAATCAATAGTATACGGGTTACTCTTAAAAACATAACTTTCTGTTATAATTGCTTTGCCCAATATTTGAATTCACTGAACTTGTCTTCAGGAGTCCATATAGGTGTCCCAGGCAAGCAATGGGCTATAGGATTCCCCAGGAGGCACTGAACCCCACATAGCCATACAATAAGCTGTGGACTCAGGAATAGCTTTTTTTCTTCTCCTTGGAAACATAAATACCGAGATGACATTTTCTTCTTTGCCCTGAGGGAAGTCATGCTGTGAAGGTGTCACGAGCTACCTGTCTGTGCTGCAGCAAGTTGATTAGCCCCTCTTTGACTCCAAGTCCTCATCTTCAAACAGAGGATAACGTGGTGCCTGCCTCATAGGGCCTACTGGAGATCAGAGGCAGTGAGTCACGAAAAGAAACACTTCCATTATTACTTATAGTATTACTTGTCATGCCCAATGTAAGACTATGATGATCATTTTCTCCCCAGCCCTTGTCTGCATAGTGACTATGTAACAAATACTATGATGCTCAACAATTCCGTCCGTCATATGGAGATAGAGTTTGGCCATGAGTCTGCCTGACTCACCCTTCTTATCCTTATTTGCCTACCTGCCTGCTGTCAGCCACACCCTAGAGTCAACTCTGCCTTGTGAGTGGATGACTGTCAATGTCTGAGACAGGCATAGTTGCCACTCTCCGTATGTACCCTGGATCACTTCTGGTCTCTCTTCCAAAGCTTCTCTTCTCAAGAACAATTCCTGCCTTTAAAAAAAAACTCAGTCCTTCCTGCCCCACTTACATGATTCCGTTGAATTAAGTACCTAACAAGGCCCTTAAAAAAGGAGAGGGAAGCTAGACAAAGTGGCACATGCCTGTAACCCCAGCAGAGAGGTTAGGAGGGAATCTTGCTACTTGGTTGCAAGTATAAGGCTAGCCTGGGCTACACAGCAAGACCATCCCCCCAAAAGGGGTGCAGAGGTTGTTAGGGTTGGAGCTCAGTTGGTAGATTGTTTGAAGAACACACACAAAGCCCTGATTTTATCCTCAGCACTGCATAAACTGTGCTGCTGATTCATTCCTGTAGTCCCAGAACTTAGAAGGTCTGAAGCTCACAGACACTTCAAGGTCACCTAGGATATAGGAGCCTATGAGCTTATGACTCAAAAGGTGGGAGGGTGGGGGTGGACATATATTAGGCATGCAGAATGGCCCTGAGTTCAATCCCCAGCACTGCAAAGGGAGGGGCTTGGTGCTACTGTGCATTTGGTGCTGAGAAGGGGATGGGTTAGCATCTCTGTCCCATCACCCCGCTCCCACTGCCAGCAAGCATCATCCTTCCTTCCCCACAGTGGGTATCCCTGAGGATGCATGTGGCCAGCAGGGGCTCTAGAGCCAGTAGCTCTTGCCTTTCTCTGCTTTTGGGTGTGTGGCTTGTTCTCATAATCGCGGGGACAAAATCACAGCTCCCCGGTGCCCACACGTGGCACAGGCTCTGCCCTTTGAGGTCTTGCCTACCTACTTCTCAGCATCAGAAGAAGGCCTGGTCCTGATCAAACTGCCACCTAATCTCCTGTACTAGAATGGGCACGGAGCTTTCCCTGACTACAAATTCAATCAGAAGAGTGAAAGCCTAATTAAGCCTGAGTCAATGGCTTTAGTTTATCCAGAAGACAGAGTAGGATGATTCTCATCCTTAAAAATCAAGCCATTCTTGTATGAAGGTCTCAGTGACATGTACAAAATTATTGGTAATTCACTGTAAGTTTAGAATCCAAGCCTCTGCTTAAACTAGTTTGCAGTTTCTTACCTCAAACAAAATCAAAATCCTTTTTTTTTTAAATAAAAACTTTTTGAGATAGGATCTCGCCATGAAACTCAGGCACCCCTTTGTGGGAGCCCACAGTGAATCTAGTTTGTGGCTTGATTCCATCTTGACTTGTCAGAGAGTTCAAGCTTGTCTTTGCTCCTCAAGGCTGAATAACAGGATGTTTGGCCAAAGGCATGGTTACTAAATGTTTTGAGAATTAAGGAGGTGTTTACATGTGTTTGTTTCTTGAACCATGGTAAGGAAGTCTTTTGCCCCTGCTTACTTTGGCTATAAAAAGGCCATGAGAAATAAATTTGGGGCTGCTGCAGTATTCACTGAGAGCCCTCCCGATTCTATTGTCTCTTGTCTCTTTCTTAATGCTCATTTCCCTTTTGAGGTACTGTTTGACAGGTCGGCTGGTCCCGACAGCCCTCCAACTTTCAGTAGCCTCCTGCCATAGCCATCCGAGTACTGGGATTACAGGTATTCACCACCATAACCAACTTCTAAAATTCTCTACTATAGTGTTCAGAATCTAACATTCTCTGATCTCTAAATCTACCTAGTAAGCCAGGCACGGTGGGGCACTCCTGTAATCTCAGCACTTAGGAGTTAGAGGCAGGAGGATCATCCTTGGCTACATAATGAATTTGAAGCCAGCCTGAGTTACATCAAACAAATAAATGAATAAATTTATCTAGTGCCCCTTGTGTCACTCTTTCTGAACTCTGAACTCTTGCCACACAAACTCCTCCCTACTCAAAATTCACCAAGCCCCCCCCCCTTTTTTAACCCTGACCATCCATCCATTCTGCCTCAAATTCCATCCATTCTGCCTCTAGACCATCACATAGTTCACTTTACAACATCTGGACTGTCAGTTGGGTACCAGACACCCTTTGGGACAAATCTGCCCCAAGCAGCCTTTCTAAACTCTCACCATGATCCACACTGATTGCACCACACAGCTCGATCACTGCCTTACACTGCTTTGCATGCTTCCTGCGTGCCCCCCCCCCCTTAGATGTTACCTCAAGCCAAGCCTGGTGGTTTATACCTGCAGTCCAGCACGCAGGAGGTACAGGTAGGAGGATGAGGAGTTCAAGATCATCCCTGGTTACATCGTGAGTTTGAGGCCCTGGGCTACAAAAGACCCTGTCTTAAAACAAACAACAGCAACAAAAACGGTGGATGGGTGAAGGGAATGGTTGACAAGATGGCTCACAGAGTAGAGACTCTTACTACCAAGTCTAGTGATCTGAGTTCAAGTCCCAGAACCCACCTTTCTCTCTCGTCTCTCTCTCTCTCGTCTCTCTCTCTCTCTCTCTCTCTCTCTCTCTCTCTCTCTCTCTCTCTCTCTCTCTCTCCCTCTCCCTCTCCCTCTCCCTCTCCCTCTCCCTCTCCCTCTCCTCTCCTCTCCTCTCCTCTCCCTCTCCCTCTCCCTCTCCCTCTCCCTCTCCTCTCCCTCTCCCTCTCCCTCTCCCTCTCCCTCTCTCTCTCTACACACACACACACACACACACACACACACACACACACACACACAATCAATCAATCAATCAATCAATCAGTCAAATAATACAATTAAAGACATTACGGTCAGGGCTGGAGAAATGGCTCAGTAGTTAAGAGCCTTACTGTTCTTGCAGAGGACCAGAGTTTGGTTAGCAACACCCACATGAGGAGGCTCACAACCACCTGTAACACTGAACCCTGGGGAAAGGACGCCTTCTTCTGGCCTCTTCAAGCAACTGCACCCATGTACACATAGCTCTTCTGCCTGTCAGACACACATACACACATGTAATTTTGAAACATCATAGTAATACATCTTTTTTTTTTTTTAAATACTGTGGTCTGCTCTTGCCTGTACCCTACCCTTCACATGCACACCCCAAATGCAATCTCCACGGGAAGGCTACAGAGTGACTACTGTATCTCTCCTACCTAAGGAGGAAACTGAGTCCCAAACAGACTGGAAGATCTGCTTAAGATCACCGAATCAGTGAGAGTTTGAAGGGTTGAACCTCAGTCTTCAACTTGGAGTTCTGGAATCTACCACATTATAAGTCATGCAATGTGCTTCAGTGGATAATTATTTTAATTATCTAAAATTGTGGAAAAAGAAAAGATGTCTTTGACATTCACAGTGATTGTAAATAGCTAACTAGAGTGAAATCATTTGTCTTTCTCCCTGCTATAAAATTCATGTGATTGTTCCATAGAGAAAAAATAAGACTTTAAGTGAATGCTCTTTGTATCTGAAAAATTATTTTTATATTAATAAAATAGGTTTTACCTAGGCTCTTCTATCTTTAATCAGCTAAAGCTGACATTAAAACCATATCTTCATTCTTACTGTCAGGAAGTTGTTAAAAACATATTTGGAATGATTTGCTTTGTGGTTGATGAGTTTATGTACTTTTGAACTGAATTAGCTTTTAAAGTAGTATCTTAATTCTTCTTCTTCTTCTTCTTTTTTTTTTTTTTTAAATGTTTCCTAGTGCCGTTGTCGAGTGGAAGTGTGGTCGGTGACCTGCACAGTTGGAGTCAGCAGGAGACAGAGATGCAGAAACTGTGTCCAAAGAAGAAAGAAAGTGATGGGTTCTTGAATTAATAACAGGAATTTCAAATACTAAGTGCATGTTTTTTTCAAATGCTCTCTGATTTCCCCCTCATTACTCTAAATTTTGTTTCTTTTCATTTTTCTTGCATCAAAGAAATACATGTACTCAATTATAAAGCCAGACATGCTGGTACTGATGTTTCTTGATCTCTCCTGGTTATACATCCCTATGGGTCTCCTACCAGAGAAGATGAGATGAGAGTCTCACTGTCTGCCAGGCTCAGCCTGCCTTTGGCCGCATACACTTCTCTCTCCTTAGCCTTCTCAGTATAGTGACAAATGATTTTTGATTAAACCAATTATCAGCACTGTTTTTATATCATGACTATTGTTCATAGCTGAGTCAAGTATGATTGCCTATCCTTTTCTCAAACTCTTGGCATTAAAAATTGCCCTGGGGCTAAGCAGATGGCTCAGTCAGTAATTCACTTATTTCCAAAGCATGGAGACCTGAGTTTGTATCTCCAGAACCTACATAGAAATCTGCATAGCGGCATGTGTTTGTAACCCAGTGATGGCAAGATGGGAAGTGGAGACCCTGGAAGGATTGGAGGTGGGATCCTGAAAGCTCACTGGCCAGCTAGCCTGGCCTACCTGGTAAACTTCCAGTCCAGTAAGGGACCCTGTCTCAAATGAAAGATTCCTGAGGACAAATATGTGAGGTTGTCCCTTGGCTTCCACATACATGCCATACATGCATGCATCTACACCTGCATGTATACCCACACCCACATGGCAATACCTTCTCTCTCTCCCTCCCTCCCTCTCTCTCTCTCCCTCTTTTTTCTGGTTAGTCCTTTGTGTATCTACCACTAAGCCATCTAAGAACTTTCTGACAGAACTGAATCTCCTTACTATGGTCAAATATATACGGTACTCGGTCTCTCTTTCTCTCATTATTAGGGAGTGTCTGCTTTACTCTGGGGGTTGTTTGGAGAATGAATTCCTGGAGCAGGTGAATGAGTCTCAAGCTGCTTTTGTTGGGTATGATGATGGCTTGGCTTATATTTACGGGGGGGGGGGATCAAAGGAGACTAGAGATAATGTAGAGGACGAGATAACCAAACTTGTGATGTGTTAGGGAGACAAGAAGTGTCTTATTTTAACATGAGCACCTGGGTAAATCACAGCATCACTTATGAAGCAGAGGACTCTATGGAAAGAGCAGCTTTGGACATGTGGAGTATATGATTGTCTTAGTTTCTTAATGTGTTGCTGTAAAACTACACCTAATGAAAGCAACTTCAGGAAGAAAGGACTTATTTTGGTCCATGGTTCAAGAGTATAACCTATCATGCCTGGGAAACTGAGGCAGCCGGAGCTTGGAGCAGTCAGGAAGCAGCAGAGAGTGAGGAGCATTCATGTCAGCTTGCTTCCTCATCTTTACTCCGTCCAAGCCCAGGGAATGGCGCCGCCTACTTTTAGGATGTATCTTCCCACCTCAATCATCATAACCCCCACAGACCTGCCCAGAGCCTATGTAGTCCCTCAAGATGTGCCTGGAGACTTGTCTCTCCGTAATTCCAGATCCTGTCAAGTTGACAACATTAACTATCACAACACTTTAGGTATAACGTTTTTAATTTGTTGTTACTATGTCAAAATATCCCACAAAAGCAACCTAAGTGAGGAAAGGGTTTATTTGGCTAACAACTTCCAGTTTACAGTCCATTGAGGGCAGTCGGACAGGCACTCAAGCAGGAGCTTAAAGCAGAAACCGTGGAGGAACACTGTTTGCTGGCTCACTCTAGGCTCATGCTTAGCTACCTTCCTTATACAGCCTAGGACCACTTTTCTAGAGATGGCACCACCCACAGTGGGCTAGACCCTCCTCCATCAATTGAGAATCAAGACAATCCCCCACAGGCCAATCTGATGGAGGAAATTCCTCAACTGAGCCTTCTCCTCTCAGATGACTGTGGGCTGTATCAAGCTGACAATTAAAGGCAGCGGGGACAGGACGGAAGGCATGGTGACAAGAGGTGACTGGTCACATTGCATCCACAGGCATCATGCAAAGAGAGATGGATGCTATCACTCCACTCATTTTCACTTTTTATTTGGTCTGGGACACCAGTCCATGGGACGGAGCCCACATCCAGCCTTCTCTCTCCAGTCACACCTTCCTGAAACACCCTCATACACATCTGAGAGTTCTAAATCCCATCAAGCTGACAAGACTAACCACAATCCTCCCTAAGCAGACAGGAAGAAACATGGAGAAGGCAGCTGTGATGGTGACTCTCAGGCTTGGAAGAGAGGTGAGCAGAAGCTAGCCAGCCACTCAGTGGCCTTAGGAGATGAGGACCTTGATGCCGGAGAGCAGATGTTGTCATGTAGGGAAGATGTGCACACAAAGCAGCTGGGGCCCAGAACCAAGCCCTGTGGCAAAGAAAGGGGAACCAGTCAGGTCAAGAACCGTGAACTAAGGACTGGGGTGTAGCTCAGTGATAGAGTGCATGTTTCGCATGCTTATGGACCTGGGTTCAGTCTCCAGCACTAATTAGGAAAAGAAAAGGAGGAAAGACATAATTAAAAACCAGAAAAAGGCCAGGTGGTGGTGGCACACACATTTAATCCCAGCACGTGGGTCTCTGTGAGTTCAAGGCCAGCCTGGTCTACAGAGTAAATTCCAGGACAGCCAGGGCTACACAGAGAAACCCTGTCTTGAAAAAAACAAAACAAAACAAAAAGAAAAAAGAAAAAATGAAAGGAAGGGAAGAAAGAAGGAAGAATGAGAGAGAGAGAGACAGGAAAAGATTGAAAGAAAGCAAGCCTGTGTATGTAGTTGAAAGAAGACCAGTAATTCGGTGGTGATGACACCAGGCTGAGGGGTACTTACCTGTAATCCCTGAATTCTAGAAGCTGAGACAAGAGGGTCACAAGTTCAAGTACACACTGAATTCCAGACAAGCCTGAGTTATATATACTGTAGGTGTAAATTCTCTCTCTCCCTATCTCTCAATAAATAGATATAAACAGCTGAGCAGTGGTGGTACACACCTTTAAACCCAGCACTTGGGAGGCAGAGGCAAGTGGATCTCTGTGTGCTCAAGGCCAACCTGGTCTACAAAGTGACTTCCAGAACACCCAGGGCTGTTACACAAAGAAACCCTCTCTCAGAAAAAAAGAAAAAAGAAAAGAAAGAAAAAGAAAAAAAAAGTAGATATAAACAAAATGTAATAATTAAAAAAATATAATATATGCATTGTTTTGGAACCACATAGAGATGTAAACATATAAAATGCCATGAAACTGATATAATATGAATTTAGTTTAATAAAAGCCATAATAATAAGAATGCATTGAATATGCCAGACAGTGGTTGTGCATGCCTCTAATCCCAGCAAAGACAGATAGTTCTCTGTGAGTTCTAGGCCAGCCTGGTCTACAGAGTGAGTTCCAAGACAGCCAGAGCTGTGTCAGAGAATCCCTCTCTTGAAAAACCAAAACAACAACAACAACAAAATGGGTTGAACAGCTGTTGTGTGCCAGGCTGTGTGCATTTGCAATATTTTCCTTATGAAGATTTGGTCACATTGAACTTTCTTTTCCCTTTCTGGTCAGCAACATCAAGATAGATGTTGTAGGGAGATAGATAGATGATAGATGATAGATAGATAGATAGATAGATAGATAGATAGATAGATAGATAGATAGACAGATAGTTTTATTTATTTGATGGTTTAGAAAGTCTGTCTTCAAGGATAATAGTTTAACGACCTCAAGGTTGACTCAGGAAATGGTGGTATGACTCAGGAATGCTGTCTATGATCCCAGCATTCAGGAGTATCTGGTAGGAGGAATTAGAGTTCTGGGCCAGTCTGAGCTGCACACTGAAACCCTGTCTTAACAAAACAAAACCCTGCAAACACCTTTGACAGGACCAAAGACTCTAGCTTTGGGACAAATAGGAGATCCAGGCAGGAAGGTGTCAGGGTCAAAATCACAGTGACAAGCAGGGACTAGACTGCCAGTTCAGAAGAGAGGGAACAGCTCAGGAGGGGCTCCGGAGAGGAAGCAGGCTGGGTGCAGCCGGCAGCAGCCCGGACATGGCTCCCGGCCAGCCTTCCTACACACCCTCTCCAGTCTGGTCTTCCCGAGCTTGTCCTGCCATCTAAGGCTTATGCACCTTCTTGACCCCATCCGATCTACAGAATTGTGATATCTAATGCCGGTTCACATTAACATCTGAGAGTTAACAGCACTAGACCTTGGCAGAGCTCAGGCTTCAACAGCCTTGGTTTTGACTGTATGGCCACACATACCTGCAATCCCAGCTGCTTGAAAGGCTGAGGCAGGAAGAGTGAGCTCAGGGGTGGTAGAGAGGTTAGGCAACGTGGCAAGAGCCTGTCCCCAACTAGAAGAGCAGGGGCCTCTTTGTGAAAAACAATGGTTCTAATTTAGGAGCCCTGGCCCGTAGACTCATGGAAAAGCATCTAGAATTTTGTGTCATAGAAGAAAGTCAATTTACCACACAATGTGGCGGTTTTCAAAGAAAATGGCTCCCAAAGGAAGTGGCACTATTGGGAGGTATTGGAGTAGGTGTGGTCTTGTTGGAGGAAGTGCGTCACGGTGGAGGCGGGCTTTAAGGTCTCATATTTGCCCAAGATACTGCCCAGTGTCTCAGACCACTTCCTGTTGCCTGCAAGATGTAGGACTCTCAGCTACTTCTCCAGCACTATCTCTGCCTGCATGCCACCATGTCCCGCCATGATGATAATGGACTGAACCTCTGAAAATGTAAGCCACCCCAATTAAATGTTTTCCTTTATAAGAATTGCCATGGTCGTGGTGTTTGTTCACAGCAATAGAAACCCTAACAAGATACATTCTGTTCAAAACTTATAAGAAATTAGCAATTTTACTGTACAATAAGTCATATGAAGCCCTGGGAAGAAATGAGATTAAAAATTTAGAAACAAAACACAAGGGAAATTTCCAGGCTGGAGAGATGGCTCAGTGGGTAAGAGGTCACATTGTTGCTCTTGCTGAGGACCTGAGTCTGGTTCCCAGTACCTATATTTGATGGCTTACAGCAGTCTGTAACTTCAGCTCTGAGGGAATCTGATGCCCTCTTCCGGCCTCCATGAGCACCCACTTATACATAGACAAAAATAAAATGTAGAAGTCTAAAAAGTTAAAAAAAAAAATCTAAAAACTTCTTTCTAGGTTCTTACTCTGTATGTGGCAATGTGTAATTGCTATCCGGCGTGAGATGCGTTTGTTTGGTTTTTGCATCAAACTCATCTGTCCTCATTTAAGAAAGCCCCCAGAATAATCACTCGCTGTTTTGCTTGCCTCAGCCAAGAGAGTTAAGAGCTGTTTAATTCTATAGACAATGAAGTTAATTCTCACAACTGCAGGAGGGAGGACAGAGCATAATAAACCCACAGAAGGCTGTCTCCCACCTACGTAGGGTCACCATGCCGCTGCAGCTAAAACTTTCTCCTTGTCACATACACTTTTAAAGGCATTGCAGGAATCTCCAATCAGCATAAAATCTGCAGGTAAGCAATGCTTCCCTGCTTGTATTGCATTTTGCATCTCAATTTCCCAGCAGGAACATGTTTGCTCTGCTTCTTAGTGGGCAGTCCCTAGGGAACGAGTCTCCATTTTTATCCTGCAATGGATTCTCTAGGCCATCATTTCAGGTAGGCTAAGAATCAATCAAGCAAACACAAAGTACTTTCTCTGAGCCCAGCTCCGGGCGGGGAGGTGGGGGATGGGGGAGTGGGGGGGGTGGGGGTGGGGGGGTGAGGTGGGGGGTGGGGGGTGAGGAGATAAAATAATGAAACTTAGAATATATTTAAGTGGTATGGTTCCTACCTGTGAGCAGACTCTCATTTCACTTGGTGGAGATTTGTTTTCTTGTTTGAATGTTATTTGTTGTTGTTGTTGTGGGGTTTTTTTTTTTTTGTTTTTTTTTTGGTTTTTCAAGACAGGGTTTCTCTGTGTAGCTTTGTGCCTTTCCTGGAACTCACTCTGTAACCCAGGCTGGCCTCGAACTCACAGAGATCCACCTGCCTCTGCCTCCCGAGTGCTGGGATTAAAGGCGTGCGCCACCACTTCCCGGCATTATTTGTTGTTTTTAAGGTTTAGTTTTATGTTTTAATTATGTGCATACATATGCATATGTGCAATCAGGCGCCCAAGGAGCCCAGAAGAGGGCATCAGATCCCCTAGGTCTAGAGTTACAGGTGGTTGTGAGCTGCTCCGGGTGGGTGCTGGAAACCGACCTCTGGAAGGAGCAGCCAGTGCTAGTGAGCACTGTTTCTTTTGGAGAGACACAAAGCCAAGAAGCCACTGGATATCCATGAAAGAACAATAAAGAAGTAAGTTATGTAGTCCACACTATGAGATCTGGAAGAGAACAGGAAGGAGCATGTGTGTGCCTCCCATAGGAAGAGGAGGGAAGGGTTGGGGAACAGATCAGTTGGGAAAGTGCCTGCCACTTAGAACCCAAATTCAGTCTCTAGCACCCATGTAAAAAGCTAGGTGCATGGGTGAGTGCTTGTAATTCCAGCACTGAGGACATGAAACAAGATCACTTAAGCTCCCTAGTCTAATCAGTAAGACCTGGGTCCCAGGAAGAGACCATGCCTCAAAAAAAAAAAAAAAGATAGTGACTGAAGAATGACATCTGAGGCTGGCACATACATGCCCCCCATATACATGCATACACACCCACAAACCATCATGCCCAGCTTACACAATACTAGGATTCTAATTCAGGGCCTTGGGCATGGTAGGTAAATGCTCTACCAACTGAGCTACCTTCTCAGTCTCTCAATTTTCAATCGTCACTGTTTAGTGTTGGTCTATCTATCAGCACAGGCTTAGAGGGACCTCATGGCTGACCATAAGCCCCCAGTGTATTTACACAGTGATGCTTATGTCATAATGTTCATTGCATTCTATAGAAAAGAAAACACAGTTGGTCTGCTGAATGTCTTTGAGGTAAAATGGGTCTTTGAGTCTTTGGGGTGGGGGTCAGAAAGCTAATACTGACCACAGAGTAATTTTGATCCTTAAGAATTTAAAGAAGCAACATTAAGAAATGCAAGCAAATATAATAGGGGACGATGGGGTGGGCTGTCTCTGAGCCACTGACTCAGCATCCGGACTTGAAAGGGACTGAATCAGTATACTTGGGCTGCCAAGCGCAGCCTGGATACTCAGCGCACATCCATCTGGATATTCCAGAAGCTGAACTCACTTTCTATCTATAGCATCCTTCAGTTTGATTTTCCTTTTTAAAATTTATTTTCCAAGATCCTTGCAGAGAAACCACGGATGTGCTGTAACTATCTCACCACGACCCTGCCCAGCCTCCATCAACCTCATTATCCATCCTGGGCATATCCCCAGTGAAGATGAGCACAAGTCTAGGATGGTGGCTTAGAAAATCTTTGGCTGCTTTATTCGAAGGATGAATTTTGAAAAGCTGTGTTCCCCTTTGTATATTTTTAAGTCAGCATCTAAAAATGTTCACCATAGGTTCAAATAGTTGCAAAAGATGTCATTTCCGGCACAATGATATATTAAGACAGCCCAGTTCGGGCATTCATTTATTTTTTGATGGAATCTTATGTAGTCCAGGCCTCAAATTGATTATGTAGCCAAGGACTGCAGTGAACTTTGATCTTCCTGTTCCTGCTTCCATCTCCCAAGCGCTTGGTAGTATACACCCCCACACCAGGTTTTATTTGATGCTAGGGGTAAAATTCAGGACTTTATGTGTGGTAGGCAAGCAGTGTACCAACTTAGCTACAATTCCGAACTCAACTGTGTATGCTTGAGAATGATTCCAAGTCCTCTAAGGATCACAGCTAACAGATACTGGCTTTGTAATGCAGGTTCAAAAGTTTACTAGTTGCCTGGTGCCTGGTACATAGGAAGCACTATTTATTAGCAAGGAGGAAGGATGTCTAGAGAGAGTTGAGAAGGGACAGGATGTTATCAGGGGCTCTTAGGAGGGATTGTAGCCAGTGTTGCTATCCCACGCGGCATGCCCTCAGCTCATGTCTGTGTTCCCTCTCTGCCATGGTCTGTTTCTGCCATATTCAGGCTTCACTCAGTGGATCCCACTGCTTTTCTGCCAGAGAGCTTACTCCAGCCCACAGGAGATTGTTGACACTGTGACTGAGCCACAGAGTCAAAACTGGGGAGACCGACTCCTACTGATCATCCCTCAGCCAAGCCAGACAAAAAGCCCAGTCTCCTCTCCCTCTGGGCAAGACAGTGGTGAAGCTGTGGTACAAAGACTTCTGAATAGCCACCCCCCTCCACCACCGTGCCGGACTGAGTCCTGGTAGCCCACAGTGGTGATATGACTCTCTGCTCTTCGTTCCTTTTCTGTCCCAGGTTCTGTCTGCATGCCCTCACTAACACTTTCTGAGACCACTTCCTTTATGCTTAATATTGATTGTCAACCCGATAGACTCCAGGAGACACTGCTGGACATGTCTGTGAGGAGTTTCCAGACTGTATTAATTGAGATGGGAATACTAATCTAACTATGAGTGACACCACTTCAAGAGCTGAGGCCCAAAACTGATAAAAAAGAGAAATCAGTTTTCTAGGTAGCCTCCCTGGAGTTGTGAGTGAAAACAGGGCCCTAAGAAAGACACAGGGATTGCCCAATGACAAAGAAATGGATGAGATCTACATGAACAACCTGGACGTGAATGGCGGTAATGAAGGGCAAGGTTCGAGGGAAAGAAAGCTTAGTGGAGCGGGAGATCCCAGCTGGATCAAGAACAGAGAGGGAGAACAAGGAAAGAGAGACCATGATAAATGAAGACCCCATGGGAATAGGAAGAAGCAAAGTTCTGAGCACCCCGCATGGAGGCTCATATCAGGAACTGAAGTTCCTGGAGATCCAATGCTTCTTCCTACTTCCTCAGGCACGCACACATATGTTGTGTAAACATTCACTCAGGAACAAACACATATACATAAAATAAATATTTTTAAAATAACAAGCTGGGTAGTGGTGGCACACACCTTTAATCCCAGTACTCAGGAGGCAGAGACAGGTGGATGTCTGTGAGTTTGAGGCCAACTTGGTCTACAGAGAGAGTTCCAGGACAGGCACCAAAGCTACACAGAGAAACCCTGTCTCAAAAACAAAAACAAAAGAACCAAACAAAGAATGAGCCAGGTGCTGGGGGTGAAGTGTTTGCTCCATAAGCACAAAGGCTGAAGTTCAAATTCCCAGCACTCACAAAAAGTTGGGCATTGCCACATGTGTCTGTGATCTCACAATTGAGGGGTGGAGACAGATCCCCAAAACGTGCTGATTAGCCAACCTTAAGGGACACCTAACATCCTTCTCTCTGCATGTGCATGCATGGGTAGTGTGCATGCATGGATGCATGCATCCACATACTCTTATACATGCACATCACACACATACACTAAAAGAGAAAAGCTGATCTTGGGTACATTGGCTGTTTCTAGAAGATCTAAGTGCATGAACCCTCTCGAGAACGTCTGAACTACCAAATCTGCAAATGGTTTCTGGTGGCCAATGGGGACAGCCAGCTCTCAGGGGCTCACAAAGGCTTTGTGTTAAAGAAGCCACAGGGGATGCCTTGGGGGTCTGCAACTTCAAACAAAAGTAGGGTCACCTCTGTATTTTCACTGGTTTAGTTCACCTAAAAGAAAGAAATGTACTATTAATTTCTGTTCACAGACTGGTGTATTTCATTTGAACTAGGGTCCTGCTACATTGCCCAAACTGACCTTGAACTCTTCCATTCTCCAGCCTCGCTTTCCTGAGTGCTGGGATCACAGGTATGTGTCACAACATCTGACAAAAATTTTTAGATTTATTTTATTTTCATTGAAATATAATTACACCATTTCCCACCCCCTCCATCTCCTCTCTTCAGTCCCTCCCAGTTCCTTCCCTCCAATTCATGGCCTCTTTTTCTTTCATTATTATTGTTAGAAATAAATATATAAATACAACCTGCTAAGTCATCTGAGTGTGGTTTGTGTGTATATGTTTTAGGGCTGACTGGTTGGTATTAGATAATCAATTAGGGGGCTCATCCCTGGGGAAGACTAATTCTCCCTCTCTCCCCAGTCATTAATTGCCTTGAAGCAGAACCCCATGAAATGTCCTCCACCTACATTGCGTGTTAACTGGTGTTGCCATTGCTCTGGTCTTGTTCAGGCAGCCATATTGTCGAGATTTCTTTCTTTCTTTCTTTCTTTCTTTCTTTCTTTCTTTCTTTCTTTCTTTCTTTCTTTCTTTCTTTCTTTCTTTCTTTTTTAATGGTTTTTCGAGACAGGGTTTCTCTGTGTAGCTTTGGTGCCTGTCCTAGATCTCGCTCTGTAGACCAGTCTGGCCTCGAACTCACAGAGATCCGCCTGGCGCTGCATCCCGAGTGCCACCACCACCCAGTGTGATTTTTTTAAATGATGTTTTGATTTAGTTTTGAGGCTTTGACAAGAGGTGGTCACTTTCTCTTTGTGAGCAATCAGTTAAGTCCATATCCCAACCACTCCCTTTAGTGAACTCTCCCATGGCCATCTGAGCACTATGTGTGCTGGCCAGTTTCTATGTTAACACAAAAAGGTTTTCTGTAATACATTTCTCTGCTGATGCAGTAAGCCAGATCAAGCCAAATTGGAATAGTAAAAGAACAGGTTTATTTGAGCGCTGGTTCAAATCTGGCTACTTCCTGTTGGTATGAAATGATGTGGATGTGGGTATCGGGAGTTGGGAGTCGGTGGGCTCATACTCAGCAGGAGGTATGGGTGAAGAAGAATTTGGTTAACTGCCACCCTGGAGACCTCATGAATCAGTTCCTGGAGGAAGCGGAGAAAGCAAATTGCTAGGGAAAAAAATAGATTGTTACCACTGGCCCTATGAACAGGGCTAGCCATGGGAAGAGTGAAGATTGCCAGAACCGAATTAAGATGTGCCCTGGTTGTTTTGGCAAAGTTCTTCAGACAATTTGTGGAATGACTCGATATTAGTTTCCACCAGGCCAGATTTGTCAATACAGTAGCAGCACTTTCCCCCCAGGAACATGCAGGTGTCTGTTAAGACAGCTGGAATAGATTTATACCTTGGTGTCATAGCAAAGACTATGGCTTTGGGTTAAAAGGTATGAACATTTTGAGGGAAAAATGTTCCAAGAAGACAAAAGAGACAGAGGTGAATGAGCAAGACTCAAGAGCAGATAGGCTTGACCATCATGGTGCCTCATCAGGGGCATTCTGGAAAACCAGAGGGTGGAGGGTCCTGGTTGCTGGACAGACCATTCATCCTTGGTAGGTGCCTGCTTGAGCCTGAAGAGGTGGCACCAGCACTGATGTCCCAGGAGCTTGGGCTGGAAGGTGGTGGTTGAGGAGGAACAGCCTTCCACAAAGGAGCTCAAAAGGGCTCAGGCCTGTAGGACAGCAGTGGCCTGGAGGCAGGTAAGGGCAATGGGGAGGAGGGAGGTCCAAGACATCCTGAGTTCAATAGAGAGCTTGGTGCATTGTTGTTTGACAAGTTCATTGGCCCTCTCAACCTTCCTGGAGGATTGTGGGTGGTAGGGGATATGGAGTTGTTGAGGGCTTCGGACATGAGCTCCATGACCCTGGAAGTGAAAGATGAGCCGTTGTCCATTTGGATGGTCTGTGGCATGCCAAATCAAGGGATGATATGTTCAAGGATTACCTGAGCCACCACACCTGCTGTTTCCCTGGAGGTGGGGAATGCCTCTATCCATCCTGTAAAGGTGTCAACAAGAGTTAGGAGATAGTGCAGCCTTTTATGAGTAGGCATGTGGGTGAAGTCAACCTGCCAGTCCTTGCCTGGTTGGTGTCCTTGGAGCTGGTTCAAGGGCTGGCATATCTGGAGGATTCCCTGAAGGATGGCCTTGGCACAAGTCCAGCAGGAGGAATGGACCAGAGGCCTTCCTGGCCTCATTTGAGACAGGCCCCTGGCAGAGTTAACTTTGGCTGAGCCCTGGCAGGATGGAGCTTTGTGGACGTCTCTTGTTCCCTCTGCGGGGAGTACCGATGGCCTCAGGGCAGCTGCCGAGGTGTGAACTTGGAGCGTGGCCTTCTGTTGCGGTCCAACCTGCCAGGAAGATTCAGCTGCCTCCTCTCTAGTGTTAAAAACCTTAAAAGCTATTTTCATCAACTCCTGTCTGGGGGTTCGGGGACCATCCTCAGCCTTTTTTAGTTTCTTTCTAATATCTGGTGATGACTGAGAAATGAAATGGGTAGCCAGGACCTTGGCTCCCACTGGGGAGGCTGGATCAAGGTGAGTAGAGTAGGTGGGATAGGATCCCAGCATGGTAGGGTGGAAGAGCAGACAGAAACAAATAGAGAGATAGGACTTGTTGCAAGTGGAGTGGGCAGGTAGGATCCCAGCATGGCCAGGAAAGGCTGCTGTGGGATAATGCTTTTGTACATTGGTTTAATAAAACGCTGATTGGCCAGTAGCCAGGCAGGAAGTATAGGTGGGATAAGCAGACAAGAAGAATACTGGGAAGCAGAAGGCTGAGTCAGGAGATGCCAGCCCAACGTCCAGGGAGCAGCATGTAATGACACACAGGTAAAGCCACGGAACATGTGGCAACATATAGATTAACAGAAATGGGCTGAGCTTAAGTGTAAGAGCTAGTCAGTAGAAAACCTGAGCTACTGGCCGAGCAGTTTTAATTAATATAAGCCTGTGTGTGTTTGCTTGGGTCTGAGTGGCTGCAGACAGGGCGGGACACAGGAAAACTTTCAGCTACAAAAGGCTAGTGAGTAAAAAAGGCAAAGTGGGTACCTTTTGGCAGGTCCTTCCAAGGCATGCCACTAAGAGAACACACCACAAACAAAAGAGTTAGTGCAAGAGGTTTATTGGGGAATGGGGAGAGTGAAAGAAGAAAAGGCATCTCAGAGTGGAGACATGAGGGAGGCAGGTAGACAGACAAACAGAGCAGGCAAGAGACAAGAGGAAGAAGAGAGGTGGGGGGTGCCAGTGACTCAGGCAGTCCAGTCAGGGTGCAGGGCTGGGGGTCATTTCCTGGGTGAAAAGGCCCCTGGAGCCACCATAACCCCAGCCAACAAAACCTGGGCTGCTAAGCACTGGCTCCAGAGCGGCGGGTGTGTGTGTGTGTGTGTGTGTGTGTGTGTGTGTGTGTGTGTGTGTGTGTGTGTGTGTGTCTCGTGGGTGAAGAGCTCAAAAACCCTGGAACAGGGAGCTCAGACCATTTGTTTTGGGTGTATGGTGTGAGGCAGCCCCAATTTGGATACATTTTGCAGCAGACACCCCAGGGTTGACCGAGGATTGGGTTTAGACCCAGGGTTGCCCATTTTCAAGCCTGTGCCAGAGACTGAAGACTAGGGCAAGGCATCCTCCAAGACAGCCTGGGATTGAGCAGTGGGGTGGGGGTAGCCTTTGGGAAACACGTCTTCTAATACAAAGGTCCCCAGAACAGAAAATGTCTCTGCTCTGGAAATGGATCAGGCTTGTCCCGGTGTGGCCACAGCTTGGAAGAGGATCCCAGGGGTCCTGGACCCAGAAAGAGGTGCCCAGTATCTCTGTAGGCAGTATCTGGGAAACAGGTGGAGTCAAAAGTTGATCATGACTGGTGAAGAGGAAGATAAAAGAAGAGGAGTGCCCCCCCCTCCCCCAACCCCGCCCCAATGTGGCTGGAAGACCTGGTCCACCTGTCGAGAAGGATCAAGATAACGGGTTTTCTGTAGTCAGATAATAGGTTTCTCCACTGATGCAGTAAACCAGATCAAGTTGAACTGAATAAGCAAAATAACAGGTATGTTTGAGCAAAGCAATTCCTAGGTGAGTTCTCCAGTCCCAGAGATCGAGGCCAGACAAGTCTCACACCTGAGCTAAACCAGGAAGCTTATATAGCTTATAGGTGAAGGGTGATGACGTGTCTGCCACAAGCTGGGTGGTTTATACCTAAACGCCGTCAAAAGCTGAATGCTTTAGGAGGGACTTGGCTGTTGGCAACTCCAGGGCAGGAGATTCCATAGCCACCAAGAAGGCGGAACCAGGCTTTTTGATGCTTTCCCTTTGCTGTGGATTCTCGGAGAGGGCAGGATTTGGAGCAAGAAAGGGGGCGGGGATAGGGCTTTCTGGATCAAGCAGGAGTGAGCTGGAGGTTCCAATCAAACAAACACAACTCAAGCTAAGGTCATCTGGGAAGAGGGAACCTCAACTGAGAAAATGCCACCGTGACATCGGTGTATAGGCATTTCTGTGGATCACTTTCTCAATTAAAGATTGATATGAGAGAGCCCAACTCACTGTGCGCAGTACCACCCCTGAGCAGGTGGTCCTGGGTTGTGTAAGAAAGCAGGCTGAGCATGCTATGAGACTCAAGCCAGCAAGCAGCATTCTTCCATGGCCTCTGCTTCAGCTCTTGAAGGCCTCCAGGTTCCTGCTCTGCCTTCTCTCAGTGATGGAGTATGAACTGAGAGTTATAAGATGAAATAAATCCTTTCCTCCCCAAGTTGCTTTTTCCTGTCGGGTTTTATCACAGCAACAGAAACACTAAGACACTAATCATCCTTCTTAATTGCCCCAGGGTCACCAGGCCATCTGGGACGGCTCCTGGCCCAGAGCCCAAAGGCTATTCAAATGAGCAAGTGATAAGCCTTCTCATCTAGCCTCAGCTACTACTTCCCACCAGACCATTGGCCTGGTGCCTAACCTGGGTGTGTCGCTTGAGCAGCCTTGCACAGGGCTGTGGCTCCCCAGACACAAGTGGATGGAGCTCCTTCCTGTTTTCTTGACCTGCATCTGGTCTAGCCACAGGTCACTGATATGGGGTAAGTGTGTTTCGCTGGCTTTCCTTTTTTAAATTTTTG
The DNA here is from genome assembly GCF_049852395.1 of Peromyscus maniculatus bairdii. Lineage (NCBI taxonomy): Eukaryota > Metazoa > Chordata > Mammalia > Rodentia > Cricetidae > Peromyscus > Peromyscus maniculatus. The sequence continues at coordinate 67,717,375 of NC_134858.1, forward strand.
ATTGGTTTCCCTCTGCAAAGGGGTTTAGGAAGGACTTTTCTTGACTAGTTCAAGGCTAGTTTTAAGGATATATGGGTCCTTTTATTGAAGGCCAATAGAAGGCACTGGGAAGACTGCTCAGCTGTTAAAAGTGCTTGCTACTTTTTCAGAGGACTGGATTCCATTCCCAGCACCCGCATGTGGAGGCTCCAAACTGCCCGTAACTCCAGCTCTAAGGGATCTGATGCCTTCTTCTGGCCTCCATGGGTATCTGCTTGCACACACACACACACACACACACACACACACACACACACACACACACAGAGTCATACAAGTAAATTTTTAAGGCCAATAAAAGCAAGTCCAGGGAGGCCTGAGGTCCTGTCTGCATTGCCCAACTCACCACACACGGTGCCATTCCAAGCAATGAAGCAGGTACCTGAAGGGTCCCGGTTGTGGCACTATCTCTAGGGAACTGTCTCTAACACAGCCTCCAGGATGGAACATAAATTCTGAATGGAAGAAACAGCTCCCCATCACGGGCTCCAGGTGTTCCCATGGTGTTCTCTGTTCCTACGAGGCTTTTGTACCTCCTTGAGGCACCAGGAATGTCAAACTGGATGCACAGGCAGATTGGAGTTCCCCTTTCAGATAGGAGCCTGCCCACTTCCCGGCATGCTCCCCACCCAGGGAGAGCAGAGGACACACACACACACACACACACACACACACACACACACACACACACACACACACACACACACACGGCCCAGTCTCATTCTGCTCCTCTCACACACTCCGGGCTCTTGAGGTTCTTTTCTGGATTTGTCTCTCAGCTTTTCAACACTCACTTAAGCAAGAACTACCACGGATTCCAAGGGCAGAAGCAAGCTAGGAAAGATGCAAACCCAAGTTCCTCTGGACGGATTAGAGGAGTTCCCATGAAGGGGGAAAAATGAAATTGTTTAAAAATAAATTTTGAGACACCTACCTAGCCCAGAGAGGCCTTGAACTCACTCACAGCCAAGACTGGCCTCCCACTCTTGGTCTTCCTGCCTTCTTTGCCTCCAGAGTGCGGGATTTTCTGTATCTCGCCATGCTGGGCTTTTTAACCTTCTGTTCTTCCCTTGCTCTGGAGAGGCGGATGCTGGTTGTAAAGTCTGGTGCTGCGTGTTTGAAGGATGCAGTGCTGACAACTTTCTCCTTCCCAGCCTGTGCTCAGGCTTCTGGACAAACTGCTTTTCCTTCCTTGGTGGCCCCTCTAGCGGCATCTAAGGAAAGATGCCCCCACATTCCTTTGTTTCTGCTTCCGGTGTGAAGGGTCTATCTTCTCCCAGCGCCTGGAATGCAGCTCCGGGCTCCCACCAACTCACATCGAAAGCCTTGCCCTCTATTGTTTCCCTCCCCAGCAGCTGTTCCTAAATAGTGCCCAGTCTGTACTCAGCCATTCACGCTGGCCCTTCTGACCTGTGAGGCTGCAGTTTGGGCTCACGGCTGGATCCAGCAACAACAGCAACACTAACATAACTCAGTGTAACTGTCAGCGCTGACTGAGTAATGTGATAGGTCATGTTCCCTGTCAGCTTGGCAGAGTCTAAAACCACCTGGGAGATGGGGCTCTGGGCTTGCCTGTGGGTGATATTTTGATTACATTATTTAAGGCTGGAAGACCCATCTTAATCAATGAGACCATTGCCTGGGCAGAGGACTTTGAATTTTATAAAACAGAAAAGACAGGCTAAACATGTATTCATCACTCTCTGCTTCTTGACTGTGGATGCCATGTGACCAGCTGCTTCAAGTGCCTTCTACCCAGACTTCCATGCCGTGAGGGACTGTACCCCGCTACCTGAACTTCCATGCCGTGAGGGACTGTACCCCGCTACCTGAACTTTCATGCTGTGAGGGACTGTACCCCGCTACCTGAACTTCCATGCTGTGAGGGACTGTACCCTGCTACCGGACTTCCATGCCAGGGTGGACTGGACCTTTGAGCTGTGAGCCAAGGTAAGCCCTTTCTCCTCTAAGTCACTTTTATTAGAGTGGGCTTTGGGAGTGGGGGGTGTTTGTTGTTTATTGTTTTTTTTTAAGATTTATTTATTTATTATGTATACATTGTTCTGTCTGTATGCATCCCCACAGGCCAGAAGAGGGCACCAGATCTCATTACAGATTGTTGTGAGCCACCATGTGGATGCTGGGAATTGAACTCAGGACCTTTGGAAGAGCAAGCAGTGCTCTTAACCTCTGAGCCATCTCTCCAGCCCCCTATTGTTTTTGTTTTTGAGACAGAGTCTCGCTGTGTAGCTCTGGCTGATCTGGAAGATGCTATGTTGATCAGGCTGTCCTCATAGAGGACTCACAGAGGTCCATCTGCCTCATTTGTCAGTGGGTTATTTTTGGGGCGGGGCACGTTGAAACAGTGTAGTTTTGGTGCCTGTACTGGATCTTGCTCTGTAGACCAGGCTGGTCTCGAACTCACAGAGATCCACTTGCCTCTGCCTCTCGAGTGCTGGGATTAAAGGTGTGTGCCACTGCCTGGCTTGTCAGCGTTTTTAATCACAGCAACAAGAAAAGAAAAGCCTAATGTAGACATCTATGCTGTAGAAATACATGTTGCTTGAGCTTGGGCCAAATACAATATTGTTCCAATCATTCCTAACTTTTCAGAGGGTCTTTCTGCAGGAAAACTTCCCCCAGGTGGGTTATCCATTTTTACCATGGCTCTGGATGACCAGAAAGGACCTGGAGTACTTCCTCCTTCAGAACTGGATTGTTTCTCATAGTCCTAACAGAGGCAAGTAGGGTTCAGTTTGTCCCTCCATGGTTAAAAAGTAAATCACGCTGGGTAAAAAGTAAATCACGCTGGGTATGACGTCAGCGGTGGCCAATGCCTTTAATCCCAACACTCAGGAGGCAGAGTGATCTCCGAGAGGCTGAAACCAGCCTGGTCTCCACAGAGAGTTCCAAGCCAGCCAGGGCTACATACTAACACCCTGTCACAAAACAAACAAGCAACTCACTTTATGTGATTGGAAGGAGCTAGTTCACAGCTGACGCTGTAAACTTTATTTAAAGACCTTAGTACATGTGCACATGTGTGCATGCACGTGTAGAGGTCAAAGGACAACTTGTGAGAGTTGGTTCTCTCCTTCCACCACGTGTTCCAGGGGTTGAACTTGGATCCTCAGGTTTGGCCACAACGTCTTTACCTGCGCGGAGCCCTTTCTCCAGCCCTAACTCTGCTAACTATCTGGTAGATTAGCTCCAAGTCTGTAAGACTTTTCTGGAGGGAGAGGGAACAGAGGCAGTAACAGTACCTATACTGTTTTTCTTTCTCCAAAATGTTGTTTAATTACATTTATTCATGTACCTATTCATTGATTTGAGTGTGTGTGTGTGTGTGTGTGTGTGTGTGTGTGTGTGTGTGTGTGTGTGTGTACGCCCAGCACATGTGGGCTGAGTGCCGTGGTACCGTGAGGACAGCTTGTGGGAACCAGTTCCTTTTTTCACACCATATTAGTTCCTGGAAATCAAACTCGGGTTTTCAGACTTGGCAATAAGCACCTTTACCTGCTGGGCCATCTTGCCAGCCCTGGTACAATTTTTCTGTACTCGTTTTTATACTAAATTAGTATTGATGTCACCAGTGGACTGATCATTTATACACTATAATTATGGCACAATTATGCCGATTTCTGTACTAATACTGTCTGTGATGTAACAGTTCTGACAACGTCCTCTCTCTCTCTCTCTCTCTCTCTCTCTCTCTCTCTCTCTCTCTCTCTCTCTCCCTCTCTCTCTCTCCCTCTCTCTCTCCCTCTCTCTTTCCTTCCTGCTGTTGGGTTACAGTAGCCAAGCACCCCACCACTAAGCTGCACTCCAGCCCATATACTTCTGTGTGTACTCATGATTTCTGCACCTTAATAATACTTTCTATACCTGCAATACAGATATACTTAGAGGTCTCTAGTAGCAATAACCCCAAAATGATACTCTGTGTAACTTTGTGCCGTGGCTCCTCTTCTATAATACCAATGACGCCTTGGAAAATGAAGCTAGCAATACTGCTAGCCCGAGGGAGCTGTTCTAAGCATTAAGGGGCAGCGGGAGAGTGGTAAATCAGAGAAACTGAGGCACACAGGGAGTTCTTAAAAACTGTGAGTGTTAGCCGGACCCGGGACCAGAGTATGGTTTTTCAAGTTTTGGGAGGAGTTGAACGGACTTGACCCCATATTTTCTTGTCCTCACTTTCTCCTTCAGGGAGGCGCTTTCTTATTGGCCTGGGGCAGGCTGACTCATTTCACTTTGGACCTTAGTATTATGTTTTGAAAATAGATTTTTAGGACTTCCCTTTGCAGTTCAAATTTGATTTTATGTGTGTGTGGGGGGGGGTGTGGTCTTGCTATGCAGTCCAGGCTGACCTCAAATTCCAGACCCTCCTGCTTCCAACCTCTGAGTGCTGGGATTGCAAGCATGCTCCACCAAGGCAGGAATGGAGCCATTCCTGGAACCGTCTGGAGGAGAAGCCAATGGATTAAGATAGACTGTTCCATATGGTTTGTGAAATAAATGAACAGAAAAATCGGTATGTGTGAGGATTCACGATTCTCCACTACTACACAGTGCCTAGGATGGTGTCCTCAGAAGCCCCGAGACTTCTGCAGAAGGAGAGGGGGCCATGTTCCCGGCTTCCAATGTCGCGCCTCTGAGCGGCAGGTTGAGAACTGAACCACACAGGCCTCAGAAAACAAATGGAATTTCTGTAGTAAAGTGAAAGATGATACAGCCTGGTTTCATTTATGTCAAGTGTCTGGAAAGGCTAATTTACAGTGACAGAAAATAGATCAGTGCTTGCCTGGGGCCGGGGTAGGAGTGCGGACTAACCAAAAATGGGCGTGAGGGAACATTTTGAGGTAGTGGAAACGCTCTAAAACTGGATTGCTGGGGATAGCGTTACCACTCCTTTAAGTTTTCTGAAACCATTCAATTGTGCATGTACAATGGGTGACTTTCTATATAAAGGCTGCTTTTTTCTTTTTAAGTTAGTGTGGGTAAGTGAATTAAATCAGTATGCCAAATAGAGATTACTATCTATGTTATAATTCTGACAGCACCACTGGCACAATGAAAAAAAAAAAAAAAACCAAAAAACTTTACATCCCATCCCCGGGCTCAGTTTCCTCACCTCTTCAGCGGGTGATGCTAACAGGCAGCTAAAATGAAACACCATCAAGAAAACACCACTTAGCACACCATCATGACTGATAAAGCTATTGCTGTTTCTTTATTTTTCCTTTGTTGTTGTTGTTTTCAATTATATGTGTATGAGTGTTTTCCCAGCAAGCATGTTTGTGCACCATGTGCATGCAGTGCTTGTGGAGGCCAGAAGGGGGCACCAGATCCCCCTGGGACTGGAATTACGGAGTATTGTGAGCCACAGTGTGCCTACCAGTCCTTTGCAGGAGCCACAAATGCTCTTAACTGCTGAGCCATCCCTCCAGCCCCCCAGTACTTCTTAAATTATCGATATTTTATCCTTGCCATAAGAATCTAAGAGATGGGGAGCCAATTATTTCTTGACTTGGGAGGAATGCTCTTTCAATGCCCTCATGCTCGGTGGTTTCACAGTTCCTCTCTCTAAAGGTCCTTGACTATAGCCTCTCTTTCTGAGTCAAGCTGGGAAGATAAAAGGCAAGTCATCTGCTACGAGGCAGGTGGAGCAGTTTGTGGAGCGGCAGGAGCTTTTGGCCGCTAAGGAACTGTCACAGTATGGCTGCCCCTAGGGGACGGCCATGGGTAGATGAATCAGAGGGCTGGAGAGATGACTCCGTACTCAAAATCACTTGCTGCTTTTGCAGAGGACCCAGGTTTGGGTTCCAGCACCCACACGGCGGCTCTCAATCACGTGACTCCAGTTCAAGGGGATCTGTTGCTCTCTTCTTCAGGCACCAGACACACATGTGGTGCACATACATTTGTGCATGCAAATCAATTTTTAAAAAAGGACAGCTAGATGGGTGAATTACTCTTACCACTGCGGTGACCAATGCTTGGCAAAGCAACGTGAGGAAGGAAGGGGTTCCGCTCATACTGAAGGTCCAGTCCATCATGACGGAGAAGGTGTGGTTGCAGGTATAACACAGTCACATTGTATCTGCTGTAGAAAGCAGAGAAGTGAGTGCTGGGGATCAGATTGCTTTGGCCTCTATATTCAGCCTAGAACCCCAGCCCGTGAGATGGTGCCCCCCACATTTAGATTAAGGTGAGTCAGCCCTCTTCAGGAACGCCTTCAAAGACAGGTTTGTCTCCTAGGTGATCGTAGATGTGCCAAATTAACAGTCTGTATTAACCACCAGGGTAGACATGATCTAGACAACTGACTGTATGCCTGGGTCCATGATGTCCAGAGGAAAGTCAAGGCTGCCTCCCAGAAGGAAACTGTATTGTGTTAGAGTTCTCTAATATAACAGAACTGACAGAATATGTATATATATTCATGAGTGTGTATGTACGTATGTGTGCATATACATATGGAATGGAGTTTATTAGCGTGGCTTACAGGCTGTGGTCCAGCTAGTCCAACAATGGCTGTCTCCTGATGGAAAGGGCAAGGATCCCATACTTGTTCAGTCCATGTATGTCTCAGCCATCCTAATCTTATCTTAGAGTCCCGAAGGATTCCTAGAGAGCTGCTGGTCTTCGGTCTCTGTTGGAATCCTAAACAAGCAGGTTCTAATACCAGCAAAAGAATGCCTCAGCCACAAGAGAGATAAACTTGCCATCAAGAGTGAAGCAGGCAAAAACAAACAAACAACAACAACAAAACAAAGCTTCCTGTCTCCATGTCCTTTTCTAGAAGGGGTGGCCCAGATTTAGGGTGGGTCTCCCCATCTCAGATGATCCAGTCAAGAAAATCCCTCACAGGTGAGCTTCGGTTTTAGTTGATTCCAAACGTAGTCAAGTTGATGACCAAGATTACCCATCACAGGTAGAAGCCATGACAGAGGAAGGGGCGTGGTCCCAAGGCCTATGGGAAGGTTTGCTAACTGCTATGTGCAAAGGACACTGCTTTCTGAAGTTAGCAAGCAAGGATGGACAAGATAAGTAGCAGGATTCTGGAGAGAAGAGGCCTAGAGCCGTCCCAGAGCCTTGTTCCACTTTGTCTTTGACTGGTCAGACTGAACATTCAATGTATCCCGTTTATATTCACCCAGCTCCTGCTGTGTGACCAGGCTATCCTGAAAGAGGTCCTGACCCTCACGGACTCCATCTTCTCGAGGAAGATGCAAACATTCAAAGTAGCCTATGATGTAACTGCTAACAGGGGAGGGGAAGCAGCTACCCTTGGATGACTTAGGTCAAGACGTCAGCCCAGACTTTTCAGAGGAAATGACATCTTAGCAGCAGCTTGAGAGGAAAAAAAAGAGCAAAATTGCCCTCAGCCATTCCCCTGAAAACAATCCTAATGAAACTCACTGGGTCACAGACACTGAAGAACCCCAGCATGGAAGAGGAAGGGGATCCAGGAGTGAGAGGCTGTATTAGCTACTTTTCCGATACTGTGATAAAATGTCATGACCAGAAGCAGCTCATAAAAGGAAGAGTTACTTTAGCTCACGGTTCCAGAGGGAGCATCCATAATGGCAGGAGAGGTACGGTAGCAGTCAAGTTCCAGAATCTCAACAAATAGTACCACCAATGCAGAACCAAGTGTTCATGCAGGTGAGCCTATGAGGGGCGTTTCTTATTCAGACCACCACAGAGGGGCACAAGAAGAGGTCATAGGGTTGATTATGATCAAAATACATCATATACATGAATGAAATGTCATAATGAAACCCATTAGTATATATTTATATACATATTATAAAACCCATTAGTATATATTTGTATATTATATGACCTATTAGTGCATATATTTAGCATATAACTCATTAGTCTATGTTTACATATATATCTAAACTCATCAATATATATTTATATATACAAATATTACCCATTAGCATATATTTATATATTATATATAACACATTAGTATGTATTTATATATTATATAACTGATTAGTATATGTTTATATTTATATATACATATAAAACTCATTAGTATCTATTTATATATATATAGATATATATAACCCATTAGAATATATTTATATATATTATATCCATTAATGTATATTTAATAGAATAAAAACAGAAAAATTGAAAATGAGCAAAGATTTGGAGGGGGGGCTTCTTGGCAGAGAGGGAATGAATGTCCAAAGAGCCTGGGCCAGGTGTCGCTCTGTGTTCAAAGAACAGAAGAAGCCAGCATCTCCGGAGCAGAGTGCAAAGGAGGCAGGTGATGGACGCTTCAGTAGTCAGAACCAGACTTTGGTACTAGCCTTGGGAAACACACTGACTTCATCCTGGGTACCTCTACTGAGAACCATTAGTAGAGTGATGAGCAGAGAAGCCAGTGACCTGATGTGTAGATCATTCCAGCCATTGTAGAGAAGACACTTTTGGATGCAGGAATGCTCTCATTCAACTGTTATTGGGAACACAGGCTTGAACATCTTCTACCTAAGATGCTCTTGGGCCTTGTCTGAGATGCAGGAAGTCAGGGCCAGGCCTTCCCATGGTACTGCTGGTCTGAGGAGACCTTCCCTTCAGGTAGTTTTTTCTGTTTAGGCCCGGCTCTCAGAGACTTCTCCCATACCCAACCCTGACAGTTCGGGGTCTGCCTGCCTACGGAAGCCTAACTTCAGAGACACGGCAATCCCCATCAACTCTCATAGGCAACATTTAAAAACACAGGAGGAAATGGTAGGAGTCTAAGAGAAGAAGGAAGATTTGGAGGGAAGGGCTGGGGGCTGGGCATGTGGCTCAGTTGGTAGAGTGCCTGCCTAGCATGCCCCAAACCCTGGGTTCTATACCCAGCATGGCAAATGCTGGCCTAGTGGCTGAGGCTGGCTATCCCTGCACTCCAGAGACAGAGGCAGGAAGAGCACAAGTTCAAGACCATCCTAAACTACATAGCCAATTGAAGCCCTGTGGTGATATTTTATTTGTGCTGAAATGTGATGGTATTTTATTTGTGCTTTGATAAATAAAGCTTGCCTGGAGATCAGGGGGAACAGGCCAGCCATTTTAAGTAAACAAAGTCAGGCAGCACATGCCCTAAATTCTATCACTTATCAGGCTGGGTCTGTGTGTGTGTGTGTGTGTGTGTGTGTGTGTGTGTGTGTGTGTGTTCAAGGCCACACTAGGGAACAGAGCAAAGTGTGGTGATACACACCTTTAATCCCAGTACCAACCATAGAGACAGACAGTGACAAGGAAGTGAGGTAGCCGGGCTAAGAGCCAATGAGAGGGCAGAACAGCAAGGCATATAAAGGCATGGGTAGACAGGAAGTAGCTCGCATTTGGAAGCTGCAGAGTTGGTGAGGTGAGGTTGGCTGGTGGCTTTCCCTATTTCCCTGATCTCTCTAAGGCTTTCACCCCTGTATTTGGCTCCATGTTTTTTATTTAATAAGACCATTTAGAAATTCATCTACAGAGCCCAGCCTGGGATACATGAAACCCTGTCTAAAAAAACAAATACATATATAAATTTTTCCCCAAGAAACCTCTTCGAAGCTCCTTGAACTCTGTTATAACCTCTTTCATCCTTTGTAGCCACAGATATGTTTTACTGTGTAAAGTATATACTATGTGCTCTGACAGTTGATGTTGGTAGTTATGACAGGCACAGGAGAAAAAACATATATGTATACACACAGTAAATTGGAACTGAAAAAGAATATTAAAGTCTGCTGGGTGGTGGTGGCTCATGCCTTTAATCCCAGCACTTGGGAGGCAGAGACAGGCCAATCTCTGTGAGTTAAAGCCAATCTGGTCTACAAAGCAAGTTCTGGGACAGCCAGAACAAAGAGAAACCATGTCTCAAAAATCCAAAAACTAAACAAAAAGTATAAAAATTATAATAGGAAAAATAGGCCCAAGAATTTACCAAACACCAGACTGAGGAAAGAAAAGGGCCTAATTTCCTCACCTGGACCCCATAAAGAGGACACAGAACCCTGGGATCAACCCCTCACTGACTTGTCCTGACCACCCAGTGGATGTGTCAAGGGACAAAGAACTCTCTCAAGGTTTTCAGTTTAGCGTCCCACTGCCGACTCCACTTCCCTGAACTGCCTCCCTCTGCGCCTTGATCCGGATCCTGCCCCCTGTGGCCCCACACCTCACACTTCTGAGGCTCCACTCAGCTCTCATCCAGGAACCTGATGCAGCAGCCGCTGAAGCAGAAGCAGAAGCCTTCGATTCATTTTTCTGACCCCCCGCAGAGACTTGGTTGACATCCTGTCCTCTTCCCTCTCTGGCTCTCGGTGGGTCTCTTTGAACCTCCTTGAACTCTGCTGTGGACCCCTTTCATCCTCTGTAGTCGTTCTGCTTTACCGTGTGAAGCACAAAGTGTCCTCTGACTGTTAATATTGCTAGTTAAGATCGGAACAGAAGAACCTGCTGCCTCGGCCAGCTATTTATGGCATCAGGGCTTCTTGACAAACTGCTGCTTGCAGATGCTACGTACCTTGTGAGTTTATCGTTATTTAGTGATTCTGACATCCTGGAAAGACACAAGCGAGTCTGTTTCTGACCTAGCCTGTCTAATTTCCTTTTTAATTTCTCCCAGGGGTAACACCCAGGCATTTGTGCAGGTTAGGCAAGTGATCAACCATGGACATCCCATCCTGAGCCCCTCACCTAACCCGGACACCCTCCCCCCCCCCCCCACACACACAACGCTTTCAGGGCCCCATCTCTAAAGACTGACACCCAGGTCATTAGGGTTTCAATATGTGAACTGTGGAAAGGAACGCAACTCATAACAGCAAGACGGGGGTAAACAAATAGAACCGTCTGGAAGCCCTGGAGCTTTCTCTCGGAGCTCTCTGAGGGAGCGTGAGGCAAAGATTAAGTGTCTCAAACAGAGAAATTACAGACTCATAAACTAAATGAGCTGGAACTACCATAAATCAGAAGTGATCCTGTACACGAGCAAAAATTAAAAATCAACTCACGTGCGAGCGACAACCACAATAGCTCAAGTTTTCCCTAACAAAGAATGTATTATGAGGAACATTTAGAAATACCTGCCAGGCACGGCGCTTAGAGGCGTTGATCAACAGAATTGTTACTGACGGTTTGGAGCTTAAGAGGGGCCTGGGGCCATTGCACTTTGGGGTAATGGAGATTTATTGAGACTTGTCAATGCCACGGACGGGCACACACACAGCTCCATGGTAGGAGCCCCGTGGAGAGTTTGTGCCCATGAGGCAGAGTCGGGGTCCCTTTTGATAGGTTTCAGAGCAAGGGGGAGGTTTCCTGTCCTTAGACTGTCTCTTACTTCCCGAGCATGGCAGGGGAGGGGCGTCTCGCATTGCCGGGAAGGAAGGAATGTGGGACTCTGGGGAAATGGGGAAGTGAGAGGGGACACAGGAAAACTTCCCTGGGGAAGTGAGAATGGTACCTGCCCCTCCCCAGGATCCCAGCACCTGCGGAGTCCAGAGAGCTAGAGACTCACGGGAAGGTGGGTCAGGAGTGTTCTTTTACGGAAGAACCAGGTGGGCGTGGCCTGAGCCCCAGCCCTGTCTGAATTCTAACATTTTATACCTGAAAATTATATATGTAAGTGAAATTTCAAATATTTAGTGAGTTTCTCCCCGCTTTCTTTTCTTTTCTCTCCCCCTGCCCCAGTTGTTTTAATTTATGAAGATGTTATTTGCCTGTCATACAGGCTGGCCTAGAACTCACTATGCGTAGCCAATGATAATCTTGGAACTTCTGATCCTGCTGCCTCTACCTCCAAGTGCTGGTGGAATTATGGGTAGGCACCTCAGTGCATGGGCCAGCAAAATGTTTCTGCAGGTTAGTTCTACAATTTAACTGGAGAGCTAGAAATCTTTGAATAGTTAGGAGAACTTCTAAAAGGGACTGAGGAGAAGTTCACCTACAACCCTGGCGAGAGACGTTCTAAATAGATACACTTGGGCCCCTCCCTTTAGCTATCAGACTATTGAATGGTCCCCAAGGAATTAATATCTCCCTCCCTGACAGGAGTCTCATGATAGAAGGAGGAAAAGGCTGGAGCCAGCTACCAGCCAGAGGAGGAACTTGTCCCCCATGAAGAGACTCCAGGAAGTTCCTCCATGTTGTCAGACTCTCTTCCGGGAGAGAATGAAGCCAAGGCTGTGATGGGTAGTCAGTCGATGGGGGAGACCACCCCTTCCTTGACTAGGGATGGTTTAGTTATGCACACCTCCTACTCTCTGTTTAAATCCAAGTCTCAGGTAGAACGCTGAAGGGGGAGGTGGGGGAGGGGTGTCACTAGACCTCTCCCTTCTTCCTCCCGGTGTGGCCACACTGAACAAACAATTCCCCCTTCCTGATTCTTACTGTCCTTTTGATGGGCACACTGAGGCTGTGGAGCATCCCTAGCTTGTTAGGGATGTCTTGAGCCAGACATCCCTTGTGGTTGTTAGTGACTCATGCAGTCCACCCTGGAAGGAGATGACAGATTGCATGGTCCCAGGAAGCTGCTGGAAGGAACCTCTCTACTCCAGGGACTTTCTTATCCTCCCGAGTCAACCAGCGTCAGCACCCTTTTACCTCTACTTGGTAAGGCAGAGAAGCAGGTGTTTGGACTTTGTGTTGGTCTTTGAGAGCTACAGTGAGACACTGGGGATCTGCTCAACCATTTAAGACAGAAACAAAGGTTACAGAGAGGTGGAGGCAAGAGAATCGGGAGTTCAAAGCCATCTTCAGTCATATGTTGTTTGAGGAAGCCAGCCTGGGCTACGCATGAAACCCTCATTTGGTTTGAAACAAAAAACAAGCCGGGTGGTGGTGGCGCACAACTTTAATCCCAGCACCCGAGAGGCAGAGCCAGGCAGATCTCTGTGAGTTTAAGGCAAGCCTGGGCTACAGAGTGAGTTCCAGGACAGGCCAAAGCTACACAGAGAAACCCTGTCTCGGGGGAAAAAAAAAGAAAGAAAAAAAGAAAACAAAACAAAACTCCCAAAGCAAAAAACAAACAAACAAAAAACCAACTTGCCAGGCATGGTGGGTCCAGGTCTTTGATCCAAGCACTTTCGAAGCAGAGGCAGATGAATCTCTGTGTGAGTTCCAGCCCAGCCTGATCTTTTCTTTGAATGGATAAATGATAAAAAGACCTTACATAAAAGATAAAGTAAAAACTAACAGAAGAAAATAGAATATTTTTGTGACTTCGGTGGTAGAAGACTTTCCTAAACAAAATCTGTATGTGGCTATGTGCATTCGTGCAAGTACCTGAGGGCATCACTAATCAAAGAGGCTAGGAATGTGAGTTCTATCTCAAGGACTCAGCTGAAACCCTAGACTTCTACTCTGTCCTCTCCGTGATTCACCTCAGAGAATAAGGTCGTTTTTTTTTTTAGCAGAAGTCTTTGAGGTCTGTTCAGGGTCACTGTCATGTTAGTAGACCATAGTGTGGCTCAGAGTGTGTGGGGTGGGGTGGTATGGTAATATTTTATTTGTACTGAAATGTGATTTTAATTTATGTTAATAAATAAAGTTGCCCTGGGGTCAGAGCTATTAGAGCCATAGCAAGAGCGTGGTGGTTAGAAGAGCTAGGTAGATTTCTGTGTGTTCAGGGATACAGCCAGTATTAGAGACATACGCCTTTAAGACCTGGAGGGCGGTACTTACAGGCAGTGACGAGGCAGTCATGTGTTTGGGTTTACAACCAATGAGAAGGCAGAACAGAAAGACTATTTAAAGACAGACAAACAGGAAGAAGCTCTCGCTCGAGGAAGCTAGGAGCACTGCAGAAGGTAAGATTTTATCTCTGAGCTCTGACCTCTCGGCTTTCTTTTTTACATTGGTTCTGTGTTTCTTATTTTAATAAGACGATTGGTTACATCTACAGGGTGGGGTGTAGGATTCTTATTTTTATAATGATACCTTTGTTCTATATTGATAGGAAGTAATAATCTGGATTGCTCTCCTGGGCGTGAATGAACAACTGTGGATATGAGAAAGGTATCCCAATTTGGGGGTGAAGGGGTGATAGTATTATCTTAATATCCCTTCCCTGTTTTCTCCAGTCCAGTCTATTTGTGCCTGCATCTCCAACAAGGGCTTAGGAAGGCTGCCCACGGGGAGAAGAGGAGCTGAGGACAATGGAGTGGGGAAGGGTCCACTCCCATTCTCTTCTTCCACACCCCTTGATTTAGTAACCAACCTAGCCAGCACTGAACACTTCATCTTCTCACGGTATCGGAGAGGAAAGATGGGAGAGACGACAAGTCAGGTGACTCAGAAGCCTTTTTAAAAACGTATTTTTGTTTTATGTATGGATATTTGGCTTGCATGCATGCCTATGCACCATGTGTTCCTGGTGCCCAAAAAGGCCAAAAGAAGGTTCAGATTCTCTGGAACTGGAGTTACAAATGGTTGTGAGCTGCCGTGTGGGTGCTGGGAATTGAACCACAGTCCCCTGGAAGATCAGCTACCACGGAGCCGTTTCTCCAGCCCCTCAAAGGCCCCGCTGTGTCTCGTCTCCTACTTGACATACCCACAGCTGAGATGATTCCTTTCATTTTAGTCTCAGGAGACCCACACTCCGTGTCTTGACAGGTAAGACAACTGGGAATTGAACACCTTCCAGCAGATTCCAGGGACTTAATACACCTGAAAAAAAAAAAAGAATTATTTTAGGACCCTAACTTAAAATAGTCCTCTTACCTGTATACATCAGAAAAGATGACTTTCCCTCTAAATGTGCAAAGAGGAAGTTTCTGTTCTTACATAAAACTTTACAATCCTTTGGCTGGAAGCTAGAGAGATATTGTCTTAGTTACTTTCCTAACTAAGAAAGGTGTTGGCCAAAGAACCTGGAAAACCATAAATCAACACATGCATTAAAGGGAAGAAACGCAAGCTGGGTTCAAGGAGGATTAACAGAATCCTGGAAGTTTGGGGGAACCTCTGAGAGGGCAGCTGGGGCTGAGATCAAAAGATGCCCGGGATTCGCCAGCAGGGAGGATGCCTTGCGGCTTGTGGGGAAGCCTTCATCTTGCATCACAGACCCTGGACTTCTGATCCTCCTGCCTCCATCTCCCAAGTGCTGGGATTTCAGGCATTCGCTGTCACCTGTGACTTCTGTGGTACTGATGATTAAACCCAGGGTCTTGTGCATGCTAGACACGCACTCTACCAACTGAGCACATCCCAAGCCCTGCCATGTGTTATTTCCATAAAACACATCCTGCATTGCCAGTTACCTATACACGTGACACAAAATCTGCTCTGCCAGAATATGAGCTCTTCTCCCCAGGCAGATGGTTCCAAAGATGTCCCTGCAACACCAGTGACTCCTACAAGTGCTCAGGAAGGGACCAGAAAGCCAGTCCAGTTAGCCACAAGCAACACTGTGGAGTCACTTCGGATGCCACTCCCCAGCCTGGAGTTACAGTGTCTGCTGGTGCCATGGGAAGTTAAGACTGCATCCACTTCCCCCCAGTGTTATTTGTCTCCGATTGAAGAGTCGATTAACGATGCCAACAAGCCCACAGCAAGCAGCAAGACAAAGAGGCACACACCATACCCGTCTTAACTGTCATCCCCCAGTCTACACGTCCAGCCTTATGTTGCTGCTGTATTTGGATGATGAAAAAAAAAATAAAAATAAAATAAATAAAGATTTAAAAATTCTGATGGTTTGGCATTTGGGGTATCGAAAGCAATCTGGAGAAGCCCAAGATCCCAGCATGTGTATCTCCATCATTAGCTGCCTGGGACAGATTGTCAGCCTGAGTTTCTGCGGGCTCAGAGGAGTGAGCATATCCAGTGGGTTGCTTCACTGGGAGCAGCGTTAATGAGTTTCAGTGATGTGCCTTTCCACGGAAACCAGCAGTGAGTCAGAGCTAATTAGTTCACTTCTTGCCCTAGAGCCTACCAGGGGTCAAATTCCGTGTGATGGTGCTTCACAGCCTTGCGACAGTTTCTGCTTTAATTGTTGTATCTGTGATTAATAATGGCTCAAAAACAATATGCGCAGGAGTGACGATGGCAAAGAATCAGAAACATAGGACCTAAACAGTGTCATAGGTATCAGAAATAATTGATAATCAAACATTAGCAAATGTCTGGACAGATCTGGTCGTCTTTAGAGTTGAAGCCCCAATCATGCTGGATTTTTGTACTTAAATTGGTCGATAATGCAGCTATGACAGTTAATTTTGTTTGTCTGATGTGTACATATGTGTCAAACACTCCCAACGGTGCCACACCCACAACTCTTGAGTGCACACTCTTTAATATGACCATCCTCTACCTCCTTGCCTCACCCCTCCTGTATGTCTTCTGTAGGAGTAGAGAGAGACCCACACCGTGGGACACTCCCAGGAAACAGACTTACATTTTGAAGACAATGAGAAGAATGCGGTGTGTTGCAGTGTGGGTCTGGAACAGTCTGAAGACCCAGATGCTGAAGGCTTGCTGGTCTGCATATGGTGTTGGAAGAGGGTCTAACGGAAGGAAGCTGTGCTATTGGAGGTGTGCCTTGGAGGTGTGCCTTGGACGAGAACACTGGGAACCCCCTGCCCCTTCTGTGTGTGTGTCTCTCTCTCTCTTTCAATTCCTGGCCACCATGAGGTAACCGCTACTTGTTTTATTTTTGCCTTTGACATGGTCTCACATAGCCCAGGCTAGCCTCAAACTTCCTAGGCTGCTGAGGATGACCTTGAACTTCTGGACTTCCTAGGTGCTGGGATTACAGGTTTGTACCACAATGCCCGTCTATGCAGTGCTGGGGACCAAACTGAAGACCTCATATATGCTAAGCAAGCACTCTCCCAACTGAACTATGTTCTCAGCCTACAAGACATGTTCTTAAAATGATGAACCATGCAGCATGGCCTGCAGTCTTTGAACCCATCAGCAAAAGAAACACTTCTTCCTTTTTGTTTGATTTTGTTTCATTGCTGGTGATCTGGCACTGCCCCTCCCCTTCTATGCAAATCCTCTGCCGTGGAGCTTTTAGCCCCAGCCCTTTTCCCAGGCTGTGTGTGTGTGTGTGTGTGTGTGTGTGTGTGTGTGTGTGTGTGTGTGTTGAGAAGTTGACTAACTCAGTTGACTAAATGTTTTTCTGGGAGACATCAAGGGTTGATAGCAAGCTTTAAGAGAGGTGCAGAGTTTTAGTCCACTTCTTGGGACTTTGGGGAAAATCATATTGCAGAAGCTGTAAGGAGAAAGTGTGATGGCTGACGTGTGTCTTAATTCACCATTTCTCTTTCTAATCTTGAACTTGCATTGTAGTGAAGTGAGGAACTCCATCTCCTAAAGAGAATCGGAGGTGTTTGTACCATATGACAACAGCCAGTTCTGCCATATTGGTTTGAGGTCAGGTTTGCCTTTGACTGGCCAGGAGTTTCTTGTGATCAGTGACAGCCAAGTGCTCCCTGCGGATAGAATTGAGATGGCTTTTCCGAGGCTGTAGCACGAATCCTAATTGGTCTTAATAAAAGCCCAGAGTCAGATATCTAGGTAAATGCTGAAAGATCAGAGAAGCAGAGCTAGCCACAGGCACAACCTCTTACCTCGCCAACTCCTCAGCCCAAAAGAGACAGAGCTCCTGTCTCCTCCTGCCTTATATTCCTGTCACTGCCCAGCCACATCACTTCCTGTCTCCACCTTCCTAGTGCTGGGATCAAAAGTGTGTGCCACCACTGCCTGGCTCTGTTTCTCTTTTAGACTGATCAATCTTGTGTAGCCTAGGGTGGCCTTGAACTCACAGAGATCTGTCTGCCTCTGCTTCTTGAGTGCTGGGATTAACGGTGTGCGCCATCACTGCCTGGGCTCTATGGCTAACTAGTGGCTTAGCTCCACATCTGATCTTCAGGCAAGCTTTATTTGTTAGTTCACAAACAAAGTATCACCACACAAGGCTGTTTTCCAGGCTCCATATCAGCACTGCAGCCCTAAGCAATGTATTGCTTATCTATGCTGGGTATGGTGATACACACTTGATCATCTTAAGACCAACCCAAGTGACATGGGGAGATGTTGTCTCAAAAAAACATAAAAACATGTTTTTTCAAAGTTGAAATATTAAATTTGCTGGATTCAAAGTGGGGACTCTGGTTGACCTGAAACTGGCTGTTCAAGGCTATGCAAGGCACTAACTCCATGAACTGGCAAAGTTATTTTTGAAGTTAATGTTTCAGGAACCAGAGTCCATAAATGGTTCAATAACCCACAATAGGTGGAAGGGAGTGGGTTCTGGAACTCAGACAGAGCAAGGGACTCAGACACAGTATTGACTAATGGTAGTCAATACTTGGAGTTGGAAACCAATAATGAATGTTTCTCCTCTCCCTCCTCCATCCATCCATCCATTCATCCATCCATCCATCCATTACTATCTCTATCTATCTATCTATCTATCTATCTATCTATCTATCTATCTATCTATCTATCTATCTATCATCTGCTGTGGGATGGTCTATATGTCAAATTGCTCTGATTGGTCAATAAATAAAACACTGATTGTCCCGTGGCCAGGCAGGAAGTATAGGCGGGACTAACAGAGAGGAGAACTGAGAGAACAGGAAGGCGGAGGGAGACACTGCCAGCTGCTGCCATGGCAAGCAGCATGTGAAGATGCTGGTAAGCCACGAGCCATGTGGCAAGGTATAGATTTGTAGAAATGGATCAATTTAAGATATAAGAACAGTTAGCAAGAAGCCTGCCACAGCCATACAGTTTGTAAGCAATATAAGTCTCTGTGTTTACTTCGTTGGGTCTGAGCGGCTGTGGGACTGGCGGGTGACAGAGATTTGTCCTGACTGTGGGCCAGGTATAATCATCTATCTATCTATCTATCTATCTATCTATCTATCTATCTATCTATCTATCTATCTATTATTTTGTGTCTTATGCATGTTCAGGTAGGTGCACTTGTATGTATACATGTTTGGAGATCTAAGGACAATCTTGGGTACCATTTTTCAGATTCCCAATGAGCTCCAGGGACCCCCTGTCTCCACCTTCCGTTTTGCCATCATTGAGATTTCAAGTGTGTGTCTCCAAGCATGACTTTGTAAAAATTTTTACTTAAGATGCCTTTTGCTTGTTTATTTATTTATTTTGAGACCAGGGTCTCAATATAGAGCCCTACCTGTCTTGGAACTCACTGATGTAAACCAGGCTGGCCTTGAAGTTACAGAGATCTTCCTGCCTCTGCCTCTTGAGTGCTGGCATTGATGGTGTGTGCCACCACCCCTGGTCCATCCCTGACTTTTCATATGGGTTCGGAGGACTGAAGTCAGGTCCTCATGTTTGTGAGGTAAGGGCTTCACCAAATGAGCCATCTGCCCAGCTCTTATTTGTTTGTTTGTTTAGTGCTGGGGGCTGATACCAGGCACTTTAGTCACTAAACACTTGTCCTTCCACCCAGATACACCACTTTAAATCGGCTTTAATGAGAGTTTTGAGCCAAAATAGTGAACATAGCATCCCCAGGAGACTAGCTGGCACATAATATATTCCTGACTAGTATTAGGAGTCTTCATCATCACTGGCGGGATCTCCATCTTCATCCCTATTATGCCAGCTCTGCCAACGCACCAGGTATGTGACTGGGGGACACAACCTAACATTTATAAGACTTCTATTCCTCAGTTTTTCATTGAAGCAGGAGAAAGAGTTATCAGGGATATCGTGAGGAAGAAAGGAGATGGTGTACATATAATACGATGCTTAGCAACTAGGCAAGGCTGAATAAGTGGGCGTTATTATCTCCTGGTGTCGAGAGCTTGTCTTCTTGATGGGTAGTCAAAATAAGTATTCTGATATGGCATCATATGACTGGAAGGAAATCGCCAAGTTCCCTGAATGGAAACAGTTTACTGTACTGAGGCAGAGGCTCCTGATTGTTGCCGCTGCTGCCGCTGCCGCTGCCGCTTCTTCTTCTTCTTCTTCTTCTTCTTTTTCCTCCTCCTCCTCCTCCTCCTCCTCCTCTTCCTCCTCCTCCTCCTCTTCCTCCTCCTCCTCCTCCTTCTCCTCCTCTTCTGTTTAAGTGAAACATAAAAATTGTACATGTTGGGGGATAGAGATGGGGTTCAGCAGTTAAGAATGAGTACTGTTCTTTCAGAGAGTCTGAGTTCAGTTCCCAGCACCCACAGCAGGCAGCTATGAGCTGTCTGTAACTCTAGCTCCAGGGGATCTGACACCTTCCTCTGGCCTCTTTGAGCACATGGTACACACACACACACACACACACACACACACACACACACACACACACACACAAACACACACACTGCTGTGGGATGTTTTGTATGTTAAATGTGTTTTATTATTGGTTAATAAATAAAACACTGATTGGCCAGTAGCCAGGCAGGAAGTATAGGCGGGACAAGGAGAGAGAATTCTGGGAAGTGAAAGGCTGAGGCAGAGAGATGCTGCCAGCTGCTGCCATGAGAAGATGTTAAGATAATGGTAAGCCACGAGCCACATGGCAATTTATAGATTAATAGAAATGGGTTGATTTAAGATATAAGAATAGTTAGCAAGAAGCCTGTCACGGCCATACAGTTTATAAGTAATATAAGATGTAGCATGAATCTTAACAGTTCTTATTAATAAGATCAAACCCGGGGCCAGTTATTGGGGTGAATACTGCAAGATCAGAGAGACAGAACAAGCCACAGCTAACCTCACCTGGCCAACTTCTCAGCTGGTCCTATTTTCTCAGACTGGAAGCTTCTGTGTCCTCATCCCAATGGCTCTCAGCTGAACTGCTGCTCGAAAGCCTGAAGCTTAACCAGCTAAAAGCTTCTAGTTTCTGGTCCTCACACCTTATATATCTTTCTGCTTTCTACCACCGTTCCCTGGGATTAAAGGCTCGCTTTCTGGGATTAAAGGCGTGAGTCACCGTGCTTGGCTGTATCCTTGAACACAAGGATTTCTGCCTCTGGGATGCTAGGATTAAAGGTGTGTGCTACCACTGCCTATCCTCTATGTTTAATATTGTGGCTTTTCTGTTCTCTGATCCCAGATAAGTTTATTAGGATTCACAATATTTTGGAAAACACAATATCACATACAGAGAGACAGAGAGAGAGATGAATAAAAATAAAATATATTCTTAAAAAAATTGTGCATGTCGCTGCTCTCCTGCAATCCCACAACTTGGGAGGTGGATGAGAAAGAATTGGGAGTTCAAGGCTAGCCTCAAATACATAGTGAATTCAAGAGTATCCTGGTCTACATGAAAAAAATTGTACATGTTTATGGAGTGTTTCAAGATATAGTCTCACTACTAGCTATTTCTTTTAAGGTGTGTTTGTTTTAATTTCATGTGTATGAGTGTTTTGCCATATATATATATATATATACTCCATATGAATCTGGTGTCCACAGAGGGATTGAAGACTTGAGGACACAGATAGTGTCACCAGACTTAGCAGATTAAAATACAGGTGTTATGTATTGTCACCGACACTGCTACACCGGTGCCCTTTTACCTCTGCAATCCCAGGATGCTAAGGCAGGAGGATGGAAAGTTAAGGGATATCCCTAGGTACACAGTGAATTCAAAGGCCAACTTGGGACACATAATGAGACTATTAACAAAGCAAAACAGCAAACAAAACAAAACAACCCTAAAGCTAGAGTATGATATGTTCTGCGATTTGGTGGGATCTTACAGAATACAAGTTTAAGAGAGTGAGAAAGAGGACATAAAAGCTTGGGTTAGAGTCTCAGGCCAGGAGGCTCCAGAGAGAATCTTCTCCTGTGAGTCAGGTCCGAGGGACCTGAAGCAAAGTGAATCCTGGAGGCCAGACTCCAGTAAGAAGACCAGGTTATCATCTTTCTTTCCTCCTTCTCTCATCCTCCACCCTCCCCCTTTCTTTGCTTGTCTATGTGTAAGGAACATGTAAGACCTAGGGTGAACAACCCTGGTCAGGAGTGATAAACAATAGGATGATGTAAGTAAACCACAAATGGAGTAGTGATAAGCTATGTGTGGAAGTAGGGATAAGACCAGAAGCCCACCCAGAAAGGAGTATAAAAGATGAAGCCTCAGACACAGTCAACAGAGCTCATCAGACCCTGGAGTGAGATGACTTCTCCTCCGCCAGAGACATGAGATCCTGTCCTTAGTGCAGATGAGGTTGACCACAGGAAGGCTGACCCAAGATCCAGAGGAACAGACACGGTGAGTCCGGACCTGTACACCCGGAGAGGTACTCCCGCTTCCACTTGGAAGATGGGATAAATATTGCTTGTAATCTCATTGTGTGAATAAATGAGTGTTATACCAAGTCTGAATCAAGAGTGATTATTCCTCCCCCATACCGGGGTATGTGCTCGCCACACTGTGTGTATGCATGTTTTTGCATGTATGCGTGGATGTTTGTGCATGCTGGTGCATGTAGAGGCTCACACAGTTGATGTCAGGATTCATCCTTGATCTCTTTCCCATCTTATTTGCTCCCAATCAAATTATTATTGTCTCCCAATCAAATTCAGAGCTGCCATGCCATCCCCAGCACCTATGAGGGTTATGGGGATTCAAAGTCCAGTCCTCACGCTTGGGTGGCAAGCATGCTTTAGCCACAGAGTTGCTTCCCAGCCTGCCTCAAGGTGTCTTGTTTCTTTCCATCAATATTTCCTATTACCATCGGGAGACCGCTCACTGATCCTCTGCTCCAACTAGCCCTTCCTTAACCTTACAGCTTTCCTTCTCCAGGGACCAGAAGCCCTGCGGGCTATCCACAGTCTAAGGGTGATGTAATAGAACCTAGGCAAGCCTGGTTGGGCTTTATTTATTCAGCCCAAAGCTTGAGGAATGGCATGATTATTTGTTTTGTCAACTTGACACAAGCTAGGGAAAAGGAAACCTCAACTGAGAAAATACCTCCACCAGCCGGGACTGTAGGCAAGTCTGTAAATTTTCTTGATTAACGATCAGTGTGTGGGGGGGGGGGCTGGCTCACTACAGGCTGTGCTGCCCCAGACAGGTGGCCCTGGGTTGTAGCCAAGCCATGAGGAGCAAACCAGGACCTGGTGCTCCTTCACGGCTTCTGCTTCAGCTCCTGCCTCCAGCTTCCTGCCTTGAGCTCTTGTCTCACGTCCTCAGTGATGGAGTGTGACTTGAGAGTTGTAAGACAAAATAAACCCTCTTCTCCCAAGTTACTTCTGGTCAGTGCTTTAGCACAGCAATAGAAAGCAAGGCTGGCTGGGTGGTGGTGGCGCACACCTTTAATCCTGGCACTGGGGAGGCAGAGTCAGGCGGATCTCTGTGAGTTTGAGGTCAGCCTGGGCTACAGAATGAGTTCTGGGACAGCCAGAGCTGTTACACACACACACACACACACACACACACACACACACACACACACACACACACACACACTGTCTCTAAAAAGCAACGAGAGAGAGACAGAGAGAGACAGAGACAGAGAGAGAAGATGGTTAGGTTGCTTCTTGTCCCAAACTCCATCACATTCCTACTTACTGTCTTCTGAGATGAAAACACAGAGATATCAGAGCAAATATCAACTTAATGACTTTGAACTCAAACCCAGGCTGACATATTTATACCTATCATTCCTTTTAGTGAGATGAAGAGCCAACCCCTGGGAAAGGTCAGGCTTCAAATTCCCTGTGACATTTCCCCCACCACCTCACCCCCAAACATTTCTTTTTGAAGACTAGGCCTGACACAAGGCTACTGGTGTGTGCTCACCTGTGTTTATCACCCACTTCAATTTTCACTGGCTGAAACCACATGGTGCTGTCCTTGTGGGAGGCTTTTAGATCCTGGAAGCCTAGATAGGACAGGAGAGAGGTCTTGACACCTTCCCTGACTTCAGGACACACTGTTTCCCTCCTAGCCTCTATTACACTGTAATCTCAACCCGCTCTGCTCTGAGAGCAGCTACTGAACCATTAGGCCTTCTGGTCTACCATACCAGCTGAGCGCGTCCACCTGCTGACCACTGGCTTCTCCTCTAACAAGCCTGGCTGCACATAAGCCATAGGTGTAGAGAGAGGATGGCCAGAAATTCTAAACTCTTCACCACCCTTTTGCTTCCTCTCCTGAGCAAGACTGTTGGTTACCATCATTTCTCACCCCCACGTTCTGTCAAGGAACTCTAAGGAGTCCAAGAATTATAAATCGCACCTGGGCTTCCAGGTTGTTCTAAGGCATTTTTGTTGAGGTAGGAGGATGGAACATGTTTCACATTAATTTTTTTTAGCTTGAGATATATATATGTGTATGTATATGTATATATATATGTATATATATATATGTATATATGGGTATATATAGATATAGATATATATATCATATATAGATATAGATACAAAAAGAGAGACAGAGACAAAGAGAGAGTAGCCATGTAGCCAGGCTGACCTTGAACTTGTAAGTGGTCCTCCAGTCTCTGCAGGAAGCAAATGTGTGGGTGATTTTCTGATTAATGATTGATGTGGGAGGGCCTGGCTCACTATGGGCCATGCCACCCCTGAGCAAGTGGTCCTAGATTGTATAAGGAAGCAGGCTGAGCAAGCCAGTAAGCATCACTCCTCCACGGCCTCTGCCTCAGCTCCTGCCCACAGGTCCCTGCCCTGACTTCCCTGGATGATGGACTACAAACTCTGAGCTGAAATAAACCCTTTCTCCTCTCAGCTTGTTCTTGGTGGCATTTTATCACAGCAATAGGAACCCCACTAAGACAGTTAGATTACAATCTGGGTGTCAACTGGACATTTGTACTGGGTTGTGTGTGCTGGGTGGGATTCGGGAGAAGGTAAGGCTCTAAAGGCTGTGGAGCAATCTGGGTGAGGGAGAACAGACACTGAGCAGCTGCTGAGAGGGACTTTAAGGAGAGAGCAGAGCATGTGCAGGCTTTTAATTCACTTGTAGGGTTTTACTTTGTGAGCCCGGCTAGTCCAGAACTTGGACTCCTTCTGCCTCAGCTTTCCAAGTGCTGGGATTACAGGAGTGCACCACCATATCCAAATTATGCAGTTGTTTTCAGGGATGCTTGACTATGTTTTCCTTTGTTTGATTTATTTTTATCTTATATGTGTGGGTGCTTTTGCCTGCATATGTATCTGTACACCACATGTGTACCTGGTACCCATGGTGGCCAAAAGAGGGTTTCAGATCCCCTGGAATTAGAGTTACACACAGTTGCTAGCCACCATGTGGGTGCTGGGAGTCAAACATGAGTCCTCTACAAAAAGCTGTAGAGCCAGCCCTCTGTTTCTTTTGTTAAAGACAGGGTCTCATGTAGCCCAGGCTGGTCTTAAACTAGTCAT
Source organism: Peromyscus maniculatus bairdii (assembly GCF_049852395.1). Taxonomy (NCBI): domain Eukaryota; kingdom Metazoa; phylum Chordata; class Mammalia; order Rodentia; family Cricetidae; genus Peromyscus; species Peromyscus maniculatus. Next base: position 67,742,725 of record NC_134858.1, read on the forward strand.
GTAACTGAAGATGCCCTTGAACTTCTGATCTTGCTTTCATCTCTTGAGTGCCAAGATTCCAGATGTGGTCACCATGCCTAGTTTGTGTGATGAAGGGGATTACACCCGGGCTTTCATGTGTGCCAGACAAGCGCTTTACTAACTGAGCTACATGCACGTTTTGTGGAATGAATCTAACTTCCTGAAAGGAAGTCAGTAAACGCTACCTTCTTGGGGACTCATAGAAAATCAGATTTCTTTGCTGGTTTGGAGGAAGGTGATCAAGGCTCAAATAATGAGCCCACTTGAAGGTGACCTTTGCAGCAGCAGCCACAGAGGGCCCAGGTGCAGCTGGGTTAACCAATTTCATTGGCTATGGAGACCTGCCTCTCTCTTCCCCAGAACTTGGGACAGAAGACATTGAGGATGTCACAATTGGCTCCCAGATCTCTGCAAATGACCAAATGACACAGGGCTCCTACAGCTGCCACAGGCTCCTCAAGGGCTTCCTAGAAGGTGAATCGAGAGAGAGAGAGAGAGAGAGAGAGAGAGAGAGAGAGAGAGAGAGAGAGAGAGAGAGACACGCACTGCATGCTGGGTATTCTGGGCCCACCGAGCTCCTTTTAAATAACATTCTTTGGCTGTTTCCTCTTCTGTTTTTCTGATGACAATGTTTTGTGTTCGTTAAATAATATTTAGAAAATGAAGTAAACACTAAAAGAAGCCAAGAAAATCCCTCTGTGGTCTCACTGTCCGCTCTAAACATACTTCTTTCAAAGTGGATTTGTTCTTTACATAGATTAGGGGAGAGGAAAAAGAGGAAGAGAGGGGAGATTTTAACATAATTGGATGCACTTCCCTGAAGCGCTGTTTTCAAGGCATCAGGGTTAATGTGATTTTAAAATGCTAGGATGACTCATCCTAGAATTATTGAGCAATTTCATGATTTTGGTAAAAACAAAGTTCACTCTCCTTTCTCCTGTCATTAGGAATCACCTACTTTAACTCGAAGCTGCTCCTTTCAGGGTCCATGCTTAGGGAGAAGGAGAGTAAAATAGACATCAAGATACATAGAGTGGCTGCTGGAGAGATGACTCAATAGAAAGATGCTGCTGGCCAAGCCTGGAGACCTGAGTTTATCCTTGGGACCCACATGGTGAAGGAGAGAACTCCTGAAAACTGTCCCCTGACTGCCATGTTCGCACTGCGGTACACAGGTAAATCCCCACCCTCAACACACACACACACACACACACACACACACACACACACACACACACACTAAAATAAACACTAGTTTGGTTTTTTGTTTGTTTTTTTTCCATGAGAAAGGGTTTCTCTGTGTAGCTTTGCGCCTTTCCTGGAACTCACTTGGTAGCCCAGGCTGGCCTCGAACTCACAGAGATCCGCCTGGCTCTGCCTCCTGAGTGCTGGGATTAAAGGTGTGCGCCACCACCGCCTGGCCTAGTATTTTTTTTAACTTAAAAAGATATGTAAAGCCATGGGTATGATGATATGCTTATGAGGCTAAAGCAGGAGAATGGTGAATTCCAGGACTGCCTTGGTTGTATTGCAAGATTCTGTCTTGAAACAAGCAAAAATATCCATTAAAAATATGTGTAAGTCCATGAACTATGAACCAAAGGCTGAGGGGCCCCCAGCTGGATCAGGCCCTCTGAATAGGTGTGATAGTTGATTGACTTGATCAGTTTGGGAGGCAACTAGGCAGTGGGACCAAGTCCTGTGCTCATTGCATGAGTTGGCTGTTTGAAACCTGGGGCTTATGCAGGGACACTTGGCTCAGCCTGGGAGGAGGGGACTGGACCTGCCTGGACTGAGTCTACCAGGTTGATCGCAGTCCTTGGGGGAGGATTTGCCCTGGAGGAAGTGGGAATGGGGGGTGGGCTGGGGCTAAGGGGAGGAGGTGGAAGGGGGGAGAATAGGGGAACCCGTGGCTGATATGTAGAACTGAATAGTATTGTAAAATAAAATAAATAAAATTTTAAAAAAAAATTCACGTTTCTTAGTCAAATAGACCTACTTCTTATTAAAGCTAAAAGAGGTTTAAAAACATACTACAGGCGTAATCATTTAAACTTCCTAATAAATTTTCTCCTGTAACAGAGCCGGGGTGGAGCTCGCTGGTAGCGTGTGCTGAGTATACACAAGGCTCTGGGTTCAGTTCCCAGCACCAAAGACATTCACACCTTTAATCCCAGCACTTAGAGGTGTCACAGGCAGGTGGGTCTCTGTGAGTTAGGCTAGCCTGGTCTACATAGTAAGTTCCAGGCCAGCAAGGGCCACATAGTGAAGTAAGGCTCTATCTCAAAAGAAAAAGAAAACCCTGTTCTAAAATGGATTCAGATTTTTACACAACTTTGTATTTAATAATGACTTTTCTGAAAGATTACAGATGGGCGAAATCTGAGGCAGGACTATTGACAAGGAACAAGGAGTATTTTAAGTCACTTGTCTCGATTGAGCAAAGATGGAAACAAGCTTCATTTTGCTGCGGAGAGCAAGGAGGACTCAGCTCATTTTTCTCAATGCATTTTAGAGAATATTCTCTGGGGAATCATTAATAGTCACAACTGTAAGCTTTCCAACCTTTGGGCTTTTGATAAGAATTTCCTGAAACCTAAAAGGCCCCATCATCTCCCTAACAAATCCTATCCCATAATTTTCCCCCTAGCTATGTGTGGAGTATGCACATGTGTGTGTAGATGCCTATGTGTCTGTACGTGGAAGCCAGAGAAGGACGTCCGGTGTCCTGCTCTCTCTCTCGCTCTCTTTGCCTTATTTCTTTGAGGCAGAGTTTATCACTGAAACTGGGGTGGGGTGGAGGCCAGAAAGCCCCAAGAATCTCCCTGTCTCCACCTCTGGGGGGGAGAGGGAGGGTTACATACAGGCAGGAGGTGTGGCCCTGCCCAACTTTTGATTGGAGTGCTGGGATCCAAACTCAAGTCCTCTTACTTGTACGGCCAGCATTGTTTCCCACGGCGCCTTCTCTTCAGCGCCAGGCTTTCACCTTCCGAAATAACCTTGACAGGTGACCCGCTCAAGAGCGCCATACTAAGCAGTTCTCTGTGTGCTCTCAGAACCTGAACTGCGTGACCCCTGCTTAACCTCTGTATCATTCTGCTCCTGCAGCCATCTCCCTGGTTTGATAATGGTGTCCTTGCATTTCGAAGCTAGGAAGATGGCTTAGTCAGGGAAGTGCCTGGCATGCGAGCATAAGGACCTGAGTTTGGACCCCCAGCCCCCCTGTAAATGCTGAGCACAGCAGCAAGTGTCTGAAACCCCAGTGTTGAGGAGGTAAAGACTGAGGGTCCCTGGGGGTTCGCTGGGCAGCTAGCACTAGCCAAGTTGGTGAGCTCCAGATTCAGCGAGAGACTTGTCTCAAGAAATAATTTGGCTCCGTTAGTAGAGTGCTTCCCTAGCATCCACAAAGCCTTTGGTGTGATTCCCAAGACCCATTAAACCAGGCATGGTGGCACACACTGAGAATCCCAGCACTTGGGAGTTAGAGACAAGAGGATCAGAAGTTCAAGGTCATCCTAAGCTAAAGAATGAGTTTGAGGCCAGTCCAGACTTCCTGAGACCCTGTCTCTGAATAAATAAGTGTTGGGGAAACAAGGAAAATGGACCCAAGGCACTGTCTTCCTTGGGTCCCTCAGACACATCCACAGACAGTTCTCTGAGTTTCTTATCTTTTCCCAAGTTTTTGCCATGGAAACAAACACCCACCTACTGATGGTTCATCTCTGGCTCTGCCCACCCTGTGTTGGTGATCAAAGCCAGGGCCTCATGCATGCTGGGCATGTGCTCTACCATGAGCCCCAGCCCAGGCCTCACCTCTGTTTTCGTATACAGGACTTTATATATGTATTATTCTGCACTTCATTCGTTTTTTTTGTTTGACCTTATCATATGAGTCTTGAGAATCATCCCACATTGGAAATCATTCTGCTTTTAAAGCTTTTTAAAATTTAAAGAACTCTATTAAATGCTGCCTCCTAATGTACTCAGCCAGTTTTGCTTGTGATGGACATTTGGGGTGTCTGCTGTCATTTGCTACGCCGGTGATGCTTTGTACAAATGCCAGTTTGCATTATGCCTGTATGTCTTTGGAGAAATTCCAGAAAATACAGATGGATGGCTCGGAGATTGCATACCCTAGTGGCGCTGAGAGGGAGCAAGGATGTGCTAGCCAGACTTTCATCGCTGGGACAAAACACTTGACGGAAACAGTGTGAGAGGGAGGGTGATCTCTCTCGGCTCAGGGCACTTGGTCTGCTAGCTTTCACCACCTCCCCCAATAGCCCACCATCTGGGATCAAGCCTTCCACACAGGGGTCTATGGAGGACATTTTGAATGCCAACCAGAACATTCCATCCCAACCTCCAGAGGCTGATGACCATCTCATAATGCAAAACACATTTCATCCACCTCCAGAATCCCCAGCACCACTCAGAAGTTCAAGTCCAAGGTTTCCCTGATACCTCAGATGAGTTCACAGCTATGACTACCCATCAAGAACAGAAAACAAGTTATGTACTGTCAACATACAACGGTACAGAACGTACATGCCCTTTAAAAAAGATATTCAGGTCAGGGAGTGGACTCAGCAGGTAAAGATAGTTGCGGCCAAGGTGGAAGACCTGAGTTTCATCTCGAGGACCCACAGGGTAGAAGGAGAGAACCAACTCCTGAAAGTTGCCCTGAGACCTCGACTCCTGTGCCATGGTGAGTGTAGCACACACAAACACACACACACATAAATATAAATAATATGCAATAAAAAGATTTAAAATATATTCCGTATTTGAGAGAAACTTCTCTTTTTGTTTTTAAAGCTTTTTAGCATTACATTTTGTTTGCATTTTATTTATTGTCATGTGTGTATGTATGATGCAGGGCCACAAGTGTGCATGTGTACAGAAGTCTGTTCTAGTTTGCTTTTCTGTCTTTGTTTTTCGAGACAGGTTTCTCTGTGTAGTTTTTTTTTTTTAAAGATTTATTTATTTATTATGTATACAGAAGAGGGCGCCAGATCTCATTACAGATGGTTGTGAGCCACCATGTGGTTGCTGGGAATTGAACTCAGGACCTCTGGAAGAGTAGTCAGTGCTCTTAACCTCTGAGCCATCTCTCCAGCCCCCCGTGTGTAGTTTTGGTGCCTGTCCTGGGTCTCACTTTGTAGACCAGGCTGGTCTTGAACTCACGGAGATCCGCCTGGCTCTGCCTCCCGAGTGCTGGGATTAAAGGCGTGTGCCACCGCCGCCCGGCTTCTGGTTTGCTTTTCTATTGCTGTGATAAGCACCCTGATGAAAAGCAACTTGGGGAGGTAGGGTTTATGTGACTTACACTTCCAGTTCACAGGCCATCATCAGGGAAGCCGGGGCAGGAAATGAAGCAGAAACCACAGAGGGATGCTGCTTACAGGCTTGCTTTCTCTCAGACGCTCTGCCAACTTTCTTATATAGCCCTGGCCCACCTGCCCAGGGATGGCACCACATATGATGGGCTGTGCCCTCCCATATCAATTAGCAGATAGGAAAATCCCCCTAGAATGTCCAGTTTGATGAAGGCATTTCCTTTTCAGTTGAGGTTCTCTTTTCCAGTGTTTGTCAAGTTGATAGCCAGGTAATCATCAGGAGGTTAGAGGCCAAGTTTCAGGAGTCAGCTCTCTCCTTCCTATGGGTTCTAGGGATCAAACTCAGGTTGTCAGGTCTGCATGGCAAGTCCTTACACTTGCTGAGACACCTCATCAGTACCACAGTACCTTTTTTTCTAAAGACGTGGTTCTTGTTTGTTTGTTTGTTTGTTGTTTGTTTGTTTGTTTTGAAGATGTATTTTATTTTTAATCGTTGACATGTGTATTTATATATGGGTTCATGTGTGAGTGCAGGTACCCTCAGAATCTAGAAGAGGGAATCAGGTTCCCTGGAGCTGGAGTTATAGGTAGTTGTGAGTCACCTGATGGAACGGCTGGGAACCGAACTTGGGTCCTTGGCAAGAGCAGCAAGTACTCTTAACCACTGAGTTATCTCTCCAGCTCTAAGTCCTGCTTTTTAAAAATTTATTTGAAGCCAGGCAGTGGTGTCACATGCCTTTAATCTCAGCACTCAGGGGGCAGTGGCAGGGGGAACTCTGAGTTTGAGGTCAGCCTGGTCTACAAAGCAAGTTCCAGGACAGCCAGAGCTGTTACACAGAGAAACCCCATCTTGAAAAAAATAAATAGAATAAAATTTTACTGGATGTGCATGGGTGATTAGCCTGCATGCATGTCTGTACCATATATGTACCTGGGTCCCAAGAAGGCCAGAAGAGGAAATTGGGTCCCCTGGAGCTGGAGTTACAGGCAGTTGTGAGCCACTAAATATAGCTGGGAACAAAACTCAGATCCTCTGAAGAACAGCAAGTGATCTTAACCACTGAGCATCTCTCCATCCCTAAGTCAATGTCTTTATAGACTGGTCCTGATCATCATTTCCTGACACTATGCTCATACTTCCCACTTTTTCAATCAAAAAAAGGAAGTGGGGGGCCTAAAGGCAGGTACTTGTAACCTCAGCCTTACAGAACACTGAGGCAGGAGAGCCCTGGAGTCTAAGAGATCAGGACTAGCAAGAGCAGCAGAGTGAGACCATCTCTATGGAAACCAGAGGAAACTGAAGTAAAACAGGAGAGGACTAAAGCTGAGAAGTCACGGGAGCCAGGACAGTATAAAATCCCAGACAGGATTTTAGTTTTCAGTCCTTTTACGTGTTATAATGTACCTTTTAATCTGTCACAGTTCAAAATGTAAAAGTGCACGGATCTATCCATTTTATATAATTTGGAGCAAAATTTACTACTTTAGAAGCTTAGAATTGTTACAGCTGTTGTACTAGTGACCCCTTTCCCTTGTTGCAAAGTAATACAAGGCTGGAAGGGTTTATTTTGGCTCACTGTGTAAGAAAGGACACCACGGTCCATGATGGTCGGGAAGTCATGGCGGCAGGAGCATGGGGCAGCTGCTCACATTGCCTTTCCACTCAGGAAGCACAGGAAAGGGGACCAGGCTGCAAAACCTCAAAGCCCTCCCTCAGTGACCCACCTCCATCAGTGACCCACCTCCATCAGTGACCCACCTCCATCAGTGACCCACCTCCATCAGTGACCCACCTCCATCAGTGACCCACCTCCCCTCAGTGACCCACCTCCATCAGTGACCCACCTCCATCAGTGACCCACCTCCATCAGTGACCCACCTCCATCAGTGACCCACCTCCATCAGTGACCCACCTCCATCAGTGACCCACCTCCCCTCAGTGACCCACCTCCATCAGTGACCCACCTCCCCTCAGTGACCCACCTCCATCAGTGACCCACCTCCATCAGTGACCCACCTCCATCAGTGACCCACCTCCATCAGTGACCCACCTCCCCTCAGTGACCCACCTCCCCTCAGTGACCCACCTCCCCTCAGTGACCCACCTCCATCAGTGACCCACCTCCATCAGTGACCCACCTCCATCAGTGACCCACCTCCATCAGTGACCCACCTCCATCAGTGACCCACCTCCATCAGTGACCCACCTCCATCAGTGACCCACCTCCATCAGTGAGGCTCCATCTCCTAAACATTTCACAACCTTACATATGGTGCCCCCAGCTGGACACCAAGTGTTCCACGGGGGTGGGGAAGGTGGGGGGTGAGAGGGGATGGAGGGGATGGGGAGTGGGGACGATGAAGAATGGGGGGGGTATTTCCCAAGCAAACCAACCAGCTGCTTGTAGAATCCCACTGTTAGTAAAATCATAGCTCATCTGTTACTCTTTAGTGAAGCATTCCTCTTGGGAGAAACAACCAATAACTTTGTGGTGTTTGACTTTATTTTGGGATTCCTTTGAACATGATAAAAGAGGCCTTCTCCTGTTGGTGGCAGCCTTGGTTTATTTGCATTCACACAGACATCACCCAAGAAAGCCTCTTAGGCACCTTTCCCGAATAGCCTCAGGACAATCAGGCATGAAAGGGACATTCCTTTGTGTGCCCGCCTAGCCAAGGTCCACCTGTATCACCATCCTTATCAGCCCACAGTACTGCTGAAGTTTGTTCATTCAGGGTGACACTTGCTGCCTTAGCGGGACTAGTGGATTGTGGGTGGTGTGGCTTGGGGAGAGGGGTATGAGTGCAAACCCCAGGGACAGGGAAGTGTGCTCCCTGAAATGTAAAATAGTCGAAGCAAAGGACATCCTTAGGTGTACAGAAGGTGGTGAATGCTCAGCATCTGTGATGGCAGCTTCTGCGGAGAGCCTGGCAAGCTCCAGTCACTACTCCAGTTGTGTGTGGTGTGTGTGTGGTCTGTGTGTGCGTGTGTGTCACACGCATATATAGTCAAAGGGGAAAGCAATAACCTGGAAGCCATGTTATCAACATGCTAAGCACCAGCAATAAGAAATGTTCTAATTAAAATGTTCTGATCAAGGCTGGAGAAATGGCTCAGCAGTTAAGAGCACAGGCTGCTCTTCCAGAGGTCCTGAGTTCAATTCCCAGCACCCACATGGTGGCTCACAACCATCTGTAGTGGGATCTGATGCCCTCTTCTGGCATAAAGTTGATAGAGCACTCATATACATAAAATAAATAAATTAATTTTTTAAAAAAAATGTTCTAATCAAAATAAATCCCAGGCTGGGGTTCTCATCTCCCAGGCTGGGGAGATGGCTCAGAACCGATGTAAAGATGCAGAGTGTGGCAGCATGCTCTTGTAACCCCAATGCTGGGAAGGCAGAAACAGAAGCAGCTCTGGTGCTTGCTGGCCACAGTCTAGACTAGTTGGTGAGCCGCAGGCCAATGAGAGACCCTGTCTCAAAGAAGGTGAATGGTGTTTCTGCAGATGATACCTCTGGTCTCCGCATGCACACACATATACTCAAGCATGAAAAAAGTAAATTCCTCTGAGTATAATATCCTCTGAGTGAAATATGCCATCCCAAGCACAGGCATGAACATCCATCTGGTCTAATATATGCAAACACTTATAGGCATGTATACATAAGACACAGACACGTGTAAATACATGACAATGAAGTTGAAATGACGTCACTTCTTACATCTGCTGACATATTTACAGGGGCACGACAATGAACATGAGATGCTGAGGTCAGAGATTTTGTTTTTCCACTAACAAGATGGACGGAACTAACTGAAGCTTTGCCAAGATACCATATACACTAAGACAGTAGACAGATGCAGTCGGCACATGCTGCATGGCTTAAATCTAGAGTCTCTGTCCTGCCTGACCCCTTCTCAGAAACCGTAACCTCGTGGCTTATCATTATCTAAAATGTTCCACATTTGTGTATGTATATATGTGTGTTTGTGTAGACGTCAGAGGACAGCGTGTGGGAGTCGGTTCTTTCCTCCCACCCTGTGGGTCCCAGGGATCGAACTCAGGTCATCATGCTGGGCAGCAAGCGTCTTTACCGGCAAATCCAACTCTCTGGTCCTATTTTCATTTGCTTTTTGATGTGCTGGGATTTGGACCCAAAGTCTCACATGTGTTGGGCGGGCAGGCATTCTACCAGTGAGTTCATACCCTTGCTGTGTGTGTGTGTGTGTGTTCATGTGAGGGGTACAAACATATGTTCATGTGAATGGAGGTCAGAAGGTAACCTGAGGTGTCTTTTCTCCAGAGCCTTCCATCTCTGTTTTGTTTTCGAGTCAGGGGTCTCCTCTCCTGGCTAGCCACATCAGCTAGCCCAGCTTCTCAGCAAGCTCCAGGGTCCCACTTGCCTCTGCCTTCTCAGTGCTGGCCTTACAAATGCATGCCACCACACCCAGCTTTTGTTTGTTTGTTTGTTTGTTTGTTTGTTTTTTAAATGTGGGATCTGGAATGAAGCTCTCATCCTCACGCTTGCCCGGCAACACCTCACTGACCCGGCCATCTTTCCAGCCCTACAGGGTGTGTTAAGGCAGGGACTTGCTAAATTATGTAGACTTGCTTCAAACTCAAGATCCTCTGCCTCGGTGTCCCAGGTAGCTGGGCTCACTGGCATCCCCCTACCTCTCTTAAATAGGATGTTGGGCTGCAGGGGACCATCTCTGACATCTACGGAGAATGCAGCTGGACAGACACCTGGTCTGAGCACAACCTTCTGGGGCCTGACATGACCTATGACCTGGGTGGTATGATATGACAGGCTAGGACAGTGAGTTGGGCTCTGGAGAGCACCCCTACCCTCCCCCGCTTCCTCCCTGAAACTCCAATCTGGAGGCTAAGAGAGCAGTTTCCAAAGAGCTTTGGGTAACCCCGCTGACCTTGTGCAAGCTGAAATTAATGAAGAAGGGACATTCCTGAGCTAAGTGAGGGATGTTGAAATTGATGGAAAGAGCATCCATTTATACAGGGAAAAGCTATGAGGCTCCAAAGGCAGAAAACGGGCTTATTCCTCTGCGATGGTTGGAAGCAGAGTAGCAAAGTCATGTCATTCAGTGGTCCCCAAGGATTTCAGTTCTGTGCAGCATGCAATAAAGCAGTATGGGCAGCACTGACCTTGAAGTCTTCAAGCAGAGACGCCTGACATTCTGCATTTTTAGAAGGTAGTGAATCGTGAGCTCACTTCAGGAGTAGTTTCCCTTTAAGAAAAAGAATGAAGTTTTTGGTGCTTTAAAAAAGACAGGGTTCATTCAATGATTTTGGGTTTTTTTGTTTGTTTGTTTGTTTGTTTTTGTTCTTAAAGTGGCTCCAGGCCTGGGGATGTGGCTTAGTTGGTAGGGTGCTTACTTGGCATTCTTGAAGCCCTGGGTTTGATCCCCAGCACCTCACTAATGGAGGATGGTGGCATATACCTGTAACCCTAGCACTGAAGGATGGAGGGTAAGACATTCAGAGCCAGCCTGGGATACAATGAGACGCAGCCTCAGTCAGTCCAGCTGTGGAGTTTCAATGGGTAAAGGCTCTTGCAGAGGTGGGTCTCCAGTCCCCACATGGTGGAAGGCTCTAACCTGTGAGCAACTGTGTGGCCATCACGCTGGCATGTACTCCCCCTCCCCCACATATGAACACAAAAACAAGTAAAAAGAATCTTAAAGATTCAATAAGAAGGGGCTGGAGAGATAGCTCAGTGGTTAAGAGTATTGACTGCTCTTCCAGAGGACCCGGGTTCAATTCCCAGCACCTATATGGCAGCTCACAACTGTCTATAGCTCAAGTTTCAGGGGACCTGAAATTTCCCATGGCAAAACATGAATGCACTTTGAAAAGAAAAATTCAGGAAGAAAGCAAAACCTTGGGACTGGAGAGATGGCTAGTGGCTAAGAGCACTTGTTCCTCCAGAGGACCTGCACTCAGTTCCCAGCACCCAGATGGTGCCTCACAACCATCTGTAACTCCAGCTCAGAGACTCTGATGCTCTCTTCCAACCTCTGCAAGCATCAGGCACACCCATGGTACACATCCATACATGCAGGCAAAACACTTGTAAAATTAAGTCCAAAATTTTTTCTTTAAAAAAAAAAAAAGTGAAGGAGAAGAAGAAAAGCAAGCGATAGACACAGCGGGGCTGGAGAGGGGGCTCAGCAGTTAAAGCACCTGCTGCTCTTCCAAAGGACCTAGGTTCAGTTCCCAGCTCCCAAGTCAGGTGGCTCACAGCTGTCTGTGACCCTAGCTCCAGGGAATCACGATCCCTCTTCTGGCCTCCACAGGCACCCATACATATAAATAAATAAATTTTCAGGGGCTGGAGAGATGGCTCAGGGGTTAAGAGCACTGGCTGCTCTTCCAGAGGACCGGGGTTCGATTCCCAGCATCCACACAGCCGCTCACAACGATCTGTAACTCCAGTTCCAGTTCCAGGGGACTTGACAGCCTCACACAGACATATATGCAGGCAAAACACCAATGCACATAAAAATAAATAAATTTTGAAACATAAATAAATAAATTTTCTACACAGAATGGATCCAAGAGGCTTGGCCATTTGCAACACTTACCTCTGTATTAGACTAGATGAGATTATTGTTTACTACTTCTAAACACTGAAGAAGGGTGGGTATGTAGGTTAGTGGTAGAATGCTAGACTTTTATCTGGAGTATTGTTTGATCTCCAGAGTCAGAAAATAATGAGAAGAATATGACAATAGTGATGATGGTAATAATAATAAAGAAACATCTAGGGAAAGACCATGTTTAAAATATATATACATATGGGCATGGTGACACATACCTTTAATCTCAGCACGCTTAGGCAGAAGCAGAAGGATCTCTGTGAGTTTGAGGCCAGCCTGGTCTACAGAGTGAGTTCCAGGACAGCCAGGGTTGTTGCACAGACAAATCCTGTCTTGAAAAACAAAAACAACATCAACTGGGAAAAAAAGGAAGAAAACTCGTATTGGTTTAAATCAGAACACTGTATAACTAGGATGGCAAAAGGTCTCAGTGGCTAACAGAGCGTGTCGTCAGTTCTGAGGACCTGAGTGTGATGCTCAAGGTCCACGTGGCGGGAGGAGAGAGCTGACTCACTTGGGTTGTTCTCAGACTTCCATGCTCACACCATGGCATGTGAGGGCACACACTCATCCGTGTGCATGTGCACACACTCAGATAAGCACAAATGCACTTTACTTTCAACATATATATACATTTCCATACATTTCTTTCAATAGTTACTACATATTACATTGTCCTACTGAAATTCTATTCAACATCACACTTTCAAATCATCATCCAAATATTTAGGGGAAGAACAATGTATAAAGTTGAGTTAAACTTTTTATGCAGTTTTTTTCAAAGGTTTATTTATTTCATAAAGTGTTCTGTCTGCATGTATGCCTGCAGGCCAGAAGAGGGCACCAGATCTCATTACAGATGGTTGGGAGCCACCCTGTGGTTGCTGGGAATTGAACTCAGGACCTCTGGAAGAACAACCAGTGCTCTAAACCACTGAGCCATCTCTCCAGCCCACAGTTGTGATTCTTATTTCCTTTAGTTTTCTGTGGTGCTGGTGATCCATCCCTCATGCATTCCGAGCATACACTTCTCTGTTCAGATGTTCCCTACGTCCACATGTGTAATCCTTATTAGATTTCAAAAAAGGTCTCTTATGGCTCAGGCTGGCCTTGAACTTCCTGTGCAGCTAGGACGAGCTTGAATTTGTAACCTGTCTCCACTTCCCAGTGTATACTCTGGGATTACAGGAGTATACCACCACACCCAGTTTATATGATGCTGGAGACTGAGCTAGGTAAGTACTACATCAACTACATCCCCAGCCCTGGAATCCTTGCGTTCCATAAAAACCAATAATTTTCCCCAGGAGCCTGGGTTTGGAGAGGGTTGGGGTTTTCTAAGCATGCTTCTGTTCCCCCAGGCCTGTATTCTGGAAGCCTTCCTCCTGTGGACCCTGCTGCTGAAGGAACATGGTCTGTGAGACAAGAGCTGAGCTGCAGAGCCAGGTGGATCTGTGGATCCGCTGCAGCATTTGCTTGGACGAGGTACTTCAAACTTTCTCAATTTCGTTTTCATTTGAGACCGTGCCTCTCTGTGCCACCCTGGTCTGATCTCACCGTGTAGACCAGGCTGGCCTTGAACCCTCCGAGATTTATGTGCCTCTGTCATCTCAGTGTGGGGATGAAAAGCCAGCTCAGTTTAGGTTTCTTGACTTCTAATGGAACTGACAAGGTTGTAGGGAAGATTAAGCACGATCCTGCTGATACCATACAAACTTAACCAGAGACACCAGTGAAGACAGAAATGGGGTGGGGGAATTAAACAGGACAGTCCCCATGATGTGACAAGCCTGTTTCCTTAGCTCCTGTTGCAGGCTTTCCCCTAATGATTTTTTTTTCTTAACTTTGTTATGAATGCCTGTGGAGTATTCTTTCATGCTATTGCCATGGAAACTAGTTTTCTTGCCTGATCTTATTTTCTGGCTGGCTATTTTATCCTTCCCCCTAAATGTATTAGTGAGAATTGTTTTTAAAATCAGTATTTATTCATATAATATATTTTCATATAAAATTTATTTTTGTCGTCGGGTAGTGGCGGTGGTGGTGCATGCCTTTAATCCCAACATTCAGGAGGCAGAGGCAGGTGGATCTCTGTGAGTTCAAGACCAGCAGGATCTACAAGAGGGAATTCCAGGACAGCCAGGACTGCTTCACAGAGAAACCCTGTCTCGAAAAACCAACAAAACAAGTAATATTTTTTCCTTTGCATTCAGGCTCAGTGCAGTTAATCATGCTAAGGTGTGACTGGGGCTCTCATCTGAACAGCACCATCATATGTCTGGGCGGGGAGGGGGGATGGGAGGGGGGACGGGAGAGGAGAGGGGGAAGGGGGGGATGGGAGGGGGGACGGACAGATGACACACGACGACGATGCACATTTACCCGAACAGTGTCACCATGTGTCTGGAGTAAGTTTTACAGTCAGGAAAGAGGCTACCAAGCTCCCAAGGCTTTGGGTGAAATTCCCGGGGCTGGCTGTGTGGGTTGCTCAGGCGTGGAGTACTTTGTTAACATGACCTGTTCTGTAGCACCACACAACAGAAGTCTGACAGTGTATTTATTTCTGAGGTTTCTGAAAAACAGATACATGTCAGGAAAAGTATTCATTTTAAAAGTTGTGTTGTTGGTGGTTGGTGGTGGCGCACGCTTTTAATCCCAGCATTCAAGAGGCAGGCAGATCTCTGTGAGTTCAAGGCCAGCCTGATCTATAGAGGCTAGGACAGTTAGTTCTGTAACACAGAGGAACCTCTGTCTTGAAAAACAAAACAAAACAAAAACAAAAGTTGTGTTGTTGGTTAGTTATTTGTCAACTCTGACCAAGGTCATCTGAGGAGAGGGACCCCCGCTTGAGAAAATGTTTCTCTAAGACGGGTTTGTAATCAAGTCTGTGGGGGCACTTTGTTGACCAATGATTGATTTGGGAGGGTCCCGCCCACTGTGGGCGGTGCCACCCCTTGGCAAGTGGTCCTGGGCTGTAGGAGAAAGCAGCTGAAGCAAGCCGTGACGAACAAGACAGGAAGCAGCACTCCTCCGCGTCCTTCCAGGTTCCTGACTTGAGTTGCTGCCTGCCTTGCCTTCTTTATAGACTTCAACTGTAAGCTAAAATAAACCTTTTTCTCCACAGGTTGCTTTAGCCACGGTGTTTTGTCACAGCAAAAGAACACACTAGAACAAAAGTCAGGCTTTTCGAGACAGAGTTTCTCTGTGTAGCTTTGCGCCTTTCCTGGAACTCACTCTGTAGCCCAGGCTGGCCTCGAACTCACAGAGATTCTCCTGGCTTTGCCTCCGGAGTGCTGGGATTAAAGGTGTGCGCCCCCACTGCCCAGCTGATTTCTAAAACCTTGAAGATTCATTAGAATGTTTAACACGTCTGTATGTGTCTGTGTTGCCTGCCGTTTGTGTGCAGTACCCACAGAAGCCACAAGAGGGCACTGGGTCCCCTGGAGATGGAGTTACAGGCAGCTCGGGCTGCCTGACGCTGGTGCTGGGAAATGATCTTTGGTCACCTGGAAAAGCAGGAAACATTCCTAACTGCTGAGCCATCTCTCCAGCCCCAAAGATAAGGAGTCTTAAAAACATAATTTGAGACCACACATATGTGATCGTTCAGTGGATAAAGGCCAGTTCCTGAAAGCTGACTCTTGATTCTTCTCTCTCTCTCTCTCTCTCTCTCTCTCTCTCTCTCTCTCTCTCTCTCTCTCTCTCTCTCTCTCTCTCTCTCTCATGCACACACTCGCAAATGTAATTTCAAAAGAAATTCATTATATTAAAGCAAAAAAAGTTAGAAGAAAAAAATAACTTGGTGAAAGATCTGGAGTTTCTATATAATCTCTCATTCAAACTAAACTAAAGCTTTTGAGTAAGAAAGGCACCATTGATAAATTTATCTAAAGCGTGTAGTTTCATCACTTGGGAGGCTGACGCAGGTCTGTTGTCTGAGATGAGGAGGTCAAGGCCAGTCTCAGGACATAGTGCGACCCTCACCCCCACCACAGAGAAACCAAAAGTAAGTGAAGAAAAGGCACAGACTGGGGGTCCCCAAGTCAAACCAAAGCTGGTGACCACAGTAGCCCAAACTGACACTGGGCCTCCCTGAGTGGAGCGGTCCCAAGGGGATCTTTGGTGAAATTAGCCGCTGGATCACATGATCACATATGGTTGATTCTACACTCAAACAGAGACAAAGGCCTAGGCAGCCATGATGAAGGAGACCAAGAGGAACCTTGGTCACGTTGGGCCATCAGAGCATTCCTGGAATGTCACAAAAGCTCAGGCATCGGTACCCACAACTCTACATGCAGTTTAGAGGCTACGCCTCCTAATCTTACTCGATGTGGGGGGGGGGTTGGGGGGGAGTGAGGAAATCAATCGCCAATGTGGACCACGTTCCCATGTGTTTAATTTCACACTCATGTCAGAATGTTTTATAACTGAGGGAATTGAAGCTCTGAAAAATTAAGACTTTACCATCAATTACAAATTGAAGTTTATATGCCAGTTGGTTTAGTTTTATATATATTACAGGCTGGAGGGATAACTCAGTTGAAAGAGTGCTTGCCAGCATGCACGAGACCCTGAGATCCATCCCCTCGAATCACATAACTGGGTGTGCTATTGCACACAGAAACCAGCTCTTGGAAGGTAGAGGCAGAAGGATCAGAAGTTCAAGATCACCAGGTGGCGGTGGAGCATGCCTTTAGTCCCAGCACTCTGGAGGCAGAGCCAGGCAGATTTCTGTGAGTTCGAGGCCAGCCTGGTCTACAGAGCGAGATCCAGGACAGGTACTAAAACTACACAGAGAAACCCTGTCTCGAAGAAAAAAAAAAAGTTCAAGATCATCCTGGGTTATATAGGCATGTTTGGGGCCAGCCTGGGCTTCACGAGACCTTGTCTCAAGAAGACAAACTAAAATCTAGAAAAGGATGATGCAAAGCTCTCTTCGTCTTTTTTTTTTTTTTTTTAAGACAACAGTTCCACATAGCCCAGACTGGCTTCAAATTCACTGTGTAGCTGAGGATAACCTTTAACTCCTGATCCTTCTGCCTCTATATCCCAAATATAGTATATGGTATAACAGGCATGGACCACTTCACACAGTTTGTGATGCACTGCGTCTTTAACCCAGGGCTCAGGCAGGTTTGCCACCCATTGAGCTATATCCCTAGCCCCTAAAAATTTTTTAAATTGCTTTAAAAAAAAAAACTCCATTAGTAGGAAAAAAAACCCCTCAAATAGTAATAAAATTGACAATTAGTCTCAAGGCTTTTGTTGTTGTTGTTGTTTTCAAGACAAGGTTTACCCTGTGTAGCTTTGCACCTTTCCTGGAACTCATTCTGTAGCCCAGGCTGGCCTCAAACTCACAGAGATCCGCCTGGCTCTGCCTCCCGAGTGCTGGGATTAAAGGTGTGTGCCACCACTGCCCGGCTTCAAGGCAATTTTTAATACATCCCAAATGAATAGACTACTGATAAGTAATGCCCCAATATTAATACAGGAGAATTTTTTGGGTTCAAGATCAGCCTGGACCAGATAGATGATGGATAGGTAGGTAGATAGATAGATAGATAGATAGATAGATAGATAGATAGATAGATAGATAGATAGACAGACAGGTAGAGAGATTTTCAGCTTCTCATTGTACTCAGCTCCTAATGAGGCTGTCCCATGGACAGGATGGTACCTCAGGCATGTATCATTATTTTGAACCTAAAACTTGGTGTTCCTCATATTCTTTGAAAGCTCAGCTTTTCCCTTTGGCAATCTCTGCTCTTGAGTTCTTAAACTGCCTTCTAGTTCTCTGAAGGTGGCACACCCCTGTGACATAAGGTGTCAGGTCTGGGCGCAGAGGCCACACCTGGTGTGTCCAGGCTTGACAGGTTCTGAGCTGTTTCCTGTCATTTCGTCCTGAGCGTGTGGCCGTTCCTTGTACAAACCTTTGGTCTCTTCTTCTCTTCATTTTCACTTTCAATTCTATTTTGTTTGTTTTTTTGTCCTAATGGCTCTCATTCTTACCCGGGCTGGCCTGGACCTCCTGGGCTGAAGCAATCCTCCTGCCCCAGCTTCCAGAATACCTGAACACGTGTGCACCACTATACCTGCTCTTGTTTTGAGTGTGTATGTGTGGGGGTGGGCATGTGGACACACATGTAGAAGCCAGAGCCATTTACTTTTGAAAGAAATATTTGAATTACTTTATTTTATGTGAAGGATTGTTTTGCCTGCATGTATCTATGTGTAGCACATGCACACAATGCCCCAAGAGGTCAGAAGAGATGGTCAAATGCCTTGGGATTGGAGTAATAAGTGGTTCTAAGCCACCACATAGGTCCTAGACACGAAATTCTGGTCCTCTGGAAGAGCAGCCAGTGATCTTAACTACTGAGCCATCCCTTCAGGTCCCCACCCCCTGAGATAAGGTTTCTCATTGGCCTGGAGCTCGCTGAGTAGGCTGGCTGGCTGGCCAGTGAACTGAGAGCCTTTCTGCCTGTCTCTGCCTCCCCAACATCCCAGGACACCTTTGCTTGTTTTCACCTTGGATTTAATCTAACTCAGGTCCACACACTGGCAAAGCACGTAGGTCCTCCAACTCCACGTGCGCCATCCCCAACTATTGCTTGTTATTATGCCAAAGCATAAAGCCCGCAAAGGTCGGGGTAGTTGTGCCTCTAGTGTCTGGCTTATCTCCTGTGGAAGGAATTCAGTCCCTGTTGCCCTAACAGTGGGAAAAGTTACAAAAATTCAGACAACATGACCACCTTTCAAATTTGTGTTGGGATGAAGTCACGTGCTGCCAGGCCTGACCACCTGAGTTCAATCCCTGGGACCCCCATGGTGGAAGGAGAGAATCAGGTCCCACAAGCTGTCTGATGAATTCCACACAGGTTGTCCTCCGAACGCCACACATGTTCAGAGGCATGCATGCACCCTGTATTTTATTTTAAGAATTGATGTAATTCACACACCATACATAAGATTGTTTGAAAAAGGTACAATTCAGTCGTTTTGGGTATAGTCACAGTTTTACTGGCATCATCAGTACCTCCGGGACATCCTTGGACCACCCCTCCGGAGACAAAGCTCCTTTGTTCCGTTAGCAGTCTCTCCACACTCCATCCTCCGCCCCACAAGAAGCCAAGGACTGCTACTCTCTCCCTCTGTGGGTTCCTACCTACCGCTGTCCCACACATGGAATTGTGCTTTGTGAACTTTGGCCCTGACCTTTCGCTTAACTACTTTTCCCAGGTCCTTCTCTCTTGCAGGGTGTATCAGCCATTTACTCCCTTCCCTGGCTTGGTCGTAGTCCTCTGTAAGGTATGCACCACGTTAAAACAAACAAACAAACCGCAAAACCCTTCCTAGCCAAGATTTTTTGACTATCGCGACCCTAGGTTCCTAGATTCACGTGAAGGGTGACGATCAAATCTCACGATTTTCTGTACCTTGGAACTTTCAGGCTCTTCTTCCTCGGACACTGGGAGCGCAGCCCGGTGGTGACCCTGCGAGTGTACTTCCTCAGCTCTCTCTACACAAGGCACCAGACTCCCTAATCCTGTTGAGGAATCTGCGTCCCCTTCTCTCCTAGGCTACCTGGTTTCCTGAAACCGGACACCGCAGAGGACAGAGCTCTCTCTATTCTTGTTTCCCAAGGAAATTAATTCAGGTATAAAGAACGGGTGGAGGAAATATTTTCGACTTTCCTTACGATCCAGAAAGGAAAAAAAAAAAAAGGATTTCCTTTGGACTGCGGCCACGATTCTGATCTTTTATGCAGATAAAGTATTTCTTTAAAAAAAAAAAAAAAAAAACTTCTAGGAAAATCATGCGACTTGGGAGCTAAATCGATGTTAAGTTTCTCCTTAAAGGGAAGAGACACGTGAGCAGTTTCCTAGTCTCCCCGAGTGTTTTCATCCCCTCGGTTTGGGGGTGTTTCCCTAGGGACGACTAGGACAGCGGCAGCCGGCTCTGCTAGCTAGTGAGGCCGCAGGACTACAGGATCCAGAGTCCTTTGGAAACTTGTAGTTCCACGCTCGTTGGTTACCTCGGCTTCCCTGAGGAGTGACGCTGTGAAAACAAACTCTGATTGGTCCGGCCTGGGCTGAATTCTCCATTTATGGACAGATTGCCCGGCCCGAGCCCAGGCTGAGCCAGAAAAGAGTTCGGAGTAAGTGTTAGGAGAAAGAGGGTCCAGGCAGGGCAGCTGGACAAGCAGTCCCGCGGAGCGCATCGGGTGCATCTCTAGACAGCTGGGGATCGCCAGGTCCGAGTGTGCACCAGGTCTGCTAAGTCTTGCCTCACCTAGCGTCTCGGATCCCGCCTGGATGGAGTCCTATCTGGGTTTCCATTGGCTCCTGTGAGTTCTTGGGTGTCTGGAGCTTGTTTTTTTGGCGAAGGGAACCAACTTTTGAAGTTCGCCCAGGAGACTGCGTTCCAACCCCAGTGCCTAGGCAGCGGGACCCGGCGGAGGCGCGACCGCGGCGGGAGTCACCATGGTGAGTTGGCTGCGCCGCGTCCCTGGACGCCTGACCCTGAGATGGGGCAGGAAGCCCCGGAGCGGGGCACCTACCTTGGGCACGCTGCCCAGGCCAGGGGGTGGAGAAGGTGGATGCGGGAGTATGCACTTCTGGAGCGCCGATTTCCTGCTGTTTGCTGCAAACCCGGTCTTGGCGGGGAAGAGGGACTGAGGCGGGCAGGGAAAACTCTCTGAAGTGGCTTTCCGCGCCGGGAAAGTTTTGGTGGCAGTGTGGCTGTGGCTGGCAGCTGTCGGAAGCCAGGGCGTGAGCCCATCTGTTTTCACCGACACAGCCACGGGACGGGGACCCTTTTCTCCTTCAAGGAAGGTTGGGGGGGCACGCCTGTGTCCCTCCGGTCCCCTCCCCTGGGCGGGCACCAGCGTGAACTCCTTGGCTGGCTGATCCCGCAGCTGTCCCCCTGGCATCGGGGAGGACCCAGGCAGCCCCGTCTGCACTGATAATGGGCCGCGCGCCTGCACAAAGGCGGGGTACAGGCGGGGGCGCCAGGTACCGCGGAGCACCTGGCGGTGGCCCGAGCTGCAGGGACCCTGTGACGATGGCGCACAGCGGCAGCCACGCTGGCCCGCAGCCCAGGCCCGTAGGGTCCCTGTGTGGGGTAAACACCTCCTGCTGAGGGCCCCACCCGGTCCCCAGCTCCAGAGGACCGCCACCCTGCTTCACACGCCACAAGTCCCCGAGAGCGTCTCTGGTTTTGTTCTTTCCTCGCTTGGCATTTAGGGAGTGTGTGGCATGGACTGCCTCTCTCTAACTCATTTGAGATTTTTGTCGCTCCCCGGAGGAGTCCCCGGCCCAGCCATTCTCTTTTCTCAGTCCCAATAACCTTAGCCACATCCCCTGGGCTTTGCTGTGGTGTAGCTTTACTTCAGAAGGACAAAAGAAAAGATTGTATTTTGGCCAGTCCACCAGGACCAAAAGGAAAAAAGTTTTTTACACTTAAAAAGTTTCTAAAAGGCTTCAAAGTTTCCACACTTGCTTCTCGGTGGAGGAACTTGTCCTCCTGGCTTCGTCGTTGTTTACTGACGGTGAGGGTGAAGCCTCGCGCAGCGCTCGCTTGAGAAAACTGTATCCCAGATCCCAGCGCCAAGCATCAGCGGCACAGGCCGGGCAGAGCCCACATTAGTTTAGACGCAGCCCCTGCCCGGGCGCTGTTTATTCAAAAGGATGATTTAAAACAAAGGAAACCTTTAAAAGGCATCCTGGCCCCAAGCTTTTACTTTTTACATAGTTCAAAATGATGTCACCTTTTGCTCCCGAGAGAGAATACTTCATTTATAAATACGCTTCCTCCTTCAGTTTTGAGGTTTCAGAAGTCAGTTCACGCTCCGTGTACCCTGAGCTGCGGTTGGGTGCAGTTTGGGGGTGTGTGTGTGTGTCTCTGACCACTTGAACTTGAGCAGTATGATAGTCCTGGTGCCTAAGAATTGCTGTAATTACTTTCCATGGTTCAATATTTCTAAAAAAAAAAAAAAAATCAATGCGTTTATGTCAAGGACTAAAAAGAATTTCACTGAACCTAACTGTGTATGTGGTACCTTGAGAAAATGAACTTCCTTTGTTAAACTCACTTTTTTTTAATCTGGGTAGATCCCCAATTAGTCTGTGTCATTTCCAGAGACGTGGGAAAACACGCTCAGTTTAGCTCCTTGCAGCTGGAGTAGCTAGTTGATCCCATCAGATGTGGAGGAGGTGTGTCTTAGAGTTCTTTTCATGCCTGTGTAGACAGGGTCTAGTCACCTCCTGTGGGCTCCCTGCCATCAGTACAGATGGGCATGTGAAGGGCCACTAGGAGGCTATCTGTACTTCAGATATGGATGCCTGGGCCACAATTCACTACTCAGAAAAGCCGAAGCAGCTGCCTGTCCTGAAATAGATGTGCCATGGACAGAACTCTGGTGTCTAGAGTCCTTTGGACAGAAATTAAAGGGATTGTTTCTTCCAGGACTTGAAAGTTTGAGTGAGCTTATCAGCTGTGTGGAGTTGCCTGAGAACAGAGTACCCACATCTCGGATAGTTAGGAGCCCAGTGAGAATGCTCAGTGTTTATGTAAGAACTCTTAAGGCTGAATGGAACTTCTGTGCTCTGCATTTGTCTGGGCCTGCCCAGTTGAATCCCTCAGCTGCTCAGGACAGGAAGGGATGGGCCATTACCCTTGGTGGGTGTGGCCAAGAGTTAGCACAGAGCACAGGCCCTTGGCCATGCCGCAGGAAGAACACCTGTACTGTGAACTCTTCTTCCTTGTGTTTGTGTGACGCCTACTCTTGATTGGCAAGCTGATGGGATTCAGGATCATCACAGAACGAAACCTCTGGGCGTATCTGAGAGTTTCTAGCTGAGGTTACTAGAGGCTGGAAGACCCATTCTTTACATGGTGGCACCCGATCCATGGACTGTGGTCCCAGGCTGAATAAAAAAGGAAAATGGGAGCTGAGCACCAGCGGTTGTCTCTGTTTCCTGCCTGGCGGTACAGGAATGTGACGGCTGCCTCTAGTGTTGGCCACCATGCCTCTTCCGAGTTGATTGGACTGCATCCCCTCTAACTGTCAGCTCAGACAAGCCCTTCCCGGAGTTACATATGTCAGGGTAATTTGTCACAATAAGAAAAGTAACTGGTCTGGAGAGATGCCTCAGAGGTTAAGAGCACCGACTGCTCTTCCAGAGGTCCTGAGTTCAATTCCCAGTAACCACATGGTGGATCACAACCATCTGTAATGAGATCTGGCGCCCTCTTCTGTATACATAATAAATAAATAAATCAAAAAAGAATTAAAAAAAAAAGAAAAGTAACTAATTGTGTGTGTGTGTGTGTGTGTGTGTGTGTGTGAGAGAGAGAGAGAGAGAGAGAGAGAGAGAGAGCTTTTCAGGGAGGCCTGGGAGCGAATTAGACTGTCTGTACCTAAGGCCCTATGACTTCCGGGGTGTGTGACCTCATGATGAAAATTCACTTCAGATTCATGAATACCATGTACAGCTCACTTCTCCCTCATGAATGCTAACTATGGGACACTAGCGCATCTTGGGAACCCCAGACTCTATTACCAGGCCATCGTTATTGTTACCCTTTTCATTAGGAGACTTGAAGAGGTGGAAAAAAAAAAACAACCCAAACAAACTCATCCCCATACGTCATCGTATCTGGGTGGGTGTTGATTAGAAGAGTCTACAAATCTCCTGTTGGCTCTAATAAATAGCAGTGTATGACTTCCTTCATGGACCCTGGCTTTGTCGTCTGTGACAGGAAAGTTCCGTTGGTGGCCATGGTCTGTTTGCTGTGTGATAGACTAAAACCTATGTATGTGTGTCTGCTTTCTACTTTGGCCCCAGAAAGTATGATTCATGGGGTTTCTGTGAACCAAGTTTGCAGAGGTGACTGAGTAAGTCTCACTTGGCCATTGTCTTTGCAAGGGTCTAATCTATAGTTCCTTTTCTATACTGCTTATTATACCTCAGGCACTAGCAGGTGTAGCACACACAAACACAGCACTGATTTGTTTATTTATTTTGGTGGGATGTGATTTCTCTGTGTAGCCTTGGCTGTCCTGGAACTTGCTCTGTAGACCAGGATGGACTCGAACTCAGAGATCTGCCTGCCTCTGCCTCCCGAGTGTTGGGATCAAAGGTGTTGACCACCACATCTGGCTGCAGCACTAACTTGTAACTTAGGGATCTGGTAGACAGCTGACCCTGGGTAAGTTAGGTTCCCCAGGGTAGAGGCTGGTGTGTATTTAACAAGCCTGGAATCCATTTGGAAGGTTTTCAGGGAAGTCAATCTAGTTCGTTTCCATTGATTAGTTTATCAGATTCCAGAAGTCCCCTGGCCAAAATGATGCAATTCAGCTAAACTGGAGAGGAGGGGGTCAGTTTGATGGCCAAGGGAAGGTTAAGGAAAAGGCTGGTTGAGAATGCTTCTCAGTCAGGGTGAGTGCAGTGAGCCAGCCTAGGACTTCCTCTCTTGGAGGAGAAGCCCGGTTGGGCCCTGGATGGACAGAGATGAGGTATGGGAAGGTGAAGGCCATCCGGTCCCTATCTCTGCTGAAGATTCCGCGGGTAGGAACTCCAGTGACTCTGGAGGCCAAGACACAATCTGTCTTCTGGAGAATAAACAAGGACCACATGTCCCCTGGTTACACTGGTCATGTTACCAGGCTGTCTTGTTGTAGACAAGCAGCACTCTAGATCTCTTGCTGGCACTGCTCATTTGTAAGTTCCCTGATGGTCGCGGAAAGGCCAAGCATGCTCATCTGTGGGTCATCTGCTTGCAGCTGCTACGAGCTCAGTGTGGTGTCCTGGGAACCACAATGCTTCCTTCCTCCATCTACTTGCTAGCCAGAAGGTCTGAACGGCAGCTGCATACCCGGCAATGATGTCAGTGTGCTGTATCCACACCTTCCTTCTCCTGGGGCCTCGCTAGAGAAGGAAGGCGCTTGCCTGGCATCTTGTACCTGCAGAATCTGGCGGCTTACCCAGGGAAAACCCCCGTGCCGCTGCTAATTGGAGCTGTCGGGACACAGTGAAGATGGCTGGCGTGTGAGCGGCCAGGCTGCACTTTCAGCTTCTCTTGTTACCCTTCACCCCTCTGTTTCGGCGAAGGGCCCCAGATCCCGATGCTCCTCGCCCCTTCCCAAGCACAGGAACTTGAGGTGTGTTTCAAGAGTTCTCCTTCAGGCTAGAGAGCAAGCATCTGTAAGCATTTTAGGAACCACAGATTCCTCTGCTCCCGGTGTGTCGTGAAGTCACGTGAGACTAAAGACCAAGTAGTGCTTCTCAGCTACTGGTGAGAGAGGACTAGGGTCCCAGTGCTTGGCAAGGACATGTGGAAGCTTTTTATCGGCATCTCTGTTCAACTGTCCTAATGCTGTGACCCTTTAATACAGTTCCTCATGTTGTGGTGACCCCTCCCCAATCATAAAATTATTTTTGTTGCTACTGTTACAAATCATAATATAAATGTTTTTGCAGATAGAGGGTTGGTGGAGGGGTCACGACCCACAGGTTGAGAACCACTACATTATAGGCCTGTGATATAACATGCAGAAATATTTTGAAACATCTAAACAACTGTAAGATGCTCTAGACCTCACAGTGGGATATGTAGGTACATTCAGTCATGCTTTTCCAGATTTGAATTTGAGTAATTTATATATATTATATATTAATTTATTATTATATAATATATACAATATTTAATATATATTAAAGGGTGTTTTGCCTGTATGTATGTCTGTGTACCATGTCCATGTCCATGCCTGGTGCCTGAGAAGGCAAGCAGAGGGCATCAGAGGCTTTGGAACTGGAGTTACAGATGGCTGTGAGCCATACTATGTGGATACTATGTGGATGCTGGGAATTAAACCTGGGTCTTCTGCAAGAACAACCAATGCTCCTACCTGCTAAGTCATCTCTCCAGACCCATTATTTGCAGATGTGTGTGTGTGTGTGTGTGTGTGTGTGTGTGTGTGTGTGTTATATAGTTAACATATTTGACAAAGATGCAGCAACTTATATTTTTACCATTATGTGATTAATTTTTCTCAATAGTATTTTCTTTTCTTTGTTTTTTTTTTTCTTTTTCTTTTTTCTAAACAGGATCTTAATATGTAGCTCTGGCTGTCCCTGTCCTAGAATTTACTTTGTAGACCAGGCTGTCCTTGAACTCCTAGAGATCTGCCTGCCTCTACCTCCTGAGTGCTGGGATTAAAGGTGTGTGCCACCACTGCTTGGCTTATTTTATTTTCTGTTGATTATTTTTGCAGTGCTGAGGATCCACCCAGTGTATACAGGACGAGCACAGTATCGCCCAACCACATCCCTAGACCCTGATATTTTTATTTCCCACTTTGTTTGGACTTGACATTTACAGAGCAAATAAGAGGTTAAAGGTTAAATGCCAATGGTATTAAAAATAAACATCTTAGACCTTTAAGCTCATTCTGTAATAATAGCAAGCAAATCATGTTCTGAATTTTGTGCTGCAGAATTTATTTTGGCATAGCCAAGAGTTTTTTGGTCATCCTAGCAGAATTTTTTTTAACATATTTTTTTGACAGTTTTATCAAGACAAGCAGAATTTACAGATCGTTTCCTAAAATAATAGCACTGGCTTTGACAAGCCCTGGGCCTTTAACTGTATGTCTACATGGACTTGGCCTTCACTTCTGAGGTCCCGCCTTCAGAACAGCAGTATTGTCATCATTCACAGCCATTTCAGTTTTGTTTTTTTAATTTTTCTCCTTCCACTTTTATCTCTGTGTGTACATGTGTCCGTAGAGGGTGAAAGGCCACTTGCAGGAGTCAGTTCTTTCTTTCTGCTGTGTGGGTCCTGGCGATCAGACTCAGGTTGTCGGGTCTGGGAGTGTCCCTGCCTGTTCAGCTTCTGGCCAGCCCTTCAGGCAGGCACTTTGAATGGTCACTTACGAGCTACAGAAAAAAAGGCCATTTTTAATAGAACCTTCCTTTCTGACCTGAAATACTGCTGGCCATGTGACTGCCATCCTACTCACAGGGTTCTGTGCCTGGTCCCTCCCAGCTTTCTCTTTTCTGCCTCTGAGGAGGGGACACACACCCTCCTGTGGGTGTGCAGTTTTGTGTAGAGCAGGCCGTGGAGGACGAGAGACAGGTAGATAGATCCCTCTCCCTAAGAATTAAATATAAGAGCAGTGCGAAGGCAGTCCTTGATCTCCTGGGTATTTAGAATTCTGACGTGTATTAACATTCACTCGTACCTACCAGTCGTACACGGCATTGTAGAGAGAAAAAGCGTAGGGCGCCCTCTAGAATGCCCAAAAAGAGCTTAAGATTTCTGTCTTAAACTTTCACAGAGAGAGGGGGCCCTGGGGAGACATTCAGTGGATAAGGAGCTTGCGTGCAGACATCAAGACCTGAGCTCAGCTCCCCAGCACCCATGGAAAAGCCTGGTATGGCAGCATTGGTGTGTGTGTGTGGGGGGGGCACTGTTAGGGGTTCACTGGCTGGCCAGTCTAGCTGAAACATGAAGCTCCAATTTGAGTGAAAAAACCATGTTTCAAAAAATAAGGTGGAGTAACTAAGATATCCCTATATCTATTTCTGGCCTCTCCATGTGCCCACACAATGCACACGCAATACACACACACACACACACACACACACACACACACACACACACACACACACACGAAATAAAAACAAAGGAGCCCAATCCTTCATAGAGTAGTCTGGGGCTGGGGATGCAGCGCCGTCAGCAGAATGCTTGCCCTGCATGCCTGCATCCGATTCTCAGCACCACATAGGCCTGGTGTGCTGGTGCATGCCTAGAATTCCAGAACTCAGGTGGTAGATGGACATGGTGATACAGTTCTGCAGGAGGGAGCCCAAGGCTCATCTTTGGCTGTGTAGGGGATTTGAGGCCAATCTGGAATACACGAAACTCTATTTCAAAGAGCAAGGAGCAGGGCTGGAGAAGGAGAGTCGGCCATCCAGTTGAATGACTTTTGAAGGCTCTGGGTTTGGGCTGAGCTGGTGGCTGAGCACACAAATTTTCTTGATCTCAGTCTAAGAAGGGGATGGATTAGAATCTTATTTTCTCAACAGTCTAGACATAACCAAGATAGTTTAGTTTCTGAGCCCTTTCAGGAAGGCCCACTTGAGGATGAAAGCTTGTTATTTTTGATTCATTGCCCCTTAAACTGTAAAAGATTATAAGAAATAAAGTCTGAAGCAATCTCCGGTAATACCATTGCCCTGCAACACAGTAATTATTTTATGTCTCTGGGTTTCCTTCCAATCTATTCTAACACACGCTGTTTTTATGCCGTTGTAATTAAGAAGCAAATATATCACTCATGCTCTGTATTTTTTTTCCCCATTTATTTTATAAATCCTTCACCTTGGTAGACATATTCATGGTTTTTGCTAGTGGAATAATAATTCCATGTAGCCTGATAGCCAAACCTAAATCATAACTGTAGAAAAATCTCCCCCATAAATGTGTACATGGAAAAGTTGTCCTATGCCGGGTGGTGGTGGTGGTGGTGGTGGTGGTGGTGGTGGGCGGCGGCGGCGGCGCATGCCTTTAATCCCAGCACTTAGGAGGCAGAGGCAGGTGGATCTCTGTGAGTTTGAGGCCAGCCTGGGCTACAGAGTGAGTTCAAGGAAAGGCGCAAAGCTACACAGAGAAACCCTGTCTCGAAAACAAAACAAGAAAAGTTGTCCTGGCATTCACTACAACTGCCGTTGTGATAGGCTGCTCATTTTTCTGTGACTCTGGGGATGGGGAGCCCCCTTTTTGGTGTATGTACAGTTGGAACAGGCTTGGGGTATACATACTCTCATATCCCTAGGTTCTGACCTCCAAATGTGTGTTGATGATGTGGAAGCTTACCCCTATGTCCCCCAATCCTGCCACCACCTACAGGGTGGCACAAGACAAGACTTTCAGTTTCTTCTGCAAGTCTCAGCTGAGAGATGCCTTAAACATAGTTTTGGGGGTGGGGGGCAGAGGCTGAGATCTAGAGGTGATGTAAGAATTGGTGAGAGGATGGAGAGAAGCTGAGTCCCTCGGCTGAAACTCTCACTGATCCTGCAGGCCCTACAAGCAATGGAGGATGACGGTGGCCTGCCTAGGCTTGGCTGTCATTGGTGTCAAGGTCTTCTACCCCAATTGCCAGGTCCTGTGGCCTTCCCTGTAGCTGAAAAGGAACGTGTGACCCTTGATGTAGGGAAGATCCTGGTCGGGGGACTCAGTTGAGGGCTGAGTAGTTGCCACTCCCTCACTGTCTGAACAAATGCCTAGTTGTTTCAGGGATGCAGGGACAGGCATCTGGGAGCAGAGCCAGCCTCCCTCTGCATTTTATTTCCTCCCAGGTGCCTTGTTCCGGGGTTCAGCTCTGTCTGTTTTACCGTGCTGGTACCTGCTGCTGGTGTTCCTTGGAGTCTTTCCTCTTCCTCTTAGCCTCTGGAGTCTCCTCTACAATAGTCGAGGGGCAGGCAGAAGGCCAGCCAGGGCACAGTGGCCGCTGGCGTTGCCTTTGAGTCTGGGTTCTCTAGTAGGCTTTGTTCTCCGAGTCTCTCCACCAAAGCTGCTTCCTCCCTGTCTTCCTGCTCCTGTTCCTGCCCTTGCTTTAAAGACAGTCTGTGCAGCCGCAGCTGCCACAGCAAGTCTGTTCCTTCAGGCTCCTCCACTGGCAGCCTGGCAGCCTAGGTCCAGTTTTCCAGCACATTTGCGTGGTTCTCTGTGTCCTCTTTCTCCATCTTTGAATCTTCCACTCCAGGAGCTTGCTTGCAAGTTCATCATGGCTCCCTGGTGATAGTCTGTTTCTTTGGGGTCTAGAAAGTGATCTCTGCCAGGATGCAGGTGCACTAGATGATCTGTTCATTCCAAGCCACATCCTTGAGGGTCCCGAGCATCTTCCCTGACAGATGGGCTTTCCATGTGCCTTACGCCTTTTGTTGAAGGGGACCATGAATTACACCAGGTACTGGCCCATCTTTTTTGGGGGAAGGGGTGGGAGTTGCTTGTTCTTTTGGTTTTTTGAGTCAGGGTTTCTCTGTGTAGCCCTGGCTGTCCTGTAGACCAGGCTGGCCTTGAACTCAGAGATCCACCTGCCTCTGTCTCCTGAGTGCTGGGATTAAAGACGTGTGCCACCACTACCTGGCTTGGCCCACCTTTTTGATAGTCTTGGATTGGAAATCTTCAGGAGTCAGGTCTAATGACAAACACTTATTTACAATTTCTTCCTTTCATTTATCTTGCCCTCCTATTCATTTCTAAAACCCCAGAGAGCTGGTCCAGCTTGTTATTGATCAGTTTTCTTGGCAATACTCTGTACTTCCGGCAACGTCACTTCCTTCAGCCTCTAATATCAGCTGGAGCACAGGGCTCACCTTCTTCATTGGTTACAACTTGTCTCACCTGTTATGTTCTGTGTCCTTTTGATTTCCCTCCCAGGTTGCAGCCTTGGGATTGTAAAATAAGGTTTCTGGAGCCTGAAGGTTGTAGGAGGTTATCTCGATGGGGAGAAATTCAGGCGGCCCCCTCAGGAAATCAGCAACAGTATTAAAATGGCCACAACACACATGGTCAATAGTCATTATGTGCCCTGCTCCTTTCCTGGCTCACCAATACGTCTGCCCTATGTGATGTGAGCTGGGAAGACCCACAGGGCCCATATACCTGTAATATTTATATGCTTTATACTTAAAAAGAGATAGAATGCAAATGTGATTAAATAGCATTGATCTTAGGAGCCTGTACTAGATTATTTCTTTGTTATTCTGTGTGTTTTAACATCTTTTTCCAATTAAGAAAAAAATGCATATAAACACATACATACAATTCTTTGTATAATTTTAGGAGCTGCAGAAAGCTGTGAAGCCCACACAAAACCATTCCTAGAGTTGTGTGTAGCAAATGTTATTTTTGAGATGGATATTAAGGTGAACAGTATATGTTGGACTTCCATTAGGTTATTTTAATTACTTGACGTAGTAAGGTGGCGTCAAGAGTAAGTCCCCACTGAGTGTTGTATAGAGTCTCACCCAGGGCGCGTGTACCATGTTGCTCAGGACTCTAACTTATCATCCATTAGTCATCTTTGCTCCAGCGTGTGTGTGTGTGTGTGTGTGTGTGTGTGTGTGTGTGTGTGTGTGTGTGTGTGTGTGTGCGCGCGCACGCTTGTGTGTTCTTGATGTAACAACTCGTCCCAGACGCTGTGATTTAAATAATAAACTTGTATTATGTCTCAGGATTTTGTGTATTAGCTGGCCAGTTCCCATCTAGACTTCTGTGGTCAGCTGGGGGCTTGGCTGGGAATGCGTGATCCAGGATGGCCTCACTCACCTGCCCGGCAGCTGGCCCACTTTAGCTGCAGCCATGGGATGTCACAGCAGACTAGTGACACCACAGTGTCACTAAGAGCAGCAGGGAGTGTGAGGGCCAGTACACAAAAATGTTCTAAACTTTGTTTGCGTCGTATTTACCGTCGTCCTCACTGGCCCAAACAAGTCACATGTCTGCACCAAGTATCAGTGGAGAATGGATTACCCGAGGCCTGAGATCAAGTTCCTCCACCGCTGCCGCCACCTTTCCTTGATTGACTAACTGAACTGGGGTGGGAGTAATCCCAGAAGGTGCGCCTTTTGAGCTTCTGTGTGCAGCAGACGCTCCAACGTTGCTCCTGACACATCCTCCTGTGGCTTTTTCCAAGGCAGGAAGGCAATTAGAGACCTCTCCGTCTCCTTCCAAAATTGCTTCCTTGTTGTTGAAAAGAAAAGGTCAAAGCGATAGTTAACAACAAAAAGAAAAAGTAGTTTCTGTCTACTAAAGGGAACTCTGTGAAAATAACAAGCATGTAACTGAGCCCAAACTTAGAGTACCCTGAGTCACGCCAAGCCAGACAGACCAACTGGCCTTTTAGACTAAAGACTGGAACTCATTGCCCGTCCAAGGTGAAGACAAGACTTCTTGCTGCCGATGCTGCCTTTCTAGCCAGCACTGAGCTGTCCATGTGGAGAAAAATATTCCTCATGCAGACAAAAATACATATTTTCCTTGGCTGGAAAGCATGTCTCTGGACTATAAGATGATTCTCAAAATAACCTGTCTCTTCCATATCATGTGAGCTACAGAGTGTGCCATCTGCAGGCTCCTGTACAACACAGGGTGGATATAGGATTACGTCATTTTTGTTCAGAGGACCTCAAAAAACCATTAGTCTACAAATCTCTCCATAGTCTCTCTCTCTCTCTCTCTCTCTCTCTCTCTCTCTCTCTCTCTCTCTCTCTCCCTCTCTCCCTCTCTCCCTCTCTCCCTCTCTCCCTCCCCTTTCTTCTGTCCTCCTCTCCTCTCTCTCCCTTTATTTTTATCTCTTTTAATTTTTTTTTTTTTTGAGACAGAGTCTCACTTTGTAGCCCAGGCTGGCCTCCAGCTCACAGTTCCTGCCTTCGTTCCCTGTGCCAGAATTACTAGTGTTGTGGGCATGTGCTGCACCACGCCCACTTCTTTTATTTAGAACTACACCAGTGGAAAGAAAACTGGCTCATGATAACTCCTGACCCATCTCTCTGCTCTCACCTTCCCCAGTCAGAGCTGTCATACATAACATTTCATCCACAAATACTTACTCTATTGGGTTTTAAACCAAGCAAAGTTTGGCACCTGGTGCTCCTTGGCTGGGAAGGAGTATGTCTCCGAGGCGACCAAAGCTGGTGGCTTCCTTTAACTTATAGTAGGAGAGCCCTTGTTTTATAGAATTGTATAGACATCTCTGGTCACTAAAGGGACTTCCCACAGTGTGGTCCAGTGTCATTCACAGGGCGTCTGGCAGTGTACCTTGGCATTTGCTATCAAGGTCTAGAGGACAGGGTGTTTCCCTGGTCCTGCAATCTCAGCTCCACTCAGGCACTACATTTAGGTGTAAATGGTAGGGAAAAGGTTGGTAGTTCTTAGCTTCTTCGTCCCTCCTCATTTGTGCCAGCATCAGCTGTGAAAAGAATGCCTAATTCTATGAGTGATCAGATGACCTTAAATATAGAATATGTCAGGTTAGAAATGTATTGGAAGTTGGTGTGGGGCCATGACTCCAGTGGTAAGAGTGAGGACCTGAGTTCAGATGCCTAGGACCCAGGTAAAAAGTCAAGTGTGGCCACATGTGTGCCTATAACTCCAGCACTGGGGGGAGGCAGAAGGAGGGAAGAAGATCTCCAGAGTTTCTGGCTACCAGCCTAGCTTCAAATCCCATAAGAGGCCTTGTCTTTGGGGAATTAGATAGAGCCATAGAGCATGATGCCTGATGTCTTCCTCTGGCCATGCCCATTACACACACACACACACACACACACACACACACACACACACAGAAAGAGAGAGAGAGAGAGAGAGAGAGAGAGAGAGAGAGAGAGAGAGAGAGAGAGAGAGAGAGAGAGAACTATCCAGAAACTACTAGAGAGGCATCTGTGAAATCTATGTTCATATTTACATTTTTTTTCCTAGAAAGAAGGTCCATAAATCCTCAAAATAGCCAGTGGTGGTGCACGCCTTTAATCCCAGCACTTGGGAGGCAGAGCCAGGCAGATCTCTGTGAGTTCAAGGCCAGCCTGGTCTACAGAGTGAGATCCAGGACAGGCAGGCACAAAGCTTACACAGAGAAACCCTGTCTCGAAAAACTTAAAAAAAAAAAAAAAAAAAATCCTCAAAATGGTCTTTGACCTCCCCAAGTAAGCCTCTGGTACCCAGATAATTTTAAGTGGCCTGTCTTCCATCCCTAGGTCACTTAACAACTTAATAGCAGAGTTGACCCTGGAATCCCAGTCTGCTGACTCACAGTCTAGGCCCATTTTAAACCTGCACTGACTGGAAATGCTTGGAGATAGAGCGTAATAAAGAGGAGGGAGAAGGGAATTGAAAGTAAGTAGTCAGTTAAATTAACTTTTGGGGGTCAAT